>NC_081355.1:152772391-153372391 GCF_030684315.1 Stegostoma tigrinum | reverse complement strand
AGAAGTGCCTCAGAGAAAATTTGTTATTTAGTAACATGCAGAAGGGAAAAGTCTGTTCCCACCACAATAGAAAGGTTTAATCTCCACTAGAGATTGTACATGTGGGATTACTGAAATTAAAAAAGTGCAACTAACATCCTATAGACAAATGGCTGGAGAGGGAAGCCCCCCTTCCCATCAATAGGGGATTAAAGGATGAATGTTTATACCTTATTTGACATTTATACCAAAGGGAATAAACAGATAACATTATGAAAGTTCACCGGGAGTAGGGGTGCAGTGCAATCTCAAAGCATTATGACCTCAAAAGATAAATCGTAGTTTCACAAAGCTACCAGACAGCACACATTGACGATGCAGCTGACAAATATCTGGTGAGGGCATAACAGTCAGGGTTAGTTGGCAAGCGCCGATGTCAATGTTGCATGTAACCATTGTCACGTGGAATGTCTGCATATCCTGCACTGGGAGAGGGGCAGTGTCTTGGAGTCTGTCTCCAGGGGACCTCTTCCAGGCAGCATGGTAAGGAGCTTTGATTAAAGATCAATTTGTGCTGAACATCAGACTAAGAGTCCGCTTTAAAATGCTCCTTAAACATTAGGTCTTTGACCAACCTTTTAGCCATTTGTTGTAAGGAGATTTTAAACAAAGCATGAGAATTGGACAGCTTCAGGGAAGGCATTGTCAGATTTAAGAGTCTAGGTTTCTGGATGCTCTATTATTTGCAGCTGTGTCAAGAGAGGGGAGGATGCTCAACAGTCCACAGTCGAAAGAGTTCAGACATGGAGGACTGTAGGCAGCTACAGGTATGGGTAAGGGTGATGTCATGGAAAGGTTGAACATGGAGGATTTGAATCTAACATTACACCCAGAGCTGATTTGCTACCAGAATCTGGAAGGGACTGTTTAGAGGTCTACACAGATGACCTAATCTCACATGACCAACTGTTCATATTCTGTACCCTCAGCCACCTACAAAGCCTATCCTTAAATTGAGGCATGATCTGTGCTACAATCAACAATATGCCCATGAAATATAGGAACAGAATTAGGCCATTCAGCCCCATTGAGCCTGGTCCACCATTCCATCGTGGGTGATGAAAAACTACCTCACCAAGCTTTTGGTGATGTGACAGAATATCCCTTTATGGCCCAGTGTCACATTATGTTTTATAATGCTCCTGTAAAGTGCCTTCAGATATTTTAAGTTAAGGTATTAGTGATGATCTTTCAGGAATCACCGAACTCAGGGAGGGTCTCAGAGGACTGAGAAAGGCTAATGTAACACCTCTGTTTAAGAAGGGGGCGAAACAGAAGACAGGAAGTTATAGCATGACTTTGGTCATTAGTAAGATTTGAGTACATTACGGATGAGGCTGCAGAGTACTTGGAAATGCATGGTGAAATACGGCTAAGCAAGCATGAGAGATAGCAAGAACTGCAGATGCTGGAGTCATAGACAACAGGGGGGACCTGAAGGAATGCAGCAGGTCAGGCAGCAGAAGAGTAGGGTTTTAGGTCTTCAGAACGGTAGAAGGCTTTCCTACTCCTTGGATGCTGCCCGACCTGCTGTGTTCCTCCAATTACATATCATTGTCTAGGTAGAACAAATAGTGTGTTTTTAATTCATACACAGGGTATAGGCCAACATTGTTCTCCATTCCCAACCGCTGGCAAGATGACAAAAAAAATCCTGACACCTCCGCCATCTGCAATCTGATCCAATCACCATAGACATTTTTCCCCACCCCACCCTGATCTGCCTTCTGGAGGTACCACTCTTTCCATGACTCCCATGTCTGGTCCACACTCCCCTCCAGCCCCATCACACCGGGCACTTTTCTCTACAACCACACGAAGTGCTACACCTCCCCCCTCACCCCATCCCAGGCCCCAAGAAGACCTTGCACATCAAGCAGATGTTCACCTGCACATCCTCTGTTCTCTTCTCCATTGGGGAAACCAAGCAGAGGCTTGGGGACAAGTTCGCAGAACTCCTACGCTCAGTTCACAATAAACAACTGCACCGCCCAGTTGCAAACCATTTCAACTCTCCCTCCCATTCCTCGGATGACATGTCCATCCTTGGCCTCCTGCAGTGCCACAACGATGCTACCTGAAGATTGTAGGAACAGCAACTCATTCCTCCTGGGAACCCCACAGCCCAACGGTATCAGTGTGGACTTCACAAGCTTCAAAATCTCCACTCACCCTACCGCATCCCAAAACCAGCCCAGCTCGTCCCCGCCTACCTAACCCGTCCTTCCTCCCACCTCAAGCCCACCCCTATCTCCTACCTACTAATCTCATCCCACCCCTTTGACCTATCCGTCCTTCCCGGACGGACCGATCCCCTCCCTACCTCCCCACCTACACTCACCTTTACTGGCTCCATCCCCGCCTCTTTGACTGGTCTGTCTCCTCTCCACCTATCGTCTCCTCTATCCATCTTCTATCCACCTCCCCCCACTATTTATTTCAGAGCCCCCCTCCCCTCCCCCATTTCTGAGGAGGGGTCTAGGCCCGAAATGTCAGCTTTCCTGCTCGGCCTGTTGTGTTCATCCAGCTCTACCCCTTGTTATCTCAAAGAAAAAATCATGACCCAGGTTTGCTCTGTTAACAGAATGTAGAACAGTACAGGCCCTTCAGCCCATGTGGTGCCAACCTATTATCCTACTAAAGATCAACCTACCCTGCATACCCTACATTTTGTGCCTATCCAAGAGTCGCTTAAAAGTCTAAAGACTCTCTAAAGGGTCACCTAAAAAGGCTCCACTACCACTGCCCGCAGCGCATTCCACACACCTACCACTCTGTTGTTCAATAATTCAGCTCCGATGACCTGGTTGCGGCCGTAACTCCACTTTCCTCTCTGCCCTGTAACTCTCCTACCAAAAAAAGCCTATGTTAGCCTTGAATAAATTCAATGTTCTAACTTCCACTGCTCTTTGGAGGTAAAGGATTCCAGCTTGGATATTCGGAAATTTTGTTGAGGAGAGGCTACATAATTGTTCTTAGAAAGCACAGGGGCCACAAACTGGTAGTTGAGTAAACTGAAAATCAAAAATATCAAGGCAACAGAAGATTGAGGAGTGAGGGTGGAGGGGAGAGTCATATGGACATTAAAAAGGTGTCCATGTGTAGAGTGGGGACTGGAGACAGACCAGACAAGGACTGGGAAAATTGGGAGCAAGTTAGTTGGACATAGGAGGATAGTTGCAGGCTGGCATGCACCAGATTTGGGGGAACACATGAGCCAGTGGCCTCAATTTTAAGGATTTGAGTTTATTATTCATGCTGAGTGGCAAGTTATTTGTCCTGGAAATTTAAACTAGTGCACCAACCCATCATTAAAATACTGGGAGACTGTGATTATCCTGGAGTCCAACTTAATCCTAGAAATCAATCGTTTGTTTTTTGCCTCTATTGCTGGTCAGAATGCCTCTCATTTGAAACAAGAGCTCATATTTGTAGGTACATTGCAAAGACTATATAACCTGTCAGTAACAATTGGGCAGCGTGATAACATTACATAAAAAATACATAGCAATTAAAACAGAGAAGCCATTCATTCCATGCAGCTTGTGTTGCTGTTCACTCTCCATGGGAGCAAATAATCCATAATCACATATCCAACCAGTTCCCTTATCTTCACTCAACTACCAATCCCTTCATCACAGTGGGGAGGTTACTGCCTCAATATTTAACCCTGCAGTGAAATCACAGCTTCGAGTACACAAAGAAATTGTAATCTGCATTTTGTGCAAATATCCAGTTTCTTATTCTTTGTATTTTTACTGCCTCAACAAATGCCGCATACCGAAGTTGTGCAGCACCCTCTCCAACACATCTAAAATCCTACTTACACAGAATGGAATCCAAAGACAAAATTAATATTCTCTCCCATGTGGAGTTTGGTGGAAAGGGCAGTTAAATAGGTGAAAGGGTGGCAGTTGGGGATCCCACAACCTTCTTGCCTCCATCCCAGTTAATCCAGTGTGTTGGAATGGCATGGGTGGGGAGAGCCTTCCTACCTTGGGCCAACTGGAGTTAAGTGACAATGTCATTTAAGGACCTCATGTCATCAGCACATTTGTTTGTGGGGTCAGAAGGCAGTCTTGAAGGACATGGCATCAGGAATGGGGTGTTGCTGAACCTCAGCACCTTGCTCACTCATAACCCCCCAACTTGAGCCCCTTCCTCACCATCCCAGATCTCCCCACCACATGCTTGTTAGTTCCTCAAGATTTCTATGAAGTATGCCAAACAGGATCATTG
Organism: Stegostoma tigrinum; assembly: GCF_030684315.1. Taxonomy (NCBI): domain Eukaryota; kingdom Metazoa; phylum Chordata; class Chondrichthyes; order Orectolobiformes; family Stegostomatidae; genus Stegostoma; species Stegostoma tigrinum. The sequence continues at coordinate 153,368,113 of NC_081355.1, read as the reverse complement.
TTTTGCAAAATCAACATCATTTCTAAATTGTTAATCTTGATGGAACTAGATGATCATTTTACCCTTTAAAATATCTTAAGCTCACTTGGAAGTATCCTAATTAGTTCTATCCTAGTTTTTAAAAATTACCACATTTTCTGCTTTTATAAAGAACATTTCACTGAGTGTTAGAATTTTGTCAAAATTCTTTATCCACTCCACCTTATATAGCTCACTCATCTTTAAAAAATCTCATTCAGATATCTTCATTTTTGTACCAACATTTTCTTCCTTTGTGGTTAGATATGAAATTTCATGATTGAATCTACATTCTTGGCCACATTTGGCTCAAACACTTGCCATTCTCTCTAACTCAAAAGTATCTGTTTTTGACTGTTTACCCATAGCCCAATTAAGGAGTCCTGCTCACGTTTCAGGAGTTCCATTTTTTCCTCTGCTGTTCTTTTCAAGTATTCCCAAATGATAATGTTGGTATTCCTATTTTTTCTTGAGTGCAATTGCAGATTTTCTCTTCTATTTTCTTTGCACAATATGGAGATCGGGAATACATCTCCAATCAGGTCACAAGTCACTTTCAAGTTCTGAACTCCCACCATACTAATTGTCTAAAATCAAGCCTGTCTATTGGACATATCCCTCATTGTAGTTGTGCCATCTCCTTGCTAATCTTTATTTCCCTCCCAAATATACCATAATCAGGATTTTTTTTAAAACATTAAACCTAGATACTTCAAGATAAGTATTTCTGATGGATCCAGGGGACAAGTGCCAAGCAAGACTGCTTTACAATCTACCTGACAGTATTCATTGATTCCATTAAAAATCTGGATAGAGCATTATTTGCTGTTTAGATGGAAAACTAACCTGTCCACCATGTGACCTACAGTGGGGCTGATTAGTTAATTTGGCTGGGCAGCTGGTTGTTGATGCAAAATAACACCAACAGCATGGGATCAATTCCTGTACCAGCTGGGATTACTATTAAAAGGTTCCACTTTATCAACCGCTCCTTTTGCTTGAAGTGTGGTGACCCACAGGTTAAACCACCATCAGTCGTCATTAATGAGAATACAATCCTGTGATCCACTGGGTTTATTGGCTGTTTCACTTTTACATGATCTGGAGGTGCAGACGTCTGAAATCTTGTTGCCCACTTTGCACCCCATTGGCAAGCCTCACCAAAGCTCTTCAGTTCTGCACAAGAGACTTGATCTGTCCTGGAAAATTGCCAAAACAAAACTGATATCACACTAGACCTGCTCAGCCAAATATTACATCTTCCATAGATGGTCAAGGAGACCCATGGAAAACACTGAGCACTTTCCAGATTTTGGCAGCTACCGAAATCAAAAAGGTCACCATTGATGAAGTCAGCAGCGTCAGATCAGCCCATTTACAAACTACTCCAACAAGTGTTTGATGACAAAAGTCAAGAAGACTCCTAGTGTTCAAGTTGCCGTGTCCTAAAATGCAGTGAAACATGGACTGTGTCAGTGACACAGGAAAGCATGAGAGAAATTCCAACAGCAGTGCTTCTGCAGCAGCCTCCAGATTCAATGGGGATGACCATTGACCAAATACTTGCATCTTTCTTGAAGACAGCTCCGAAAGCAATCAGAAAATTCCTGTAAGATCAACCACGATTGGTGTGACAACGTGTCCAGATGGCTGAGAAGCATTTTCTCCACCAGGTCCTGTTTTCTCAACTCTCATGGCCAGTGCTCAGTCGAGAATTACAGATATGTTATAAAAGTACTCTGAAGCTCTCTTTGAAGCCCAGCAACATTGGCATTTAATGATTGGGAACAGCTTGTTCCCAATCATTCAAATGATGGCAACTTGTCCTAAAGCTGTATCACAATGAGTCAAAATATTTAGTCATAAAGTCAGAAGCCACAGGACACCAGATTAGACACCTAACAGGTTTATTTAAAATCACAAGCTTTTGTAGCGCTGCCCCTTCATCAGGTCCTGAAGAAGGAGCAGCCCCCTGAAAGCTTGTGATTTTAAATAAACCTGTTCGGTGTCTAATCTGGTGTCGTGTGACTTCTGACTCTCCACCCAAGTCCAACACTGGCATCTCCCCATCTTGATGAGGCAGAGCAGCAACTGCAAGGAAAAAAAGCAAGTCTGCACTCCTGAAACAACCATCATATACGATGGACCCAAATATCTACAAGTCAAGGATGAGTCCAATCATATTAAAGACCCACAGCAGAAATATGTACCTGAGTGAACATTGTCCTTGAATTCAAGGACAGTCAATTAAGATTTGCTCCATTCACTAACCACACTAATATAATGCTAAAATAAAATGCAGACATTCTTCTTTAATGCTGTCCTTCTTCCATTAATTTTTGCTCTGTACTACTCTCCATCTATAGTGTACTCTTTTTCCGACACAAGGAGTCCAGTTGACTGGACATCTCTTCTCCAAGTTCCTCTTACAAAGTTGGTTTCTGCATGTATATTATCCTCATCTGTATCTCCTTTCTCAATTAGCTAATCTTATTTAATTACATTTTGCTTTCTATCTACTACTTACTTCTGATAGTTTGAACTTCTCAGATTCTTACAATGATTTACCACAGTATTGGCATATTCCCTTTCCTCTCTCATCCTAAACCTATGCCATCTAACTTTGGAACCCATGTCATTCCTTATTTTAGGCATCCTACATGGAATGTGATATGGCGATACTCCTTCATTGTAATCTTTCCTAGTCCATTTGATACATCTCCCAAACCTAGTTACTGCTTGCAGCTAGTGGCACACAGGGCAGGATGCTCCATGGGGAAGTGAAACCTGAAGAGCCAGACTGTCAATGTTTGCCTTCCTTATCTGCCATTGCTCAGCTTCATCTTTAGGAAGGACGCAAATGAATAGGAGAGAGAGCGCGTGATCAGAGTTAATGGGAGCTGCAGATGCTGGAGAATCCGAGATAAAGCATGGAGCTGGATGTGTAGACAGGATTACAAGAAGGATTCCAAAAAAATTAGGAATTTCGGTTATGAAGAAAAACTGGAGAAGTTAGGACTGCTTTCCTTGAGGAGGAGAAGGGTGACGTAGATTTGAAGGATTTTGGAAATCACAAGGGGTTTGGGTGAAGAGAAAATTTGTTCCCAACTGTGAAAGAGTCACGAGAATGGGAAGCTATGGTTTCAAATAAATTGGCAACAACATTAAGGACAAACTTCTTCACTAGCACTAGTCTCCTGGCAAATGGAATAAATAGGGCTATAAATTAAGTGAGGTGGGGGGAAAAAAGAGAGGGGTTTATGGAAAGGAATACATTAGCTTTCAAAGCAAAACAAAAAGATGTCAGCATTGATATCATTAACTAAATAGCTGTCCTGCTGAGTGTGGCAAGAAAGGACAAATAGATATTTAAAGCAGCAGCTGCAGCAGCATAGAGGGTTAAAGGGGGAATTAAAAATGGTAAAGAGCATTATCAACGGTTCTTAAATGCATGTAACATTCAGAATAAAATAAGTTAATGACATATAGGCATTAAAGGGGATGATCCAATAACCATGACAGAGACATGGTTGCAAGGAGACCAAAGCTGTGAATTAAATATTCAAAAGGTGTGAAACTTTCTGAAAAAGGACAGACATGACAGCAAAATGTGATCTTGGATTATAAAGGTTTACAGGCAGCATAGGTGAATGGAGAAATGAAAGGAAAGTGAGTGTAATGGGAGTAGGCTAGAGATCTTCAACCAGTAATTATGTAGGACAGATAACAAATCAGGAGTCAATGAGGGAATGTAAAAAAAGGCTTCACATTAATCATGAGTGATTTTAATCTTCATACAGATTGAAGGAAAGCAAGTTGGCCAAGGGAACTACAAGGAAGAATTCAGAGTATATTTGGGACAGTTTCCTACAACTATACTTTGTTGTTCCAACGGATCATGTTATTATGAGTCCAGGGATGCAAGATGAGGGAGGACCGACCAACTAAAGAGTAAAAGCTATCCTGGGAAACAGTGACCGTAACATTGTAGAATTTAGCATTCAGTCTGAATACAGTAAGGTTGGGTCAGAAACAACTGTATTAAACAATTGTAGAGTTAACTGGAGTGGACTGGGAAAGACATTCAACAGAAATAACAGTTGAGAAACAATGGCAGTCATAGAAACATAGGATACAGAAAGAACACAGCATTCAGTCCTTCCTATTTCGACTTTCAATATTGTCATGGCTGATCAACTAAGCCTGTTCCTGCTTTCTTCCCACGTGCTTTGTTCCTTTTAAACCCATGAGCTATAACTCCTTGAAAACATTTAGTGTTTTGGTGTCAACCACTTTCTGTAGCAGAGAACAAAGGTGGTGTGGTGGCTCAGCGGTTAGCACTGCTGCCTCACAGCATCAGGGATCTGGGTTCAATTCCCTCCTCAGGTGACACTGTGGAGTTTGCACATTCTCCTTGTGTCTGCATGGGCTTCCTCCGGGTGCTCTGCTTTCTTCCCACAGTCCAAAGACATGCAAGCTAGGTGGATTGGCCATGCTAAAAATTGTCCATAGTGTTCAGGGATGTGTAGAATAGGGGAATGGGCCTGAGTAGGATGTTCCAAGGGTTGGTGTGGACTTGATGGGCCAAAGGGCCTGTTCCTACACTGTAGGGATTCTAAGAAATTCAGCAGGCTCACCACAGAAGAATTTTTCCTCATCTTAGTCCTAATGGCCTACCCTGTATGCCTAAACTTCCCAGTCATCAGGAATACCTTCCTATATTTACAGTCTAAACTAGTCAGAATTTTATAGATTACTGTGACAGCCCACCTCAATTTTCTGAGCTCTAGAGAATATGCCCCTAACTAATCCAGTTTCTGTTCATACATCAGTCCTTTCAACCAAAGAACCAGTCTGGTAAATATTAGCTGCATTGTCATTGCCAGAGCATCCATCCTCAGACAAGGAGATGAGAACTGCATACAATATACTAGTTGTGGTCTCACCAAGGATAGTTACAGTATAGCAAGGCACCCCCTGCTCCTGTACTTCAATCTCTTATGAAGGTCAACATATCATTTGCCTTCTTCACTACTTACTGTGCCTGCATGCTTACTTTCAGCAACTGGTAAGTAAGGACACCCAAGTGTCATTGCACCTCCCTTTTCTCAATCCATCACCACTCAAATAATAATCTACCTTCCTGTTTTTGCTACCAAAATGGATACACTTAACTTGTAACCAATGGCATGCCACAGGATCAGCACAGGTGCCACATTATTTATAATTAATATTAATGACTTGGATGATGGAAGTGAATACACTATTGCCAAGAATGCAGATAACAAAAAGATATAGATTGGCAGCAAGTGGTTAGGATGTCAGAGTCTACAGAAGGATATGGGAAACCTTGGCAGATTGAATATGGAAAAATGAGGTTAGGTACTTTGGCAGGAAGAGAAAAGGAGGTGAATATTATTTAAATAGTGAAAGATGCTGAAAGCTACAATACAGAGGGATTTGAGAGTTCTCATCCAGGGATCACAAAAGGTTGACATACAAGTTCAGAGGGTAGTAGGGAAGGCAAATGAAATGATGGCCTTATTTCAAAAGGAAGTGAGCTGTAAGATTAGGGAGACAACAAATTGCTGGAAAAACACAGCAGGTCAGACAGCATCTGTGAAGACAGAGCAGAGTTAATGTTTCAGGTCCAGTGACCCTTCTTTGAAACTCTGCTTTCTCATCACAAATGCTACTAGACCTGCTGTGTTTTTCCAGCAACTTCTGCTGTTCTGATTTCCAACATGCAGTGTGTTTTTTTTAAAACCAGGAATTAGGGAGGCCTTGTTAAAACTAAAAAAGGCACTAGCCAGACTCCAGCTGGAGCTGCTCAAAGGAAGGATACCTGGCATTGCAGGCAGTCCAGAGATGGTTCATTATATCAATCTGAGGCATGGTGGTCTTTCCTTCTGGAGGACAGGTTGAGAATGTTGGGCCTATACTCACTGGAGTTTAGCAGAATTAAGGAACCTTGTTGAAACAAGATTCTTAGGGTTGTGACAGGATAGGTGCTGAGACATTGTTCATCTTGTGGGAGTGTCTAAGGCCAGCAGGCATAATCTCAAGGTAACAGTCATCCATTTAAGAGAAAGGCAAGGAGAAATTTCTTTTGAGGGTAATGAATCTGTAGATTTACTTGAGGATGGGTAAGGTGCAGTTAGGCAATTGTAGGTTATGAAGAAAAGGCAGAAAAGTGGCGTGAAGGATTATCAGACCAGCCGCCAGCTCACCAAATAGCTTGCAAACGTGATGACACAATTGGTGTACTCTACTCCTATAATAAATATCTTCATTCAGCAAGTGGTTAGGGTGTGGAATGCACTGCTTGACAGTATGACAGAGGCAGCTTCAATTGAAGCATTCAAAAACATTTTAGACTCAAGTCTTAGAAGAACATACAGGGTCCAGGACACAAGGGGAAGACAGGAACATGGTACTAAGTAAGGAGCAAGTTACCGCAAATGCTGGAATCTGTACTGAAAACTAAAAAAAGTGCTGGAAAACACAGGTCAGGCAGCCATCCATGGACAGGGTGCGCAAGTTAACATTTAGTCTAGATGACTCTTCATCACGGCACTAAACAGATTACCGATTTAGACAGCTGGTGCAGATACAACGGGCTGAATGGCCTCATCTTGCTCAACAATTTTGAGATTGCGTCTACATTGGAACATGCTGCCACCTGCAGTTCTGTGAAGGTTTTGCAGATCAGCTTTATCCCCGTTTGTCAGTGCTCCTGTATTATCCCAGGCATGTATTAGGATTCTTGTGGTGCCGTGCCAGTTTCCCAACCTCTGAGCCCGGACAGCTGCGTTCATGCACTACCTGTTCTAGTCGTGTACAATAACGTCTCTGAACAGATTGATTTGAAAATATCTGCAACAAATGCATTATGGATCTAGACATGTTGATGATTGAGCACAATCTATTATAAAGGGAGGTCACGCCGCTAATGATAATGAGTTGTCTGAAAGAAAATTATCGAACACCAACAGGTGCACGCCCCAGCAACCAACTGGGGCAGTTCTGACTTTAAAAAAGTTCCAACTAGTCTTCTGGAAAAGCTCAGCAGGTCTGTCAGCATCTGGGAAGGAAAAAGCAGAGAGAACGTTTCGGGTCCAGTGACCCTTCCTCAGAACGGATTCTGTTCCTGATTTACAGCATCCGCAGTTCTTTCGGTTTTTATTCCAACTCGTCTTCAGATGCACAAACCCAACCCTTATGCTTCTTTTAAAATCAACCAGCTGGATAGTCAGAATAGATCTTTTAAAGTCTTATAGCGAGGAGGCTGCGAAAGTTAATAGGCGACTCTTTAAAGAGGCAGCACAAGCACGAAGGGTGAATGGCCTCCTCTTGTGCAGCATCATTCAATGATGAAGATCAGATTTTCAAGGGTCAGGCAGTGAGCAGCACTGCAAATCCAATCTGCATTCCCTTCATTCCAACATAAAGATATCTGAGAAATACAGCAAAAACATGCTTAGCTTCCCCCGGGAGATTTGGGGGGTGGGGGGGTAGACGATTGGACTCCCGTGACAGAGAGCTTGTGATCTGACCCATGGCAGTCAGGGAGAAAGGGAAAACATGAAAAAACTGTTAAGAATCTAAAAGACTGACTTGCCAGGCGGGGGTGCTGGTCACTTACTGTCCTATAGACTCGTTTAGTAAAAGGAATGATACATTTGTAAAATGTAGGCATGCAAAGCGAATTCTAACACAGGGAATATCTAAAAGTTATCTCTGAAACTAGCAGTGTATGCAAAAACAGTGGAGCTGCACGTTAACCAGGTTGTCACAATGTCTCTACTGCACTAATGAAGAACACTGGTATTCTGACATTTCTGTAAACATATGCACACATTTCCACGCCCTAGGAGACAGCAGGGCGATTTTTTTTTAATCAAAAAGCCTTCATGGCACATGGGCGTTGTTGCTGAGCCAATACTTATTGCTCATCCCCTGTTGCCCTCGATAAGGAAACTTTCTTGAACTGCCACAGTCCATTCGGTCCTGATAATAGGATCTTTTACATGGGGCATGCACGTCAACTTCGAGAGTGTCGGCGCACCACATCTGGGATGTGCTCTTAAGTGACAGAGACATAACAGAGATGCTGCCTGGCTTGCTGTCTTCTTCCAGCCTCCTGCTTGTCTACATTATATACTTCACACAGCACGATTCAGAGGAAAAAAATCTGATAACTCAGCCGAGCTGAGTGATCTTGCTGGCCTTGTTATATCATTGGAATATTCCACGCCGTTTCCCTTGAACTGATAAATTTCAAACCAGAAAACCCATCATTACTGAGCTCTACCAACCAGCCCCTGTAGTTTATTTAAATACCTAGTAAAGAAAAGCCTACCATTCTCCACTCCATTGCAGTCCTGCATCTCGAATTCCTTTCGCCAGACTGAGTTTTTCTCTATAAACAGGAATCCGCTTTGAAATTGCGCAGATCTGAAGCTTTTTTCCCCCCAAGACCCAGCGATGAGGAGAGAAAATCACCCTACCCTTTATAAAGCCTGCGCGCGCACACACCCTTACTCACTGCCAGAGCTACACCTTGTGATAGAGTCAACCCACCCCCAGCCACTCGGCCCCTCCTCGCCTGTCTATCACTCATTCGCCACGTGTTGGGAAATCTTCCAAAAGGCACCACCCCCCCCCCTCCCTCCACCTTTCAAAGTCCAAGCCTCAGCTGCGGGAGAATAAATAATTTCAAATACATGTCATACATAGAGACGGAATTCACCATTCGTCTAAAACAAAACGAAGTGTAAGGAATATTTACTTGGCCGTGCAAATGTCTGTCCTTTAGCCCAGAGGCGAACGCGGCGAGCGGCGAAATAAGATCTCATTGTGATCAATCCAACATCCTCCTTCTTCTCAATGCCTATTGCCAGCTAGAATGTTAACAATGCACAATTTAACAGCAGCGTAGGACAGTAAAAATAATGTGGAAACTGTCAATAATCGTGTCTTTTTTTCCACCACTGGACGGATGTGTGTCTCCGGCCGGGCTAGCATTTATTGTCCATCCTTAATTGCCCCCAGAGAAGGTGGTGGTGAGCCGCCTTGCTCGCTCTCTTTCAGTCCGTGGTCTAGGGACAGTCAGTTTCAGTGAAGGGTAGGGTGATATAAGTTCCAAGGCTGAATGTGATGGAACCACTTTCCCCAACGCCCAACCCCCAATCCCGCCCCCCGGTTATGTGAAGCACCCTAATGATAGTTCAGTCCTCATCTCAACACCACAGATCAATGGAAATATTCTCAACGTTAAAGATAAATTGCCGAAATGAAAAATGACGCTTGTACGACGTTTGCTGTATCTCGGTGCAGTACGCTATTTCTCATTAGAGCTAATTTGGGCACTCTTGACCCAATTTGGAAAAGTAAGGCCACCCTCTATGGATGGAATTCAAGAAAGAACATGAGAAACAGGGGTAGGTTCTTGGGTCCTGTTGATTTGTGAGGCTGGATGTAGCCCTCTGCTGGGTGGAGCCCAGAGCAAGGCTCTTGTTTTAATGCAAGGGTAACTGCTCAGGAGTGAAATGAGAGAGCCCTTCTCACACAAGGAATATCGGAATCTGGAACTCGCAGCGTCTGGGAATGTTGAAGAATCGGTTGCAGCTCTCAGCCTGGAGAGAGTGCTGGATTTCTCTGTGAGGGGTAGCTGTTGCTCTCGGTGTAAGGGTATGACTGGACATAAAGGAAAGATGGGTCAATGAAGCGGAATGTCAGGTCGACTATTATCAGGAGACAATCCCACAACTTTTTCGCCTTCAACCCACTTGGATCCCAAGGACTAACCTTTACCTTCCAGTAAATCCGACTTTAGACCTTTGGCCACACGCAAAAAAAACTTCATTCATATGAATTAGGAATGTAATATTTTTCGTGCATTTTACGTAAAAATTATAACTTCTGTTCAGAAACAAGTTTCATATTCTAAACATTAATCGTATAGCTAATTATTTGGTATATATAATTTTGGGAATGTACAGTACTAACTGACATCCCATTATCCACCATTTGGGATTTCAACCAGCATCCCGTTTTGGATTACACGCTCCAGTAAATCACCACTAAACCAGCAGCAACTAAGCAGCAACACACAAGATCTGGTAGAAAGCTTAAACCAGATTTAAAAGGGAAACTCAGTGTAGTGTTGTGAGTGAAAATATCAATGCAGAAGGAAAGTGCCCACACAGAAACTCTCTCACTCTATCACCGCGGCCTAAAGAGCTACAACCTTCCAAAACCCCAACAACAACGACTTCCTCAAAAACAAACCCCGAACCGCGAGAACAACTGCTAACCCCACCAATTGACCTCAAGGAACCCTAACTCCAACCTCCCTCGGTCCATGTGGTGACCTTTGTATTGTACATATGCCGTTAAATGATTACAATAGGGATTATCTGTCCGTTGTCAAGACCTCGTCAACAAGTCCCACAATTGACAAATACTTCATGATATTCTGGAGCCACAGTTTTGCATCTTTGATAAGTCCCAGGTGATTCTGCCTGACTGTATTGAAAATTCAACCAGTTCGCCTCTAACTTAGTCTGCAGGAAAAGGTACCTCACGGCTGCAAAAACTCCACCTAAAACATCCCCTTCTTCTAACTGCCGTGGAACGTACGCTTTTTAAAAGGAAAACACAATAATCGGAACCATTGTTGGTGACCCCGAGTTCAGTAATCCAGTGATCGGTAAGTGATCGCTTTAACGCTCAGTTACGCATCCCCGTATTACTATATTCACATCATATCACTCCAGGATCACACCCAGAATCACTCTTTCCCCTTTAATGTTTGTGAAAAAAATCTTACTCCAGGATATCACCCAGTCTCACTCCATCCCCATCACTGTGTTCATGACATGTCATTCCATGATACCTGATCATGTTACTTCCCCTAAATCCATGTACAGATTCTGGGTAGGTCCACTTGTGTCCGACCCGGGGTCCAAGAAATAGCCAAGTGGTATTATGACTGGACTATTAATCCAACACCTAAATAATGTTCTGGGGATCCAGGTCTGAATCCTGCTATAGCAAATGGTGGAATTGAATTCAATAAAAATCTGGAATTAACAGTCTAATAGAATCATTGAGCTGTACAGCATGGAAACAGGCCATTCAGTCAAATAGTCCATGCCCACCAGATATCCTAAGCAAATCTAGTCCCATTTGTCAGCATTTGGCCCATATCCCTCAAAATGCTTCCTATTCACATACCCATTCAGATGCCTTTTAAATGCTGTAATTGTACCAGCCTTCACTACTTCCTCTGGCAGCTCATTCCACACACACACCACCCTCTGTGTGAAAAAGTTGCCCCTCAGGTGTCTTTTAAATATCTCTCTTCTCATCTTAAACCTATGCCCTCTAGTTTTTGACTCTCCTACCCCGGGAAAAGACCTTGGCTATTCACCCTTTCCATGACCCTTATGATTTTATAAACCTCTACAAAGCCACCCCTCAGCCTCTGATGCACTAGGGAAAATACCCCTAGCCAATGCAAGCCTCTCCCTATAGCTCAAACCCTCCAACCTTGGCAACATCATTGTAAATCTTTTCTGAACCCTTTTAAGTTTCACAATATCCTTCCTTTTCGAGGGAGACCAGAATTGCACACAGTATTCCAAAAGTGGCCTAACCAATATCCTGTACAGGCACAACATAACTCCCAACTCCTATACTCAATTCATTGCCCAATAAAGGCAATCTCACAAAATAGAATGTAAATCAATATCTGGCCATTGCAATTCCTCATAGAATGGAACATATTCATCATGCTGCCGTGGAATGTCTCTCACTTTGGTTGGAACATCTGGTAACCACTGTAGAAGAACATACAAGGACACACGTTTGTTGCTCAGCAGGGATTTTATTTGATAGGACATAAACAGTCAATAGGACAACATTAGCAAGTGTTGCTTCAAAATAAGTAGTGGGTGAAATAGCAATATCTCCACGAGTCTGGTTCTTTAGAATTGTTTGTCAAATTTGTACAGTGTAAAGTCAATTTATTAGGCAGTTTGGGATCATTAAATATATTCAAGGCTGAGATAGCATTTTTAGCAATAAAGGAATCATGGTTTATGGGTAAAAGGCAGCAAAGTGGAGCTGAGGATTTTCTGATCAGCCTTGATCTCTTTGAATGGCTTACTTCTTTGCTGCAGAGAACAATATCTATTTCCCTAACCATGGTAACCCCTATTATACTTTATTTCCCTTTTCTCTCCCCACTTGAATGGTACTCTGGACTATGCTCATTCTCCCTGCAGTCTGTACCTTCAACCACGCCTGGTGCAAGAACCTCATACCAATTGAACAAGGGCATTGACCAAAACTAAATTCTAAATTCCAAATTCACAGTTGGATGAACACAGCAGGCCAAGCAGCATCAGAGGAGCAGGAAGGCTGACATTTCGGGCTTAGACCCTTCATCAGAAATGGGGGAGGGGAAGGGGGTTCTGAAATAAATAGGGAGAGAGGGGGAGGCGGATAGGAGATGGATAGAGGAGAAAATGGGTGGAGAGAAGACAGACAAGTCAAAGAGATGGGGATGGAACCAGTAAAGGTGAGTGGAGGTGGAGACGTAGGGAGGAGATCGGTCAGTCCAGGGAGGACGGACAGGTCAAGGGAGTGGGATAAGGTTAGTAGGTAGGAGATGGGCGTGTGGCTTGAGGTGGGAGGAGGGGATAGGTGAGAGGAAGAACAGGTTAGGGAGGCAGGGATGAGCTGGGCTGGTTTTGGGATGCAGTGAGGATGGGGGGAGATTTCAAAGCTTGTGAAATCCACATTGATACCATTAGGCTGCAGGGTTCCCAAGCGGAATATGAGTTGCTATTCCCGCAACCTTCGGGTGGCATCATTCTGGCACTGCAGGAAGCCCAGGATGGACATGTCATCTGAAGAATGGGAGGGGGAGTTGAAATAATTCGCGACTAGGAGGTGCAGTTGTTTATTGCGAACCGAGCGTCGGTGTTCTGCAAAGTGGTCCCCAAGCCTCTGCTTGGTTTCCCCGATGGAGAGGAGGCCAATTGGGAACAGTGGTTGCAGTATACCACATGAGCAGATGTGCAGGTGAACATCTGCTTGGTGTTCTTGGGGCCTGGGATGGGGGTGAGGGAGGAGGTGTTGGGGCAGGTGTAGCACTTCCTGTGCTTGCAGGAAAAAGTGCCAAGTGTGGTGGGGCTGGAGGGGAGTGTGGAGTGGACAAGGGAATCATGGAGAGATTCATAGCTTCTTGAACTTGGAGTCGCAGGTAGATAGGACAGTGAAGAAGGCACTTGGTGTGATTGACTTTATTTATCAATACATTGAGTATATGAGTTGGCAGGTCATGTTGCAGCTGCACAGGACATTGGTTAGTCCACTTTTGGAATGCTATGTACAGTTCTGGTCACCCGGCTATTATAAGGATATTGTGAAACTTGAAAGGGTTCAGAAAAGATTTACAAGGATGCTGCCAGGATTGGAGGGTTGAAGCTACGGGGAGAGGCTGAGTAGGCTGGGGCTAATTTCCCTGGAGCATTGGAGGCTGAGGGGTGACCTTGTAGAAGTTTATAAAATCATGAGGCGTGGATAGAGTAAATAGACAAGGTCTTTTCCCTGGGATGTGGGAGTCAAAAACTAGATAGCATAGTCTTAAGACAAGAGGGGAAAGATTTCAAAGGGACCTAAAGGGCAACTTTGTCGTGTATGGAATGAGCTGCCAGAGGAAGTGGTGGAGGCTGGTACAATTACAACATTTAAAAGGCATCTGGATGGGTACATGGATAGGATAACAAAGTGTGGAGCTGGATGAACACAGCAGGCCAAGCAGCATCTCAGGAGCACAAAAGCTGACGTTTCGGGCCTAGACCCTTCATCAGAGAGCTCTCCTGAGATGCTGCTTGGCCTGTTGTGATCATCCAGCTTCACACTTTATTATCTTGGATTCTCCAGCATCTGCAGTTCCCATTATCTCGGGTATATGAATAGGAAGGCTTTAGAGAGATATGTGCAAAATGCTGGCAAGTGGGACTAGATTTTGTTACGATATCTGGTTAGCAATGATGTATTGGACCAAACTGTCTGTTTCCATGCTGTAGATCTCTATGACTCTGTGACTCTACTGCTGCACTCTCACACTCTTTTCTTATGCTGCAGCTGTTACCACCTGCTCTTGTGCTTTTTTCAGAAGCACAGTGTCCTCCTCTCTCTCAGCCTTTGAGGTGTCGGTGATGGTCTCTAATTCTGCTGTTTCAAGTTTGGTTAAGTGCTGGCAGCTGTCTCCTAGTCCTGCACTATTGCCACTTGGTTAGGTCCTGGTAGCTGTCTCTCGGTCTTCCAGGCCAGGTTGGATTTGTCTTGGCTTTTGCACATACCTGGAAGATTTTCCACATTGTCAGGTAGATGCCAGCACTGTAACTGTTGTTTCCCAAGTTTGCTAGGGGCAAGGTTAGTTCTGGAGCATGCCTTTCATACTATTGCTGGAGTGTTGTCAGGGTTTATGGCTTGGCAATACTAGATTAGATTAGATTAGATTCCCTACAGAGTGGAAGCAGGCCCTTCGGCCCAACAAGTCCACACTGCCCCTTGAAGCATTCCACCCAGACTCATCCCCCTAGAAGCCACACACCCCTGAACACTATGGGCAATTTAGCATGGCCAATCCACCTAGCCTGCACATCTTTAGACTGTGGGAGGAAACCGGAGCACCCGGAGGAAACCCACGCAGACACGGAGAGAATGTGCAAACTCCACACAGACAGTCGCCCGAGGCAGGAATCAAACCCAGGTCCCTGGTGCTGTGAGGCTGCAGTGCTAACCATTGAGCCACCGTGCCGCCTAATATCCAATGCCTTCAGCTGTTTCTTGATATCATGTTGTATGAATCTAATTGGTTGAAGACTGGCCTACAAGTTATTTGTGTAAAAGTTAAAGTTCTTAGTTGAAGGAAGGCAAATTTTGATGGTTTTGAGACCAGAACTTTCAAAAAGTTGATTGGAATAGACTGTTTTCAGGCAAGTAGAATGCTTTCAAAAGTGACATGATGAAAGTCCAGAGGCATTATGTGCCTGTTAGAGTGAAGGGTAAAGTGGGTAACAGTAGGAAACAATGGATGAATAAAGGTATTGAGGTTGTGGTCAAGAATAAGACATATATATTAAATATAGACAACTGGGATCAAGTGAATCTCTTGAAGAACATAACAGGTGTAGGGGCATTCTTAAGAGTGAAATCAGGAGGGCAATAAGATAGCATCCGCAAATAAGGTTAAGGATAATCCAAGGAGATTATACATTTACAGCAAAAGGGCAACTAAGAAGCAAACAGGGCCCCTATATGATCAACAAGGTTGTCTATGTGTGGAACCAAAGGAGATGGGACAGATATTAAATGAATATTCTGTGTTGTTTTTTACTGTGGAGAAGGAGTTGGAGGCTAGGAAACTTGGGGAAATAAATATTGATGCCTTGAAAATGATCCAGATTACAGAAGTGGAAGTGCAGGAAATTTTAAAAAATGTAAAGGTAGATAAATCTCTGGGACCTGATCAAGTACATTCCAAGATGTTGTGGGGAAATTAGGGAAGAAATTGTAAGGCCCCTAGCAGAGATATTTTTATCATCTACAGCCTCGGGTGAGGTGCCAGAGATCTGGATGTTGGCTAATATTGTGCCTTTATTCAAGAAAGGCTGTCAGGAGAAACCTGGGAACTACAGACCTAACATCAGTTGTGGATAAGTTGCTGGAGGAGATTCTGAGAGATAGGATTTACATACATTCAGAGAGGCAAGGACTGGTTAGGGATAGTCAGCATGGCTTTGTGCATGGGAAACTGTGTCTCAAAACCTTGTTTCAGTTTTTTGAGGAGGTAATGGAAAAGATTGATGAAGGCAAAATGGTAGATATTGTCTACATGGAGTTTAGTAAAGCCTTTGACGAGGTTCCACATGGTAGACTGACCAGTAAAGTTAGCTCACATGAGATTCAAGGAGAGCTCGCCAATTGGATATAAAATTGGCTTGATGGTGGGAGACAGAGTTTGTTGATGGAGGAAGGGTTGTTTTTCAGATTGGACGCCTGTGACCAGTGGCATAGAGGAATCAATGCTTGGTCCATTTTTGTTTGTAACTTATATAAGCAATTTGCATGAGTATTTAGGAGGCATGGCTTGTGAGTTTGTGATGACACTAAAATTGTTGGTACTGTTGACAGTGATAAAGGTTATCTAAGGTTACAAGGGATCTTGATCAATTGGGCCAATGGGTGAGGAGTAGCAGATAACGTTTAATTTGGATAAATATGAGGTATTGCATTTTGGTAAAACAAACAAGAGCAAGACTTATGTAGTTAATGGTAGGACCCTGGGTACTATGGTTAAACAGAGAGTCCGAGGGGTTCAGGTATGTAGTTCCTTGGAAGTTACATGATAGGTAGACAGGGTAGTTAGGAAGGCATTTAGCATGCTTGCCTTCAATGTTCAGGCCATTTGCGTACAGGAGATGGGACATCATGTTGAGGTTGTATAGGACACTGGTGAGGCCTCTTTTACAGTATCGTGTACACGCAGCCATAGAAATGATATTAAATTGGAGAGAGTTCAGAAAATATTTACCAGGATTTTTTTTTTCTATTCATTTCTGAGATGTAGGCATTGCTGGCTGGTCAGCATTTCTTGCCTAACCCTAGTTGCCCTTGAGACAAGATGGTGAGCTGCCTTCTTGAACCACTGTAGTCCACCTGCTGTGGATTGACCCACATTGCTGTTAGGGAGGAAATTTCAGGATTTTGACCGAGCAGCAGTGAAGGAACGATGATATATTTCCAAGTCAGGATGGTGAGTGGCTTGGATGAGAATTTAGAGGTGGTGGTGTTCCCATATGTCTGCTGCCCTTGTCCTTCCAGATGGATGTGGTCTTGGGTTTGGAAGGGTGCTGTCTGAGGATCTTTTGTGAATTTCTGCAGTGCATCTTGTAGATTGTACACGCTGCTGCTACTGAGCATCGGTGGTGGAGGGAGTGAATGCTTGTGGATGTAGCGCCAATCAAGTGGGCTGCTTTGTCCTGGATGGTGTCAAGTTTCTTGCGTGTAGTTGGGGCTGCACCCATCCAGGCAAGTGGGGAGTGTTCAATCACACTCCTGACTTGTGCCTTGTGGACGACGGACAGGCTTTGAGGAGTCAAGAGGTGAGTTACTTGCTGCAGTATTCCTAGCTTCTGGCCTGCTCTTATAGCCACTGTGTTAATGTGGTGAGTTCCAGTTGAGTTTCTTGTCAATGGTAACCCCCCGGGATGTCAATAGTGACAGATTCTGTGATGGTGACACCATTGAATGTCAACGGACAATGATTAGGTTGTCTTTTATTGGTGATTGTCATAGCCTGGCATTTGTGTGGCTCAAATGTCACTTACCACTTGTCAGCCCAAGCCTGGATATTGTCCAGATATTGCTGCATGTGACCATGGACTGCTTCAGTATCTGAGGAGTCATGAATAGTGCCCAACATTGAGCAATCATTGGCGAACATCCTCACTTCTGACCTTATGATGAACAGAAGGTCATTGATGAAGCAGTGGAAGATGTTTGGGCATAAGACACTCTTCTGAGGAACTCCTGCAGAGATGTCCTAGAGCTGAAATGATTGATCTCCAACAACCACAACCATCTTCCTATGTGTCAGGTATGACTCCAACCACCGGAAAGTTTGCCTCCAATACCCATGGATTCTAGTTTTGTTAGGGCTCCTTGATGCCACACTCTGTCAAATGATATCAACGGCTGTCAGTCTTGCCTCATCTCTGGAATTCAGCTCTTTTGTCTGTGTTTGAACCAAGGTTGTAATGAGGTCAGGAGCTGAGTGGCCATGGCGGAACCCAAACTGGGTGTCACTGAGCAGGTTATTGCTGAGCAGGTGCTGTTTAGTAACACTGTTGGTGACACCTTCCATCACTTTACTGATCTTGAGAGTAGGCTGATGAGGTGGTAATTGGCCAGGTTGGATTTATCCTGCTTTTTGAGTATAAGACACACTTGGGCAATTTTCCACATTGTTGTGTAGATTCCAGTGTTGTACTGGAATAGCTTGGCTAGGGGACCGGCAAGTTCTGGAGCACTAGTCTTCAGTACTATTGTGGGAATATTGTCAGGGCCTGTAGGCTTTGCAGTATCCAGTATCTCCAACCATTTCTTGATGTCAAGTGGAATGAATCGAACTGGCTGAAGACTGGTATCTGTAATGTTTGGGACTATTGGAGGAGGTTGTAATGGATCATTCATATTGCTGGGCCTGGAGGATTTGAGTTATAAAGAGAGGCTGAATAAGTTGGACTTTTCTCACTTAAGCGTAGCTGTTTGAGGGGTGACCTTACCAAGGTTTATAATGTCATATGGGGCATAAATAGAGTGAATAGCAAAGTTCTCTTCCCTAGGGTGGGAGAGATCTAAACTAGGAAACCAGAGGGTGGTTTGTGTGTGAAATGAATTGCTAGAGGCAGCTGTAGATTCGGATATAGTTACAAGATTTAAAAGACATTTGGATAGGTAAATGAATATGAAAGGTTTAAAGCGAAATGCACCAAACACAGGCAAATCAGACTAGTTTAGTTGCGAAACTTGGTCCGCATGAATGAGTTGGACTGAAGGGTCTGCTTCCGTGTTGTGTAACTCTGTGATATTTGTGCTGATGTGGATCTGAGGTGGCGGCCAAGGTAAATCATCCATTCAGCACTTCTGCCTGAAGATAGGACAATACCTCAGCCTTATTTTATGGTGCTGATGTACCAAGCTCCTCCAGCATTGAGGATGGGGACCCTGAACCTCCATAAATTGTTTAGAAGTTTGAGGAAGACAAACAAAGGTAAAACTTTTCCATTTTGAGTTCATGGATTATGTAATGTACTTTGATTTCAAATAATAAAGGTATAAAGAAGAGGTAGAGAATGTGATATGCCCTGCTCACCTACTCTACCAATCAATAATATCATGGGTGATCTGCAGACCTCAGCTGGAATATTGGATACCTTTGTGGACACTACACTATAGGAAGGATGTGAATGCATTTGAGAGAGTGCAGAACAGGCTTACAAGAATGGTTCCAGGAATGAGACACTACAGTTATGAGAAAAGACTGGAGAAATTGGAACTTGGAAAGGAGATGGGAGATAGAACGTTTCAAAATTATGAGGAGTATGAATAGAGTAGCACGGGTATAAAGTGTTTTGCAAAATAAGGAAGTGCGAGGCGAGGAAAATCTATTTCACACAGTAAGTAATTAGGATGGTGGAATACATTGCCTCGAATTGTGATGGAGGCAGGTTCAGTTGAGGAACAGGTCATTGGATGATTATTGAAATAGAAATAACATATGAAGTTTTATAGAAAAGGCAGACTGGCACTGAGTTCAAATACTCAGACAGCTATTACAGTCATGTTGAGCTGAATGGTCTCTTTCTGCACCACAGCAATTCTGTGACTACTGTGAGAGGTTTTAGGCTCATGGTGAGACCATCAAACTTCTTTTTAAGAATTGTGAACTGCCCATCTATTGTATTTCTGATCTCAGTTATATTTTTCTAGATTAATGACAGGCAGAAGACAAGTGTCACACCATAGTGAGTGTGAAGTTACAAAGTTAGTGCCCCACCCAACCCTGAGCAATTCATATATACTGGAGCAGTGTTCTTCCATACTAGAAGATTCATTACAATATTTGTTTTCTAGATGGGTTCCCTCATTTTGAATGTGGGTGTAACTGCTTCAAATACAGCTACTATGATTCACAAACAAAATATTTTGAGTTTTGAAATTCATGATTCATACTAGCTGCAGTGTAGGACACTGTCTCAAGTAAAAGAAACAATTGAAATTCATGAGCAAGAAATAAGTGATTAACTTACCTATCCGTGTAACTGTCAGCAGCTGTTTTTTCAATTTGAAAGAACCTTTATGCTTTGTCAGTTGTTGAAATTTGACCAGCAATTGCATAATTTTCCTTTCTAGTAGTTTTTTTAAAAAAATAGGGTTAACATGTTTGTCCCAGCACATCTTTGCTGCCTAAAATAATTCAAACTGATCCTACTGGTCTCCTAAACAAACAGCGACTCCCTTCTACCAGCCCAGCTGTCTAACCATCTCTTTTTCAAATGTTTATCCACCATATTCTATCTCAGCTGTTCCCTTGATCAAAGAATTCCATGCACTGACTGTCCCACTTGTATAAAGAAATTTCTCCTCATTCTGTAGGTGATCATTTTAACTTGATGACCTTCCAAACAGAGGAAGTAATCTTTTCAAGTTCACTTTTTCAAAATCCTTCATAACTGAGAATATCCATTCATTAACTTTGCATGTTTTGCCTTTCAGTAGCAATTGTACCATTATCTCAATTCTGTCCTCACATCCAGTTTCCCATGGCCAGGTGTTCTCCAGCAGATAAGATAGAGATATGATGGGTATTAAACCCAAACTAACCTTCCTGTCCATAAAATTTCCACTTCTTATGCTGCAGCATCCAACTACGTCTTCAATTGTACTAAATAGTTTTGACCGTGGAACTGCTGGGAAACCTAATCAAGCAACGAATAAATTTCTGACATAAATTTGTCTCTGCCCCAACACCATTTTGTGCCTTAGTTCCCATGTTTTGTGGCCATGGTGTAACTTTAAGTGGAATTAATTTCCACTTATTACCTTAAATAAATCTTATCAGCTGTACTTTATTCACGTGGTTAGATTAAGTGGTATGTGGTAAAAGCTCTGTGGTAAGTGGTTTGTGTTACCTCTATCAATTGACCCCATGTACTCCAACAGGCTGTGAATGATGAGACTGCTGCTGAAAACTTTGTGAATGTCTTTATTACTTCCACATTTGGTGACAAATTTCTCTATATAACATGTTTCTTAGCAATCTTATATAGACTTACATTGATCCCTTGGGGCAGAGAAGGCTGCCAGCCTACTAACTGTGGCCTACTGTCTGGTTCCAGGAAATAAAACTAATTCTGTATAACTCCACTTCATTTGAGTGATTTTGCCTCCAACTTGTCCAATGATTTGCTGGTCGAACTTTCCATTCCCTCTGGCATATACTTATCCAAATATCCCTAGCAGGCTTTTAAAAGCATATATGTTTGTTTACAGGATCTGGGTGTTGCTGGCTAAACCAGCATTTATTGCCCATTATTATCAGCCCTTAAAAAGTGGTAATGTGCCACTTCTTTTGCAGTCCATGGTGGGGTATGTAGATAAAGTCACCATAATCCCAGAGGAGAGACAACTGTGGCTGTTTAATCTGAGGGTCACTGTGTCTCAGGCAAGAGGCAAAGTTGAGAAGGTGGGACTGTGCCCTTGCTATCCTTGTTGCTTCTTCCATTGAGTATTCAATGTGAAAAACTAATTCATCAACTAAGGGGTCTCAGTAAATGGTAATGAGCGGGAAGTTTCATTGCCTATGGTTGACCTAACGCCAAGATACTTCAGGGGATCCAGAGTTAGGGTTGAGGATTCCTTCCTTGCCTGATAAAGGCAAGGATCTGGATTTTGGTGTGCAGGGGGTAAAATTTCAAACTTTTAAAATGATACAAAACTTGGATTAATTGTAAACTGTGAGGAGGACAGAATAGAACTCCGGAAGGACATTGACAAGTTGGTGGAGTGGGCAGATACGTACCAGATGAATCTCAATGCAGAGAAGTTTGAGGTGATGCATTTTGATAAGAAGAACATTGAAAGACATTACAAAATAGGGGGTATAATTCTAAAGGGAGTGTAACAGCAAAGGGACACAAGTGTATGTATTTATCTATGATCATTGAAAGTGGCAGGACAGGTAGAGATAGCAATAAGAAAAGCATACAGTATCCTCAGCTTTATTAACAGGTGCATCGAGTACAACAGCAAAGATGTGACAATTGAACTTGTATAAGACACTTGCTGGACCTCAGCTGGAGCACTGCCTTACAGTTCTGGGTGTCATTTTATAAGAAGAATGTGGATGCATCAGACAGTGTAGAAGCAGTTTACAAGAATGGTTCCAAGGATGTGGAACTTCAGTTCAGAGGATAGATTGATGAAGTTGGGACTAGTCCCCTTGAAGAGAAAAAGGCTAAGAGGAGATCCACTAGAGATTTTCAAAATCATGAGCAGACTGGTATAGATAGGGAGAAACTGTGCCTGCTCATAAAATAAACAAGAAGAAGAGGACATAGATTTAAATTGATCTGCAAAAGAAGTAAGGATGAAGTGTGGACAAAACATTTTCACTTAGCAAGTTGTTAGGGTTGTGAATGCACTGTCTGGAACTGTGGTGGAGGCAGGTTCAATTGAGACATTCAAGGGGCACTGGTTGACCAAATGGTTCGAAATAATGTGCAAAGGTATGGGAAAATAAACAGGAGATTGGCACTAGGTAATGATGCTTGCTTGAAGAGTTGCTGTATGCACAATAGGCCCATGGACTCCTTCTGTGCCACAATTCTGTGATTCTGAGTTTAGAAGAATAAAAGGGGATCTGATCAAAATATGTAAAATTTTAATTGGGCTATCCAGTTGCAGACAAGGTGTTTACCTTAATTGGGGAATGTAAACCCCCTAATAGGGGCCACAGTCTCAGGATGCTGGATAAATCATTTAGGACTGAGATGAGGAAAATATCTCTTCTTTCAAAGGGTAATGAACCTGTGGAATTCTCTACCTGATTTGATTTGGTTTTATTTATTATTGTCACATGTACCTGAGTACAGTGAAAAATTTTGTCTTGTTTTTCCTGCAGTCCAGACAAATCATAACTTGCAAGGACATACAGGCGATGGGTGCTTTGACAAAGCAAGGCATACAAGGTGACAGCTATATAGATGATGCACAAAAGTGAGAAATTTGAAATTAGAGAGTTCCATTCAGGGAAGAAGCTGTTCTTGAACCTGTTGCTACTTGTGTTCAAGCTTTTCTATCTTCTGCCTGATGGAAGAGGTTGGGAGAGAGTATTACTGGGGTGGGAGGGGTCTTTAATGATGTTGGTAGCCTTTCTGCAGTAATGGGAATTGTAGATAGAGCCCATCAATGGGAGGCTGGCTTTCAAGGTTGGCTGCACAGAAGGTTGTGGAAGCCAAGTCACTGAACATATTCAAGAAAGGGATTGATAAGTTTTTAGATGTTAAAGGCATTATGGGGGATGGGAAGAAAATGGTGATATGTAAATAATAGAGGGTCAGCCATGATCATGTCGAATACCAGAGCAGGCTCAAAGGGCCAAAGCAGCTTACGCTTGTTTCAAAAAGAACAAAAAAGAAGTATGGCTCAGGAACAAGCCCTTTGGCCCTCCAGCCCTGCAATGACCATCATGCCCTATCTAAACTAAAAAACAAATCATCTGCCCTTATTCGGTCCATATCCCTCTTTTTCCTCCCTATTCATGTAACCATTCAGATGCCTCTTAAATGTCGCCAACATGCCTGCTTCTACCACCTCCTCTAGCAGTGCATTCCAGGCTCCTACCACTCTCTGTGTGAAAAAAGTTTCCTCACATATCTCCGTTAAACATTTCCCCTCTCACCTTGAACCTATGCCTCCTTGAAATCGTAACTTCAACCCTGGGAAAAAGCCTCTGAACAATCCACCCCATCTATGCCTCTCATAATTTTGTATACCCTGATCAGGTCTCCTCTCAGCTGCTGTCTTTCCAGTGAAAACAATCCCAGCCTTTTTAACCCTTCCTCACAGCCAATGCCCTTGAGACCAGCAACATTCTGGTGAACATTCTCTGCACTCTCTCTAAAGCTTTCATGTCCTTCTGGTAATGTGGCAACCATAACTGCACAGAATGCTCCCAATGCAGTCTAACAAGGGTTTTATATAGCTGCAACATGTTTTGTCAACTCTTATACTCCATGCCTTGGCTGATGAAGGCAAACATGCCATATGCCTTCTTAATCATCTTGGCCAACTGGGTTACTACTTTTAGGAAACTATGGACCTGCACGCCAAGATCTGTCTGTATGTTAATGTTCCCAAGAGTTTTCCCATTTACAGTATAAGTCACACCTAAATTTTCCTAACTTCAGTATTTTTTAAAAATTACATTAACAATGGATTTAGAATTATTAGTCAGGTGCACTTGCAAGTACTGGAAGCTACATATATGAATAAACATTGCCCTGTTTTTTGCAGACAGAAAGAACACATTGATGCACCATGCTTCTTCCCATGCGAAAAAAAAGATGACAGCCATTTATTTGTTCATTTCTCAGGACAATAGCCTGACTAATCAGTGTCAGCCTGCCTGGTTTAAAGCTAAAAACTTAGAAATTAAATGACAATCAACACCCTCTTCTCATGCAGTTTAAACATTGATTTTCACATTGAATTGGTATTCTTGTGAATTGTCCTGATGAGTCCAAGATGAAAAAGTAGGTCAGAGTGAGTCCTGGAGAGGCTGAGTCCCCAGAGCAACGTTGAGGTCGCATACCCAGGGCATCGTGGGGCTAAGCTCCGGAGTGATGGGTAGCTGAAAGAGCTCTTTGGCAGAAGGCAGCTTCGATGGGCTGTGGAGTGGTGGCAGCGTTTTCAGAGGCAGCGGCTGAGTTGGCGTGTGAGGCGAGGAGCGGGGCTCTCGTTTTGCACATGCAGTACACGCCGACAGCAGCATGGTGCAGACTGTTGTAATCCGGAGCAGAACACTCTCGGTGGCATCACATGGGCTGGACAGCCCGGAGTGGGCTTCTAGCAGTGGTATAGCAGCTAAGGAAAGTTGGACTCTCTTTAAGAGATAGTAGGAACTGCCAATGCTGGAGTCTGAGATAACAAAGTGGAGAGCTGGATGAACATAGCAGGCCAGCAGCATCAGAGGAGCAGGAAAGCTGACATTTCGGGTCCAGACCCGAAATGTCAGCTTTCCTGCTTCTCTGATACTGCCTGGCCTCATGGACTCTCTTTAAGTTATCTTATGTATGAGCCCTTATGTATAACCAAAATTTGTGCACTTTTCACTGCATTTTATTTTGAATGTACATGACAACAAAGGGTAATAAAAAAGTGTATTTTTAAAATAATATTTAAATAAATCTGCAATAAAATTTAATAATGATGTTAATTAAGTTTGTGGATTGTTGTAAAAACTCACCTAGTTCACTAATGCTCTAGGAATTGAAATCTGTTTTCCTTACTTGATCTGGCCTACCTGACCCCAGACCTGCATGAATATCATGCTAATCTTAAAATGACTAACACTAGATCCATCCCTACAAACACATATTCAAAATCCCTATACTGACTTACCTCACTCTTTTGTTGTTTGCCTTCTAGGTACTCCTACCACCACCACCCTGAATACTTCTCTAAGCTTATATGGTTGTGCTATTTAAATTGAAACAGGAGTCAGGCTTTCAGCCCCTTGAGCCAATGAAATCATGGTGATTTGATTACAGACTTAATTTCATTTTTCTGACAACTTCATAACCCTCGATTTCCATATCAGCCAGAAATCTGTACGACTCAGCCTTGAATACATTCAATAACTCAATCACTATAACTTTCTGGGGAAGAGAATTCTGTAGACTAACAAGCCTCTGAGAGAAATTCCTCCTTATGTTTGTCTTTGATGGGATACCACATCCTGAAACTGTGGCACCTAATTTGAGGCTGCCACAGTATTCCTCCCAGCATTTACACTTTCAAGACCTCTCAGAATACTATATGTTTCAATAGGTAATATCTCATTCTTCTAAATTCTAGTGCCTATGAGCTTGTTCAACTTTTCTTCATAAAACAATACCCTCATTCCAGAAATTAGGCTAATGACTGGTCTCTGATTGCCTCCAATACAAGTATATACTTCCCTAAGTAAAGAGCCCAACATTGTTCACTAAGCTTTAGATGTGGTCCTGCCAATGGAATGATCAGTTGTAGCAAATATTTCTTACTTTTGTACACCATCATTCTTTGCAATAAAAGCCAACGTTCCATTTGCCTTCCTAATTACTTAATGTACCTCAATGCTATTGTTTTGATACACATACAAGGACCCCCATATCTCTCTGCACCAAAACATTTTGTAACCTCTCTCAATTTAATAAGATGCTTGTTTTCTATTTTTATGGCCGAAGAAAACAACCTTACATTTTTCCACATTATGCCCCAAACATTGTTTTCTTTTGTCCACTCACTTAATGTCCCTATTCAGCTTCTTTGTATCCTCCTCACAATTGCTTTCCTATTCAGTTACAGCAGTCTTTTTCCTTATTCTAGTTTGTATAAAAGCAGGAAGGGGCGGGACTGGAGGTTCTAATTCTGTCTGCTCACTCAACTAGTCCGTCTGGAATAAAAGCAGAAATTGCTGGAGAAACTCTGCATGGTCTGACAGCATCTGGACTTCCAGCAGCAAGTGGCAATGGTGAAGGAGGTCACTGAGCAGAGCAGCTGGAGCAGTCAAATAGACCCCTTTGGAGAAAAGAATGCCTGGAGGAAGGGAAAAAGGATTTCCTCACCTAGCTACAAATCACAGGCTTAATGCCATGTTTTCCTTGTTTAACCTTAGGCCCTGATTTTCTGATGGCCAGTCATTAGTCCAGCATAGATGGAGGTTTTGCATGGTGGCCCTGTGCAATCCTCATCATAGCACACTCTGAAGGCATCACTTGGCAAAGTGTATTTTCTGGTAGGCAATTTCTCTGGAACCCTCGGAAAGTGTCCATTTAAATCCTTTGGAGAGTTCTTATGAAATTAAGTAAAATATTTATCCAGAGAAAGCTAGATGATTAAAATATAGTCTAATTTCTGAGTAACCCTTATTTACTAAACGGCATACTTATCTCATACACCCCTAACACATCCCGACATCTTACACCCCAAAGAGACCTGACTCCTTCGCCCCACTCTGCATACTGCTCCCACCCTAGACAGTCTTAGACCTGACAGCTAACTAGCCCCTCCTGCCACTGTTGCTGGACCTGACACCCATTCTGCCTGCTGGGCCTACTTTCTCCTAACATATCCTAATCACGGCATCACTTACCTGGCTCCCTTATCATCTTTCATCCTACCTATGTGGCACCTTATGCACCTGACACCCAACTCCCTATCCAGTTTGCAACCTACCTATACAGCACCCTACCCATCTGGCCTCATACACTCTGGCATCTTATCCAGCTTGCACTCCACATATCTGTCATTATACTTACCTGGCATCCTACCCCTCACCTATCTGACATGCTACTCGGCTGGCTTACTAATTTCCTGCACCTTACCCTCCATTCACCTGGCATCTTACTCTCACAGCACTTTAATGTCATCTTTACATGCTTTTTTTCATCAACGACTGGCAGAATGGCTGTCTGAGCCTTTAACTTTCAGAATGCTTGCCTTCCTGTGACAGTTCTGTGCTATGAAAAAACTTTCTGAAGGAAAACAGGCTTTACATTTCTCAGGAAGCCCTGAGCAGAGTCTCCTCTCACAAATGTGAAGCATCCTTCTCTTGTAAAAAAGATGGGGCAAAGTAGCAATCTGTATGAAATTACCACTCCTCAGAAAATCTGGATCCTAATTTCCTTCTGTAATGACCTGATGTCCGTGGAAAAGAATATTTCTTCTCCAGGACCTCTGGGCTGTTGCATGCGTAACTCCCACACTCCCAGGGGAACGCTCTCTCAACTGCATACCACTGTGCAACCACGTCTGATGGGGCAGGACATACCAGGGATGGTGATGGTTGTTGAAGGCTTATTATCTCAGTCTTAAGGCATAAATTCAGAGTTCCTTAGTCATCTCCTAAGCCAAACCATCTTCAGCTGCTTAAACAATAACTTTCCCATAATTATAAAGTCAGAGGTGGGGCTGTTTGCTGATGAGCTGTATGTATTTTGAATCCTCAGTACAGAAGTGGTCAGTTTTTTTTCTATTCATTTTGTGGATTGTGGGCGTTGTTGGCAGGCTAGCATTTCTTGCCCACCACTAGTTGCCCTTGAGATAAGATGGTGAGCTGCCTTCTTGAACTGCTGCAGCCCATATGTTGTGGGTTGACCCACAATGCTATTAGGGAGGGAATTCCAGGAATTTGACCCAGCCACAGTAAAGGAGCGGCGATATATTTCCAAGTAGGATGGTGAGTGACTTGGAAGGGAACTTGGAAGTGGTAGAGTTCCCGTGTATCTGCTGCTCTTGACCTTCTAGATGGAAGTGGTCGTGGGTGTGGATGGTGCTGCCTGAGGATCTTTGGTGAATTTCTGCAATGCATCTTGTAGATAGTACACACTGCTGCTACTGGGTGTCGGTGGTGGAGGGAGCGGACGCTTGTGGATGTGGTGCCAATCAAGCGGGCTGCTTTGTCCTGGATGTTGTCAAGCATCTTGAGTGTTTTTGGGGCTGCACTTACCCAGGCATTACACTCCTGACTAAGAAATAGTAGGAACTGCCAATGCTGGAGTCTGAGATAACAAGGTGTAGAGCTGGATGAACACAGCCAGCCAGGCAGCATCAGAAGAGCAGGAAAGCTGACATTTGGGGTCTGGAAAGAAAACAAAACCTCCTGACTTGTGCCTCGTAGATGGCGGACAGTCTTTGACGAGTCAGTTTCTGGCTGATGACTAGTAAGTGACACTTTGGTTCACAAGACCTGATCAATGACCATCTCCAACAAGAGAAAATCTAACTGCCTTCTCTTGAAATCGAACAGTGTTGTCATCCACTTTTGAATCCTCTGCTATCAGCATCATTGGGGCTCTCATTGGCCAGAAGCTTAGCTGGACCAGCTATAAAAGTACTACAAAAGGAGGTCAGAGGATAGGAATTTTGTGGCAATTAAATCAACTCCCTGTCTCCTAATACCTATCCATCATCTACAAGGCGCAAGGTTTTTTACCTTTATTCATTAACATTATGAGGATGTTGCTGGCTAGGCAGCATTTATTTCCCATCCCTAATTGCCCTTGAGGGCAGTTCAGACTCAACCACATTGCTGTGGGTCTGGAATCATGTGTAGGCCAGACCAGGTAAAGATGGCAGTTTCCTTCCCAAATGGACTATAGTGAAGCAGACGGGTTTTTCCAACAATCGACAATTGACTCATGGTCGTCATTAGATTCCTAATTCCAGATATTTATTGAATTCAAATTCCACCATCTGCCATGGCAGGATTTGATCCCAGGTCCCCACAATGTTACCTCGTCTTTGGATTAATAGCCTAGTGATAATACTACGAGGCCATCGCCTCCCAAGTCATGAGTGTGGTGGAATACTCCCCACAATGCAGCTTGAACATCACTCAAGAAGCCTGGCACCATTCATAACAAAGCAGCCGATTTGATTCACCTCATGCAACCTTCAATATTCACTCCTTCTACCACAACTGCAAACCAACTCACCTAGGCTCTTTCAAAACTACCAAACCTGCAACCTCTACCTCAGGGCAGAAGGAAAAGGGCAGCAGATGCAAAGGAGCACCACCACCTCAAAGTCAAAGCAATACACCATCCCGACCTGGAAGCATATTGCTGTTCCTCCACTGTCACTGGGTCAAAATCCTAGAACTCTCTAATTTGTATGGCTATATGTGTACCTACACCCAAGTACTTCAGTAGTTCAACATCTTCTCCAGGGCATTTAGGCCAGGCCAGAAACACCCACATTCCAGAATGAAAAATTTAAAAAACAGCTTCAAATTATCAGCCATCTCAGAACCCAATGAACAAATGGAGGAAACACATGCTCTATTCTAAGGGCCTGCCTCGTAAAAAGATTTCAACGTCATCTTGAAGAATGTAATTGGTTGGGCTTAGAGCACTAACTTGTTTCTTGGCTGCTATTCTGTTCATGCTGAAAATTGGGATGGTTGTACAGAGAATTTTGTCATGCAAACAAGGCTATTTCCATCAATGTTGTAAGATAATGTTACCTTTACCTGGTGAGATTTGCAACATACTGTCTAGGATGTGAGTCATTCTGTGTCTGCAAAGTATGTGTTTAATAGTATGGGTGTACCTACGCCAGAAAGGATGCAACAGTTCAAGAAGGCTGTTCACTCACAAATTCTTAAGGGAATCTAGAGATGGGCAACAGATACTGGCCTAGCTAGCAATGATTATATTGCCTCAAAAACATTTAATATTTTGAATATTGATTGATTGATTTATTGTCACGTGTACCGAAGTACAGCGAAGAACTTTGTTTATGAGTCGTAAAGGCAGATCATAGTAAACAAGGATGTACAGATCAGAGGTTGTAAAAAGACTTTGATAGAAGCATAGAGGTTACATTGTACAGGGTGCGTGCTAGGTGAGATCAATGTTAGCAAGATCAGCATTATTTGAGGCTAGTGTCTATTCATCAGTCTAATAACGACCAGGAAGAAGCTGTTCCTGAATCTGCTAGTGCATGTGTTCAGGCTTCTGTGTCTTCTCCCTGCCAGAAGAGGTTGTAGGAGGTCATTGCCAGAGTGCAAGTGAACTTTGATGATGTTGCCAACCTTTCCACAGCGGTGAATTCACATTGGGTGGCTCAGTGGTTAACACTGCTGCCTCACAGCACCAGGGACCTCAGTTCAATTCCACCCTAGTGCAACTGTCTGTGTGGAGTTTGCACATTCTCCCCCTGTCTGTGTGAGTTTCCTCCCACAGTCCAAAGACGTGCAGGTTAGATGGACTGACCATGCTAAATTGCCCATAGTGTCAAGGGATGTGTGGATTAGCCCTGGGAAATGCAGGATTACAGACATCGGGTAGGGAGGTGATTCTAGGTGGGATGCTCTTTTGAGAGTTGGTGCAGACTTGATGGGCTGAATGGCCTGTTTCCACACTGTAGGGATTCTATGACATGGTTACTGTGGCAGTGGAGGGTTTGCAGTATTTCAGAAGCCCCATCTAATTAGTGTCAAGCAACCTGGGATACTGGTCTCTAATTCACAGGCTGAAAGTAAAATAAAATACTATTTGCACTCATCAGTAGTACAAACAAAGTGTTATTCGGATATCAATAACAAATAGCATTATGTTCCAAAGGCATCTTAATGTGTTAGATTGGTGCATGATTAGGTACACACATCAGTGATGTACCAGCATATCCATCATAGAAAACAAAAATATTTTGCTAGCATGTATCATTGATATTTAGACAAGGTTAGCAACATGAAGGAATGTAGATGGAGAAATCTGTGATGAATAGGTCCTGATGGAATGTGGAAAATCTAGTTCATGTGGAAGCTTGCAGAATTTAGGAAGGTGGAGATTAGTTTTAATACTGACAAAAAAAGTGTTTCCTTGCAAGTTGTAAATGTCTTCGCTGTTTGGAAATGGTAAAGTATCTTTTCTGCTTGTTTGTTCACTTAAGCATATTTCCATTGCGCCACATTAAAAGTACATACATATATTTTAAATCACCTGTTTTCTGTTGGTTCCTTATGATTTATGCTCTCCTTTATCATTAGGGTAGTCAACCCACGTTGGACGTATTTCCGGAAGTTTAATTACAAGATATCACACTTTTAATAGGCTGTACTCTTACAGCTAGTGACTGTCATGCTGTGGTAGTGGTGATAATGGGAACTGCAGATGCTGGAGAATCCAAGATAACAAAGCTCTGATGAAGGGTGTAGGCCCAAAACGTCAGCTTTTGTGCTCCTGAGATGCTGCTTGGCCTGCTGTGTTCATCCAGCTCCACACTTTGTTGTCATGCTGTGGTACCCGACTTCTGTAACTATTCCGAAAATGAACACATTTCTTTACCAGGCTGATTCTGGGACCAGCAGGACTGATATATGAGGAGAGACTGGATTGACGTGGGAAGGGTTCAAATTATATGCACTAGAGTTTAGAAGAATGGCTGGGGTGGGGGGATCTCATAGAAACCTGTAAATTTCTAGCAGGACTAGATATGCTAAATGCAAGATGTTCCTAATGACCAGGGAAGTCCAAAACCAAGGGTCACAGTCTAAAGGTAGGCTATTTAGAACTAAGATAGAGAAACTTCTTCACCCAGAGGTAAGGCTGTGGAATTCTCTCACGTAGATAGCGGTTGAGGTCAAAACATTGAATGCTTTCACGGAGTTAGATATAATTCTTAGGGCTAGGGTGATCGAAGGGTATAGGAATAAAGTGAGACTAGGTGGAGCAAGCTCAAAGGATTGAATGGCCTACTCAGATTTTCTGAATACTAGTCAAACAATTTTTCTCCCCACAAGTGAATGAAAATAGTTCACCTATTTTTTAAAAAACAATTTTTCATGTCCCTATTTTTCCCCCCCTCTTAGATTGCTTATTTTATGGATATTGCAGGGTAATCCTGGGTTAGTCACACTACCTTTCCTGAGGGTAGCTTGAGGAGGCTCAATGTGAAGCTTCACCAGCTTACCCTTTATCATTTCAAGATGAGCTGAATTTCAGAATATTTGCTTTTCATATGTTTGGAAATCACAGCCAGTGATCCCACAACTTAGTACGCTGTACAGCTGAAGGTCATATTTTGCAATGTGTACTCCTGGTGAGTGAAGAATCATAGAATCCCTACAGTGTGGAAACAGGCCCTTTGGCCTAACAAGTCCACACCGAACCTCAAAGCATCCGACCCAGACCCACCCAATCTACACATCCCTGAACACTACAGGCAATTTAGTGTGGCCAATTGACCTTTCACGCACATCTTTGGACTGTGGGAGGAAACCGGAGCACCCGGAGGAAACCCACGCAGACACGGGGAGAATGTGCAAACACTACACAGTCACCTGAAGGTAGAATCAAACCCAGGTCCCTGGCGCTGTGAGGCAGCAGTGCTAACCACTGAGCCACTGTGCTGCCCCTAAAGGGAGTTTGGAGCTAGCAGCTCATTCTCAGAAAACATACCTTGGAACATAAGCAAATTATTTCAATGTTTGAAACATCATAATCAAGCTGAGCAATATTATCAGATTTACATTTGCTGAGGTAGATTCTGACTTTGGGCAACGATGCGAAATCAGTGATATAGGAATCTGTTTTCCATCTCTCCTGAATTTTATGTGCAGTCAATGTTACGCAACTATACAAAATCAAGGTCTACCTCACTTATACATAAATACTAGATAGCAGTTAGGAATAGAGTGCTAGGAAGTAACAATTTGAAAAAAAGAGAGCAACATTCATCTACTGGAGCAAAATTCAACCTGGCTTAGCAGTGTACAATTAGATAATGGAGAGACATAAGCCACGGTCATTGATCCTTGGTACAAACTCTTACCACCGAGACCTGCCAGCCCTGCTGAGCTTCTCCAGCATTGCTGAAACCTATCAGTTACTTTCAAAATCTTAAAATCATCACCTAGATCTGCCTTTAACCAACCTTAATTTGTTGACCAGTATTGGGAATTCTCATAGCTTACCATCTCTGGAATCTTAACTACAGCATTATTAAAAAATGCTTGGAATGTGAGCAACCCAATTTACTTTGAGAAAATGGAGGTGTGCCCCCTTGCACTGTACTTCTACTGCAGTGCTGATACACACATTCAACTTACTTCTGTAGCAATTTGATACAACTAGGTGGCTTGCTAGGCTATTTCAAAGAGCAGTTAAGAGTTAAAAACGCTACTGGAGCATCATGTAAGGTTAATATATTTCCCTCCTTAAAAGGGAACCCAGTAATTCTATTACCATTGTTGAATTATGATATCTTTATTCCAGATATACTAATTGCATTTAAGGTCCGTCCAGTTCCATGGAAAGATTATGGGCTCGTGCCCCTTGAACACTAACCTGAGATGGTGGTTTACTACTGCAGTAATATTATTCCAAGGCTACCACTCCCATCTGTCTTTTAGAGTTGTTGCTCAAATCAAATCAACCTCATCTTGCCTGCAGTTCCGTAATCAGTTAACAGGTACCATCTCTGTTTTTAAAACTCATTCACTTGCTGGTTTCACTTTTATATTGAAGGACAAGGCAGAATTTTAAGAAAATATTAACGATATCTTCAACACGGTAACCATGATATAGAATCTTATCCATATAGAAATTACACCTTGTCAACAAATTCTCTACTCTCGAGCACTTTGAACATTCTTCTGAAGTATAGGGTGCATTAAGGTTCTGGTGACAGGGATTTGTAATGATTAGAGTGGTAACTTTCTCTGTGGTCATGTAGGTGGGCTGTGACAGTATATCAGAAAGGACAGCATTTAGATTTTTTTTGAGGGTGGAACGATAGACAATCAGGCGGTGGGGGGAAATACCTCTTGGTGCCAAATAAACTGGTATGCTAAGATTCCAGAGACAGATCAACTCTCATTATGTTGAAATTATCTCAAAATTGGATAATTACAGCCAGTGATACCATAAACCTTTCTAGCACCCCCAGGAGATAACTGGCGTCAACTTGTCTCAGCTGGCATCAGTCTTGCTGCTCAGGCTGAATGTTGTTTTAACCTGTTGTTGATGTTTGATCTCATTATTTAAATGACAATCCAGAGCAATACTGAAGAAGTTCTCATTCTTGATCATGCTGTTTAGATAAGATATTGAACTATAAGATTCAATAGAAATAATGCTGTAGCAATAGGGAGTGCAATCCAATTCAACATTTCATCTATCAGGTAACATTACCTGAACAATACACTGATTGACTGCTGATCTCATGAATTTTTTTGAGATATTAATATGCTTGTTAACCCATACTGTACTCTGTCACTGCATTCTAAAGTTACTTAATTGTGTGGAGTACTGCTAGGTGTTCAACATTACGGTTCTTTGGTCTTCTGAACCAAACTTATCCTGCAAACAATGCATTTTAACAGATATTCTGTCCTGTTATGGTTGTTGGCTCACTGAGCTGGTTCGTTGTTCCGCAGACGTTTCATTAGCCTGCTGGGTAACATCATCAGTGCAGCCTCCAATGAAGCTTGGAACCACTTTGGCGAGCCAACCAACCACAATTCGAGCTACAAATCTACTCTAAAACCATAAACATGCTCTGTCCATTTATCACATTACTGAGTGCAAATTGGATGCACTATTTTCCCCCACATAAGAGCAGTTACTGCACTTAAATACTAATCCATTCAATGCAAAACATTTTGAGGCATTCTGATCACATGAAAGGCACTACTTAAATGCAAGTGTTTTTGTTCTTTATACTCATTTGGATCCAGTAATGCTGGTCTCCCTTCTTAATGGCCTAAGCATCTTATATTTAAGAATCAGCCTATACTACGCAACATTATAGCACAACAAGAATTGTGATATGTACTGTGGCAAAAGAAACACTTAATAAACTGAGGCTGGATGTGAATTGTTAAATTATTTTATTGCAAAAGTGGGTGAATATGCAAAACAATAATTGTGTACTAATTGATTTTGAACAATCTATCTTTATGCAATAATTCAAAATTACAATTAGTTATTTCCCCACATCATGGGACCATCAAGCATAAAATAAACAAACTTGGGAATTAGGTTTAACAATGTGAATTTTTTGGGCACTCAAGATGCCATTTAGGAACCGAAAAGGTATCCGATGCATTCTCACAGTTTCCATGAATTGCACTGCACATCAGGTTGGCAAGTGCAGTTGCAAGCACCCAGCTAATATCCATCCAATGTACACATTACAGCTAGATCATGATGCCAATGAGAACACAATACTGATTTGTTGCCAGCACTGTAATTTTGGAACTCAGTGCTCTAGCCAACACCCTCCTTTAACCTCTACAATTAAAGCAATATCATATGAGCCCCCAACCAGAGCTATTTAAAGAGATCATTAATGACTCATTGAATAGCTGTTATTTAATTTCTTTTGCCCCCTCATATTGATCCTGAATTCCAATATAGTTTCAAAACTGGAAGATCAACATATGATGTGTAATTGCTCTTTATTGAGAAATGGCTGATAGAGAGAAAACATAGCAGGAAAGATCAGACTGTTCTCAGGAGGGCAAGCTATTACTAGTGGGATGCTGCAAAGCCACAGCTGTTCATTATGTAAATGATTTGGATATAAATGTAGTATTTCCAAGCTTTATGACAAAACAAAACTGGGTGGGAATGGAAGTTGTGAGGAGGGAGCAAGGAGATTTCCAGGGACTTGGACAGGCTAAGAGAAAGGAAAGATCATGCCAGGTGGAATAGAGTACGACTAAATAAGAAATATAATCTACTCCACTAAAACAAAAGAGAATATTTCTTAGATGGTGAAAGATTGGGAAATGTTGACACTTAAGGGTGCTAAATTCATTCAGGAATGACTGAACCAAAGGCATCAGGAGAATCCAAGATAACAAAGTGTGAAGCTGGATGAACACAGCAGGCCAAGCAGCATCTCAGGAGCACAAAAACTGACGTTTTGGGCCTAGACCAATTAAACAGTAAACAATTAAACAATTAACAGTAACAAATGTTCACAGGTTGTCCAAATCAGCTTCCCATGTAAATGCAAAGTCTACATTCCAACCTTTTGCTGGACTTCATTTCATTTGTAAAATTAAATATTCTAAACACCAGATGGACTGCCTCTATCCCTGTAGGAGTAATTCAACTTTGTTTCACGCATTTTTTTGGGCTTTAAATAGAGCAACATTTAAAAAAAAAATCTATGACTGCCATTTATGTTCGGTTGATTTTTAGTTATTGAGAGTACTCACTTCATCTGGAATATAGCAATCAGGAATCCAAAATCTGTTCAGACCTGATGCACAGTTTACTCCAGTTGGGCTGCTGTTAGAGGTAAATGCAGCAATCAATATATACACAGCTAAGTTGAATAGACAGGAACATTGAAAAGAGGTAACCTTCTCATTCTATAATTGAGGTATAAATATTGGCTAAGGAACACGAAACAATTCCTCTACTCTCTTCAAAACACTGTCAGGTATCTTTTACACCCACCTGACAGGACAGTCTACACCTTTGATTTTAATGTTTCAATTATGTAGGAGTTTGGTTAGACCTCACACCTGGAAATAATGTGTGCAGATTTGGTCTCCTTAACTCTAAAGATATTATTGTCGCAGAGCGAATACAACAGAGGTTCACCAGACTTGCTCCTGGATGGCTGGACTGTCCTACAAAGAAAAACTTTGGTTTTCTCAAAAGTCTCAAAGAATGAGAGGTGATCCCACTGAAATCTAGGTAATATTTAATGAATAGACAGGGTAGATTAAGGTAAGATGTTTGCCCTGTTTGGGGAATGCAGAACCAGAGGACACAATTTAAAAATAAAGGGGATGCTGCTTAAGTCAGAAATGAGGAGAATTTATTTTATTGCATGGGTTGTGTACCTTTGGAATTCTCTACCACAGAGGACTGTGGAAGCTTAGTCTCTGAATATTTTTAAGATAGAGATTAATTGATTACTGATTACCAGTGGTGTCGAGATGTATGCAAATGTGCAGATAAAAGGCATTGAAGTGTTAGATTGTATTCAATGGCAGGAAGGGTTTGACAGGAACAAGAGTAGACCATTCCGCCCATGTTCCTACTCTAATGATTCTGCTTAGGAGTTACTGGTATAAGATTGTAACTAATTTGCGTCAAAGTCTGTGGATGTGCTTCCTAATAGCTTGGTACATCCAGACTCACTATCACCTTCTCAAAATGCATTTGATAAGAAGTAAGATTAGTATATGAGCTTGAAGAGGACAGAAGGAAAGTAAACATGGTTGGATGAAGTAATATATAATGTTTATTTGGAGCACAAAGGCACTAACATTGTGCAAATGGATGAATGACCTATTCTATATTCAAATTTGATATAATTTTCATCCAACAAACCACACCTCTGACATGGATGACAGCATACACATTGAATTTCAAGTTTCTGGCATGGGTCTTGACCCATGATTGTTTAATTCAGAGGTGAGGGTGATACCACTGAACCACAACTGCCATCTAACAATCAATCACAAAACAAAAGTAGCTCATTATCATTTTCAGCACCAATTGTCTCAGTGACCTATGAGTGTGAAAATAAAGTGTACTTTGAAATATAAAACTTATATTTGAAACCTTTTCTGCAGAAAATGCCTGAAGGCTCTGAAACTTGACACAGTACATCATTGTTTTATTATTTTCACATTTTGTTGTTCTGATTTGCCAGCATTTAATTGTATCAGCATTAGACAACTCTTGTTGGGGTTCAACTGTCATGTTCGAGCCCAATGTTGATGATTCTACACATGAAACATCTTTTTTAAGTAGTTATCAAATCCAAAGGCAGTGTTTTGCAAATATTTGTTTTGCAGCTAAATTCAAAGATAATTTAGTCATTCTACAGAAGACATAGAAACTGTTCAGGTAGTAGATTTGCCTAAAATTTGTGTATGAAGAAGTTTCTAATGGTTCAAATTAAAGGTGTAACAATGTTAATCTGTAAACAACAGGATTATCATAGATAACAAAACTCTTCTCAAAACTCGCTTGATAACAAGGTGTAGAACTAGATGAACACGGCAGGTGTCAGAGGAGCAGGAAGGCTGACGTTTCAGGCCTGGACCCTTCTTTAGAATCATAGATTCACTATCACAGAGCTGCCATCATCTTGCAAAGCTAGTTATACATGCCATAAATCCTATATAATATGCTGTCTCGAGTCTTCTTAGAGACTCATCCTTTCAAAGTCTTCTCTCCAATTAATCAATCAAACGGGAGGCAATGGCCTAGCAGCATTATCGCTGGACTGTTAATCCAGAGACCCACAGAATGTTCTGGGGACCTGGGTTTGAATCCTGCCATGGCAGATGGTGATAATTCAAAAACAAACCTGGAATTAAGATTCTAGTGATGACTATGAATCCATCGTCAGTTGTCAGAAAAATCCACCTGGTTCACTAATGTCCTTCAGGAAGGAAACTGCTATCCTTACCTGGCCTAAATGTGACTCCAGATCTACAGCAACATGGTTGACTCTGATCTGCCGTCCGGGCAATTAGGAATGGGTAATAAATGCTGCCTAGCCAGTGGTACCCTCATCCTGTTAATGAATAAAGAAAGAAAAAATTATCCATCTAACTGGGGTTCCATGGCAACTATGGCCAAAATTTTCCATTTTGCAGCACAAGCACAGGGGCAAGCATGTGGCGACTAACTCTTCATCCCACTGAAAACTCACTTAACTCAGCTCCAATCAGTTTGTTAAGAGCAAACTGGCATGTTCCTCAGTGAATCACAGAGCTCAATATTAAAGTCCCGCTTCACTAGAAAGCTGCTGACCAATCAGAAGTGAATAGCTTCTCAGTCCAAGAGATTGTCACTGGAGCCTTAGTTTTTAGGGGATTAAGAGGTAATTTGGTTCCTTCTGGGTTTCACTGGGTTAAGGTCATAGGAAGGGGAGTGGGGGTTGGATGGAGGTAACAGCAGTGGCACCCCCATTTACCCATAGATTAGGGCAAAATGGACACCTATAAAATCCCACCCTGCCAAGTAACTCATAAGGCAGTTATCCTATCAGGCACTTCCTGACCTGTCAGGAAGCCAGATATTTGGGCCGATATCATGTTGAGGCTCTTATGTAGTTATTAATTGAACACTTCAAGGTGTTAACTTCTGGCAAGTTGAGAAGGTCTCCAATGGACCTTCTTAATTGCTAAAGTGGTGAAAGTAGTGGAAGGGGTAATTATTTGCCCTTTTCATGTTCAGGAAGGGTGATTTACATTCTATGTGGAAATAGTTACCTGAAGAAAGCCTAGAGGCAAAGCCCTAACAGCAGGTGACAAACAGCCTGGCATAGAACAGGAAGGATTACTCTGGAGAAAATGGAAGGATACCGTCACAAGAGTTACAGATGTTTAGAATGGAAACAAACCCTTCAGGCCAACTCATCCACGCAGACCAGATATCCCAAATTAATCTCGTCCTATTTTCCAGCATTTGCCTAATCCCTCTAAACCTTTCATATTCACGTACCCATCAAGATGCATTTTAAATGTTGAAATTGTTTGAGCCTCCACTACCTCCTCTGGCAACTCACTCCATACATCCAAACCCTCTGCATGAAAAGGTTGCCCCTCAGGTCCCTTTTAAGTCCTTCCCCTCTCATCTTAAACCTGTGCCCTCTAGTCTTGGACTCCCCAAAGAGAAAAGACCTTGACTATTCAGCCTATCCATGCCTCTTCATGATTTTATAAACTTCAATGGG
Organism: Stegostoma tigrinum; assembly: GCF_030684315.1. Taxonomy (NCBI): domain Eukaryota; kingdom Metazoa; phylum Chordata; class Chondrichthyes; order Orectolobiformes; family Stegostomatidae; genus Stegostoma; species Stegostoma tigrinum. The sequence continues at coordinate 153,328,015 of NC_081355.1, read as the reverse complement.
GGCCCATTAAAAAAAAGTTATTTAAATAAGATCTGCCTCTCTTTAAGGAGAAAGATCCAAACACAAACATGCCTTCTCTGATCTAGAAAAGGATTGTTGGTTTAGACGTGGATGTGCGGTCCAGCTAAGTTCTGTACTTACAGCTTTATTGACAGCCATTCATAATTCTGCTTTCCTACCAAATTTAGCAAAAATTGCCTTGGTAGCCAGAACGTAAGACATTGGGAGGATTTAAAAATCAGAACGCCTTTTTTCCATTTTTCACCAAAGCTTTTGGAATCCTTCCTGTAATGATGATTTAGAAAGAATTACAGGGGAGAACAGGACACACCTCGAGCAAGCAAAATATATTTCTCAGCCTATTTTGATTAAATTGTGTATCTCTGCTGGCTACAGGTGAGCTAAGTTGAAAAGACACTGTGGCTGGTCAGTGACACTATCGTGGTTGTGTGACTGAAAAAGTTAAGAAGTCAGAGACAATGCCCATACAACTTGTTGTGTCTGGCCTAGAGCCTTAACATCTTCAATGCTGATTGCTCCACGTTGCCTGGCAAAGTGGATGGCAGTCTCTTTTGTGGACATCAATGTTTGCAGAGTGGCTGAATGTCCTCACGTATCGGTTCTCTCCTCGCTGGTAGTGCCAACAGCTGTTGTAGGAAGAGTTAAAGGGCTTAAAAACTGAACCTTAAGATTGTTTTTAAACGTGTATGAAACAGTTTACTGTTATGTGCATATGGAAGAAGCAATAACAGACAGAAATTAGTAGCAAGGTAAAACTCCCTAAATTCCCTTCTGACTAATGAAGAGCTTCCACAAGTCAGGAAGGAAGGAGGGGATTGATAATGCTGATGGCTTTTGCATAATAAGAGGATTGTGAAGGGTCTTTTCCTCTGGCAATCCAGGTGAGGTACAAGTGCTGGTAAAAATACTGAAGACATTCAAACATTTTGTACCTTTTATCAATTGACCAAAATATGCAGCTAACATATTTTCCAGAAAAGCAGATACAGGCTATGAAGAACAAGTAAACCATCCTATAAGGCAGCAACTGAACATAATACAAAAAATTGCTTTGTGGAAGTTAAGAAAAATTAAAGCTGCATTTTAGTTACATATTTGTTCAATTCAATTTCTTCAGAGCAAAACAGCAAATAAACCACTTTCAAATCTCTCAGAAATCTTAAACACGTCCTCGTTGCAAGTAACAAAAAATAGTTTTTCAGATGCGTCCAGCAGTTGATTTGATAGAATGCTACTTCACAATGAAGGGCAGGCAGCTCACTGTGTCTGTGATAATAAAGTGTGAAGCTGGATGAACACAGCAGGCCAAGCAGCATCTCAGGAGCACAAAAGCTGACGTTTCGGGCCTAGACCCTTCATCAGAGAGGGGGTTGGGGAGAGGGAACTGGAATAAATAGGGAGAGAGGGGGAGGCGGACCGAAGATGGAGAGAAAAGAAGATAGGTGGAGAGGAGAATATAGGTGGGGAGGTAGGGAGGGGATAGGTCAGTCCAGGGAAGACGGACAGGTCAAGGAGGTGGGATGAGGTTCGTAGGTAGGAAATGGAGGTGCGGCTTGGGGTGGGAGGAAGGGATGGGTGAGAGGAAGAACAGGTTAGGGAGGCAGAGACAGGCTGGGCTGGTTTTGGGATGCAGTGGGGAGAGGGGATGAGCTGGGCTGGTTGTGTGATGCAGTGGGGGGAGGGGACGAACTGGGCTGGTATTGGGATGCAGTGGAGGCAAGGGAGATTTTGAAGCTGGTGGAGTCCACATTGATACCATTGGGCTGTAGGGTTCCCAAGCGGAATATGAGTTGCTGTTCTTGCAACCTTTGGGTGGCATCATTGTGGCACTGCAGGAGGCCCATGATGGACATGTCATCTAAAGAATGGGAGGGGGAGTGGAAATGGTTTGCGACTGGGAGGTGCAGTTGTTTATTGTGAACCGAGCAGAGGTGTTCTGCAAAGCAGTCATTGTGTCTGTGCCAGCTTTTTCAAAGATATCTCTAATTACTCTTACTCTTCTGTTTGTTCCCCAAATTTTATTCCTTCAAGCATTTATGAAATTTTCTGCTCAAAGTTATTATGAAGTCTACTTTGGATCCCAGAGAAATATTGATTCATCTGGTGAAACTGACCAGTGGCTGCAAAAACATTAAAATACTTGTGACAGGCAATTTCATCTAATTAGCTTGGGCTGGAACGGAACTTTCATCCAAGAGTTGAAAAGAGTATTGGGCTAAGTGACTGCACCACCCAGCCCCGAGGCAGTATTAGTGTAAAAGATTAGGAATAAAACTCAAGACTTGCTGAAGGTGAAGTGAGTCCGAGCTTATCATGTTCTGACAAAATAGTCATGAGAAAAAGACTGATAATCTGTGTTGTATTTAATTAAAGGGAAGGCGTATGGTATCCTGTAATGAGTTAAGTACTCAATAAGTTTAAACAAGATCAGTTGATCCCTGTTTATCATGAATATTACACAGCGTGAGTCGTAAAATAAACAAAGTAGCCAGAACCTGGCAGCAGCCATTTTGAACCTTTGCTACATGTGGAATATCATACCCTCTTTTGCCTGTTTTTTTAAAAAACTCCCCAACACCAACTGCCTTGGAACGGAGTGCTTTGCTATAGGCCATTTCAGAGGACTGGAGTCACATGCAGACCAGATCAGAAAAGGACCAGGTTACCTTCCCAAAAGGGCATTAAGTCTTGGTCACCTTCTCCATTTCCCTTTTCACAGTCTGTTCATTCACTCCTGTTCTTCTGGTATTATGGTTTGGGAAATTAGGACTGGGGTTGATCTGGCCTTCCCTTAAGCCAGTTCTTCAATTCAATGCAATTGGATGATGCCTCAAATTTTACTCATTTACTCAGAAATGGGGGAAGGGGAGAGGGTTCTGAAATAAACAGGGAGAGGGGGAGGCAGATCGAAGATGGATACAGGAGAAGATAGGTGGAGAGGAGACAGACAAGTTAAAGAGGCAGGGATGGAGCCAGTGGAGGTGAGTGTAGGTGGGGAGGTAGGGAGGGCATAGGTCAGTCCGGGGAGGATGGACAGGTCAAGGGGGCAGGATGAGGTTAGTAGGTAGGAAATGGGGATGCGGCTTGAGGTTGGAGGAGGGGGATAAGTGGCTCCATCCCCACCTCTAATTTGTCTGTCTCCTCTCCACCTATCTTCTCCTCTCTCCATCTACGATCTGCCTCCCCCTCTCTCCCTATTTATTTCAGAACCCTCTCCCCGACTCCCCCTTTTCTGAAGAAGGGTGTAGGCCCGAAACGTCAGCTTTTGTGCTCCTAAGATGCTGTTTGGCCTGCTGTGTTCATCCAGCTCCACACTTTGTTAGCCCAGATTCTCCAGCATCTGCAGTTCCCATTATCTCTGATAGGAATCTGGGCTCCCTAGTATATGAATCTAAAAAAAAGTTAGTATCCAGGTACAGCAAGTGGTAGTGAAAGCAAATGAAATTTTGATGTTTATTGCAAGAGGAACAGAATACAAGAGTTAGAAAGGTTTACAGCAACCATACAGGATCTTGCCCAGACTACATCTGGAATAGAGTATAATTTTGTCTCTGTTTGAAAAGTGATGTAATTGTATTAAAAGTAGTTCATAAAATGTTCATTTGAGTATCTGTGGTTTATTTTCTGAAGGAAGTTTGAGCAGGTCAGATCGTTATCCACTGGAGTATAGAACATAGAACATTACAGCACAGTACAGGCCCTTCGGCCCTCGATGTTGTGCCAACCTGTCATACCAATCTGAAGCCCATCTAACCTACACTATTCCACGTACGTCCAAATGCTCGTCCAATGACGACTTAAATGTACTTGAAGTTGGCAAATCGACTACTGTTGCAGGCAAAGCATTCCATTCCCTTACTACTCTCTGAGTAAAGAAACTAACTCTGACATCTGTCCTATATCTTTCACCCCTCAATTTAAAGCTATGCCCCCTCGTGCTCGCCATCACCATCCTAGGAAAAAGGCTCTCCCTATCCACCCTATCTAACCCACTGATTATCTTATATGTCTCAATTAAATCACCTCTTAACCTTCTTCTCTCTAACGAAAACAGCCTCAAGTCCCTCAGCCTATCCTCGTAAGACCTTCCCTCCATACCAGGCAACATCCAAGTAAATCTCCTCTGCACCCTTTCCAAAGCTTCCACATCCTTCTTATAATGCGGTGACCAGAACTGTACACAGTACTCCAAGTGCAGCTGCACCAGAGTTTTATACAGCTGCAGCATAACCTCTTGGTTCCGGAACTCGATCCGTCTCTTAATCAAAGCTAAAACACTGTATGCCTTCTTAACAACCCTGTCAACCTGGGTGGCAACTTTCAAGGATCTGTGTACATGGACACCGAGATCTCTCTGCTCACCTACACGACCAAGAATCTTACCATTAGCCCAGTACTTTGCCTTCCAGTTACTCCTACCAAAGTGCATCACCTCACACTTGTCTGCATTAAACTCCATTTGCCACCTCTCAGCCCAGCTCTGCAGATTATCTAAGGCTCTCTGTAACCTACAACATCCTTTGTCAGTATACACAACTCCACCGACCTTAGTGTCGTCTGCAAATTTACTAACCCATCCTTCTACGCCCTCATCCAGGTCATTTATAAAAATGACAAACATCAGTGGACCCAACACCGACCCTTGCGGTACACCACAAGTAACTGGTCTCCAGGATGAACATTTCCCATCAACCACCACCCTCTGTCTTCTTTCAGCAAGCCAATTTCCGATCCAAACTGCTCTATCTACCACAATCCCATTCCTCCACATTTTGTGCAATAGCCTACTGTGGGGAACCTTATCGAAAGCCTTGCTGAAATCTATATACACCACATCAACCGGTTTACTCTCATCTACCTGTTTGGTCACCTTCTCAAAGAACTCAATAAGGTTTGTGAGGCACGACTTACCCTTCACAAAACCATGCTGACTATCCCTCATCAAATTATTCTTTTCTAGATGATTATAAATCCTATCTCTTATAACCTTTTCCAACACTTTACCAACAACTGAAGAAAGGCTCACTGGTCTATAATTACCAGGGTTGTCTCTTCTCCCCTTCTTGAACAGGGGAACCACATTTGCTATCCTTCAGTCTTCTGGCACTATTCCTGGAGACAATGATGAGTTAAAGATCAATGCCAAAGGCTCGGCAATCTCCTCCCTGGCTTCCCAGAGGATCCTAGGATAAATCCCATACGGCCCGGGGGACTTATCTATTTTCACACTCTGTAGGATTTCTAATACCTCTTCCTTGTGAATGTCAATCCCACCTAGTCTGGTAGCCTGTATCTCAGTATTTGCCTCGACAACATTGTCGTTTTCTAGAGTGAATACTGTCGAAAAATATTCATTTAGTGCTTCCCCTATCTCCTCTGACTCCACGCACCACTTCCCATTGATTGGCCCTAATCTTACTCTCGTCATTCTTTTATTCCTTAAATACCTATAGAAAGCCTTAGGGTTTACCCCGATCCTATCCGTCAACAACTTCTCATGTCTCCTCCTGGTTCTTCGGAGCTCTCTCTTTAGGTCTTTCCTGGCTACCTTGTAACCTTCAAGCGCCCTAACTGAGCCTTCACATCTCATTTTAACATGAGCCTTCATATTCCTCTTCACCAGAGATTCCACTTCCTTCGTAAACCACGGCTCTTGCGCTCTACAGCTTCCTCCCTGCCTGACAGGTACATACTTATCTAGGACACACAGGAGCTTTTCATTGAATAAGCTCCACATTTCTAATGCACCCATCCTCTGCAGTTTCCTTCCCCATCCCATGCTCGCTAAATCTTGCCTAATCTCATCGTAATTGCCTTTCCCCCAGCTATAACTCTTGCCCAGTGGCATACACCTATCCCTTTCCATCACTAAAGTAAACATAACAGAATTGTGATTGCTATCACCAAAGTGCTCACCTACTTCCAAATCGAACACCTGGCCGGGCTCATTACCCAGTACCAAATCTAATGTGGCTTCGCCCCTTGTTGGCCTATCTACATGCTGTGTCAGGAAGCCCTCCTGCACACACTGGACAAAAACTGACCCATCCATAGTACTCGAACTATAGTGCTCCCAGTCAATATTTGGAAAGTTGAAGTCCCCCATGACAATCACCCTGTCTCTCTCACTCCTATCGACAATCATCTTTGCTATCCTTTCCTCTACATATCTGGAAGTATCCAGAGGCCGATAGAAAACTCCCAACAGGGTGACCTCTCCTTTCCTGTTTCTAACCTCAGCCCATACTACCTCAGCTGACGAGTCCCCAAACATCCTTCCTGCAACTGTAATACTGTCCTTGACCAACAATGCCACACCTCCCGCTCTTTTACCATCTTCTCTGTTCTTACTGAAACATCTAAATCCCGGAACCTGTAACAACCGTTCCTGTCCCTGCTCTATCCATGTCTCCGAAATGGCCACAACATTCAAAGTCCCAGGTACCAACCCATGCTGCTAGTTCACCCACCTTATTCCGGACGCTCCTGGCGTTGAAGTAGACACACTTCAAATCAACTTCTTGCTTACTGGTGCCATCTTGCGTCCCTGAAGCTTTATTTCGGACCACCCTACTCTCAACCTTTTCTATACTGAAACTACCATTTTGGTTCCCATCCCCCTGCTGAATTAGTTTAAACCCACCTGAATAGCCTGAGCGTTTTCCCCCCCCCCCCAGGATATTGGTAGCCCTCTGGTTCAGGTGAAGACCATCCTGCTTGTAGAGGTCCCACCTACCCCAGGAAGAGCCCCAATTATCCAAGAATTCAAAACCCTCCCACCTGCACCATCCCTGTAGTCACGTGTTCAACTCCTCTCTCTCCCTATTCCTCGCCTCACTAGCACGTGGCATGGGCAACAAACCAGAGACAACAACTCTGTTCGTCCTAGCTCTCAGCTTCCATCCTAGCTCCCTGAATTTCTGCCTTAAATCCCCATCTCTCTTCCTACCTATGTCGTTGGTGCTTATGTGGACCACGACTTAGGGCTGCTCTCCCTCCCCCTTAAGAATCCCAAAAACACGATCAGAAACATCACGAACCCTGGCACCTGGGAGGCAACACACCAACCGTGAGTCTCTCTCGTCCCCACAGAACCTCCTCCTATCTGTCCCCCTAACTATGGAGTCCCCAATGACTACTGCTCTGCTCCTCTTCCCCCTTCCCTTCCGAGCAGCAGGGACAGACCCTGTGCCAAAGACCTGTGCCCCACTGATTTCCCCTGGTAAGTCGTCCCCCACAACAGTATCCAAAACGGTATACTTATTGTTGAGGGCAATGTCCACAAGGGATCCCTGCACTGCCTGCCGGTTCCCTTTCCGTCCCCTGACCATAACCCATCTGCCTTTTTCTCGTACCTGAGGAGTGACTACCTCCCTGTAACTCCTCTCAATAAACCCCTCTGCCTCCCAAATGATCCGAAGTTCATCTAGCTCCAGCTCCAGTTCCCTAACGCGGTTTTCGAGGAGCTGGAGTTGGGTGCACTTCCTGCAGATGTAGTCAGCAGGGACACTAGTGGTGACCCTTACCTCCCACATTCTGCAGGAGGAACATTCAACTGACCTGACCTTCATTCCCATTATTCTAAATTCCCAAAGAGACTGTTGAAAAACAAAGAATAAAAAATAAACTAGTTACCTTACCAATCTGGCGCACAGAACCATTTTTTTTTTGGTTGGAGGAGGAGGATGGGTGGGAGACAGTACCCGGGTAGTGTTTTGGGTAACGCAACCACACAAAACATATTACCTCACTTACTCAGCAGTCCCGTGTCCGCTCCTGCTCAGTGTACCTCCGCCTATTCACGGTAAGTTTTTAAAACAGTGACTCACCTTCCCAGCAGCTACCTGGTCGACGCTCCCGCTCCTCCTGCTGTTGAAACAAAAATGGAGGGCCCCAACGTTATTTTTTGAAACCTTACCTTCCTGGCAGCCTCCTGATGCTCTCTCTGTCTGGCTCTTGCTCTCCTCCCGAAAATTAAGACCGCTCCCGCTCGAGGTAAGCTTTTTAAAGTGGGGGGGAAAAAAAACATTTACCTTATAAATGAATGTCAGGTGATCTTCTTAAAAGATACAAGATCTTAGAGCATAGATTTAAGTTTAGGAGCAAATGGTTTAGAGGAGATTTGAGAAAACACTGTTTTCACCGAGAGGGTGGTAGGAACATGGAACATGCTGATTGAGAGGGTGGTGGAGGCAGATATTCTCACAACAGGGTATAGTAGGCGATGGATCAAATGCTGTTTGATTTTAGCATAGACATGGTGGGCCTCTTTCTAAGGTGTAAGACTCTCTCTTCTCTCCCCCTATGATCTTGAGGAGACTTGATGGGAACGAGTAGAAGGAGGATGCTTCCATTGTATGGGAAATTAGAACTAAGGTTCATGATTTAGCAACCAGTGGGTCTTGCTTTTCAGAGAGAGAGGAGACTTTAGATCCCACCCCCCGGAGGGATTATTAGTCCATGGGATTGCTTTCCCAAAAACGGTGAAGGCTGTGTGTTTGATCTTATTCAGGGCTGAGTTAGAAAAAACAATTTGATAGACCATGAAGCCAGGTATTATAGGAGTGCAGACTGTGATTTCAATTCACTTTCCAAACAGATCAGCCATCAGCTTGTCAAATGGCAGAGCAAGTTCGGAGGACCGAACAGTCCATACATGCTCTAAAAATCTAGGCCTTTAAATGATTGCTTCTGGCATTGGCAGAGGTAAAACGTCTTATCATTCAGTATCAGCTGGGTTTGTGTAGCTCTCACCTCCACTTCGCTAAGATGAGATGAATTAAAAGTTGACTTTCAGGTATAGACTGAAGAAAAATTTTACTGTCTGAATGGCGTCTCTTGGAAGAGAATACCTTTCTCAGACGGATGCAAAAACACATCAATGGCACATATCTGAAGACGAATATGAAGTTATACCCAGTGTTCTGGCCAACTTCCTGACCAGACAGTAAGGATAGGCGACAACACCTTCTCCACAACAATCCACAACACCAGTGCCTTATATAACTGTGTACTCAGCCCCCTAGTATACTCAGGACTGTGTGGCCAAAGTCCACACCAACGCCATTTACAAGTTTGCTAATGACACCAACATTCTAGGTTGGATCTCAAACAATGACAAGACAGAGTACAGGAAGGAGATAAAGTGCTTAACAGCATGGTGTAAAGACAACAACCTCTCCATCAATGTCAGCAAAATGAAGGAGCTGGTGATTGACTTTGGGAAGCGGAGTGAAGGACATGACCCTGTCTGCACTAATGGTGCTGAAGCAGAGATGGTCAAGAGTATCACGTTTTTGGAAGTGATGATCACCAACAATCTGTCCTTGGCCACCCATGTTGACACCACAGTCAAGAAAGCACAACAATGCTTCTACTTCCTCAACAGGCTAAGGAAATCTACATGTCCATAAAGATTCTTACCAATTTTTATAGATGCACCATAGAAAGCATCCTACCTGGATGCATCACTGCGTGGTGTGGCAACTGCTCTTCCCGAGACCAAAAGAAACTACAGAATTGAGAGTTTAGCTCAGTCCATCATGCAAACCAGCCTTCCAACTATTGACTTCATTTATACTTGCGCTGCATCAGGAAAGCAACAAATATACCAAAGACCCTTCATATCTTCCACCCTCCAGCGGGAAGAAATTGTAAAAGTTTGAGTAAAAGTACAGACAGATTCTTCCTCGCTGTTATCAGACTTTTGAACAGATCTCTCAAATGTTAATGTTGATCTCTTTCTGCTCCTTCTAGCAAATGTAACAATATATCCTGCGCTCTGTTGTCTTAGCTGATGCACTTGTATAGTAAGGTCTGCCTGCAATGCAGGCAAGACAACACTTTTCACTGATTTTGTTATTGGGATGCCTACTGAAGTACAATCAAATATCCTTCAATCAACATCCATAGCTGGAACTTGAGGTGATATTTAATCGAACTGTACAAGATTACAAGGGATCCAGACATTGATCAGAAAGATCTTTTACTTTTAGCAGAAGAATCAATATCCAAGAGCCATTGAGTAAATTAATGGCAGAGAATTAGAGGCGAGTTGGCCCACACTGACCAAGGCTACCATGAAGGCTTCTCTCACTCTCTCAGCATCCCCCCCTTGCTTGAGATGTGGTGACCCTCAGGTTAAACAACCACCACCAGTCAGTCATCGCTCTCTAACTAGCAGCTCAAGTTCTGGTAAGACTATAGCAATTTTACCTTTGGGCTTTTGTGCCTTGATAGTGTCCCTACCTCTCAGCTAGGAGACCTGGGTTCCATCTACTCCAGAGGTGTGTAATAACATTTCTGAACAGGTTTGTTAAAAAAAAAATCTACTTTGGTTGCACAGTGATTGTATCTTAGCTTCTAGACCAGAAGGTCCAGGTTCAAGTCCTACCTGCCCTGAAGGTGCCGGAGTATGAATCAGCAGGCTGATAGAAAGGTGTTGAAGGGAAACTGTTTGCCCAGATCCTAGCAGAGGCATGATAGGATATGTAGTATAGAGAGAAAACCTCACGGCATTTAAAATAAATGCTTCAGATGCAGTCACCCTATAGGGCTACAGACCAAGAGGTGGGAAGTCAGTTTCAATTGCTCTCCTGGAGGATTGCTTTTTGGACTGGAGACCTGTGACCAGCAGTGTGCTGCATGGATCAGCACTAGGTTCACTACTTTCAGTCATTTATATAAATGTTTTGGATACGAACATGGTGGGGGGTATGGTTAGTAAATCTGCAGCCGACACCAAACTGGTGGTACCATGGGACAGCAAAGGTTACCTTGAAGTAAAATGGGACCTTGATCAGATGGGCCGAGGAGTAGCAGGTGGACGTTAATCTCAATAAACGTGAATTGCTACATTTTGGTGTTGTGTGCCAGTGTTGGACTGGGATGCACAAGATCAGAAGTCACTTGACACAAGGTTATAGTTCAACAGCTTTATTTGAAATCACAATCTTTCAAAGCATTGCTCCTTCGTCACTTCAGCTGACAAAGGAGCAGTGCTCCGAAAGCTTGTGGTTTCAAATAAACCTGTTGGACTAAAACTTGGTGTCATGTGATTTCTGACTGTGCTTCATTTTGGTAGGGCAAATCGAGGCAGGACTTGTACACTTAATAGTAAAGTCCTAGGGAGTGTTGCCAAAGAAATCTTGGAGTGCAGGTTCATCCTTCCTTGAAAATGGGGTCGCAGGTAGACAGGGTAGTGAAGAAGGTGTTTCGTATGTTTGCCTTTATTGGTCAGTGTAATGAATATAGGGGTTGGGAGGTCATGTGTGACTGTCCAGGCCATTGGTTAGGTCACTTTTGACTACTATGTTTAATTCGGGTTTCCCTGCTAAAGGAAGGATGTTGTAAAAGTTGAAAGGGTTCAGAAAAGATTTACAAGGGGGTTGCCAGGGTTGGAGGGTTTGAGCTATAAGGAGAAGCTGAATGGACTTGAGTTGAGTTATTCCCGCTGGAACAGAGACTGGAGGATGAACCTATAGGAGGTTTATAAAATCATGAGAGGCACAAATAGGGTGAATGGTCAAGGTCTCTTCTCCAGGTTTGGGAGTCCAAAACTAGACAGCATAGTTTTAAGGTGAGAGGAGAAAGATTTAGAAGGAACCTGAGGGGCAACTTTTTCATGCAGAGGGTAGTGCTTGTATGGAATGAGCTGCCAGAAGAAGTGGTTGAGGCTGGTACAATTACAACACTTAAAAGGCATCTGGATGGGTATATGAATAGGAAGGGTTTAAGAGGTATAATGGGCCAAATGCTAGCAAATGGGACTAGATTAATTTAGATATCTGTTCAGCATGGACAAGTAGGACCAAAGGGTCTGTTTCTGTGCTGTAAATCTCTATGACTCTATTTGGGACACAACATGCTGAATAATCTCTTCCTACACTAATTTTTTTTAATCATATGCCCTCTGTCAACATAAACCAAAGAAAGGAAAGTTTACAGCCAATAAAAGGCAATAAAATGAAGAGATAATGACTTTTGGAAACAAGGAACTATATATTTCAGATCGATAAGTCGGTGTCATGCTTCACTAGGGTAGCACACTGAAAATCAAGCCTTGTTGTTCTCAGAGTCATCATAAAAGTTAAGACTCCACAAAAATGTGAAAATTTCCCAATTTACCTGTCATTTAAACCTAGGTAGATAAAACGCCTATTCCAGTTTTTTTTAAAAAAGAAAACTACAAGAATTTCTGGGTGTAATTGAGGACACAGTACAGAGGTTCATCCCAAAGAAAAGAAAGATTATCCAGGGTGAGATTAGACAGCCATGGCTGACAAAGGAAGTCTGGAAATGTATCAAAGAAAAAGAGACGGCCTATAAAGTGGCCAAGAGTGCTGGGAAATCAGAAGATTGGGAAGGCTACGAAAACAGACAGAGGATAACAAAGAGAGCAATAAGGAAGGAGAAGATGAAGGCAGGCTAGCTAGTAATATTAGAAATGATAGTAAAAGCTTCTCTCAATACATATAAGAAACAAACGAGAGGCAAAAGTAGATATTGGGCCGCTCCAATTGATGCTGGAAGGCTAGTGATGGGAGATAAGGAAATAGCTGAAGAACTTAATAAGTACTTTGCGTCAGTCTTCACAGTTGAAGACATGAGTAGTATGCCAACAATTAGGGAGAGCCAGGGGGCAGAGTTGAGTACAGAAGAGAAAGTGCTAGAAAAGCTAAAAGGTCTAAAAATTGATAAATCTCCTGGCCCTGATGGGCTACATCCTAGAGTTCTGAGGGAGGTGGCTGAGGAAATAGCAGAGGCTTTGGTCGTGATCTTTCAAAAGTCACTGGAGTCAGGGAAAGTCCCAGATGATTGGAAAATTGCTGTTGTAACTCCCTTGTTTAAGAAAGGATCAAGGCAAAAGATGGAAAATTATAGGCCAATTAGCCTAACCTCGGTAGTTGGTAATCCATTGTCAAGGATGAGATTTCTAAATCCCTGGAAGTGCAGGGTCAGATTAAAACAAGTCAGCATGGTTTTAGTAAGGGGAGGTCGTGCCTGACAAACCTGTTAGAATTCTTTGAAGGAGGTGACAAGTATGTTAGACCAGGGAAACCCAGTGGATGTTATCTATCTAGACTTCCAAAAGGCCTTTGATACAGTGCCTCACGGGAGGCTGCTGAGCAAGGTGAGGGCCCATGGTGTTCGAGGTGAGCTACTGGCTTGGATTGAGGATTGGCTGTCTGACAGAAGGCAGAGAGTTGGGATAAAAGGCTTTTTTTCAGAATTGCAACCGGTGACAAGTGGTGTCCCGCAGGGTTCAGTGTTGGGGCCACAGCTGTTCACCTTATATATTAATGATTTGGATGAAGGGACTGGGGGCATTCTGGCAAAGTTTGCCGATGATATGAAGATAGGTGGACAGGCAGGTAGTGCTGAGGAGGTGGGGAAGCTGCAGAAAGATTTAGACAGTTTAGGCGAGTGGTCCAGGAAATGGCTGATGAAATTCAAATGTGAGTAAATGTGAGGTTTTACACTTTGGAAAAAAGAATACAGGCATGGGCTATTTTCTAAACGGTGAGAAAATTCGCAAATCAGAAGTGCAAAGGGATCTGGGAGTGTTGGTCCAGGATTCTCTAAAGGCTAACTTGCAGGTAGAGTCCGTAATTAAGAAAGCGAATGTAATGTTGTCGTTTATCTCAAGAGGGTTGGAATATAAAAGCAGCGATGTGCTTCTGAGGCTTTATAAGTCTCTAGTTAGGCCCCATTTAGAATACTGTGTCCAATTTTGGGCCCCACACCGCAGGAAGGACATACTAGCCCTGGAGCGTGTCCAGCAGAGATTCACACGGATGATCCCTGGAATGGTAGGTTTAACGAATGATGAACAGCTAAGGATCCTGGGATTGTACTCATTAGAGTTTAGAAGGTTGAGGGAAGATCTAATAGAAACTTACAAGATAATGTATGGTTTAGAAGGGGGTGGATGCTAGGAAGTTGTTTCCGTTAGGCAGGGAGACTAGGACCCGTGGGCACAGCCTTAAAATTAGAGGGGGTAAATTAAAACTGAAATGAGACGACATTTCTTCAGCCAGAGAGTGGTGGGGTTGTGGAATTCATTGCCGCAGAGTGCAGTGGAGGCTAGGACGTTGGATGCCTTCAAGGCAGAGATCGACAAATTCTGGATCTCAAAAGGAATCAAGGGCTATGGGGAGAGTGCAGGGAAGTGGTGTTGAAATGTCCATCAGCCATGATTTAAATGGATTTAAGTGGACTTGATGGGCCGAATGGCCTTACTTCCACTCCTATGTCTAACGGTCTTATGGTCTAAGAATTACTATGAACAAATAAACAGGTAAAAATTTATGAACCATTGGTATCTAACTCTTCTACTTAAAACTCTAAAGCCCCTATAAATACTCTCTCTCTCCCACCAAGATTTATGAACCGAGAGAAAACTGGCAAATCAGTTCAGTGGTCTCTGCTGGTTCTGCTGATGGCTCTAATGCTGATTAGAATGTTGTTGTCTCTCGATGTTTGCACTGGTTTGCAGGAGGCATAAGGGGTTGGCTCACACTTATGGAACGTCTGAGTTATTAATTTAAAAAGTCACAGCTTACAGCAACTATGGAAGGAACAATAAACTGATTTTCTTCAGGTTTGAAGTAGCTTTTGTTGCAGACAACATCAGAATTTCCTGAACTTGTGGTGGCCTTAAGACTCCTCTCTATCTTATTCCAAGCCCCAAGCAGTTCAGTTACCTGACAACCAATCATATCATTGTTGGCAAGCAGAGGTCTGCTGTTATCAGGCTGCAGCTCCTGACAGACAGTGTAAGGAAACCGGAGCTGGATGCACTCAGGATCTTCTGGGGTGACAGAAAATCATTGATAAGAACCATAGTGAAGATCACTCCTAAGGTGTAGGCTGCTAGTAGCTGGGTGACCACCACAGGATGTAAGGGGTGGGGGGTGAGGAGGAAAGGCATACTGTACAGTGTTCCCCTGCAGCCATTCCCATGTAACAGGTTTACTACTTTGGATACTATTTGGCAGGGGTGACCTTTCAGGAGCTAGTAGCAGCAGCTGTCAGGACAGTGGCACTATGACCAGCTCTGAGCCTTAGAGGGTAAGGGTGCACTCAGTGATACTGACGGGAGACACAGTTGTGAGGGGGACAGAGAGGAGATTCTGTGACTGCAGAAGACACACCAGGATGGCGTTTTGCCTCCCAGGGTCAAGGATGTCTCTGAGCGGTTGCAGAACATTCTGAAGGGGAAGGGTGAATAGCCAGAGGTCATTATGCACATCAGTACAAACCAAACAGTAGACAAAGGGATAGGGAGCAGCAAAATGAGTATAAGAAGTTAGGTAAGAAGTTAAAAAACAGGACTTCGAGAGTAGTCCAAGAAAGCTGAGTAAAATTGTGAGTTCAGGTTGTGGATCCTAAGAAGAATAAAAAACAGGAGGGATCCTTTGCAGGTCGAGGAGAGAGAGGCTCTTAGCTGGGGTAGGCTTGATTGTCGTGCCTGGAGATGCCAGCGCATTGCTGCAAGTGTGTGTTTCAGGAGTCGCAGGGTGAAACACTTCTGAAGGGTGTCAATGTTCTGGATGTAGATATTGTCACGGTTGGGGAAAAATTGGGAAGGTTTGAATGTGGACTGTAGTCCATTGGGGATGATCTGGTTCCGTAGGCAGGTACTGCGAAAGGTGATGTGGCTGTTGTATGTGGTTTGCTTCAGGACATGGTCGAGCAGTTTCAAGGCCAAAGAGATTACGACAGATTTGCAGTGGGAGAGAGATCCCCTGAGGTTTGTCCAGAGGGAGGAGGGTAACTCCTTCAGGTTAGGAATCCCTAGAACAGGCTTCACAGTGAGATAAAAATTGTATTAGAGATAATAGAAACTGCAGATGCTGGAGGATCTGAGATAACAAAGTGTAGAGCTGATGAACACAGCAGGCCAAGCAGCATCTTACGATCACAAAAGCTGACGTTTCGGGCCTAGACCCTTCATCAGAAAAATTCTGATTTTTTTTTTTGAATTCTGATTTTTTTTTCGATGAAGGGTCTAGGCCCGAAACGTCAGCTTTTGTGATCGTAAGATGCTGCTTGGCCTGCTGTGTTCATCTAGCTCTACACCTTGTTCTCTCGGATTCTCCAGCATCTGCAGTTCCTATTACCTCGAGGGAAGTGATCTCTTGATTACTCCCAGTGCCACGCAGCAGGGTGGAGAGAAATAGAAAGATAGGTCAGATGAAGACCCACTACCTACTATGGACCCAATGTAGAGAAAGCCACAATGGATACAGTCCCTGCAACCGTAGGAAGTGCTACGTTTGCCCCCACACTTCCTCCCTCACCCCCATCCCAGGCCCCAAGATGACTTTCCACATCAAGCAGATGTTCACCTGCATATCTGCCAATGTGGTATACTGCATCCACTGTACCCGTTGTGGCTCCCTCTACGTTGGGGGAACCAAGCGGAGGCTTAGGGGCCGCTTTGCAAAATACCTACGCTCGGTTTGCAATAAACAACTGCACTTCCCAGTCGCAAGCCATTTTAACTCCCCCTCCCATTTCTTAGACAGCATGTCCATCCTGGGCCTCCTGCAGTGCCATAATGATGCCACCCGAAGGTTGCAGGAACAGCGGCTCATATTCCGCTTGGGAATTCTGCAGCCCAATGGTATCAATGTGGATTTCACAAGCTTCAAAATCTCCCCTCCCCCCACTGCATCCCAAAACCAGCCCAGCTCATCCTCCCTAACCTGTTCTTCCTCTCACCCATCCCCTCCTCCCACCCCAAGCCGCACCTGCATTTCCTACCTACTAACCTCATCCCGCCCTCTTGACCTGTCCGTCCTCCCCAGACTGACCTATCCCCTACCTACCTCCCCACCTTTACTCTCCTCTCCACTTATCTTCTCCTCTATCCATCTTGGGTCCACCTCCCCCTCTCTCCCTATTTACTTCAGCGCTTCATTGGAGGTTGCACTGATGCTGTTACCTCGTCGGGTAATGAAACGCCTGCGGAACAACGAACCAGCTCGGCAAGCCAACCAACCTCAACAGATGAATGCATGGCTGAGGAGCTGGTGCAGGGGGAGGGTCATCAGTTCTTGGATTATTGGGATCTATTTTGGTGCTGAGGTGACCTGCACAAGAGGAATGAGCTGCACTTGAGCTTGAAGGGATCCAATATCCTTGCGGGGAGATTTGCTAGTATTGCCTGGGAGAGTTTAAACTAGTTTGGCAGGGGTGTGGGACTTTAAATAAGAGAGGGACCATCAAGAAGTCGGGAAAATACATTAGCCATCGAGAGCAAGTTTACTATTCAGGATAGCCAGGGACACAATAAAGGGAATGAAAATTCTACTGGTTTAAAATGTATTTATTTCAATTCACAGGGCCTGACTGGTAAGCCGATGAGCTCAGAGTATGGGTGATAATGGGAACTGCAGATGCTGGAGAATCCAAGATAACACAGTGTGGAGCTGGATGAACACAGCAGGCCAAGCAGCATCTCAGGAGCACAAAAGCTGACGTTTCGGGTCTAGACCCTTCAGAGAGGGGGATGGGGGGAGGGAACTGGAATAAATAGGGAGAGAGGGGGAGGAGGACCGAAGATGGAGAGAAAACAAGATAGGTAGAGAGGAGAGTATAGGTGGGGAGGTAGGGAGGGGATAGGTCAGTCCAGGGAAGACGGACAGGTCAAGGAGGCGGGATGAGGTGGGAGGTAGGAAATGGAGGTGCAGCTTGAGGTGGGAGGAAGGGATGGGTAAGAGGAAGAACAGGTTAGGGAGGCAGAGACAGGCTGGGCTGGTTTTGGGATGCAGTAGGGGAAGGGGAGATTTTGAAGCTGGTGAAGTCCACATTGATACCATTGGGCTGCAGGGTTCCCAAGCGGAATATGAGTTGCTGTTCCTGCAACCTTCGGGTGGCATCATTGTGGCAGTGCAGGAGGCCCATGATGGACATGTCATCTGAGGAATGGGAGGGGGAGTTGAAATGGTTCGCGACTGGGAGGTGCAGTTGTTTGTTGCGAACCGAGCAGAGGTGTTCTGCAAAGCGGTCCCCAAGCCTCCGCTTGGTTTCCCCAATGTACAGGAAGCCACACTGGGTGCAATGGATACAATGTACCACATTGGCAGATGTGCAGGTGAACGTCTGTTTGATATGAAAGGACATCCTGGGGCCTGGGATAGGGGTGAGGGAGGAGGTGTGGGGGCAAGTGTAGCACTTCCTGCGGTTGCAGGGGAAGGTGCCGGGTGTGGTGGAGTTGGAGGGGAGTGTGGAGCGGACAAGGGAGTCGCGGACAGAGTAGTCTCTCCGGAAGGCAGACAAGGGTGGGGATGGAAAAATGTCTTGGGTGGTGGGGTCGGATTGTAGATGGTGGAAGTGTCGGAGGATGATACGTTGTATCCGGAGGTTGGTGGGGTGGTATGTGAGGACGAGGGGGATCCTCTGGGGGCGGTTGCGGCGGGGGTGGGGTGTGAGTGATGTGTTGCGGGACACGCGGTCAAGAGCGTTCTCAAGGCCCTCCACTTCTTCCTGTCCCGCAGGCCCAACCAATCCCCCTCCACCCAACTTATCCTCATCCACTTACCGAACTCATTCTCACCCTCAACAACTTCTCTTTCAATTCCTTCCACTTCCTACAGACAAAGGGGGTGGCCATGGGTAACCGCATGGGCACAAGCTATGCCTGCCTCTTTGTAGGTTACGTGGAACAGTCCCTCTTCTGCACTGACACAGGCCCCAAACCCCACCTCTTCCTCTGTTACATTGATGACTGTATCAGCGCTGCCTCTTGCTCCCCAGAGGAGCTCGAACAGTTCATCCACTTCACCAACATCTTCCACCCCAACCTCAAGTTCACCTGGACCATCTCCAACACATCCCTCACCTTGCTGGACCTCTCAGTCTCCGTCTCAGGTAAGCAGCTAGAAACCGATGTCCATTTCAAGCCCACTGACTCCCACTGCTACCTAGAATACACCTCCTCCCACCCACCCTCCTGCACAAATTCCATCCCCTATTCCCAATTCCTCTGCCTCCGCCGCATCTGCTCCCAGGATGAGGCATTCCACGCCCGCACTTCCCAGATGTCCACGTTCTTCCAGGACCGCAACTTTTCCCCCGCAGTGGTCGAGAACGCCCTTGACCGCGTCTCCCACATTTCCCGCAATACATCCCTCACACCCCACCCCCGCCACAACCGCCACCAGAGGATCCCCCTCGTCCTCACATACCACCCCACCAACCTCCGGATACAACGTATCATCCTCCGACACTTCCACCATCTACAATCCGACCCCACCACCCAAGACATTTTTCCATCCCCACCCTTGTCTGCCTTCCGGAGAGACTACTCTGTCCGCGACTCCCTTGTCCGCTCCACACTCCCCTCCAACCCCACCACACCCGGCACCTTCCCCTGCAACCGCAGGAAGTGCTACACTTGCCCCCACACCTCCTCCCTCACCCCTATCCCAGGCTACAGGATGACCTTCCATATCAAACAGAGGTTCACCTGCACATCTGCCAATGTGGTATATTGTATCCATTGCACCCGGTGTGGCTTCCTCTATATTGGGGAAACCAAGCGGAGGCTTGGGGACCACATTGCAGAACTCCTCTGCTTGGTTCGCAACAAACAACTGCACCTCCCAGTCGCGAACCATTTCAACTCCCCCTCCCATTCCTCAGATGACATGTCCATCATGGGCCTCCTGCAGTGCCACAACGATGCCACCCGAAGGTTGCAGGAACAGCAACTCATATTCCGCTTGGGAACCCTGCAGCCCAATGGTATCAATGTGGACTTCACAAGCTTCAAAATCTCCCCTTCCCCTACTGCATCCTAAAACCTGCCCAGCTCGTCCCATCCCCCCACTGCATCCCAAAACCAGCCAAGCCTGTCTCTGCTTCCCTAACCTGTTCTTCCTCTCACCCATCTCTTCCTCCTACCTCAAGCCGCACCTCCATTTCCTACCTACCACCACATCCCACCTCCTTGGCCTGTCCATCTTCCCTGGACTGACCTATCCCCTCCCTACCTATACTCTCCTCTCTCCCTATCTTGTTTTCGCTCCCTCTTCGGTCCTCCTCCCTCTCTCTCTCCCTATTTATTCCAGTTCCCTCTCCCCATCCCCTTCTCTGATGAAGGGTCTAGGCCCGAAACTTCAGCTTTTGTGCTCCTGAGATGCTGCTTGTCCTGCTGTGTTCATCCAGCTCCACACTTTGTTATCTTGAGCTCAGAGTATGGATTGGCTCTGGGGACTGGGAAACATGGCTAAGAGAAGGGCAAGACTGGCAATGTCCCAGGATACTGAAGCTACAGGTGTGACAGGAGTACATGTATGCCAGAAAGGGGAATTGCCGTTTTGATAAGTGAGGACATAACAATAGTGCTTAGAGAGGATATTCTTAAGGGGTCATCAGATGAGGCCATACAGTTAGAACTGAGGAACAAGGAGGGGATGGTCATTCTGTTGGAACTGTATTACACAACCCCAAATGTTCAGCGGGTACTAAAGAATCAGAGGTTTAGAGACATTATACATACCTGTAGAAATAATAGAGTAGTACCAGTTGGAGATTTTCATTTCCCCTGTATTGACTGAGTCACCCAGTGTGTAAAAGGCCTGGATAGGGTGAAATTTGTCAAGTGTGTCCAAGAGATGGACTATCCCCTGCCTCTTACTTCGCTACATTGATGACTGTCTCGGTGCTGCCTCGTGCTCCCACAAAGAGCTCGTTCAGGTCTTCAACTTCACTAACACCTTTTCACCCAACCTCTAAAAATTCACCTGCACAAAATCAAAGCTGCTGGAAAAGCTCAGCAGGTCTGGCAGCATCTGTAAAGGAAAAAAGAGAGTTAAAGTTTCAGGTCCGGTGACCTTTCCTCAGAACTGAGGAAGTTTTGAGGAAGGGTTACCGGACCTGAAACATTAACTCTGTTTTTTCCATCACTGATGCTGCCAGACCTGCTGAGCTTTTCCAGCAACTTTGTTTTTGTTCCTGATTTATAGCATCGACAGTTCTTTCGGCTCTCAAATTCACCTGGACCATCTTCAATGCCTCCTTCTCCTTCCTGGACCTCTCTGTCTCCATCTCTGGTGACCGCCTCGAAACCGACATACATTTCAAGCCCACCTGCTCTCACAACTACCTAGACTACACCACCTCTCACCCACCCGCCTGCAAGAATGCGATTCCCTACTCCCAGTTCCTTCGCCTTCGCCACATTTGCTCCCAAGATGGAAGGCATCCCAGATCTCCTCCAATTTCAGGGTACACAACAACCTCACTATGGTGATCGAAAATGCCTTCAACCGCATCTCTTCCACTTCCCACACCTTTGCCCTCATATTCCCTGCCCCCCAAAAAAAATCCCCCTTGTCCTCACATATCACCCCACCAAGCTCTGCATCCAATGTACAATTCTCCACCACTTCCGCCACTGCCATTCCAGCCTCACAACCAAAGATATATTTCCCTCCCCACCCCTTTCTGCCTTTCGAATGGACCTCTCTCTCCACAACTCCCTCATCCAGTCCATACTCCCCATTAGCCCCAACACCCCTGGCATCTTTCCCTGCAACCGCAGGAGGTGCTACACATGCCCCTACACCTCCCTCCTCACCTCCATTCAAAGCACAAAACTGGGTGTCACCTGCACATCCGGCAACATGGTCCACTGCTCTCGATGTGGCCTCCTCTACATCGGAGAGACCAAGCGGAAACTTGGAGACCATTTTGTAGAGCATCTGCACCCTGTTCGCAATAAACAACAACACCACCTTCTGGTCACAAACCAATTTAACGCTCCACTTCCACTGCCTGGGTGCCACGTCCATCCTGGGCCTCTTCCAGTGTCACAATGACGCCACCTGCAAACTGGAGGAGACTTAACATGAATTTACCACTTTCAAAATCTCCACAGCCTCACCCCATGACAACCCTCCCCCTCATCCGGCAGCCTTGACCTGACACAACCGGTCATCTTCCCCCTCACCTATCCACCCTTCCTACCTCACTGACCAATCCCCACCACCTCCTACCTGCACTCTCCTAACACCAGAGATAATGGGAACTGCAGATGCTGGAGAATCCGAGATAACAGCGTGGACCTGGATGAACACAGCAGGCCAAGCAGCATCAAAGGAGCACAAAGGCTGACGTTTTGGGCCTAGCCCCTTCATCAGAAAAGGGGGATGGGGCGAGGGTTCTGAAATAAATAGGGAGAGAGGGGGAGGCGCTTTGAGGTAAGTGCCTAAATAGCAATCACTTACCTTCCCAACTGCCTCTCTGCTTCGACTTCACTTCCGCCCAGTTCCCGCCGCTCTCTGCTGAAAAAGGGGCACGGATGATCCCTGGAATGCTAGGTTTAACGTACGATGAACGGCTAAGGATCCTGGGATTGTATTCATTAGAGTTTAGAAGGTTGACGGGAGATCTAATAGAAACTTACAAGATAATGTGTGGCTTAGAAAGGGTGGACGCTGGGAAGTTGTTTCCGTTAGGGAGGGAGGCTAGGACCCGTGGGCACAGCCTTAGAATTACAGGGGGTAAATTTTAAATGGAAGTGAGACATTTCTTCAGCCAGAGTGTGGTGGGCCTGTGGAATTCAGTGCCACGGAGCGCAGTGGAGACCAGGACGTTAAGTGCCTTCAAGGCAGAGATTGATAAATTCTTGATCTCACAAGGAATCAAGGGCTACAGAGAGAGTGCAGGGAAGTGGAATTGAAATGCCAATCACCCATGATTAAATGGCAGAGTGGACTCGATGGGCCAAATGGCCTTACATCCACTCCTATGTCTAATGGTATTATGCTCTTATGGTCTTATCTCTGATTCCAGCATCTGTAGTTCTTGCTATCTCTGAGATGCTGTTTTCAGTGATTAAGGCAGCATATGGAATACTTGCTTTTATCAGTTGTGGCATTGATTACAAGAGCAGGGAGATAGAGCTGTACAAACTTTGGTTAGGCCACAGCTGGAGTAATATGTGCAGGTCTGGTTGCCGCATTAAGGTTTGATTGCACCAGACAGGGTGTAGAGGAGATGCATCAAGATGTTGCCTTGGGCTGCAGCATTTAAAGTATGAAAAAGAAAGAAAACTGGTCTGGAATGTGTGTTTCGGGGTCGGGGGAAGAGAGACAGAAACTCAATTGACGTATACAAAATTACCTGGTGCATAGAGAGAGAACCTTCCCCCTGAATAGGGGGAATCAGTGCCCAATGGGGGCAGTTTTATTGTTATGAGTAGGAGGTTTAGTGTGGATTTAAGTGTGTTGGATATTTGGAACTCACTGTCTGAAAAGGCAGTAGAAGCTGGTGTGCTCAACGTTAAAGTAGTATTTAGATGAGTACTTCACACACCATAGCATGCAAGACTATGGGCCAAGTGCAAATAAGTGCTTTATGGTGTGGATGCAATGGACCAAAAAGTCTAATTCCCTGCTGTAAAAGTCTATGCCTCCAAAAATTATTTTTTTGATCAACCGGTTCATAAATTTTTATTCCTTCATGGGATGAGGGTGTTTTGCTGGCTAGGCCAGCACTAATTGCCCACTTGTACAGTTATGAGTCAACCACATTCGTGTGGGTCTGGAGTCACACGTAGGTCAGACCAGGTAAGGATGGCAGTTTCTTTTCCTAAAGGCTCTTAGTGAATGTTGTGAAATATCACTAGGCAAAGTGGCAGTTGACCCTGTACCTTGCAGAACAAGGCCATGAGATATAGTCGAAGAAGCAAGTCATTCAGCCCACACAGTCTGTTCTGCCATTCAATGAAATCATGGCTGATCTGTTACTCCTCAACTCCACTTTTTTCTGCCTTTTCCCCAGAACACTTCAACGTACTTACTGACCCATGCTCAGCAGCCCTCTGTACCAGAGAATTCCAGTTTTCCCTATTCTCAGGGAAGGAAATTCCTAGTCCTCTTTGCACAGGGTCACTACCACTGCACTACGAGGCGACCAGTTCTGAAGGAGTGCTGAGAAAGGGTCACTGGACCCGAAAGGTTAATGTTAATTTCTCTCCACAGATGCGGACAGCCTCGCTGATACCCCTCTCCCCACAATCCCCAGTGTTTCCCCCCCCCACTTTCTGTGTGATAACAGCTTTAGTTAAAATCCAGAGCAGATGTCGGGGTCTTATCACTGAGCCGGCGTGGGGGGGGGGGGGAACGCCCGGGTTCAAAGTCTTACCCGCTCCACTACCAACAACAAAAACAGAAATTGCTGGAAAAGATCTTGCAGCATTTGCGAAAAGAAATAAAATGTTTATGTTTCGAGTCCAGTGACCCTTCTTCGACCCGAAACATAAACGCTGCCTTTTTTCTTCACACGTTCTGCCGGATCTTCTGAGCTTTTCCAGCAACTGCTGTTTTTTGTTTTTACAACATTCGCAGTTTGATTAGCAAAGTATCTAGAAACATCTCCGAGCGTTAATATTTTTAACGGCAGGTTTAGAATCAAACAGACGTTCCCTTTAAACGGTGAAACAGAAATAGCCCCCTGAACAAGAATACGCTCCCTCACTCGGGTTTCAGCAATCACCTCACATCTGGGAATAACAAAAGGCAGTTCAGACAGATCAGTGGATTTTTAAAAAAAATGTGATAAATACTCACCGTAACGTGATCTTTCGCTTCAGAATAAAGACCGGCGGCTTTCTCCTTCTCCAAGATGGCGGTAGTCTCCGTCAAATCACGACGTGCTCATTGGGCAACATCCCAAAGGATTAGCCAATAGGCGCCAGAGGCTTCAGGACATCGCCTCTTCATTGGAAGCCACCAACACCTAACCTCGCCCATCATCCAGGAGCCGGGCCAGTGCCAATGGAAGAAATCTAAACACCGCCTCCTCATTGGACGGTGATCTGCAGCCGGACGGCCAATAGGACGGAGAGAGTTTAACGATGCCTTTTCTCTATTGGACAGCTCGCGGACAGGGGTGGAAAGGGACCGCAGCGATGCCCAATGACGAGGCGGGTTCTTGCAGTACCTAATTATGATTGGTTGGCAGTTCACACACACACACACACACACACACACACACACCCCCGTGACGTGGTGCGTCACTCCCGGCCGACCATGCCTGGTTGTCATGGCAAACGCCGTCAAACAGACATGATGGTGCGGGCCGGCTGGAGTTTGTGTTATCCTTGAGGCTATCTGACCGAGGCAGAAAGACAACTTGGGGGACTCCGCGCAGCCATTCTCAATCTGCAAACCGTGTGTACTTATCAATTTATCACTTTACTATAGGTCTTGAAGAGGATGGTCATGTCCCTTTGGACGTAACACAGTCTCACAACATTAGCCATAACACCTCCAAACGACAACATTCCTGTTAGAGATGCGGAGACAACAATTTAAACAATACTTATGGTTAAATAGCTAATTGCAACATTGGAAGATGGTAAAAGTCACCATATTACCGCGGTCTCATTTGAGATGATGGCAGGCGTTAGGTTTTATCAGAGGATCACCACACCTCAGGTGAGGTTGAGGAGGCAGGACGTCATTGCTGACCTGAGCCAGTATGGGAATTGTCGTTGTCATTTAAACCAGCTATCTAGCAGTCTGAGTTAACTGACCTCCCCACCCCCCGCAATATTGTAATAACTTTAACAGTCAGTGCAGTGGTTATGGTCTAATTGAATGTAAGCATGGATTCAAGAGGTCAAGCGACCCATTCCCCATTCCTTCTGTTAATCTGTATATTTTATGTATATAGATTAAGTGAGTGGAACGTGTTTGATAAAATGCTACATTACAGACTTATGGATAAAGTTATCGGTCATGGATGGCAACGTTTTTTTTGTTTACTCATGAGATACGGATACCTCTGGTTGAACAACGTTTAAGCCAGTCCCTAGTTGCCCTTAACAAGGTGGTGATGAGCTGCCTTCTTGAACCATTTCAGTCCACCTGCTGTAGGTTGACTCACAATACCCTTAGGGAGGGAATTCCAAGATTTTGACCCACAGATTGAAGGAAGGGTGATATATTTCCAAGTCAGAATGGTAAGTTGCGTGGAGAATATGCAGGTGGTGGTGTTCCCATGTCCCTTGCTGCCCTTCTCTTTCTCGTTGATCTCGGTTTGGATCTTCGGATCTTCGGTGAATTTCTGCGGTGCATCTGCCACTGTGCATCGTGGGTGGAGGGAGTGGATGTTTGTGGATGTACTGCCAACCAAATGGCCTGCTTTGTCCTGGATGGTGTGAAACTTCTTGAGTGTTGTTGGAACTGCATTCATTCAGACAAATGGGTGGTATTCCATCACACTGCTGACTTGTGCCGTGAAGATGGTGAGCAGGCTTCGGAGAGTTATAAGGTCAGTTACTTGCCTTAGTATTCCTATCCTTTGACCTGCTCTTGTGGGCAGTGTGTTTACATGGTAAGTCCTGTGGAGTTTCTGGTCAGTGGTAACGTGCAGGTTGTTGATGGTAGGAATTTCAATGATGGTAACACCATTGAATGTCAATGGAAAGTGGTTAGATTGTCTCTTATTGGAGATGGTCATTGCCTAGCATTTACATGGTGCAGACGTTACTTGCCATGTCAGCCCAAGCCTGGATGTTGTCTAGATCTAGTTACATTAGAACATGGACTGTTTCAGTACCTGAGAAGTCATGAATGGCATTAAGCATTGTGCAATCTTTGCCGAATATTACCACTTTTGATCTTATGATGGAGAGAATGTCAGATATAAAAGAAAGGACATACAAACTGGTTGAGTAATAGGA
Source organism: Stegostoma tigrinum (assembly GCF_030684315.1). Classification (NCBI taxonomy): domain Eukaryota; kingdom Metazoa; phylum Chordata; class Chondrichthyes; order Orectolobiformes; family Stegostomatidae; genus Stegostoma; species Stegostoma tigrinum. Next base: position 153,301,287 of record NC_081355.1, on the reverse strand, counting down.
AATGGAGTAATGGTCAATAGATAATTTTCACGCTGGAGGATGGTTTGTAATGAAGTTCCCCAGGTATCGGCATTGGACCCTTGCTTTTTCTTAATTCATTTTGTGGGATGGGGGTGTTGCTGGCTGGCCAACATTTATTGCCCCTTCCAAGCTGCCCTTGAGAAGGCAGTGGTGAGCTGCCTTCTTGAACCACTGCAGTCCATATGCTGTGGGTTGACCCACAATGCTGTTAGGGAGGGAATTCCAGGATTTTGCCCCAGTGCCAGTGAAGGAATGGTGATATATTTCCAAGTCAGGATGGTGAGTGCTAGGAGGGAAACCTGGAGGTGGTGGTGTTCCCATATATCTGTGCCACCGTCCTTCTAGGTGGAAGTGGTCGTGGGCTTGGTAAGTGCTGTCTGAGGATCTTTGGTGAATTTCTGCAGTGCATCTTGTGGATAGTACACACTACTGCTACTGAGCATCCTTGGTATGTCGATGATTATGGATATAGTGCCAATCAAGCTGGCTGCTTTATGCTGGATGGTGTCAAGCCTCTTGAGTGTTGTTGGAACGGCACTCATCCAGGCGAGTATTCCATCAAACTCCTGACCAGGTTTTGAGGAGTCAGGCAGTGAGTTACTTGCTGCAGTAATCCTAGCTTCTCACCTGCTGTTGTAGCTACTTTGTTTATGTGGTAAGTCCAGTTGAGTGTCTGGTCAGGATGTTGAGTAACACCTTTGAATGTCAAGAGGCAATTATTAGATTGTCTCTTATTGGTGATGGTCATAGTCTGGCATTTATATGGTGCAGATGTCACTTGCCACTTGTCAGCCCAAACCTGGATATCATCTAGATCATGTTGCATTTGAACATGGACTGCTTCAGTATCTGAGGAGTCATGAATGGTGCTGAACATTATGCTATCATCAGGGAACTTCCTCACTTCTGATCTTACGATGGAGGAAAGGTCATTGATGAAGCAGCTGAATGGTTGGGCTGAGGACACTACCCTGAGGAATTCCTGCAGTGATGACCTGGAGCTTAGATGACTGACCTCCAACAACCATGACTATCTTCCTATGTGTCAGGTATGATTCCAACCACTGGACTGTTTTCTCCGATGCCCATTGATTCCAGTTTAGCTAGGGCTCCTTGATGCCATAGTTAGTTGGATGCAGCATTGATGTCCAGGGCTGTCAGCCTCCCCTCACCTCTGGAACTCAGCTTTTTGTCCATGTTTGGACCAAGGATGTAGTGAAGTCAGGAGCTGAGTGGCCCTGGCGGAACCCAAACTTGCAGTCTCTGAGCAGGTTATTGCTGAACAGGTGCTGTTTGATAGCTCTGTTGATGACACCTTCCATCACTTTACTGATGATTGAGAGTAGACAGATGGGGAAGTAATTGGCTGGGTTGGATTTGTCCTGCTTTTTGTGTACAGGACATACTTGGGCAATTTTCCACATCGTTAGGTAGATACCAGCATTGTCACTGCACTGGAGCAACTTGGCTAGGGGAGCAGCAAGTTCTAGAGTACAAGTCTTGAGTACCATTGCCGGAATGTAGTCAGGGCCCACAGTCTTTGCAGTATCCAGTGTCTCCAACCATTTCTTGATATCACATGAAATAAATTGAATTGGCTGAAGACTGGTATCTGTAATGCTGGGGACCACTGGAGAAAGCCAAGATAGATAATCTATTTGGCACGTCTGGCTGAAGTTTGCTGCAAAAACTTCAGCCTTATCTTTTGCACTGATGTGCTGAGCGCTTCCATCATTGAGGATGGGGATATTTGTGGAACCTCTTCCCCTCAGTGAGTTGTTTAATTGTTTGCTCCCATTCATGACTGGATGTGGCAGGGCTGTAGATCTTAGATCTGATACGTTGATTCATGACAAATACTATTAATCAGGATCTTGTGTGAGGCAATGCTTTTTGGATGAAGGAAAATGGACAGACAGTACATAAAAGGGATACAAATTCTAAAAGGGGTGCAACAGCAAAGGGACCTGAGTGTGTGTATATACATAGGACATTGAACGTGGCATGTTTGGTGAAGAGAGCAGTTAATAAAGCATATAGTATCGTCCACATTATTAATAGGGGCGTAGAGTACAAGAAGAAAAAGGAGATGCTGAACTTTTTAAGAACTTGTTAGACCTCAGCTGGAGTATTGTTTAGATTACATTAGATTAGATTCCCTACAGTGTGGAAACAGGCCATTTGGCCCAACAAGCCCACACCGCCCCTTGAAGCATCCCACCCAGACCCATTCACCTACAATCCACACACCCCTGAACACTACGGGCAATTTTAGCATGGCCAATCCACCTAGCCTGCACATCTTTGGACTGTGGGAGGAAACCGGAGCACCCGGAGGAAACCCATGCAGACACGGGAAGAATGTGCAAACTCCACACAGACAGTCGCCCGAGGCTGGAATTGAACCTGGGCCCCTGGAGCTGTGAGGCTGCAGTGCTAACCACTGAGCCACCGTGTCGCCCCCTGTGTACAGTTCTGGGCACCATATTACAGGAAGGATGTGAACACATTGGAGAGACTGCAGTAGAGGCTTCCAAAGATGAGAAACTTAACTTATAGGACCGTAAGACCATAAGACATAGGAGTGGAAGTAAGGCCATTCAGGCCATCAAGTCCACTCCGCCATTTAAATCGTGGCTGATGGGCATTTCAACTCCACTTCCCTGCATTCTCCCCGTAGCCCTTGATTCCTTGTGAGATCAAGAATTTGTCAATCTCTGCCTTGAAGGCATCTAATGTCCCGGCCTCCACTGCACTCCGTGGCAATGAATTCCACAAGCCTGTGGAATGGATAGATTGGTAGGCTAGATTGAGGATCTATCGCAGAATGTTTTAAGCAAGTGAGACTCTTTTATTCGTGGCTTTATAAAGGATGTTTTACATCTGCCATCATATATAGCAAAAGGGATAATTTATGCCCGCAACAGAGATGGAGGTTTAGGGATTCAAAGACTGGAGATACAGGTCCCAATTGCAATTTTAAAGAAAAGGTTGGCATTGGAGATGACAGATGACATTGTTATTCCCACGTCATTTCAGTTTTGTCATGAAAGAAACATTGATGATATTAGAGAATTGATGAAACTGAAGACGATGAAGGAAGTATGGCCAGTCAGGTGGGCAGAGCTAGACTTGGAAAATGAGAAAGGAGGGACAGTGAAAAGTTTGAGCTCGAACTACCGGGACTGGAGGAAGGTCGGGTGGATAGATTGGCTGGATAGATTGAGGATCTATCATTAGATTATGAGGACAGATCATTTTTCGGGAGGAGAGCAAGAGCAAGACAGAGAGAGCACCAGGAGGCTGCCGGGAAGGTAAGGTTTTTTCCCCACTTCAAAAAGCTTACCTCGAGCGGGAGCGGTCTTCATTTTCAGGAGGAGAGCAAGAGCGAGACAGAGAGAGCATTAGGAGGCTGCTGGGAAGGTAAGGTTTCAAAAAATAATGTTGGGGCCCTCCATTTTTGTTTCAGCAGCAAGAGGAGTGGGAGCGTCGACCAGGTAGCTGCCGGGAAGGTGAGTCACTGTTTTAAAAACTTACCGTGAATAGGCAGAGCGTACACTGAGCAGGAGCAGACACGGGACTGCTGAGTAAGTGAGGTAATATATTTGTGTGGTTGCGTTACCCAAAACGCTACTCGGGTAGTGTCTCCCACCTATCCTCCTCCTGTAACCAAAAAAAAAGGTTCTGTGCGCCAGATTGGTAAGGTAACTAGTTTATTTTTTATTCTTTGTTTTTCAACAGTCTCTTTGGGAATTTAGAATAATGGGAATGGAGGTCAGGGCAGTTGAATGTTCCTCCTGCAGAATGTGGGAGGTAAGGGTCACCACTAGTGTTCCTGCTGACTACATCTGCGGGAAGTGCACCCAACTCCAGCTCCTTGAAAACCGCGTTAGGGAACTGGAGCTGGAGCTGGGTGAACTTCGGATCATTCGGGAGGCAGAAGGGGGTTATTGAAAGGAGTTACAGGGAGGTAGTCACTCCTCAGGTACAAGAAAAAGGCAGATGGGTTACAGTCGGGGGTCAGAAAGGGAACCGGCAGGCAGTGCAGGGATCCCCTGTGGCCATTCCCCTCAACAATAAGTATACCGTTTTGGATACTGTTGTGGGGGACGACTTACCAGGGGAAATCAGTGGGGCACAGGTCTCTGGCACAGGGTCTGTCCCTGCTGCTCAGAAGGGAAGGGGGAAGAGGAGCAGAGCGGTAGTCATTGGGGACTCATAGTTAGGGAGACAGGAGGTTCTGGGGGGATGAGAGAGACTCATGGTTGATGTGCTGCCTCCCCGGACCCAGGATTTGTGATGTTTCTGATCATGTTTTTGGGATCCTTAAGGAGGAGGAGGAGCAGCCCCAAGTCGTGGTCCACATAGGCACCAACGACATAGGTAGGAAGAGAGATGGGGATTTAAGGCAGAAATTCAGGGAGCTCGGATGGAAGCTTAGAGCTAGGATGAACAGAGTTGTTGTCTCTGGTTTGTTGCCCGTGCCACGTGCTAGTGAGGTGAGGAATAGGGAGAGAGAGGAGTTGAACATGTGGCTACAGGGATGGTGCAGGAGGGAGGGTTTTGGATTCTTGGATAATTGGGGCTCTTTCTGGGGTAGGTGGGACCTCTACAAGCAGGGTGGTCTTCACCTGAACCAGAGGGGTACCAATATCCTGGGGGGGGGGGGGAAATTCGCTCAGGCTATTCGGGTGGGTTTAAACTAATTCAGCAGGGGGACGGGAACCAAAATTGTAGTTCGAGTACAGAAAAGGTTGAGAGTAGGGAGGTCTGAAATAAAGCTTCAGGGATGCAAGATGGCACCGGCAAGCAAGAAGTTGGTTTGAAGTGTGTCTACTTCAACGCCAGGAGCATCCGGAATAAGGTGGGTGAACTAGCAGCATGGGTTTGTACCTGGGACTTTGATGTTGTGGCCATTTCGGAGACATGGATAGAGCAGGGACAGGAATGGTTATTGCAGGTTCCGGGATTTAGATGTTTCAGTAAGAACAGGGAAGATGGTAAAAGTGGGGGAGGTGTGGCATTGTTGGTCAAGGACAGTATTACATTGCAGAAAGGATGTTTGTGGACTCGTCAACTGAGGTAGTATGGGCTGAGGTTAGAAACAGGAAAGGAGCGGTCACCCTAAAGGGAGTTTTCTATAGGCCTCTGGATATGTAGCGGAAAGGATAGCAAAGATGATTGTCGATAGGAGTGAGAGAGACAGGGTGATTGTCATGGGGGACTTCAACTTTCCAAATATTGACTGGGAGCACTATAGTTCGAGTACTATGGATGGGTCAGTTTTTGTCCAGTGTGTGCAGGAGGGCTTCCTGACACAGCATGTAGATAGGCCAACAAGGGGCGAAGCCACATTAGATTTGGTACTGGGTAATGAGCCCGGCCAGGTGTTCGATTTGGAAGTAGGTGAGCACTTTGGTGATAGCAATCACAATTCTGTTATGTTTACTTTAGTGATGGAAAGGGATAGGTGTATGCCACTGGGCAAGAGTTATAGCTGGGGGAAAGGCAATTACGATGAGATTAGGCAAGATTTAGTGAGCATGGGATGGGGAAGGAAACTTCAAGGGATGGGCACATTAGAAATGTGGAGCTTATTCAAGGAAAAGCTCCTGTGTGACCGAGATAAGTATGTACCTGTCAGGCAGGGAGGAAGCTGTAGAGCGCAGGAGCCGTGGTTTACGAAGGAAGTGGAATCTCTGGTCAAAAGGAAGAAGAAGGCTTATGTTAGGATGAGATGTGAAGGCTCAGTTAGGGCACTTGAGGGTTACAAGGTAGCCAGGAAAGACCTAAAGGAAGAGCCAGGAGGAGACATGAGAAGCTGTTGGTGGATAGGATCGAGGTAAACCCTAAGGCTTTCTATAGGTATTTAAGGAATAAAAGAATGACGAGAGTAAGATTAGGGCCAATCAAGGATTGTAGTGGGAAGTTGTGTGTGGAGTCAGAGGAGATAAGGGGAGCACTAAATGAATATTTTTCGACAGTATTCACTCTAGAAAACGACAATGTTGTCGAGGAGAATACTGAGATACAGGCTACTAGACTAGGTGGGATTGACATTCACAAGGAAGAGGTATTAGAAATCCTACAGAGTGTGAAAATAGATAAGTCCACTGGGCCGGATGGGATTTATCCTCGGATCCTCTGGGAAGCCAGGGAGGAGATTGCAGTACCTTTGGCATTGATCTTTAACTCATCATTGTCTCCAGGAATAGTGCCAGAAGACTGGAGGATAGCAAATGTGGTTCCCCTGTTCAAGAAGGGGAGAAGAGACAACCCTGGTAATTATAGACCAGTGAGCCTTACTTCAGTTGTTGGTAAAGTGTTGGAAAAGGTTATAAGAGATAGGATTTATAATCATCTAGAAAAGAATAATTTGATGAGGGATAGTCAGCATGGTTTTGTGAAGGGAAGGTCGTGCCTCACAAACCTTATTGAGTTCTTTGAGAAGGTGACCAAACAGGTAGATGAGAGTAAACCGGTTGATGTGGTGTATATGGATTTCAGCAAGGCGTTCGATAAGGTTCCCCACAGTAGGCTATTGTACAATATGCGGAGGAATGGAATTGTGGTAGATATAGCAGTTTGGATCAGAAATTGGCTTGCTGATAGAAGACAGAGCGTGGTGGTTGATGGGAAATGTTCATCCTGGAGTCCAGTTACTAGTGGTGTACCGCAAGGGTCGGTGTTGGGTCCACTGCCGATTGCCATTTTTATAAATGACCTGGATGAGGGCGTAGAAGGATGGGTTAGTAAATTTGCAGACGACATTAAGGTCAATGGGGTTGTGGATCGTGACGAAGGATGTTGTAGGTTACAGAGAGATAAGCTGCAGAGCTGGGCTGAGAGGTGGCAAATGGAGTTTAATGCGGACAAGGGTGAGGTGATGCACTTTAGTCGGAGTAACCGGAATGCAAAGTATTGGGCTAATGGTAAGATTCTTGGTCGTGTAGATGAGCAGAGAGATCTCAGTGTCCATGTACACAGATCCTTGAAAGTTGCCACCCAGGTTGACAGGGCTGTTAAGAAGGCATACAGTGTTTTAGCTTTTATTAATAGAGGGATCGAGTTCCGGAACCAAGAGGTTATGCTGCAGCTGTACAAAACTGGTGCGGCCGCACTTGGAGCACTTGGAGTAGAGTTCTGGTCACCGCATTATAAGAAGAATGTGGAAGCTTTGGAAAGGGTGCAGAGGAGATTTACTTGGATGTTGCCTGGTATGGAGGGAAGGTCTTACGAGGATAGGCTGAGGGACTTGAGGCTGTTTTCATTAGAGAGAAGAAGGTTGAGAGGTGACTTAATTGAGACATAGAAGATAATCAGAAGGCTAGATAGGGTGGATAGGGAGAGCCTTTTTCCTAGGATGGTGACGGCGAGTACGAGGGGGCATAGCTTTAAATTGAGGGGGTGAAAGATATAGGACAGATGTCAGGTAGTTTCTTTACTCAGAGAGTAGTAAGGGTATGGAACACTTTTCCTGCAACGGTAGTCGATTCGCCAACTTTAAGTACATTTCAGTCGTCATTGGATAAGCATGTGGACGTACGTGGAATAGTATAGGTTAGATGGGCTTCAGATTGGTATGACAGGTTGGCCCAAAATGGAGGGCCGAAGGGCCTGTACTGTGCTGTAATGTTCTCTGTTCTATATTCTATGTTCTATGGGCAAGGTTGGGACTGTGCTACTTTGAGAGAAGAAGTGTATTTGGAGATTTGTTTGATGTTTCAAAATCTTGAGCTGTCTTTTTAGATTGGGAGAAACTGTTCCCATTCAGTAAAAAAGGATCAAGAATAATTGAGTGCAGATTTAAAATGATTTGCAAGAGAAGAAAAGGTACAGTGAGAAAAAAACTTTTTCACACAATGAGTGATTTGAGTTTGAAATGCACTGCCTGGAGTATAGTGGAAGTTTTCAAAAGGGCATTTGATGGTTATTTACACCATATGATTTGGGGGCAGATTAGGGAGGCCATTCAGCCCATCAATTCTGTTACATCATTCAAGGAGACTTTGACCTCTGTACCTACCTCATCTGAGGGATTCTAGCCCTCGACTGATAGAAATGCTTGAAGTCTTAACATTGGACCACAGCCCAAGATGGAGCTCCTTGATCTATTGAGCTGCAGACCAACCAGTTCTCTGAGGAGGGAATTCCTCCTGACCATGAGTCAGAAATCCCGGTTCTAGGTAAAACATTCTCTTTGGAATTCTAAATGCCGTCAGGCAGCTGTGATCTGTTGGATTCATTCCTTCCCGACCCTTTGGGTGAAAGATGGGAAGCCTTGCTATCTGAAGAATTGCCTTATGTTTCTACTCCTTAAGAAAAGCAAAAAAAAAGAACCATAATTAGGATTGACAGGCTGCAAGACAAACTCACAATGGAAGCCGACAAGTTTAAATTAAAATGTAATTTTGGGGACTTGACAGCACAGTCCGTCCATGCTTCTGTACATCCCACTGGTCACAGAAATGTATTAATGGATATTGATTGCTTCCTTTCCAAGTACGCCTGGTGTGGATGTACCACAAAACAGAGTCAGGCAGTCAGCTGTATTGACCCCCTCCACAACCCGTAGCCCAAACGTGACATTGCCAGTCTTGACCAGCAACACACTCATGCTGGTCCTATGATATACCAACACTACTCCGTACCAGGTGCCCAAAGATCAGGAGTGTGGGACAGAGTTGCTACCAGAAATTTAGTAGGAATTTTTTTTTTTAAAAATGGGGATGAAGCTCTATGTAAACAGGTCCGTGGACTCCTTGAGGCTACAAAACATACTAGCATGTATGGGACAGATGTTCCTTGTTTTTGTGTGTTTTGTTTATTTTGAGAACTATTATCCAACATGCATCTGTTATTACTTGTTTATTTTTCATGCACAGACTATGTGACAGAGGCTGGAATTCATTGCCCTCATCATCCTTGGGAACGGGGTAATGAGATGTCTTCTTGAACAACTGTAGTCCATTTTGTGAAGAGATTTCCACAGTGCTGTTAGGTAAGGAGTTCCAGATTTTGACCCAGTATTGATGAAGGAATGGAGATACGTGATTTGACGAACACCTTGACGGTGTAGTATTTCAATACATCGGCTGCCCCGTCCTTCTAAACGTGAGAGGCCATGGTTTTCAAAAGCTGTTGAATGACCCTTGACGGGTTGCTGCAGGGCCGTTGTAGAAGTATACACTGCTTATACTGGACATTGGTTGTGAAGACAGTGACAGAAAGCTTTAAAAGGAACCTAAGATGCAACTTTTTCACGCAGAGGGTGGTAAATGTATGGAATGAGCTGCCAGAGGAAGTAGTGGAGGCTGGCATGATTACAACATTTAAAAAGCATGGGTCATGAATAGGAAGGATTTAGAGAGATAAGGATCAAATGCTGGCAAATGGGACTAGATTTATTTAGGATTTCTGGATGGCATGGATGAGGTGGACTGAAGGGTCTGTTTCCATGCTGTACATCTCTGATTTTATGACTCTGAGAGGAAGACAAGAGTGAAATAGGGGAAAGAGAATAGAAAGGTACAAAAGGGCTGAGAGAGATGGACTGGAAGGAAGGGGGCCTTTGTTTGTTAATCGACGTTTAATGCCTAGGGAACAACTGAGAGATTGTTTCTTCTAGCCAGGCAATCTAAAGTGTGGAGCCCAGTCTTAGGATAATGGAGATATCATTTTAGACTGATATGATGAGAAATTTCTTGACTGAAAAGGTTGTAAATCTTTGGTGGTAGTAGCAACTGCAGATGCTGGAGAATCTGAGATAACAAGGTGTATAGCCGGATGAACACAGCAGGCCAAGCAGCATCAGAGGAGCAGGAAAGCCTCAGGGCTGAAGAGATTACAAGAGAGTTGCAGTGGGAGAGAGATCCACTGAGGTCTTTCCCTGCTCCTCTGATGCTGCTTGGCCTGCTGTGTTCATCCAGCTCTATACCTTACCTCTCTCCTCAGATGCTGCCAGACCTGCTGAGCTTTTCCAGCAATTTCTACTTTTGTAAGGTAAGTGTTTTTTTCCTGAGTCTACAATAGCTATCTCGCCCTAATTCCTTCATGTTTCCTGAGTTCATATTTAAAGACCTTAGCTTTGGAATGAACCTTATCACACTAAAATTTAATGTGAAATTCTATTATGGTCACTATTTCCCAAAGGGTCCTTTACAAGAAGGCTTTTAATCAGCTATTTTCCATTTCACACTAACAAATGTAGAATAGCCTGATCTCTAAGATAACAAAGTGTGGAGCTGGATGAACACAGCAGGCCAAGCAGCATCTCAGGAGCGCAAAAGCTGATGTTTCGGGCCTAGACCCTTCATCAGAGAGAGCTTTTACAAGAGAGTTGCAGTGGGAAAGAGATTCCCTGAGCTTGATCTCTACTTTGTTCTTCAAAGCACCGCTCCAAAACACATTCGTAAGACCCTAAGAATGTGACTCTATAATATGCTTCCTCCTTTCCTGATGCCCCTTATTCTGAAAACTCTTTAGACATTATTTCAATGGCAGTTGGTCTCCCATTTATTTCCAGTAATTAGTTGTTGCATGCCCAGTCTTATTGCAATGGAAGCATGTCGATGTCTTCAAAGCCCATTTGAGTTCTAACCTTTCTACCTTAATGCTTTTGGTGTTCTTCTGTCTGTTCTCCATCCTTTGTTGTTCTCAGCTGTTTCATGGCCAACAATGTTTTCTAAATTCCCTATCTCTCTGGATTTTAAGTTCTTTTAATCCCATCTCCCTCTACTTTCCTTCTTCTTCTCTTTCTGTTATCCTTTATTTTTCATTTTCCATCTTCCTCTGTTTTCCTTTCTCCTCATGTTTCATCTTCCACTGTTTTTCCTCCCCTTTCATTTCAAGTTTTCTTATTTCTCTTCTCCAATTCAAGTCTTTTCATTTCTCTTTCTAAGTCCAAAAATTTCATTTCTAACTATTATTTTAGTTAGTTGTAGCTATGACACCTGAATTTTCACCTTTTCCTTACAAGATCCTGTCTTAATTTCTATCTTCAACATTTCGTTTTACTCTCCCAGTTTAGCATTAGTCAAAGATTTGAAATAATCAACAGTTATATCTTCCACTTCCAGAAAACTCTTAGCAATATTTTCAGCAGTGATATCCAGAGTGGGACAGGAAGGGGCGGAGTGTACAAGTGTCAAAAAACTACAGCAAAAGTGAAAATAAAAGCCAAAAGGGCAAAATTAATGGCTCTTTACTTGAATGCATTTAATATTTGTAACAAAATAAATTAATTAACAGCACAAATGTTAATGGGTATGACCTTTATAACTATTGGGGAGACATGGTTACAAGAATAATTAAGCTGGTAAGGAAATATTCTGGGTGTGTATCCTCACAAAAGGTAAGATAGGAAGTGAAGGATGATGTGAGCTTTGTTAGCATGAGATGGACTTAGTACTTTAGCAAGCAATGGTCTAGGATCAGATGATGTAGAATTCATATGGGTGGCAATAAGGAGTAACAAGGGCAAGAAGGCTGTAGGCCCCCTAACAGGTGACCAAGTGTCACTGAGAGTTTGTAAAAAGTGTATTACATTAATCACAGGTGACTTTAATCTGTATGTAAATTGGAAAAATAAAATTGACATACGTACCATGAGGAAGAACTCAGAATATATTCAGGCTAGTTTCTTAGAAGAGTATGTTCTGGATCCAATGAAGGATACAGCTATTTTGGATCTGGTAATGTGTAATGAGGCAGGTTTTATAAATGAATAGAAGATCTGTATGGACCATAACATGATAAGATGCAGCATTCAGTTTGAGAGTGAGAAGCTTGCTTCAGGAGCAACTATGTTAAACTTAAATATGGATAGCTACATGGGAACAAGAGCAGAGTTGATTACAGTAGTTTGGGAAATGAACAATGGCAACTGGCGTCATAGTCATACAGCACGGAAACAGACCCTTGGTCCACCAGTCCATGTTGACCATAATCCCAAACTAAACTAGCCCCATCTGTCTGCTCCTAACATTTCTTATTTGTGTACTTATCTAAATGTCTTTTAAACATTATATGTATACCTGCATCCACCACATCCTCAGGAAGTTCATTGCACACACAAACCACTCTCTCTGTAAAAAAAAAAAAAATTGCCGCTTGGGTCTTTTTAAAATTTTTCTCCTTTCATCTTAAAAATATGCCCCATAGGCTTGAAATCCCCTATCCTAGGGAAAAGACGCCTGTTATTTGCTTTATTTATACCCCTCATTATTTTATAAAGTTACTTTTCAACGTCCTACATTCCAGTGAAAACATCCCAGCCTATTTGTTATTGTCGAAGAAAGACATTAATCCTAATAAATCCAGTGGATTCAAAGTCCTGCTAACAGCCCCTTATTGTTATGATCCCAGTGGATGCTTTATGGGATAAGGCAAAGCACAGACTGAAATCTGGCTTGATAGATCACATTTTTATTATTTGGTGTTAGTGAGGTGGCCTTTCACTGAAACACAAGCACCCCAAGTTTATTACACAATAGAAGTTAAGACAAAATTGAATAAACGTGTTTATTTATTTGTAGCGCAAGTTTGAAAGATTTTGAAACATGGTAGAATTACAAATCTGTTAATTTCACAGCAGTCCTTTGTAGCACTCAAACACAAGCTTAAATACTGTTGCCAATTCTACATGAGGTTTGACCTGACTGTTGCTTCAATTTCTGTATATGAGAATCTTCTAGCTTCTTCCATGATATGTCTATACAGAAGCCTGGTTTGGCCACATCTGGAGTATTGTGTCCAGATCTGGTCGCCTCATTACAGGAAAGATGTGGAAGCATTGGAAAAGGTGCAAAGGAGATTTACTAGGATGTTGCCTGGAATGGAGGGAAGGTCTTACGAGGAAAGGTTGAGAGAGCTAGGGCTTTTCTCTTTAGAATGACGAAGGATGAGAGGTGACTTGATAGAGGTGTATAAAATGATCAGCGGTATAGATAGAGTGGATAGCCAGAGACATTTTCCTGGGAGGTGGCCATTATGAGGGGGCATAGTTTTAAAGTGAGTGGAGGTAGTTATAGGGAAGACATCAGAGTTAGGTTCTTTACTCAGAGAGTGGTAGGGGCGTAGAATGCATTGCCGAAGTGGGTAGTAGAGTTGGCCTCATTAGGGGCGTTTAAGAGGCAGTTAGGCGTATGGATGACAGTATAAGGTAGGGGTGGAGGTTGGATAGCCCTTTGGGTTAGGGTAAAAGTTTGACACAGCGTCATTGGCCGAAGGGCCTGTACTGTGCTGTACTATTTTATGTTCTCTATTTTCTGTGTCACATAACTGAGCTTACACTTTTACATTTCAGCTTCTGTGTTTTAACTAGGCACTTCTAATTTGCAACTAAATCTTTACACCAATGTCATCTCTTTCTTAACAATCTGAAACTGCCTCCCTTTCTTCGAAGAAACTTTTACCTATCCAGCTTCTGCAAAGATGTCAGCAAACTTCCCAACTGAAACTGGAGAGTTTTATTTTCAAGCTTTGGGTGTTTCTCCGTAAACCAAACAAAAAAAATTCAGAGCCTTCTATCTGAAAGTGTAATACCAGAGACCAAACACACATACCATTATTTCAAAATCCAAAATCTTATAAAAGTGATCTTAAAATAGATATAAATCATTTACCTTCCATCATGGTGTTAATTCTCATTGTGTGAAATTTGCAGGAAAGGCTGGCATTATTTTCCATACTGTGGCCACTTGAGAAGGTGGCAGTGAGCCTTCCTTTTGAACTGATGCAGCCTTTCAACCTTGAGTTCATTTGTTTCAACATTCTAACCCGATGTCAATGAAATGAAAGTAGGGATTAATGAGAAATGTGATATTGCCGGTGTTACCCACAATTTATGAAAACATACATTGCAAAAATAAAGCAAACATCACTGAAAATTTTTTAACACACAGACATTGATGTAGAACAGTCCAAAGAACAGGTATGTCTTAGTCAAGAATGTCCACAGTACATGGGTGTTGCATAACAAAGAGAAGTGGAACAAGAGAGTCACTACAACATAGAAGGAGGCTATTTGGCTCAATGATCCCACGTCAACTTAGTAGCCTTCTTTCCTATTTCATTCTTAATAATCAAGACAAACAATTTTTTTTATTCAGTTAGGTTACTGACAGAATATTTGTGAAATGCTTGAAGAAGAGACTGTGGAAAAGAACGATTCCACTCCACTGGAAAATGAAATCTCTATGCTGCAAACCCCAACGCCACAAAATTCAGTTTCAGAACTGACGAAGGTAAAATGGCCTCAGACATTAGACTTAACAAACTTTTGAGGTATAGATAAAAGATGAAAGGCCCATTGATATGTTCTTTCTTTTACTAGCTTACCTCTTGTTGAATTCTGGTGACTGGAAGGTTGTACAAGTTTCCACTGCAAAAATTTTTAAGAGGGGCCCTCAGAAATCGTACATTGATTTTTGCTTATTATCTTGATTGATCAATTATTCCTGAAAATTAATTACCACTTGGATAAATCACTACACAAATTTGTTCCCTTTAGCAATTCATCCGTAACAAATTAAAATTATAATGTTGGTTTAGATGTCTTGACAATAGAATCTTACTTCAAACTTCACTATTTTATATCACAGTTTTGAGCTGTTGCATTAAAAATCTTATGTAAACTTGTGACACTGTAATTATATCTTAAAAGAAGAAAAAAAAATATTGCTTTCATGTAGCAGATTTTACAGTCTCAGAACATCCAAAACTTTACAGTCATGTTGTAGAACATCCAGCATTTAAGTGGTTGCTTCAGTTCAGTGTCTGGTCAGTAATGACTCCAAGGATATTGATTGTAGGAGACTTGGTAATGGTTTTTGAGCGCCAATTGATGGAAGTGGTTAAACTTCATCTTATTGGAAATGGCAGTTGCTTCATACTTTGACTCTGCGAATGTTACTTGTCTCGTATCGGTCCAAATCTGAATGATGTCTGTATCTTGCTGCATGTGAGTATGGGCAGCTTCATTAGCAGAGAAGTTATAATTGACACTGAACATTGTGCACTCATGAATGAATCCCTCACTTCTGACCTCATGACAAAGGCAAAGTCATTCATGAAGCAACCTCAGGCAGTCAGTCCCTGAATACTGCCCTGAAGACAACAACAAAAATGGGGCTGAGATGAGGGTGGTGGGCGCCTGGAACACGTTGCCAGCGGAGGTGGTAGACGCAGACACGTTAGCGTCTTTTAAGATATATTTGGACGGGTACATGGATGGGCAGGGAGCAAATGGACACAGACTGTTAGAAAATAGATGACAGGTCAGACAGAGGATCTTGATCGGCGCAGGCTTGGAGGGCCAAAGGACCTGTTCCTGTACTGTAGGTTTCTTTGTTTCTTTGATTGAGAGTCAAAAAAACTCAACCATCTTCCTTTGTGCTAGATATGACTCAAACCACTTGAGAGTTCGTCCTCTGATACTCATTGACATCATTATGACTGAATGATGTCAAACAGAACCTAATGCTGTCTTGATGACTCAGGCAATCACTCTCACATCTGCCCTTGAATTCAGCTTACTTAGTTCTGTGTTAGAGCAAAGGCTGTATGAGGCCTAGAGCTGAGTGGTCTTGACAGAACCTAAATTAAGCATTGGTAAGCAGGTTATTGGTAAATAAATGCTGCTTCATAATAATTGATAGCATACATCTTGCGTGTAAGTACTTTTTGTGAATGCAAGTTGTCTGTCCATAGATAAATTTTGATTGTTGGATAACATAGGATGCAGCCAGAGGAACTTATTAATGAAGAGGGGTATAGCATAGATCTAATCCTTGGTCAATAAGAATGAAGAAATATGGCTCATCTATAAAAACAGTCAGTTGATAGCAGCTGGATGGTTACATTTATAAATTACTTTCATGACCTCAGATATCCCAAAGAACTTTACATTCAATGCCTTGGAAGAGTTCATCATAATGACCAATTTTGAATGCTTCCTTTATAAACAAGAAAATCTCATTTTCTTTTGCAGACATTGAAGATTAAATTATGTAAGTAGGAAAAAGCTTTCAATTATTTCTTTTACTTATTCCTGTCAGGATGAATGTGAGCTGTATGAAAACGAAAATGATCAGGCTATCGCTTCAGAGCCATTTATGTACAGACATCGGCCAACATCAGGAAGAACACAGGTAAAAAGACATTAGTGAAGTCAAATCAAATCAGTCGCCGTCTTTTAGTAAAAAGAACTTGAAACTATATTGAATGCAATGTACTTGATATCAAGATTAAGTATGTCAAATAAAGTCAATTACTTTAATGCCAAGTGTCAGAGCAAGACTTCCTAATACAGTTTTACTGGTACTCATTAATTTACTAACTGATTGTTAGAACTGTTGATGAAGCCTCTTCTGGATTTCTGTGTGCAGTTCTAGTCACTCTGCTTTAGAAAGGATACTATTAAATTGGAGAGGAACGCAAGAGTGATTCATTTGTGGAATGAACTGCCAGAGGAAGTGGTGGATGCAGGTACAATTACAATGTTTAAAAGATATTTAGACAAGTACATAAATAGGAAAGATTTGGAGGGATATGGGCCAAAATGCAGGCAGATGGGACTGGGTTAGTTTCGGAACGTGGACTAATTGGACTGAAGGGTCTGTTTCCATGCTGTGTGACTCTATGACTCTGTACGG
The DNA here is from genome assembly GCF_030684315.1 of Stegostoma tigrinum. Lineage (NCBI taxonomy): Eukaryota > Metazoa > Chordata > Chondrichthyes > Orectolobiformes > Stegostomatidae > Stegostoma > Stegostoma tigrinum. Next base: position 153,284,611 of record NC_081355.1, on the reverse strand, counting down.
TGAAACCAAAATCAAAAGTGGTGAAACTTTGGTGTATTCTTTTGTTGTCAACCAGTGGGTTAACCAATTCATCAAGGCTTGCAGCTGACCAAATGATTAGCTGTTTTAGAACTTCTATCATCCTCCAAGCAGAATAAAATGGAGGACCTTTCATTTGTTTTGTAATAGTTTTTGTTTTAATCTCAAGATAAGTTGCTGTAGTTTTGGTCATGAGTTCTGTTTCCCAAGTGTTAGTTTAAGTAGACACTGTAGATTTTAGGTTGTAGTGTGCTATTTACATTAGCTTTGTTTGTTTCACTATTTTCTGAATAAATAACCTTGGTTTGGCTTAAAATAGTTCATTTTCTGTGAATTTTGCTTAAATCCTGCATCATCCCCAACATATTGGCTGACACAGCAGTGTAAACAAAGAAAAGAAAAAGAAAATTACAGCACAGGCACAGGCCCTTCGGCCCTCTAAGCTTGCGCCGATCAAGATCCTCTGTCTGACCTGTCGTCTATTTTCTTACGGTCTGTTTCCATTTGCTCCCTGCCCATCCATGTACCTGTCCAAATATATCTTAAAAGACGCTAACATGTCTGCGCCTACCACCTCGGATGGCAATGCATTCCAGGCACCCACCACTGTCTGTGTAAAGAACTTTCCACGCATATCTCCCTTAAACTTTCCTCCTCTCACTTTGAACTCATGACCCCTAGTAATTGAGTCCCCCACTCTGGGAAAAAGCTTTTTGCTATCCACCCTGTCTATACCCCTCATGATTTTGTAGACCTCAATCAGGTCCCCTCTCAATCTCCGTCTTTCTAATGAAAATAATCCTAATCTACTCAACCTCTCTTCATAGCCAGCACCCTCCATACCAGCCAACATCCTGGTGAACCTCCTCTGCACCCTCTCCAAAGCATCCACATCCTTTTGGTAATGTGGCGACCAGAACTGTACACAGTACTCCTAATGTGGCTGAACCAAAGTCCTATACGACTGCAACATGACCTGCCAACTCTTGTACTCAATACGCCGCCCAATGAAGGAAAGCATGCCATATGCCTTCTTGACCACCCTATTGACCTGCGTTGTCACCTTCAGGGAACAATGGACCTGAACACCCAGATCTCTGTTCATCAATTTTCCCTAGGACTTTTCCATTTACTGTATAGTTCGCCCTTGAATTTGATCGTCCAAATGTAGTTGTCACTATTTTTATCATGCTCAGTTTCACAGCTAAGGTTCTTGTGGCACAATGGTAGCTGTCCCTACATCTGAGCCAGGGGCTCGAATTCAAATCCCACAATACTCCAGAGGAGTGTAATAGCATTTTTGAACAGGTTGATTTAAAGAAAAAAAAATCACATGAGAGCCAGATTCTGCCTTGAGCCAAAAGTACAGAAGTGCACTTTGAACTGAGGGGTTCTAGACAATGAACAGAGGCTGGGACTCTGCAAATTTCCCCTTCTCCAACTTGGGGATGTTAAGACCAATTGTAATACTTTTGTTGCCACTCAACAGAGTTCAATTAAATCATTTCACATTGTTGCTGAACAAAGAAACGTGTTGTTGAAGCTTTTTGTCTCCTATTCATTATGACAAATGCAAGAATGCCAAATTTCCTTTAGTCATAGTCATACAGCACAAAAACAGACTCTTTGGCCTACTCATCCATGCTGGCCAGGCTTCCTGAACTGAACTAGTCCCATTTGTCTGCATTTGGCCCATATCTCTCTAAACCTTTCTGATCCATGTATCTGCCCAAATCAAAGTGATTATACTTTATGAGATAGTAGGAACTGCAGATGCTGGAGAACCTGAGATAACAAGGTGTAGAGCTGGATGAACACAGCAGGCCAAGCAGCATCAGACGAGCAGGAAGGCTGACGTTTTGGGCCTAGACCCTTCTTCAGCATTACTGCAGACAGCATACTGCATTAGAAATGAGAGCTCGTTGATTGGTCAGTAGACTGTGATTGGTAGTGATGTTGCCAGTAGGGAACTATTGTGTCCCACACTTCTGTTTCACTCAAAAAAGGCAATGTTTGAATAATAATCTTTGACAGCACGTCCCTTTTTTCCAGCAACATTCAACTTCCAGACTGTGAAGAGACTATTCACCCAAATTGCTGAAGAAATGTGGCATCTTGCAATATACCTCAGTTTCTTTTTTTCTGTCAAATAGGACATTTCTTTTTTATTGGCAAGTATCTTCAAAGACCTTTACACAGGAGATGTTATTGGAAAGGAAATAATAAAAAACCTTGTAACGTCACGTGGTGGAGATGATGAGTACCACGAGCAATTCGTGCAACAGCTACAAGAGGTTTGATCACCCTTTTCTCCTTCCTTACTTTTGCCTTCATTTTACAGGGTTCCTTTTTAAGTGTTTCTATTCAAAGAATCTTTTTTTCAAATTTCATCTGATTGCTTGCTTCCTCCTCCCTTGAAGATGATCACTTTTTCCTCAGTGTGACACATTAGGCTCTGCAGTTCTTGGCCAACTGATCATGCCTAGAGCAAGTGCTGAGGCTGCGAGTGCCAGCAGTGTAACTCAAAAGTGAGAAGCTTGACAGTTGAGCTTATTACAGCTCTCCTTGATTTCCAAAAAAATTGACCATTCCAGAGTTAAGTCACTGGAGCAGGAATGGTGCTTAATTTTCCACTCTTTATCCCAGGACCTGATGGCATATATACAGCCTGTCATTCTAGCTGAGCTGAGAACAGATAACAGGTGACAAATCTTGGGTGTCTATCGCTTACTACTACAGGTACAATGTGAGTGGAGTTGGTCTAGACTGGATCTTTGAGTGGAGATCCTGTAATGACACACCATTTTAGGGTTATTCACACCAGCCTTTCATCTGCCACGCTCCCTTTCCATCTGTTATTCTGCCATTTATATTTCCTTTGGACACATCTTTTGTTTCTATATGCAATATTAACTAATTTTGACTTGCACCATAATCTTTTGAATCATTCAAATGCTTCCACCCTCCATGTTTATTGCAAACTGTCTTCCTTTTTATGGCTTCCTGCTTTTTCGTTCCTCTGAAGTCTGTGCTCATTTTAAAACCATTTTTCACTAACATCTTTCAATACAGATGCTAGACCTAACCCTATCAAGAGGTCATTAATTTGAAGCATCATCTATTTTTCTTATTCCAATAGATTTAAGTGTTGGGTATTTCAACCGTATTCTGTTTTTGCTTTCAGGCACATATGGTAGTTTGGTTTTGTTTTCTTTCTTATTCGCTATAGTTAGGCTTTGCCAGGTGGATGTTTAGTTATTTCTTCTCTTCATTTTGCAGTTTTTCTTTCATACTCACCCCCAAAATCTTACAAGTGTCAAAAAATAGCTCAAAGTAAATTTGCATTTCAATCCCTAGGGAGCTTAGATTAGAAGATCTATGAGTGGTGAACTCCTGAAATGTAAATTTGTATCCAGGATCCACCATAAAGCTGTTGTACCGTTGTGTTAGTCCATAAGTGGAGGACTTTTAAAAAAAAATCATTCACAGGATAAGGACAGTGTTTACTGTCCATCCCTAATTGTCCAAACAGCAGTTAAGAGTCAACCACATTGCTGTGGGTCTGGAGTCAGATGTAGACCAGACCATGTAAGGATGGCAGTTTCCTTCCCCAATGGGCATTAGTGAGTCAGACTGCTTTTTCCAACAATCGACAATAGTTACCTGGTCATCATTAGATTCTTAACTCTAGATTTTCATTGAATTTAGGTCCCCAGAACGTTAGGCCTCTGGATTAACAGTACAGTTATAATACCACAAGGCCATCACCTCCCCTAGGTTACACTGGAGATTTTAGTTACAGATGATCAGTTCAGAATAGAAGCCACAATAGGGTCAGTCAGTATCTAAATGAGTTAAAAAGGTCAAAATTTTACACAATGATCCTCCATCAGCAGTGAACCACTAGAGACATCACCAACATGTAAAAATTGTTGTAGACTGATTAATTTTAATGATTGCTAAATAGATTCACGCAGAGTATGACAAACGGATTGCAGAGGCAGACTCAGTCGAAAAACATATAATCCAGGCTCGGGCACGAGCCACAGTGGCAGAGGAGAAGGCTCTGAATAAAGGAAGGGAGAGTGGAATTGACCAAAAATCCCTGGATAATAACTCACTTGGATTGCCAACAGGTAAAACCTATTTGCCACATGACATTATTGGTAGATGGGAAGACGTCGCACTTAACAAAATACAAAGACGTCTGTCTTATTGTTTTCCCTTCCCATCCTTGATAGATTGATTTCTAACTGAATCTGGTTCCACTGGATTTGCTTATCTTCTGGTGTTTCACCAGAGTCTGTTCTTGCAAGGAATGTAGATGGACTGGGAGCTAGGCATTGAATAGCAAATGACAAAATGTTGGTTTATCAAAATCTGATGTAGCCTTGATGACTTCAGGACTTAACTAGTGCATATCTTGAGGCTAGTGGGTAAACCTTAGGTATTTTTGGTTTGTTTTCATTCATGGGATGAGGACATCATTGGCTAGGCCTGCATTTATTTTCCCAGAGGGCAGTTAAGAGTCACCCACATTGCTGTGGATCTGGAGTCATATGTATGCCAGACCAAATAAGCATGGCAGTTTCCTTTCCTAAAGGACACGAGTGAATTAGATGGGTTTTTCTGGCCATTGACAATGGATTCATGGTCATCAGTAGACTCTTAGTTCCAGATTTTTATTGAATTCAAAATGCACCATATGACATAGTGAGATTTAAACCCATGTCCCAGAACATTACCCTGATCTCAGCAATAATACCACTATGCCTTCGCCTCCCAGATACGTGTAGGTGAGTTCAATAAATATGCAACATGAAAAGGAGTGCCTGAGGTAAACATTGGTCCCTTAGAGGATGAGAAGATTAATGAAGATTTAATTGGAAATGAGGAAATGGCTGAGGCAATAAACAGTAATTTTGCATCAGTCTTCACTTTGGAAGACACCAATATCATGCCAATAATTAATGACAAGGAGGCTATGGCAGGTGAGAATCTAGAAACCATCATCATCACTAAAGAGGTAGTGTTGGGCAAGCTAATGGGTGCTAAAGTTAGACAAGTCTCCTAAACCTGATGGAATGCATTCCAGGGTACTAAAAGATATGGTAGGGGAAATAGCTTCTGGTAATTTACCAAAATTCGGTGGACTCTGGAGCAGTTCCAGCTTATTGGAAAGCAGCACATGTGACACCACTGTTTAAGAAAGGAGGCAAAGGCAGACAACTATAGGCCTGTTAGCTTAACTTCAATAGGAGGGATAATGTTTAAATCTATAATCAAGCAAGAAATAGCCCCCTGGGCAGACACAGCATGGGTTCATGAAAGGTAGGTCATGTTTAACTAATTTACTGGAATTCTTTGATGATATTATGAGCAGAGTGGACAACAGGGAACCTGTGGATGTGGTGTATTTCCAGGACTTCCAATTCCCTGGCCCCCAACACCTCATATTCACCATGGACGTCCAGTCCCTGTACACCTGCATTCCGCATGGAGATGGCCTCAAGGCCCTCCGCTTCTTCCTGTCCCGCAGGCCCGACCAGGCCCCCTCCACCGACACTCTCATCCGCCTAGCGGAACTCGTCCTCACACTCAACAACTTCTCTTTTGACTCCTCCCACTTCCTACAGACTAAGGGGGTGGCCATGGGCACCCGCATGGGCCCCAGCTATGCCTGCCTCTTTGTAGGTTACGTGGAACAGTCCATCTTCCGCACCTACACAGGCCCCAAACCCCACCTCTTCCTCCGGTACATTGATGACTGTATCGGCGCCGCCTCATGCTCCCCAGAGGAGCTCGAACAGTTCATCCACTTCACCAACACCTTCCACCCCAACCTTCAGTTCACCTGGGCCATCTCCAGCACATCCCTCACCTTCCTGGACCTCTCAGTCTCCATCTCAGGCAACCAGCTTGTAACTGATGTCCATTTCAAGCCCACCGACTCCCACAGCTACCTAGAATACACCTCCTCCCACCCACCCTCCTGCAAAAATTCCATCCCCTATTCCCAATTCCTCCGCCTCCGCCGCATCTGCTCCCACGATAAGACATTCCACTCCCGCACATCCCAGATGTCCAAGTTCTTTAAGGACCGCAACTTCCCCCCCACGGTGATTGAGAATGCCCTTGACTGCGTCTCCCGCATTTCCCGCGACACATCCCTCACACCCCGCCCCCGCCACAACCGCCCCAAGAGGATCCCCCTCGTTCTCACACACCACCCTACCAACCTCCGGATACAACGCATTATCCTCCGACACTTCCGCCATTTACAATCCGACCCCACCACCCAAGACATTTTTCCATCCCCACCCCTGTCTGCTTTCCGGAGAGACCACTCTCTCCGTGACTCCCTTGTTCGCTCCACACTGCCCTCCAACCCCACCACACCCGGCACCTTCCCCTGCAACCGCAGGAAATGCTACACTTGTCCCCACACCTCCTCCCTCACCCCCATCCCAGGCCCCAAGATGACATTCCACATTAAGCAGAGGTTCACCTGCACATCTGCCAATGTGGTATACTGCATCCACTGTACCCGGTGCGGCTTTCTCTACATTGGGGAAACCAAGCGGAGGCTTTGGGACCGCTTTGCAGAACACCTCCGCTCAGTTCGCAACAAACAACTGCACCTCCCAGTCGCAAACCATTTCCACTCCCCCTCCCATTCTCTTGATGACATGTCCATCATGGGCCTCCTGCACTGCCACAATGATGCCACCCGAAGGTTGCAGGAACAGCAACTCATATTCCGCCTGGGAACCCTGCAGCCATATGGTATCAATGTGGACTTCACCAGTTTCAAAATCTCCCCTTCCCCTACTGCATCCCTAAACCAGCCCAGTTCATCCCCTCCCCCCACTGCACCACACAACCAGCCCAGCTCTTCCCCCCCACCCACTGCATCCCAAAACCAGTCCAACCTGTCTCTGCCTCCCTAACCGGTTCTTCCTCTCACCCATCCCTTCCTCCCACCCCAAGCCGCACCCCCAGCTACCTACTAACCTCATCCCACCTCCTTGACCTGTCCGTCTTCCCTGGACTGACCTATCCCCTCCCTACCTCCCCACCTACACCCTCTCCACCTATCTTCTTTACTCTCCATCTTCGGTCCGCCTCCCCCTCTCTCCCTATTTATTCCAGCTCCCTCCCCCCATCCCCCTCTCTGATGAAGGGTCTAGGCCCGAAACGTCAGCTTTTGTGCTCCTGAGATGCTGCTTGGCCTGCTGTGTTCATCCAGCCTCACATTTTATTATCTTGGAATCTCCAGCATCTGCAGTTCCCATTATCTCTGTGGATGTGGTGTATCTGGATTTCCAGAAGGCATTCAACAAAGTACTGCATAGAAGGCTGCTACATAAGATAAATGTGTTAGATGTTATGGGTAATATATTTGCTTGGAGAGAAGATAGTTAACTAACAGAAAGCAAAGAGTGACGGTAAACTGGTGTTTTTCCGGTTGGTGCTCAGTGGCTAGTCATGTGCTCAGGGATCATTGCTGGGACTTCAGCTGTTTACAATTTCCATAGATGATTTAGAGTTGGGGACCTAGTGTAGTGTGTCAAAATTTGTTGATGAGACTAAAATGAGAGGTAAAGCAAAGTGTGCAGCGGAAACTAAGAGTCTGTAGAGGAATATAGATAGGTTAAATGAGTGGGCAAGAGTCTGGCAGATGGAGTACAATATACTAAACATGAGGTCATCAATTTTTGTAAAAGTAGCGGCAAAATGGACTATTATTTAAATGATAAAAAAATTGCAACATGCTGCTTTGCAGAGCGACCTGGGTGTCCTTGTATATGAATCACAACAAGTTGGTTTGCAGGTACAACGGGTAATTAAGAAGCCTAATGGAATACTGTCCTTCATTTCTAAAAGATAAAGCTTAAAAATAGGGAGGGTAAGTTGCAGTTGTATAGGGTCCTGGTGAGACCTCACCTGGAATACTGTGTATAGTTTTGGCCTCCTTACTTGAGAAAGGACGTACTGGCACTGGGGGGAGTGCATAGGAGGTTCACTAGATTGATTCCAGAAATGGAAAGGTTGCTTTATTAGGAGAGATTGAGTAGTCATGGACTGAACTCACTGGAATTTAAAAGAATGAGGGGGAATCTTATAGAAACATAAAATTATGAAGGGAATAGATAGGATAGAAGCAGGGAGGTTGTTTGGACTGGTGGGTGAACTTAGAACGAGGGGGCATATCCTTAAAATAAGGGGGAAGGGTTGTGAATCTGTGGAATTCTGTGAAGCAGTTGAGGCTACCCCTTTCAATATTTTTAGGCAAAGATAGATTTTTGAGCAGTAAAGGAATTAAGGGTTATGGTGAGCGGGCAGGTAAGTGGAGCTGAGCCCACGAAAAGATTAGCCATGATCTTATTGAATGGCACAGCAGGCTTGAGGGGCCCTGATAACCTATCCCTACTCCTTTTTCATATGTTTCATATGTTCTTCATGTTCTGATTGCTGGTAATCATGTATGGAGAACTAACTGATTGAGGGTTTGACATGCTTTCTGGCCTTGACAGCCAGTGCGCAGGATCTTTGGAACATGTCTGGATCAGTAAGGGGTTAGCAGGGCTGTGACATTGATAGGCTGTAAAGCCTGTAAACACTGAATTGTGACACCTGCTACATTGCCTTACTCCCAGAAATAAATAGAAATAAAAGTTAAGATATTGTTTAAGAAAATTAAGCTCTTCTCTGTATAATTGAGATGTTTAAAAATTCATTCATGAGATGTGGACTTCACTGGCCAGGACTGTACTTTTTTGCCCACTGGGCACTTAGCAGATAACCATATTGCTGTGGGTCTGGAGTCACATGCAGAACAGATGAGGTAAGGATGGCTGTTTTGCTAAAGAACATTAATGAACCAATGGGCTTTTCCAAAAATTGGAATTGGATTCATGGTCATTATTGGACACACAAAATTTCAGATTTTTAGAAAAAGTTGAAATCACATTCTACCATCTGCCATGGTGTAATTCAAACCCAGGTCCCCAAAACATTATCTAAATTAATAGTCTAGTGGTATTGAATGGCACAGCAGGCTTGAGGGGCCCTGATAACCTATCCCTACTCCTTTTTCATATGTTTCATATGTTCTTCATACTGGGCCATTATCTCTGCCTGTTACAACCTGGTTGCATTCCTTTGTTTCAGGTGCCAGCTGAAAATGCACATACCATAAGTGTAATCAATGTAAGCTTGTGGCAATGTCTAATGTTTAGCAAATTCCGCCAACTTCACAGTGTAAGACTGAGAGAGTTCTGCACTATTGAACGTGCATTCTTTCAGATTAATAAACTCAGATCCTATCTGTGGGCATTAAAATATCCTTGGTACTATTTGGAAGAAGAGCAGGAGGCCTCTTCCTGAACTCCTGGCCAATATTTGCCCCTTAACGAACGTCACTAAAACCAGCCATCACATTGTTGTTTGTGGTAATTGGCTCTGTGCAATTTCAGATGTTGTGTTTTCTAAATTATAACATTTTAAAAGTCCTTCAGACAGTAATTATTTAGTAAAGCCTTTATGTTGTAATAGGTTCTGCCTGAGATTGAGTTCTAAGTGTTGACAGAGTTTGAGAAAACGTGCAGTAGTATCACAGAGAGTGATACAGCATGGACAGCGTTGATCAAAGCAGACCACAATGTACATTAACAATAATATTTCTTATCCACCTGTCCGCTTGCAGTGAAATCCACGTTCAGGGACTGTGTAGACAGTGAGCTGCTTAAGACACATAACTTGATTGTTCCAGAGGATTATATCACTGAGAAGTACACGGGCAGCAAAACGCCGATACTTGCAGGTAACATCTCAGGACTTGCCAACAGCGAATTGAATTCCTAAATATAATATAGTGTGAAAGAGCAAGCCAGTAACTATGGACCCATTCACCCAATGTCAGCAGTAATAAAGATAATGAAATCCTTAACAAAAGTATAACATGAACATATCTAAAAACTGAAAACAACATTACTACAGATTCTAAAAAAGAAGATTGTGTTTGAACAACTTTAATTTTTCAAAATTGCAGAAAGGTTAGTGCCCTGCAGATGATATAATTGGGAAGTTAACATTACTTTAATAAGATATCACATTGAATTCTGGAGGAGTCAGACAAACGGTGTAACTGTACATTTTCCATGGCTAATCTACCTAGTCTGCATATCCCTGGATCCTGTGGGCAATTTAGCATGGCCAATACACATAACCTGCACATTTTCAGACTGTGGGAGGAAACCCACACAGACATGGGGAGAACATGCAAACTCCACACAGACAGTCACCCAGTGGTGGAATTGAACCTGGGCCCTGGCGCTGTGAGGCAGCAGTGCTAACCGCTGAGCCACCGTGCCATGCACAAAATGGAAAATCGAGAGTGAGGGTCGAAGACAGTTGCTCAAATTGGAAAATGGTGCAAAATAATCCAAAAGGGTTTTGCTGGATCGCTCTTCACTATGCATTTAAATGATTTGGACTAGGAGGGAATCAGATGTATAATTTCAAAATTTGCATATGATGCCAAATTAGGGTGTATAGCGGAGAGCTGTGATAAAATACCCTTTTCTGCCTTTTTTAAATTCATTTTGTGGGATGTGGGCATCACTGGCTGGCTAGCATTTATTGCCTGTCCCTAGTTGCCCTTGAGAAAGTGGTGGTGAGCTGCCTTTTTGAACTGCTGCAGACCACCAGCTGTAGGTTGACCCACAATACTATTAGGAAAGGAATTCCAAGATTTTGACCCAGCAACAGTGAAAGAATGGCGATATATTTCAAAGTTAGGATGGTGAGTGGCTTGGTAGGGATTATTCCATTATACTTTTGACTTGCGCCTTGTAGATCTTGAACAGTCTTTGGGGAGTCGGGAGGTGAGTTACTCGCCACAGTATTCCTAGACTTTGACCTGCTCTTGTAACCACTGCAGTTATGTCCAGTTGAGTTCCTGATCAATGATAAACGCCCAGAACTTTGATAGTGGGGGATTCAGTGATCGTAACACCATTGAATGTCAAGGGGCAGTGGATAGATTGTTTCTTGTCGGTGATGGTCATAGCCTGGCATTTTGTGGAGTGAATATTACTTGTCACTTGTCAACCCAAGCCCGGATATTATTCAGATCTTGTTGCATTTGGATATGGACTGCGTCAGTGTCTGAGGAATCATAAATGGTGCAAAACATTGTGCAATCATTGGTGAACGTCCCCACTTCTGACCTTACGATGGAGGGAAGGTCATTGATGAAGCAGCTGAAGATGTTTGGGCCTACGACACTACCTAGAGATGTCCTGGAGCTGAGAAGTCCCAGCCTATCCAGCCTCTCCTTTATAACCTTAATGAAACACAGCTTTGACAGGGAAATATCATGATTTGCATGTGCCAGTTTGTCAATAGAACAATCTGCAGACTACCAAACTGTATTTAAAACTTAACAGCGCATTCCTGCAGCTCACTGATTAACATTTAGCATCGTAAGAGAAAAACCTAAACAGATTTTGTTGAATTTCCTAAGAAAAAAATGCTGTGAGATCAGTGGATTTTGATCAATGGAGTTTAAAAAAATTGAGAATGTGAGAGAAATCATGATAATGGAAGAATTCAGAAATAACATTCCAGTGAATATTGAAACTGATATAGATAAACATCAAGCGCCAAAGATCTGAAAACAGCATTTCTGGCAGATAGCTATGATTTCTCACGCAGTTACATGTGGAGAGATGATCATGTGGGAATTCTCAAAGAAACAGGAGGGATAGAAAATCAATGGATGGAGTGAACAGAAGGAAGCTAAAGCAATAGTGAAAGGCTAAAAAAATGATGTAAAGAAAATAAACACATTTCCATTGAATTAAGATTGGACATACCAAACTTAAGTGCTGCAAGTTAAGTAGGTGATAATGGAAGTTAAATTGTTGCAGAAATAGGAATTCCAAAGAAATCTTCAGAAAAGGTACAGTGGGAAAGTGAGTGGGTTTAAAATAGCGGCTATAGTACAAGGAGAATATGTTCTATTAAAGTGAACGAAACTGAACAATGACTCAGGATAATTAAAAAATTCTTCTTCAACTCTTGATAAAGAGAAATAGATCAATCTATTTGATTCTGGATTTTTTTCACAAAAGGATAAAGATTTTCTTAATTTTCAAATACTTGAGGTAAACTAATAAAGTTATTGAGAGACATTGGGTCAAATCAGTCGCTGATTCTCACTCTTCTGGAGGTGTTAGTGAAGGAGAAAATATTAATTGGAAGTATAGACGATGGTTCCAAAACAGTCCCATTAAACAGCTGAATTAAAAAATGCACTAGTAAATGTGAGTATGTACTGAAGAGTTATGCAAAAAATCCATATAGAAGAAATTAATTTTATCTCGTGGAATGACCTGGTTGGTTCAAAAATATTTGCCTCACTTAGTGTGGTGGAACAAGCAGTGTAAGTAAAAGACGCTTCCTGACATAATTCTAGTTCTCTTTTCATCGGATGTGAAGGCCGACATTTATTGCCTGTAACCATCTTCTTGTACTACTGATGTCCATGGTGTAGGTACGTGCACAGTGCTGTTAAAAGGGAATTCCAGGATTTTGGAAGTAACGGTGATATATTTCCAAGTCAGGATAATGTGTGGCCTGGAGGGGAACTTACAGGTTATGTTCCCATGAATCTGAATCCCTTGCCCTTCTCGTGAAAGAGGTTGGGAGTTTGGAAGGAAGAGTCATGGAGTTTAAGGAAAATATTCTGCCTGGAAGTCAGTGGTGAGTGGAGTTCCACAGGGCTCTGTCCTTGGGCCTCTACTGTTTGTAATTTTTATTAATGACTTGGACGAGGGAATTGAAGGATGGGTCAGCAAGTTTGCAGACGACACAAAGGTCGGAGGTGTCATTGACAGTGTAGAGGGCTGTTGTAGGCTGCAGCGGGACATTGACAGGATGCAGAGATGGGCTGAGAGGTGGCAGATGGAGTTCAACCTGGATAAATGCGAGGTGATGCATTTTGGAAGGTCGAATTTGAAAGCTGAGTACAGGATTAAGGATAGGATTCTTGGCAGCGTGGAGGAACAGAGGGATCTTGGTGTGCAGATACATAGATCCCTTAAAATGGCCACCCAAGTGGACAGGGTTGTTAAGAAAGCATATGGTGTTTTGGCTTTCATTAACAGGGGGATTGAGTTTAAGAGTCGTGAGATCTTGTTGCAGCTGTATAAAACTTTGGTTAGACCGCACTTGGAATACTGCGTCCAGTTCTGGTCGCCGTATTATAGGAAAGATGTGGATGCTTTGGAGAGGGTTCAGAGGAGGTTTACCAGGATGCTGCCTGGACTGGAGGGCTTATCTTATGAAGAGAGGTTGACTGAGCTCGGTCTCTTTTCATTGGAGAAAAGGAGGAGGAGAGGGGACCTAATTGAGGTATAGAAGATAATGAGAGGCATAGATAGAGTTGATAGCCAGAGACTATTTCCCAGGGCAGAAATGGCTAGCACGAGGGGTCATAGTTTTAAGCTGGTTGGTGGAAAGTATAGAGGGGATGTCAGAGGCAGGTTCTTTACGCAGAGAGTTGTGAGAGCATGGAATGCGTTGCCAGCAGCAGTTGTGGAAGCAAGGTCATTGGGGTCATTTAAGAGACTGCTGGACATGTATATGGTCACAGAAATTTGAGGGTGCATACATGAGGATCAATGGTCGGCACAACATTGTGGGCTGAAGGGCCTGTTCTGTGCTGCACTGTTCTATGTTCTATGTTCTATGTTCTATGTAGTTGTTGCGGTGAAACTTGTCAATGGTACACGCTGTGGCCATTATGTGATGGAGGGAATGAATGTTTATGAAGGTAGTTTGGGTGCCAGTCCTTCCCTAAATGACCATTTTACGTTAGCCAGAACAATCTCCTTTAGTGAGTTGTGTGTTCATTCAGTGCATCTTGCAAGGGTAGAATTGAAGAGAAATAGGAAGTAAAAGGCCTAAAGATCGCAGTATATTATAGGTGCTATGATTTATACCAATTAATTGACTTAACACTTGCAATATTGCATTTCTGTGCACAATCGTTACATTATAGGATGATGCCAAGTAAAGCATGCAAAGTAGGAGAACAAATTGACATGTGATTTTACATGAGGATCTCCAAGGCTATGGTTTTAGTATAAAAATGCATGCATTTATGTGACAATTTTCACAACCTCAAAACTTTATAGCTAATTAAACACTTCCCTTTGAAGTGCACCCTGTGTTGTGAAGGAAATAATGCTGCCAATTTTTACACAGCAAGATCCCGCAAACAGCAATGGGACAAACCTAAACCATGGTATGTTGTATCAGAGATAATGGGAACTGCAGATGCTGGAGATTCCAAGCTAATAAAATGTGAGGCTGGACGAACACAGCAGGCCAAGCAGCATCTCAGGAGCACAAAAGCTGACGTTTCGGGCCTAGACCCAAGGGTCTAGGCCCGAAACGTCAGCTTTTGTGCTCCTGAGATGCTGCTTGGCCTGCTGTGTTCGTCCAGCCTCACATTTTATTACCATGGTATGTTGTGTTCTCAGCCCACACTTTTCCCACTTCACTTAGAATGACTGGAGACAGAAAGCCTTTGCTGCTCAGCAGTTTCTTAAAAATAATTTGCCTCAACTGCCCATCAAATCACCTTTTGAAGTCATTGATCATCTCTGTTTTTATCACCCTTGTAGGCAGTGCATTCTAGATCTTTGGCACCCACTTTTACAAAGGTGTCTTGCCTCACGTGCTACCTACATCCCTTACCCGAAACTTTAAATCCACCCCTTAGTTCTTGTACCATCAACCAAGGGGAACAGTTTCTTCATCTACCTTGTCTAAACCTTCTGAACCTGTTTCAAATCTCCTCTCCTTTTCTCTGACGAGAACAAGCCCAGCTTCTCTGAATTGTTTATTGTTAAAATTCTGCATCCCTGGACCCATGCCAGTAAATCTCCACTACACCTTCTTAACATTCCTCTTAATGTGTTTTGACCAGACATGATTTAATATTCTATTTGTGGCCTCCAGAATTTGTTAAATGTTTAATATAACTTTGTTGCTTTTGTATTCAGTACCTCTGTTTAAGAAGCCTACTTCTCTGTCAATGTTTTGTGTCACCCTTTGAAGATGCATGTGCACAAACCCTAGGTCCCTCCCTCCTTGTAACTATTTAGGAATATTCAATATAGCATCATGGAAATTTTTTACTTTCCTTTGAAGAGAAGACCAGGCCTTAACTTGAAAGTTACCACCTCCAATAATGGAGGACTTCCTCGGCACTGCTTAGAAATGCCAATCTAGATTTTTTTTATGCTCGAAAGTATGCAGGGGGAAATTGAGCTCACCACCTTCTGGCTTATAAGCAAGAATACTACCTTTGAAGCTACAGTCCTCAACATGTGGATGGGACAGTATTTTTAGCTGTGATTGTTGTGTGGCTCACAGATACCAGAAGGAAATCCATATAAATTAAAATGATGGTTATAGGGAGGACTGTGTTTCTTTTATTTTTCTTATTCAGCAAAACCTCAGATCCATGTTCCAAAACTTACAAAAACTTTCAAGAAACGGATTTCAAAAAGCCCAGTAGATGATGGATACACAGACATGAACCAACCTAAGGCCCCGAGTGAATTATTAGAGTGCAAGTCATCTTTAACTTTGCTGTCATCCTCTGAGGACTCAATTGGTTCAAAAATATCCAAGCCCCAGGTAGGTCTTCCAGTCCCAAGTACTTGGATGTCATTAAATACTCAAGTGCTCTGCTTAGGATTTATGTTTGAAAAATTGCATTACGTTGCATTGATATTCATTCAGTCTGGCTATAAGAATATGGTTTGTCTGTTATAAGGCTTAGAAGGTTAATTGGTAAAGTCAATGTATCACTAGTCAAAATAGAACCCTCCAATGGCCGCAGCGCTGAAGGAGGACTTTTTATATTTGCTTGTGGGAGGTGGATGTTGCTGGCTAAGCCAGTATTTACTTTTCTGAATCTGAATGGCTTTTTAGGCCATTTCAGATGGAAGTTAAGAGTCATCCAAATTGCTGTCGGTCTGAAGACACATGGAGGCCAGACCAGGAAGAGATGGTAGATTTCCTTCCCTAAGGGACATTGATGAACCTGTCATTTGCACATGGTCCTGCAAATGTTTTCTTTTCAGGTAAATGATCCAATTCCTTTTGAAAATATCAATTTACCTGACCAACACTACATTCTCAAGTATTATATTCCAGATCCCAGTTACTTGTCATGTGAAAAGATTTTTCCTCATGTCACCATTGCTTCTTGCCAGTTACCTGACATCTGTGCTCTCGCTGCTTCACAGTTCTTCCACCACTGGAAACAATGTCTTTCTCTCTACTTTATCACTACCCTTATAATTTTACTCCTCTGTCAAATCTCCTTAATCTTTTCCTCTCCAAGGAAAATAATCCCAACTTCTCCAATGTAACTATGTCCCTGGAACCATTTTCATGAATCTATTTTGCACCCTCTCTGAGATCTTCACAAACTTCCTAAAGCCTGATGCCCAGAACCGGCCACAATACTCCAAAGTGAGGCTAAACCTGTACTTTATGCATGTTTAATGCCACTTCTCTGATATTGTTATGTCTGCCTCTTTTAACAAAGCCCAGAATATTCTGTGCTTTATCAACCACCCTCTCAGCTTGTCCTGTTACCTGCAATGATTTTAAGCACATACACAACCAGATCACTCTGGCCCTGTGCTCATTGTAGAGTTCAGCCCTTTGTTTTATATTTCATTCTTTCAAAGTTAATCCATGCACATTTCTCTGCCCTGCATCTCATCTCTTCTGCCATTTGCTTGCACAATTCACCAACATTTCCATGTCCTTTTCATGATCCTACTCATGGTTCACAGTATCCCCATGTTTCATATCATCCGCAAGTTTTGGAATTGTGCGCTGTACACTAAGATTGCATCATTACAATGCATAGAGAAGAGTAACATTCCTTATACCAATCCCTGGGGAACTTCACCATAAACTTTGCTTTAGTCCGACAAACAACCACTGCTCCGTAATTTAGTATCATTTGGCTGCTCTCCCTTTTGTGGGATAAACTGTAATATATTAAATATGTAGTATCTATATTTTAATATTATTTATAATAAGCTTTGGGGGTTTCTGGTTTTTGAGTTAGTAACCGGTGGATTTTCTGTATATCTGAAGTTAATAATTAATTTGTAAGCATTTCTGTAACCATAGTGATTTAGCTTAATAACAATTTTTGAAGTCTGGCTTTAGAGTGAAGGAGTTTTGTGCATTACTATTCGATGCTGCCATGTGTTTTTTTCAAACCTCTTGCTTATACACAGTGATTATCACCTTCCTAGTTTAATCCTCCCTCACTGGACTGTACTTGCACTGCCTGCCTTCTGAGTTGGCTACTGTGTTGGTTGAACTTTGCGTGTCATCTCAGAAAAACGTGATATCTCACTCACAGAACAGATAGTTAATATGATCAGGTATTACTAACTCTGCCTTTTCCATCATTTAAACTAATCATAAGTACAAGAACTGCCTCGTGAGAATAACTCTCTAATGTTATGCTTTGCATGCAATTTCCAGGAAGTTTTTTTTTCTGCCATCATATGTCAGCAGTTCCTTTCAGGTTAAACTCTGTCAATTTGGACAGGCAAAGCATAATGGTAAAGTGAGCAACAACATTGTCAGTTTCTAAATCCCTACCTAATTGTAAATTTCTCCATGTTTTGAAAGAAGGCAAAAACCAACAAGTACCTTTGGAGGGACCAGTTGCCTGCGGCTGATCGAATACAAGCGCGAAAGGATATGGCAAAGTTTGAGAAATGCCACAACTTCCTGAAGAACCCACGCCACCTGCCTCCTCAAAAAGGAGGCAAATCGCTCATCATTCCAAAAAGGACAGTGCCAAAGAAGGTTGCTGGAAGACGCATATTTATAGACCAAAGGTATAAAGTGCCCAGCTTAGTACTGGGGTTTATTTCTAGAGGTGTAGAATTGAAATGTGAAAAAGCTGTGTCAAATTCATATAGAAACTTGATTAGACTATGCTTGGGGTACTGTGTACCCTTTTGAATTCATGTAATAAAAAGACTAAAGAATAGGTGCTGGAGAAGTCTTGAATGATACTGGAACTGGCAGACAATACTTACAAGTAAAAGCTGGGACCCTTTTCTCTGGGAATGACATGACAGAAATTTTAAAAAATCATGAAGAGATTCAATAAGATGCATGTAGACAAGATTTTTCCAGTTTCAGGCAAGACAGGAAGCTATAAATATGAGAGAGCCACTGATAAATGATTTTCAGGAGAAACGTCTTTTTTCAAAACGTGGTAAGATTGGCTTGCTGGCACGTGGCTTAGTTGAGGGGAAGAGTATATCTGTCTGGCAATGAATTAGTGGCAAAAATAGAGATAAGTGATTCAGAACAAATTGCCAACACACAGTTGTGGTTGCAAAGTGAATGAGATGAGAAATATACAGTATTTGTGAGAGGCAGGAAAAATGCCAAAGGAGGGAGAGTAGTCCTGACAGTAAAGGATGGCATTAGAGACAAAGGATCTGATTTAAGAAGATGGGAAAAGTAAATTGGGTATGGGTAGAAATTAGGAATAGCACAGAACTAGTAAGTACTGATGGGGTCGTTTATAGGCCCCGTAATAGAAGTTATAGTGTTGGTCAAAGCATTAAGCAAGAAGTTGGGGAGGCGGTGGCACAGTGGTCTCATTGCTAGACTGTTAATCCAGAGACGCAGAGAATATTCTGGGGACCTGGCTTCAAATCCCACCATGGCAAATAGTGGACACAAAAACTCTTTTGTGCTCCTAAGATGCAGCTTGGCCTGCTGTGTCCATCCAGCTCCACACTTCGTTACCTTGGATCCTCCAGCATCTGCAGTTCCCATTATCTCATGGCAAATGGTGGAATTTGAATTCAATAAAAATCTGAATCTAAGGGCCTAATGATGACCATGAAACAACTGTCAGGAAAAACCCATCTGGCTCACTCATGTCCACATTTGGAGGCCACATTTAGAGTATTGTGCGCAGGTTTGTGCCCAATTTCTCAGGAAGGATGTACCGGCACTGGAGTGGGTTTAGAGGATGTTCATGAGAATAGTCCCAGGAATGAAAAGCTTAACATGTGAGGAACGTTTGAGGACTCTGGGTTACTCGGTAGAGTTTAGATTAGATTAGATTACATTCCCTACAGTGTGGAAACAGGCCCTTTGGCCCAACAGGTCCACACCGCCTCTTGAAGCATCCCACCCAGACCCATCCCCCTATAAGCCACACACCCCTAAACACTATGGGCAATTTAGCATCAGAGATAATGGGAACTGCAGATGCTGGAGAATCCAGGAAAACAAAGTGTGAGGCTGGATGAACACAGCAGGCCACACAGCATTTCAGGAGCACAAAAGCTGACATTTCGGGCCTAGACCCTTCATCAGAGCTGATCCACCTAGCCTGCACATCTTTGGACTGTGAGAGGAAACTGGAGCACCCGGAGGAAACCCACGCAGACACGGGGAGAATGTGCAAACTCCACACAGACAGTTACCCGAGACTGGAATCAAACCCAGGTCCCTGGTGCTGTGAGGCAGCAGTGCTAACCATTGAGCCACTGTGCCGCCCCAGTTTAGGAGGATGAGGCGGTGGGGGGGATCTAATTGAAACTTATAGAATACTGAATGGCCTGGACAGAGTAGATGTTGGGAAAATGTTTCCATTGGTAGGAGAGACTAGGACCCGAGGGCACAGCCTTAGAGTAAAGGGAAGATCTTTTAGAATGGATTTAAAGAGACATTTCTTCAGCCAGAGAGTGGTGAATCTATGGAATTCACTGCCACAGAAGGCTGTGGAGGCCAGGTTGTTGAGTATATTTAAGATGGAGATAGATAGGTTCTTGATTGTCAGGGGGATCAAGGGTTATGGGGAGAAAGCGGAAGAGGAACTTATCAGCCATGATTGAATGGTGGAGCAGACTTGATGAGCTGAATGGCATAATTTCTGCACCTATGTCTTATGGTCCTATGGTCCTTTAGGGAAGAAAACTGCCATCCTTACTTGGTAGGACTTAACTTGTGCAGGCCAGTCCGGGTAAGGACTGCATTTCTTTTTCCTAAAGGATATTCTTGAACCAGATGGGGTTTTTTATGACAATTGACAATGATTTCTTGGTCATCATTAGTCTTTTAATAGAAGATTTTTAGTGAGTTCAGATTCCAGCAACTGTCGTGCTGGTATTTGAACTCCTCAAACATTATCTAGTCTACTAGTCCAGTGATGACACCATTAGGTTATCACCTCTCCTAAAATTAACCAGAACAGAAGCATTAGTCTTTAACAATGTGAAAATGATTAGAAGGAGAAGAGTCTGTGATGTGCAGTGTTTGTCTTCAATCAGAACGTTCAGTATCAAAAATAATAAAGCATTGGGAGAGACACGGTGGCTCAGTGGTTAGCATTGCTGCCTCATAGAACTAGGGACCTGGGTTCAATTCCACCCTCGCGCAACCATCTGTGTGGAGTTTGCACATCCTCCCTCTGTCTGTGTGGGTTTCCTCTGGGTGCTCTGGTTTCCTCCCACAGTCCAAGGATGTGCAGGTTAGGTGGATTGGTCATGCTAAATTGCCCATAATGTCCACAGATGTGCAGGCTAGGTGGGTTACCTATGGGAAATACAGGATTACAGTGATACAGTTGCGGGGTAGCACTGGATGGAATGCTATTCGGAGGCATATTGTGGACTTGATGGGTTGATTGGTCTGCTTCCATACTGTAGGGATTCAATTCAAGGAAAACCTGGATGTCCTTTGTGAGATTAATATATAATTTTTTTGTTTCGCAGTGACCCCAATGAGCCTATTCCCGTCTTTCTGGCAAATCCACCTATTATTCTGTTCACAAACTACAAAGTGGGACAAGTGTATGAAGTGAGTACAAGTGGTTCAGTAATTTCAAATAATAAAGTTAAATAATTTGATTGTGTTTTTCCCCTTCTTCTCCCCAACCACCTCAATCCGTCCATGAGGCTGTGAGTTACATGGATGGCATGTTTGGGAAGTCATCACATCACTGCTTCAACAACTGGAGGAAGGGACTGAAGGAAATAGGTTACTGCCAGGCAGACCATGAGAAACAGGCAGGTAGTGCAGAAGTCCCCTTGAGTACCATTGCATATCAGTTTTCCATTTTGGAAGGTGTTGAGGTGCTGATCCCTCAAGGGAGTGAAGTCAGAACCAAACCTGTGGTATTGTGAGAACAACTGAACAATGGGCTAATTTTCAAAGAACAGAGGATTCGGGTACAGTTGGGGTGTACTCCTTCAACTGGAAGATAAGACAAACAAATCCAGAGTTTCCTGGATGACAAAGGAGTTAGAAATTAATGCTAGAAAGAAAAAAGGGTGCTATGACGGGTTAAAATGGGAAATACGATTGAGAACCAACAGGAATACTGAAGGCTTAAAGGAGAGTTGAAAGAGCAAATAAGAGAAGGAAAGGGGAATTAAAGGAAAAGACTAGCTGTTAATATAAAGGGAAATCTTCATTTAGCATATAAATAATAAACAACTGGTTAAAGGAAGAAGAGGGCTGATTAGAGTCCCAAAAGAGAATTTACACATAGAGACGAGGGTCACAGCAGAGGTGTTAAATGGATATTTTACATCAGTCTTTAAAAAAGAGGAGGATGCTTCCCAAGCCATGGTGACAGGGACAGAAATGCTGTCACCAGAACGGTCAAAATTAATAAGGAAAAAGTCTTCGACATATTGCAGATACTTAATGGATCATCCCTACAGTGTGGAAACAGGCCCTTCAGCCCATCAAACCTCCACACCGAACCTCACAACATCCCACCCAGACCCACCCCGTTATAACCCACCTAATCTACATGTCCCTGAACACTACGGGCAGTTTAGCACGGCCAGTCCAACTAGCATGTACATCTTTGGACTGTGAGAGGAAACCAGAGCACCCGGAGGAAATCCACACAGACACATAGGGAATGTACAAACTCCACACAGACAGTTGCTCGAAGATGGAATTGAACCCAGGTCCCTGGCGCTGTGAGGCAGCAGTGCTGATAACTGAGCCAAAGTGCGAACAGAGCTGCATCCAAAATTTTGAGGGAAATTAGGGCAGAAATTGTAGGGACCCTGACCATGATCTTTCATGTATCCCTGGACTCGGGCAAGGTGCCAAAATACTGGAGACTTTGTCACCTTGTTCAGGAAAGATTGCAAGGATAATCCCAGCAATTACAAACCAGTCAGATTAACTTTGGTGGTGGGAAGGCTTCTAAGACTAGTTCTTTGTGATAGAATTAGCAGCCGCATGGAAAGTGATGGGTTGATCAGGAAGAGTTGGAAACCTGGAAAATAGGAGCAGGAGTAGCCATTTGGTCCTTCAATATAATCATTGGTGACCATCCAATTCAATATCCTTTTCCTGCTTCCTCCCCATTCCTTTAATCACTTTAGCACTAAGAACTATATCTTAACTACTTGTCGAAAACAGTCAATGATCTGGCCTCATTCACTTTTTGTGGTAGAGAATTCCACAGACTAACCAGTCTCTGGGTGAAGAAATTACAAATCTCAGTCCTAATGGACCAACCCATACCCTTAAACTGTGTGACCCCGATTCTGGAATTCCCAGCCGTCGGGAACATCTATCCTCTCTGTACCCTGTCTAGTCCTGTTAGAATTTTGTATAGACTTTTATGTGATTCTCCCGCTCTAGTCCTTTTTAAAATTCATTTAGGGGACATGGGTATTGTTGTGGGCCCACATTTATTGTTGTTAACGCCAGTGAATATAGCCCTAACAGGTCAAATCTCTCTTCATACATCAGCCCTGCCGTCCCAGGAATCAATCTGGTAAACCTTTGCTAAAGTCAGAACATCCTTCCACAGGAAAGGAGACAATAACTGCATGTAGTACTCCAGGTGTTCTCTCATTGAGGCCCTATGTAGTTGCAGCAAGGCATCCCTGCTCCTGTACTCGAATCCTGTTGCTATGAAGACCAACATATCATTTGCCTGCTGCACCTGCATTCTTACATTCAGTGATTGTGAACAAGGACAGCCAGGTCTTGTTGTGCCTCCCCTTTGCTCAACCTATCACCATTCAGATAATAATGTTCCTTCCTGTTTTTGCTACCAAAGTGAATAACTTCACATTTATCCACATTATACTTCATCTGTCATGCGCTTTACCACTCACTCAACTTGTCCAAATCACGGTGAAGTACCTCTGCACCCTCCCAGTCAGCTTTGTTTTACCTGAGTCAGCTTTGAGTCAGCATCGATTTCCAAAGGGAAAATCATATTTTACTACGTTGCTGGAGTTTTTTGAAGAGATATAAGAAAGGCTCAATGTGGTAACATTTTTGAAGTGGCATATTCCCAGAAAGCATTTGATACAGTGCGACAAAACAGACTTGAGAGGAAAGTTATAGGTCATGGTATGAAACGAACAGTAGCTATATGGATATAAAATTGCCAGAGTATTGGGCAACAGAGAGTAATAGTCAATGGGTATTTTTCAGGTTGTAGGAAGGTTTGTAGTGGAGTTCCCCAGGGATTGGTATTAGGACCATTGCTTTTCCTGATATATATTAATGATCTGGATCTGTGTGCAGGGAACAATTTGATAGTTTGCAGATGACATGAAACTTGGAATAATTGTAAACTGTGAGGGGGATTGTGTGGATCTTCAAAAGTACATCGACAAGTTGATGGAGAAGGTTCATAGGACACAGATGAGCTTTAATGCAGAGAAGTTTGAGATGATGCACTTTGGTCAGAAGAACATTGGAAAACAAGACAAAATAAGGGGTACAATTTTACAGTCCATGCAAGAACAGAAGTCCTGGTGTATATGTGCACAGATGATTGAAGGAGGATTCAGTTGTCTTGTCCAGAAACCGAGCACCACATCTAATCTGAGACTCCAGTGTATTGCTACATTGTTTGAGGTTCTGACATTTGGATGAGATGTTAAACTGAGATCCTCTATTTGCCCCATCAGGTAGACATAAAAGATCCTATGGCACTATGAAGAGAATAGTCAGGGAGTTATCCCAGTGTCTTGGTCAGCATTTATCTCTTAATCAACATCAAAAGGAAAATCTCAGAAGTAAAGTTTGTCGGGTGATTGCTATTTGTGAGACCTTGCGGTGTTCAAATTGACTATGGTATTGCCTAGTTTGTTCCAGTGATCACAATTCAAAGAGTAACCAATTCAAAGTTTCTCTTCAAAGCCCATTCTGATATTATCAGGTTGTGAAAGGTGCTATATAAATATAAGTCATTTGTTCTCCAAATGTTTCTATTCATTTGTGGAATGTGAACGTGGCTGGTTGGCCAGCATTTCTTGCCCATCCCTAGTTGCCCTATTTCTAAGTCAGGATGGTAAGAGGATTGGAGGGGGACTTGGAGGTGGTGGTGTTTCCCTATGTGTGCTGCACATGTCCTTCTAGATGGAAGTGGTCGTGGGTTTGGAAGTGCTGTCTGAGGATCTTTGGTGAATTTCTGCAGTGCACATTGTAGATGGTATACATTGCTGCTACTGAGCATCAGTGGTGGAGGGAGTGCATACTTGTGGATACAATGCCAGTCAAGCGGGCTGCTTTGTCCTGGATGGTGTTAAGCTTCTTGAGTGTTGTTGGGGCTGTACTCATCCAGGCAAGTGTGGAGTATTCCATCACACCTCTGACTTGTGCCTTGTGGATGGTGGACAGGCTTTGAGGAGTCAGGAGGTGAGTTACTGGCCACAGTATTCCTAACTTCTGGCCTGCTCTGAGGCACTGTGTATATGTGGTAAGTCCAGTTGAGCCTCTGGTCAATGATTACGCCCAGGATGTTGATAGTGGGGGATTCAGTTATGGTAAAACCATTGAATATCAGGGTGTGGTGGTTAGATTGTCTCTTATTGGTGATGGTCATAGCCTAGCATTTGTATGGTGCAAATGTCAATTGTCGCTTTTCAGCCCAAGCCTGGATTTTGTCCAGATCTTGTTGCACTTGAACATAGACTGCTTCAGTATCTGAGGAGTCCCAAATGGTGCTGAACATTGTGCTATCATCAGCAGACACCCTACCTCTGATGGAGGGAAGGTCATTCATGAAGCAGCTGAAGATGGTTGGGCCCAGGACATTACCCTGTGGAACTCCTGCAGAGATGTCCTGGAGCTGAGGTGATTGACCCCCATGCTTCACACAGTTGAATGCAGCCTTGATATCAAGGGCTGTCACTTTCACCTCACCTCTGGAATTCAGCTGTTTTGTCTACGTTTGAACTTGTAATGAGGTCAGGAGCTGAGTGGCCCTGGCAGAACTCAAACTGGACATCACTGAGCAGGATATTGCTGAGCAGGTGCTGCTTGGTAGCACTGTTACTGACACCTTCCATCACTTTATTGATGATTGAGAGTAGACTGATGGGGCAGTAATTGGCCAGGTTGGATTTGTCCTGCTTTTTGTGTACAGGACATACCGTTTCTTGATATCACATGAAGTGAACTGAATTGGCTGAAAACTGTATCTGTAATGCAGGGGACCATGGAGGAGGCCGAGATGGATCATCCACTTGGCACTTCTGGCTGAAGATTGCTGCGAATGCTCCAGCCTTATCTTTTGCACCGATATGCTGGGTTCTTCCATCATTGAGGATGGGGATATTTGTGGAGCCTCCTCCTCAAGTGAGTTGATTAATTGCCCACTACCATTCAAACTGCAGACCTTAATTCTGATCCAATGGTTGTGGGATCGCTTAGCTCTGTCTATCACTTGCTGCTTTCACTGTTTGACGTGCAAGTAGTCCTGTTTGGTGGCACCACCGGGTTGATACCTCATCTTCAGGCATGCCTGGTGCAGCTACTGGCAAGCCCTCCTTCACTCTTCATTGAACCAGGTTTGACTCCCTGGTTTGAAGGTAATGTTTGAATGGGTGATATGCTGAGCCATGAGGTTTTAATGGCTGAAATATGCATTTAGAATATTTATAGCCTTTGCAAAATAGAAGGAAAAGGGCTCGTCCATGTGACTAGCTGCCGTTAAACTTGGCAATGTCTTTTTTGAAGACATTTCACTTTTTAAGTAAATGTGTTTTTGCCACCACAGAATCAGTAGATACAAGAATTTAAAGTAAACATTTATACACTGTTATACTGGAACAAAGAACAAAGAAACCTACAGCACAGGAACAGGCCCTTCAGCCCTCCAAGCCTGCGCCGATCAAGATCCTCTGTCTAACCTGTCATCTATATACTGCAATATAATTTCAAAGATTTGCTTGGCAGATTATCTTTGCGTATATTGTAGTACAGGTAACATCAAGGAAAAGTCACAATATTCTTCCCAGACCACAGGACTGCTCTCTCATTACAAGGTAATGGGTGGTGATAGTTTAATCTGAGGGTCACCATATCTTAAGGTTACCTTCTTGGTAACCTGAGTAGGAATTTAATCTGCGCTGTTGACATCACTGCATTATAAACCAGCCACTTGACCCAACAAACAACTAATTTCACTTTATTGCAAATCATTTAATTTCTGAGGGAGATTAAAATCCACAGCTAGGACTTTAAGGGTGTGCAGTATTTGCCCAAGCTTCCTGTGGTAATGTAGCCAAATACATTCAATTGTCAGTCTAACATTACATACTATGATTCAGTCTTGGTTGGTTACATTCCATAAATGACGGAGTAGTCAAGATATTTTGTTAGAAAGTATTTGAACTTCCTTGTCCTCCAACTTTCAGTATTGTTTCTTTTGTAGTTGTCTTTTTCTTTTAACTGAATCTCTCCTTTGCCCTCTCCTTCTGAATCCATTACTTCTTTGTTGTCAAATGACCGGGGTACCTCTGGATTCTTGCCTAGTTTTTGGCAGTAGTTCTAACAGCCTGGCGTTGTCACAACCCGACTCCCACAAGTGCAGATGCCTTTTGCTGCATTCCCAGCTATGGCCTGTAAACTGGCTTTAAGTTAATAAGATAGCAAAGGGCAATTAACGTTGTCTAAAGGATGTAGAATTGGTTACTTTAACAAGGCCTAGAATGTGCTTTTTGGACTGAGGCAAATACTTTTCTAAAACTCCTCAGGTGACTGGTGAAATTCATAAAGCCTCAATTCACTTCCCACAAAAATGTTGCTAGACCCCTCCCTCCAATCTTAGCAAATAGCCCTTCCACCAAACTTCCACAGTATACACACATGGTAAATAACTTAGTTAGGTAAGTTAGAAAATTGCTGACATAGGCAAAGAAATGTAACAAGGATCTAACTGCCTGTAATTCACAATTACAACTCAAATGTGAACATGGCCAAACAATTTGAACCCAAGACAGCCTTCACGCTCTCCTAATACTTTACAGAAGCAAAATAGTGTTTTTATTTGTTCAGGGGAGGTGGGTATTATTGGCTGGGTTAGCATTTAATTCTTATCACTAACTATCTCTTCAACTGAGTGGCTTACTAGGGTCATTTGAGACAGGTGCTGGAGTCAATCACATTTAATAAAAACATAAGAAATAGGAACAGAGCAGGCTGTCTGGGCCATCGGGCCTGCTGTGCCATTTTATCACATCGTGGTTGATCTTCTTGTAGACTTAGCTCCACTTACCCACCTGTTCACCATAACACTTCACTCCTTTACAGTTCAAAAATCTATCTATCTTTGCCTAAAATCATTCATCGAGGAAGCCTCAACTGCTTCACAGGACAGGGAATGCCATCGATTCACAACCCTTTGTTGTCAAAGAAGTTCTTCCTCAACTCTGCAAAATCTGCTATCCCTTATTTTGAGGCTATGTCATCTAGTTGTGGTTTCACTCACCAGTAGAAACAAACTCCCTGCTACTACCTATTCTCTTCATAATTTTTTATGTTTCTATAAGATCCCCCTCTTGTTCTAAATTCCAATGAACTTAGTCCCAGTCTCCTTAATCGCTCCCCAAAGCCAACCCTTTCAACCCTGGAATCAACCTAGTGCACTTGCTCTGCACTTTCTCAAGTAAGCAGACCAAACTTGTATATAGAACTCCAGGTGAGGCCTTACCAGCACCCTATACAGCTGTAGCATAACCTCCCTGTTTTTAAACTCCATCCCTCGAGCAATGAAGGGCAACATTCTATTTGTCTTTTTAATTACCTGTTACACCTGCAAACCAACATTTTGTGATTCACACACAAGGACGCCAAGGTCCCTCTGCACAGTGGCATCCTGTGATTTTTCACCTTTTTAATAATAGTCCATTTTGCTGTTATTTTTGCCAAAATGGATAATCTCACATTTAGCAACATTGTACTCCATCTGCCAGATTCTTGCACACTCACTTAACCCATCTTTATCCTTCTGCAGACTTTCAGTGTCCTCTGCACACTTTGCTCTACCAGTCATCTTAGTGTCAGCTGCAAACTTTGACACATTTGGTACTCAACTCTAAATCATCTATGTAAATTGTAAATAGTTGCAGACCCAACACTGACTCCTGAGGCACACCACTAGCCACTGATCGCAAACCAGAAAAACACCCGTTTATCTCCACTCTTTGCTTTCCTTTAGTTAACCGTCTTCTCTCCATGCTAATATATTACCCATAATATCATGTACCATTATCTTTTGCAGCAGCCTTTTGCAGCGGTCCTTTGTCGAATGTCTTTGGAAATCCAGCTGCACCACATTTACCAGTTCCCTGTTGTCTACCATGCTCATAATGTCCTCAAAGTAAATTAGTTAAACATGACTTGCCTTGCATGAACCCATGTTGTGTCTCCCAGATGGGACAATTTCTATCCAGATGTCTTGCCATTTCTAGTTCGATAGATTTAAGCATTTTTCCGATGACAGAAGTTAAGCTAACAGGCCCATTGTTACACGCCTTTTGTCTACCTCCTTTTTTAAACAGTGGCGTCACGTTTGCTCTTTCCAATCTGTTGAACCACCCTAGATTCCTGGGGAAAATGACAAATGCACTTATGGTAATTTACCTAAATTCGTGAACTCTAGGGTGGTTCCGTCAGATTGGAAGGCAGCAAATGTGACACCACTTCAAGATTCCTGGGATGCATTCCATCAGGGCCAGGAGACTTGTCTACCTTTAGCCCCATTAGCTTGCCTACCACCACCTGTTTAGTGATAATTATTTATCGTTTCTAGGTCCTCACCTGCCATAGCTTTCTTATCAATTATTGGCATGGTATTAGCTCTGTCAAGATCGACTCAAAATGCCTGTTTAACACCTCAGCCATTCCTTTATTTTTGATTATTAAATCAACCTTCTCATCCTGTCAAGGACCAATGTTTACCTTAGACCGTTGTTTTCATGTTATATATTTGTAGAAACCTTTGCTATCTGTTTTTATATTCTGAGATAATTTACTTTCGTAATCCATCTTAATTGTCTTTATATCAGAGATAATGGGAACTGCAGATGCTGGACAATCCGAGATAACAAAGTGTGGAACTGGATGAACACAGCAGGACAACAGCATCACTTTTGTTCTCCTAAGATGCTACTTGGCCTGCTGTGTTCAACCAGCTCCACACTTTGTTAACTTTCTTTATAGTTCTTTTATGCCTTTCTGTTGACCTTTTAAAGGTTTTCTAATTCCCTAGATTTCCACTAATCTTTGCCTCTTTGTGTGCATTTGCTTCCAATTTGGTACCCTCTTTTGTTTCCTTAGTTATCCACGGCTGATTATCCCTTTTCCCACAATCTGTCCATTTCACTAGTATATACTTTTGCTGAGCACTGTGAAAAATCGCTTTGAATGTCCTCCACTCTTCCTCAATTGTCCCACCATTTGCTCCCAGTCCATCTTAGGCAACTCCATCCTCATCCTGTTGCAGGCCCCCTTGTTTAAGCACAAGCTGCTGGTATTTTACCTTCTCAACTTTCATCTGTATTTTAAATTCAACCATAGTTTGATCACTCTTTCCGTGAGGATCCCCAACTGTGAGCATCAATTGTTCCTGTCTCTTTACACAGGATCAGATCTAGGATAGCTTGCCCCCTCATTTGTTCCGTTACATACTGTTCAGGGAAACTATCATGGATACATTCTATGAACTCCTCAAGACTACCTTGATTGACTTAGTTTGACCAATCAATATGTAGATTAAAACCCATCATGTTAGTTGCCGTACCACTTCTGTGAGTATCAGTTATTTCTGTGGATCTGGAGTTATGCATAGGCCAAACTAGGTTATGATGAAAAGTTTCCTTTTCAAAAAGACATTAGTGAACCATTTACAGTAATTGGTTGTAATTAGGTTAGCTTTTCAATTCCAGATTTACAGAAACAGTTGAATTTAAGTTTCACAATCAGCAGTAACATAATAGGATTTGAAACCATTCCAACAGAGTATTAAACTGCAATGTCAGGCTACTGACATTACTAATGAACTACTGTCTCTTCCCAGGCAGTAAAATTGTGACAATATGTAGTGGTATATAACCATTGTATCCAATGCCCAAGCATAAACATGGTGAAATAAAAATGGAAAAAATTGAACCAGGAAGCATTGTTGCAGCCGGAGAAACAAAATTGATGATGACTTTCTATCAGAACTTAGTGATTCCACTTAGAATCATGGAATTGTTTTTGCACTGTAGATTATTAAGGTTTTTGTGTTTGTGCTAGTTTCTCTAAGCAGCATTTCCCACATTGCTGCTCCCTGTTAGCATTGAATATTCTTCCTTTTCAAATAATAATCAATCTCTTCTTGAATGCCTTGTTTGAAAATGCTTTTCTTATGTCATTAATGCTTCTTTTACCAATTAGCTTAAAACTGTGCCTGTTGGTTCTCAATTATTCCACCAGCGAGAGCAGTTTTTCAATACCTTCTATGTCCAGACCTTTTATGATTTCAAACACCTCCATCAAATCTCCACTCAACCTCAATGTATGTTGAGAATAGGCAACAGCACCTCCTCCACGACATTCCTCATCACTGGCGACCTGCAAGGCTGTGTACTCAGCCCCTTATTATACTCCCTGTACACTCGTGACTGTGTGGCCAAATTTTGTCTGAACTCTATCTACAAGTTTGCTGACAACGCCACCATTGGAGGCCGGATCGCAAACAAAAACAAAACAGAATACAGAAAAGAGAGAGAGTACGTGATGTAAAGGTAACAATCTCTCCATGGATATCAGCAAAACAAAAGAGCTGGTCATTGACTTCAGGAAGTAAGTAGCAGGGCACACCCCTGACTGCATCAGTGGAGCTGAGGCAGAGATGGTCGAAAGTGTCAAGTTCCTGGGAGTGATGATCACCAACAATCTGTTCTGGTTCTCCCACATTGATGCAATGATCTAAAAAGCACAACAATGCCTCTACTTCCTTGGAAGCCTAAGGAAATTTGGCGTGTCCATAAAAACTCTTACCAATTTTTGTAGATGCACCATAGAAAGCATTCTATCTGAGTGCATCAAGACTTGGTACGACAACTGCACTGCCCAGGACCCTAAGAAATTACAGAGAGTTGTGAACATAGTCCAGCCCATCACGCAAGCCAACCTTCCATTCATTGACTCTATCTGTACTTCTTGCTGCCTTGGAAAGTCAACCAACATAATCAAAGATGCCTCCCACCCCAGTTATAATTTCTTCCAACCTCCTGTTGGCAGAAGATACAAAAGCTTAAACACACATACCAAAAGATTCAAGAACAGCTTCTTCCCTGCTGTTATTAGTCTTCTGAAAGGATCTGTGAAGTTTTAAATTTAGTATTGATTTTGCTGTTTGTGCAGCTTCTCTGCATGTGTAACATTGCATTTCTGGTACTGTTCTATTACCCTTGTGTAATTTGTATGGTATTATCTACCTGTACAGTACAGAAAAACAAACATTTCACTGTACCCAGGTATGTGACAATAATAAATTAAATCAAATCACATCAAAATATTATTACACAATTGCTTCACACTTCCCTGCATTAAATCTCATCTGCCACTTGACTTTCCATTGCCTCCATCCAAACCATGCTCCAAACAGAACATATGTACGTTCATCTCACTTAGGTTCTCACAGCACAACAGCTGCAAGCTCTGTAGGGAATGCCCAAAAAAACTTTGGAACTGTGACATCAAGCAACTTACCGTCTATGCTCCAGTTGTGTTGGATCATAGGCTAATATCTATATTCCACCCCACTATTTCATTTGAAATTATGAACATGGTTAATATTATGATAATAATTAGATAATGTATTTTTGGTGATGTTCATTAAGGGATAAATATTGACCAGATAATAACTCTATTCTTCTTTGAAATAGTGTGTGAGATCTTTTACATCCACTTCTACAGGTAGATAGGACCTTAGTACAACATCTCATCCAAAAGACAACATCTCTGACAGTATAGTTTCACCCCTTGTGGGACTTTACAGGAATATCAACCATGGTTTTTGTGCGCTCGAATCCCAGAGACAATCTTGAGAACTGGATATTATGGTTCAGCTACATGAGTATTGACAGCTGAACCACAATTGATAACTGTGCACAATTCTGTGGGCCAGGACTTAAGGTAGATACTGTTCAAGCTGCATTATGGATTTTAAATTAAAGCCAGCCAGCAGTAAAACATCCCCAGCAGTGGAGAGTATTCTTGATCTGGTACTAGAAGTACCAGCTCATCGGCAATTATCAACTTAAAGGAATACTCACATTCCACATATAGTATTGAACAATAGAAAAATACATTGTGTTTGAAGTTTTATGTTGTGCTTATAAAGCAATTTAACTACAAAACTGTAATGTTGTGGGGAGACCTGCTCGTTTGACATTGAATTGGGAAACCTGACTTCTAGCAGCCACAACCTGAGAGTCACCCCACAGAGTACTTCATTCTTTTCCGATGGACTAGGTGAGCAGGGCAGTTGTACAGGCCTTGGTGAAACACACCTGGAATATTGTGCGCAGTTTTGACATGCTTTTCTGAGAAGGGATGCTCTTGGTCTCAAGGAAGCACTGCGAAGGTTTACCAGGCTGATTCTGGGGATAGTGGGTCTGATGTTTGAGGAGAGATTGACTAGATCGATTTTGTGTTTGCTAGAGTTCAAATGAATGAGGGGGCACCTCATAGAGACTTATAAAATTCTAACAGGACTGGACAGGGTAGATGTAGGAAGGATGTTCCCAATGGTGGATGTGACCTGAACCAGGGGTCAAAGTATGAGGATTCGGGGTAGATGATTTAGGACGGAGATGTGGAGACGTTTATTCACCCAAAGAGTGGTGAGCCTGTGGAATTCATTACAGGCTGTAATGAATTCCACAGGCAGTAGTTGTTGCCAAAACATTGAACATATTCAAGAGGCAACTAGATATAGCACTTGGTGAGAATGGAATCGAAGGTTATGGGGAGAAAGCAAGATTAGATTATTGAGCTGGGCGATCAATCATGATCGTGAAGAATAGTGGAGCAGGCTCAAAGGGCCAAATGGCCTCCTCCTGCTCCTATCTTCTATGTTTCTATAATACAAGCACCAGAAAAATGCAAATTTGCACTTCTATGAAGCCTTTGAGCTTTTTTACTGTCTGGCATTCTCAAATTCAATACAAAAGGCATCTTTTTATGTCCATTTAACTTTTTCAGACAAATGTTGAGTTGAGAAACATGACTTCCAGCAGCCGCCACCTGAGAGTCATCCCACCAAGTACCTCATTCTTTTCCATCGGACTAGGTGAGCAGACACTTTTACCTACTGTTTTTGTGATTGTCAAAACATGCAGAGTCAGATATAAGCACATTATAATGATGAACCTCTTGTGCGTTCCCCACTTAATTCGTTCCACCATTGATGGCAGTGCGTTTAGTTGCTGAGGGCCTACTTTCTGAAATTTTTTTCTTAGCCTCATCGCCACTCATTCTTCCTTTAAGGCATGCACGCACAATTAAAACAAGATCCTGAATGCAAAATTCTGGTAATCTTCCTTTTTTTTAAATTTACATGTGTGATTTGATGTCCAACTTTATTTGATAAACTTTATTTGATGATTTAAGATATTCTCTCAGATGGCAGTGGATCTGTGACCTTGTTTACTGCAGAGGCTTGGTAATTAAGTGTATTCAAGGGTTATAGTGAGAAGGCAGGAAAGTGGAATTGAGATTTATTGAATCAGTCATGATATCAATGAATGGTGACACAGACTCGATGAGCCAATTGACCTACTTCTGCTCCTATATATTATGATCATTATGATAACATTCCTACAAAGCTCCTTGGGACAGTTTGTAGAAACATTGAAAATAGGAGCAGGGGTAGGCCTTTGAGTCTTTTGAGCCTGTTCCACCATTCAGTATGATCATCGTTGAGCATCTAACTCAGTGCCCTAATCCTGCTTTCTCCCCATTCAATTTGATCTCTTTAGTCCTAAGAACTTTTCCTAACTTGTTCTTGAAAATGTTCAGTGGTTCAATTTCAACTGCTTTCTGTGGCAGAGAATTCCACAGTCTCACCACTCTTTGGGTGAAGAAATTTCTCCCGATTTCAGTCATAAATGGTATATTCTGTATCCTTAAACCGTAAGTTCTGGTCTGGACTGTCTGGTTTCGCATTTAGCCTGTCTAGTCCTGTTAGAATGTTATAGATTTGTATGAGATTCCCCCTAATTCTGCTAAACTCAAATGAATAAAGTCCTAACCAATTTAGTCTTTCTTCACATATCAATGCTGCTATCCCAGGAATCAGTCTGGTAAGCTTTTATTGCACTTTCTTCAAAGTAGGAACATCCTTCCTCAGATGAGAACACTAAAACTGTACACCATACTCTTGGTTTCACCAACGCCTTGTACAATTGTAACAAATCATCTCTGCTCTTATAGTATAATTAAAAAATTAAAGGTGTTTCAAAATTGCAAAATGTTGTATATTCAGGTAATGTACATAGCTGCACTGCTGGAGGAAGCCTTTGCTGACACGATGCATGGGAAAAGCAGGACCTTATCAGTTCATTTACTTAGCTGTGTCTGTATATAATCAAGATGGGAAGCGGAGGATATGCTGTTCCTACTGTTAATGGAGTTTTGTTGCATAGCGCTTAATGTTATTTTTGTCAGGGTCATTGATTTACGGTGACCAAATGTCAAACAATGAACATGGCAAAATGTCACAGGAATAATAGTGTGGAGCTGGATGAACACAGCAGGCTAGGCAGCGTCAGAGGAGCAGGAAAGCTGATGTTTTGGGTTGGGACCCTTCTTCAGAAATGGGGGTGGGGTGTTGGGAAGGGAGCTCAGAAATAAATAGAGAGAGGAGGGGTGAGGCTGGGTGAGGAAGGTAAGTGGGATGGCGATAGGTGAGTGCAGGTAGGGAGTGGTGGGGATTGGTCAGTGAGACGGGTGGGGCAGACAGGTGGGAGAGAAGATGGACAGGTTGTGTCATGTCAAGGAGTTGGGAATGCGAGGGAGGGTTGAATACAGGATGCGGCCAGGGGTGGGAGATTTTAAAACTAGTGAATTCCCTGTTTAGGCCATTGGGCTGTAGGCTCCCAAGGCATAATATGAGGTATTGCTCCTCCAGTTTTCAGGTGGTGTAATTATGACACTAGAGGAGGCCCAGAATGGACATATCACCCAGGAAGTGGGAGGGGGTGTTAAAATGGTTGGTGACCAGACGTTATTGTCATTTGTCGTGTAGTGAGCGCAGATCCTCCACGAAATGGTCTCCGATGCTTCACTTGGTCTCACCAATGTGGAAGAGGCTACATTGGGAGCAGCAGATACAGTAGACAATGTTGATGGATGTATAGATGAACTCCTGTCTGATAAGAAAGGCTTGTTTTGTGCCTTGAATGGAAGGGGAGAGGGGGCAGGTGTAGCACTTCCTGCAGTTGCAGGGAATGGTGCCAGGACAGTGGAGCAAATGAAGGAATCACAGAGTGAGAGGTTCCTATGAAAGGCAGATAGGAGTGGGGATGGAAATATCCCTTTGGTTGTGGGGTCAGATTGTAAGTGGTGGAAGTGGTGGAGAATGATACATTTGATGTGGAGGTTGGTGGGTTGATATGTGAGAACAAGGGGGATTCTGTCTTTATTTTTGTTGGGGGGTGGGTTTGAGGGCAGAAGTGCAGGAAATACAAGAGATGCAGTTGACGGCATTTTTGGTCACCAGACAGGGAACATATGGTCCTTAAAATATGAGGACATCTGGGAAGTTTGGGAGTGGAACACCCCATCTTGGGAGCAGACATGACAGAGGTGGAGGATCTGGGAGTAGGGAATCACATTCTTGCAGGAGGTGGGTGAGTGGAGGTGTTGTCCAGGTAGCTATGGCAGTTGGTGGGTTTGAAATAGATGTCAGTTTCGAGGTGGTTACAAAGATGGAGATGGAGAGATCCAGGATGGAGAGGGAGGTATCGGAGATGTCCTGGTGAATTTGAGGTTGGGGTGAGAGGTGTTAGTAAAGTTGATGAACTGTACAAGCTCCTCGTGGGAGCATGAGGCAGTGCTGATACAGATATCAATGTAGTGGAGGAAGAGGTGCTACACCTGCCCCTACACCTCCCCCTTACCCCCTCCATTCAAGGCCCAAAACAAACTTTTCACAGCAGACAGGGGTTCATCATTACTTCCAATAACTTGATCTACTGTATCCGCTGCTCTCGATGTGGCCTCCTCTACACTGGTGAGGGCAAGTGAAGACTCAGAGACTGTTTTGTAGATCATTTGCACTCTGTACATGACAAACGACAACAATATCTGGTCACCAACCATTTTAACTCACCCTCCCACTCCCTGGATGACATGTCAGCCCTGGGCCTCCCAGTGTCACAATGACACCACCTGCAAACTGGAGGAGCAGCACCTCATATTCTGCCTCAGGAGCTTACAGCCTGTTGGCCTAAACATGGAATTCACCAGTTTTAAAATCTGCACCCCTACCAGCCTCATCCCTTGTCCCTCCCTCTCATCCCTGCCTGCTTGATCTGACACAACCTGTACATCTTTTTGTCCACCTATCCGCCCCACCCACCCCACTGACCAATCCCCACCACTGCCTACTTGCACTCACCTATCACCACCCCACCTATGGTCCCCAGCCCCTCCCCTAATCTCCCCATTTCTGAAGACGGGTCTCATCCCAAAACGTCAACTCTCCTGCTCCTCTGATGCTGCCTGGCCTGCTGTGTTCCTCCAACCCCACACTGTGTTATCTCTGACTCCAGCAGCTGCAAATCTTGCTATCTCAAAGTGCCACAGGAAACTGATATTGGAAGTAAGTATGATATCGGAAGAAAATGTGTCACATATCTATAACACTCATAACAGGGCAGAGAGATCATATGATTCCCAATACTTGTGTCCTTATGTCCTTATGATTATTCTGACCCGTGCTGGAGAAGGTGTGTACTGTTCCTGTGGTATACTCTGTTTTAGAGAAGCCTTTGATGCCTCAGTGAATCTTGCATGTAACAGAGGAGATAAGTGTATTCCTTTGCTGAATCTCTGCAAAACAAGTACTGCCATGCATTAAAATGATCAGTCACATATTCTGATCATCATCTACAAGATGTAAAGGAATGTAAAGAACATAAAACAGGAATGTAATGTATAGCACATGTCAGATGCCAACAGTTTCTCTGCTGAGATGCTGAGACTTGCTATTTACTTGCCTCAGAGGATGTATTTACTGTAAACATAATAGGGACAAATGCCCAGACATCTATCAGGCCAGGAATAGATGCCAGAGTTACTTTTACACTCATCTTTCATCTTGAATGCTTTTACAACAGTATTGCATGTAGTCACATTCCACCTAGTGGCGATAACTTGGTCTGAAGGAAGAAAGGATACCTGAGAGTATAAAACAGTGATTGCTATTCTTCTATCACAATCAGTATGTTAAGCACTTTGATTCGATTTCTGGCATTAAGGTAGGGTATGATTGCCATGTTTTAGTGTGTATGATTAGATTAAGTTGAGCCTGAGACTCTCATACCTGCCAGCTGAAATCACTGATGACAAGTAAAGCTCGTTGATGCTTCTACTCCCTAGCCCAAAGGTGCATTTGAATCGATGGCTAAAATAAACCCTTTCAGTGCAGACCAGGAATTGAAGCCGGGGAAGATCCTAGACTCTGCCAGTTCTTTATGACAGATGTCTTGCGGGCTGCATTCAAACTTAGCAGACAAGGAAAGTTTTGTTTGCCACATTTTTCTTTGTTAAATTTGTAATCTTAAAATAGATTGCCATTTCAATGAACAGTTAAGACATCACTGAAACAAGACAGTATGTCGCACAAGAAGCAATCAATACAGTTCCTTCTCATGCACTCAGAGTCTTCAAGGGATTGTTGAATAGCAGTGCCTTTTTGAGAACCATTATTTTCAACTCTGAATGGGAGTGGAACCAGTTTCAGTAGTCATTTTCAAAGGAATTGGATCTATAATTGCATTGAGGAAATTTGCAGGGCTTATTTGCAAGAAACTGCAAGTGGTGAGGACATGATTAATGAGATATCTTTCAAAGTTCCAGCACAGGCAGCATAGACCAAATGGCTTCTTTTTGTCATGTACGATCCTCCATGGTATAGTTTTTTTTGTATGAGGTCACTCCTCTTGTTGTAAACAAAAGCTTGGATTTTCTTCTTAGGGAAATCTGGATTGTCAACATTCCTGGTTACTCTAAAACATGCGTCATACCGGGTTTAATACAAGTGAGTCAGAATTCTTTGCTGCACTTCCCTGAATCAAGTGGCAGTGTAGTGCTGTAATTGAATCAACAATACACGTGAGACAGAAACAGCCCAGAATTCCTGAGGTCTTAATAAGAATGAGCAAAAGATCATTAGAATATTGAAAACTCTTGCAAAATCACAGGAAAGAGCAATCCTGCTGGGAACTATTTGATGTATGTGGCTCAGGTGCACACTCATCACTGATAAAGAAAGGTAAACAGTGATTAATTCTTTTGATGGTTGCATCTTAAACTTAATGATGCCTAAACTGTTGAACTAACAGTTTCATCATCCATTACAAATCTGGATAAATTAAGAAACCCACAGGGATATGAAGTATTGCTTGAACCTTGAAATTGTCAGCATTTAGAGGATAAATTCACCAATTGCACATTCTCTCTGTGGACTCTTGCTTACACAACCCACATTTAAATCAGGCAGTCACGGTATTCAGCCAAAAAACATAACATTATCGTTTGAACATGAGGGCAGGAGTAGACCATTTGTGCCCTTGAGTCATCTTTATGATTCATGATCGTGACTGATTTAATTATTCCTCATTTTTGCCAAATGCTGATAACCTTTCACCCACTTGCATATCAAGAGTCTATCCACTTCTGCCTTGAGTATATTCAGGATATCTGTTTCCCCACCTTTTCAGGAAGAGAGATGCACAAAGCTCCGAGAAAACATTTGTCGTCATCCATCTTTTAGAATCCCTACAGTGTGGAAACAGGCCCTTCAGCCCAACACGTCCACACCAACCCTAAGAGCATCCCACCCAGACCAATCCCCCTAATCTACACATCCTTGAACACTTTGGACAATTTAGTATGGCTAATCCACCTACCCAGCACATCTCTGGACTGTGGGACGAAACCAGAGTATCTGGAGGAAATGCACGCAAATACGGGGAGAATGTGCTAACTCCACACAGACAGTCGCCCGAGGCTGGAATCGAGCCTGGATCCCTGGCGCTGTGAGGCTGCAGTGCTAACCACTGAGCCACCGTGCCTTCTAATTGTGCATATTCTTGGTTTGAAACAGTGACCCCCCTACTTCTAGATTCTTCCAAAAAAGGAAAGATCCTTTCAACATTCACTTCCCCAGGATCTGTCAGGATCATATATGTTTCAAACAAGTCACTTCTTTGTCTTCAATCTCCAGCAGATATAAGTCCACGCTGTCCAACTTTTCCTCATAAGGCAACTCAATCATTCCAGGCATTAATCTAGTAAAGGCTATCTGAAATACTTCTAATGCATTTACTTGCTTCTTTAAATAAGGAAAATAAAGACCCCAATATAGCTGTCAATTCTGATTTCTTGCATGTTTTTCATTTTAATTGCTCAAGCACAGGTAACTGTGTGTTCAATTCTCTATGCCCTGAACACCTCCAACACTCATATCTATCCTCTTCCTCTAAGATGCTTATTTAGATGAACTAGCTTATTGCCAGATTGCCGCTGTGCTTGTAAATTCCTGGACTCACGTTTTTTTCTGGGACCTACCAATCCTGGCTTTCCCAGAAATGAGCACAGCAGTGTCCATGATGGAGCAGAGCCAGCAAAGCAAATGACCGGGTGCTCATTGTAAAAGCAGTTTGTCCAGCTCTTTGCTCAAGCATTGGGGATGGCCTGAATATAGCTAAGCTGGAGCCAGGGGACAATGTACGAATGGAGATTTGTACAAGTGGCTGATTGGCCTGTGAACTGGTGACCAGTTATTTATGACAAATGCCTCCTGCCTGCCAACAACTAAGCAATTGGCTTCCAGGTATTTCATGTTTTAAAGGTATCAAGAGGCACTGGGAGAAGGTGAGAATATAGCATTGGGATAGAGGATCAGGTATGATATTGAATACCAGAGCAGTCTTGAAGGGCTGAATGGCCTACTCCTGCTCCTTGCTTCTATGTTTCTATTTTTCTTTGTCACTGCACAGCTTGTCAGTGAGAGTGTTCAGATCAGAAGCCTTCGGCACTCTAAAAGGGAATGAGCTGTTTTTGTCAGTAAAAGCATCTCAAGCTCTCACATGAATCTCTTGTATTTCCCGCATCTCTGCCTTCACATCGCCTGTCCCCAACAGAAATAAAGACAGAATCCCCCTTGTGCTCAGATATCACCCCACCAACCTCCACATCCGGTTATCATTCTCCACCACTTCTGCCACCTACAATCGACCCCACATCCAAAGAGGTATTTCCCTTCACACCACTCACTCCACAACTCCCTCGTCAGCTCCATACTCCCCACTAACCTCACCACCCCGGCACCTTTCCCTGCAACTGCCGGAAGTGCTATGCTTGCCCCTACAACTCTCCCCTCACCTCCACTCAAGGCAAAAAACAAACCTTCCATGTCAGACAGGGTTCACCTGCACATGTGGCAACTTGGTCTACTGTATCTGCTGCCCTCGACGTGGCCTCTTCTACATCAGTGAGACCACGCATTGACTTGGAGACCGTTTTGGAGAGCATGTGCCCTCTGGACGTGACAAATGACAACACCCTCCAGTCACAAACCATTTTAATTCTCCCTACTACTCCCTGGGTGACATGTCTATC
Source organism: Stegostoma tigrinum (assembly GCF_030684315.1). Classification (NCBI taxonomy): domain Eukaryota; kingdom Metazoa; phylum Chordata; class Chondrichthyes; order Orectolobiformes; family Stegostomatidae; genus Stegostoma; species Stegostoma tigrinum. The sequence goes on along the minus strand of NC_081355.1, from coordinate 153,243,316 downwards.
CAGGGCCTCCTCCAGTGTCACAATGATGCCACCCGCAAACTGGAGGAGCAGCACCTCATATTCTGCCTTGGAGCCTACAAGCCCGATGGCCTAAACACTGGAATTCACCAGCTTTAACATCTCCCCAACCCTGGCCTCATTCCATGTCCAATCCTCCCTCTCATTCCCAACTCCTTGACCTGACGCAACCTGTCCATCTTCTCTACCCACCCATCCACCCCTCCTACCACACTGACCAATCACCACCACTCTCTACGGGCACTCCCCATCACCATCCCACCTACCTTCTCCAGCCCCAGTCCTCCTCTCTCTATTTATTTCTGAGCTCCCTTACCCCTTCCCATTTCTGAAGAAGGGTCCCAACCCGAAACATCAACTTTCCTGCTCCCCTGATGCTGCTGGGCCTGCTATGTTCATCCAGCTCCATACCGTGTTATCTCTAACTCCACCATCTGCAGTTCTTGCTAACTCTCAGACTTGAATTTAGCCAGTTTATTTCCCCTCATCAGTTGCTGTAGCTGTTTATTGGTAAGCTAGAGGCCTCTATAAGTTTGAACTAGTCATTCTATGTCAGCTGCAACCAAGTGAAAGTACCTGGAGAAGGAAATGGAGAAGTAGCGTTCTGACCAGCAAAAAGATAGTCTCAAGAAAATCCTGTGAATGGGGACCGCTGAACTACATTCCCAGTCTTTCCCTCTGCCCATAACACTTGTACTATTTTGTGTCTCTCTGTATGTGTGGTAGAGGCGGCATTTTAATGAGTAGATTAGAGTTTTGACTAGTGTGCCAACAGTTCATAATTGTTTTATCATAGAATCCCTACAGTTTGGAAGCAGGCCATTAAACTCATTGATTCCACACTGCCCCTCCAAAGACCATCCCACCCAGATCCACCCCCCTACTCTATCAAAGAACAAAGAAAATTACAGCACAGGAACAGTCCCTTCAGTCCCCCCAAGCCTGCGCCAATCAAGATCCTCTGTCTAAACCTGCCAACTATTTTCTAAGGGTCTGTATCCCTTTGCTCCCTGCCCATCCATGTACCTGTCCAGATACATCTTAAATGACACTATCATGCCTGCGCCTACCAACTCCACTGGCAACGTGTTCCAGGCACCCACCACCCTCTGCGTAAAGAACTTTCCACGCATATCTCCCATAAACTTTACTCCTCTCACTTTGAACTCATGACCCCTATTAAGTCCCCCACTCTGGGAAAAAGCTTTTTTGCTGTCCACCCTGTCTATACCCCTCATAATTTTGTAGACCTCAATGAGGTCCCCCCTCAACCTCCGTCTTTCTAATGAAAAAAATCCTAATCTACTCAACCTTTCTTCATAGCTAGCACCCTCCATACCAGGCAACATCCTGGTGAACCTCCTCTGCACCCTCTCTAAAGCATCTACATCCTTTTGGCAATGTGACGACCAGAACTGTATGCAGTATTCCAAATGTGACCGAACCAAAGTCTTATACAACTGTAACATGACCTGCCAACTCTTGTACTCAATACCCCGTCCGATGAAGGAAAGCATGCCATATGCCTTCTTGACCACCCTATTGACCTGCTTTGCCACCTTCAGGAAACAATGGACCTGAACACACAGATCTCTCTGTACATCAATTTTCCCTAGGACTTTTCCATTTACTGTATAGTTCGCCCTTGAATTTGATCTTCTAAAATGCATCACCTCACGTTTGCCCAGATTGAACTCCATCTGCCATTTATCTGCCCAACTCTCCAGTCTATCTATATTCTGCTGTAATCTGTAACAGTCCCCTTCACTACCTGCTACTCCACCAATCTTAGTGTCATTTGCAAACTTGCTAATCAGACCACCTACACCTTACTCCAAGTCACTTATGTATATCACAAACAACAGTGGTCCCAGCACAGATCCCTGTGGAACACCACTGGCCACAGTTCTCCAATTTGGGAAACCCCCTTCCACTATTACTCTCTGTCTCCTGTTGCCCAGCCAGTTCTCTATCCATCTAGCTAGCACACCCTGGACCCCATACAACTTCAATTTCTTCATCAGCCTGCCATGGGGAACTTTATCAAATGCCTTACTGAAGTCCATGTATATGACATCTACAGCCTTTCCCTCATCAATCAACTTTGTCAGTTCCTCAAAGAATTCTATTAAGTTATCTTTGTAACCCAAGATTTTGTCATGGCTAACCCACCTAGCCTGTGTAACACTGGTTACTATGTGCAATTTGCCATGAACAATCCACCTTCTTTTAGGATGTGGAAAGAAACTGTTGCACCCAGAGGCAACCAACGCAGACACGGGGAAAATGTGCAAGCTCCACACAGACACCTGACAGTGGATTTGAACCCAGGTCCCTGGTGCTGTGAGGCAGCAGTGCTTTCCACTGAGCCACCGTGCCACCGTGCCACCCTATCAGTACTCAGAATCTATTTATATGTAATAATAGTAACTCTTGTTAAGTACAGAAACCTGGTCTATGCTTTCTGTCAACATGGGTTTAAAAGCCATATAAGTTGGAGAATTCTGTGTATTTTAAAAATGTCTTTAACTTTTATGATGACCTCTGAAGTAGTGTGACTTGATTTCCAACGCACTACCCTAGTGAGGGGTACCACTGCGGTCTAGAAAGTTTCAATGTCCAGTCTTTCAAAGTTAGTCATTCGTTGAGGTGGGCAAGTGGTTTGAAAGGTGGTTGGGAATGCTAGTTGAGTGTTGGGGTTTGGGGTCCAGTCAGAGGTTTAGTTTAGGTGGGAGCCAGTTTTAAATGTAACATTTTGTGGGTTCAGATAATGTTATTAGAACACTCTGATGTTGCAGACTCCATCTCTCCTCAGATATTTAAATGTCTTGGGTCACTCCCACTTAAGTCAGCATGTCAGGACCTCCACAAGGACGATTTGATTCTTACCTCGTTAATATTGAATTATTATACCTTGTGTACTTAGGTCCTTTTAAATAGTGCACACTTGATGATTGCACTAAGCACTGGCAAGGAGCCTATTCCACGGTGATCTATTGCATTCTAAATTATAGCAGAGAATTGTCTTGGCCCTATAATTTAAACCATGTACTGTTGATTAGCATCAACACTCCTCCATCACCAATGGACTTACCATTGCAATGCAGTCCAGAGTTTTAAACCCCCTCAAAGGGTACAACAATGTCCTGGTTACAATACCGTAGTTTAAGCCAAGACCTTTTTGTTACAACATGGAGACAGACAACCAAACCAAATTAGCCTGTCTACCTCTGTATTCATAACACAGTTAAATTAAGACCACCAAACACCCCCAAAAGTTATTCCAATGGTTCCTAATCAGACTTTTGAATGACCAATCCCAGATTTTGTGAATAATTAATTCCAGACACTGATTTTGTATCATGCCCAAAGACTTTACATTACATATACAATTATTTCAGCAAAGAAAAGCAAAACAACAAAGAAACTTGATTAATGTTGATGCTTTCTTTTGCATTCATTCACTGGATGAAGGCATCGCTGGCTAGGCCAGTACTTACTGCTTGTCCTGGACAGCAGCTAAGAGTCAACCACGTTGCTATGGGTCCAGAGTCACATGTAGTCCAGACCAGGCAATGCTAGCTGTTTCTTTCCCTAAAGGACATTAGTGGACCAGATTGAGTAACCCCAACAATTGACAATTATTAGACTCTTAATTCAAGATCTTGTTTTTTGATTCAAATTCCACCATTTTCTGTGCTGGGATTCAAACACATATCCCCAGTGCATGACATGGGCCTTTGGATTAACAGGCCAATAATAATAAGCCATTGTTTCCCCTAAAACGTTTGTTTTCAGCTCCTTATTCACACAGGAGACAGATAGTCATGGAAGTATAGTTAAGGGATAAGGGATTTTCAGGATGTTTTATTTCAGTGGAATGGTTGTTTTTCTGGAAATGTTGATCAGGCTCACTTTTCAGTTCACTCAGGCAAAGCAGTTAATACATCTAGCTCTGCTTTGTACTGTGTAGGCTTCTGGAAGATGGTGTGGGAGATTAGGTAGGTAAATCTGTGAACTATGTCACTAGCAGCCAAACATATCTCCCCAGAAAACACAGTTGAAAAGAACAATTCCAGTTCTGGCCCCACCCTGAGGGACTGATTGTCTTTTCCCAAGGCCTCGGTTACTATTCAACATCTGTCATCTGCTTGAATATAGACTCTCTTCCAGACTTCCTGGAACCATTTCTCAGGTAGAGACCTCATTCAAGCAAAAGAGCAAAAGAGAAGTACGGCACATGAAAAGGCCCTTCAGCCCTCCAAGCCTGTGCCGATCATCATGCCCTGACTGAACTTTAAAAAACTTTTAAAAAATCCTCTGCCCTTATTCAGCCCGTATCCCTCTATTCCCTGCCTATTCTTGTAACCATCCAGATGACTCTTCAGTGTCGCCAATGTGCCTGCTTCCACCACCACCTCTGGCAGTGCATTCCAGGCTCCTACCACTCTCTGTGTGAAAAACTTCCCTCACACATCTCCCTTAAACTTTCCCCCTCTCACCTTGAACCTGTGCTGCCTCGTAATTGAAACTTAAACCCTGGGAAAAAGCCTCTGACTATCCACCCCATCTTTGCCCCTCATAATTTTGTAGACCTCTATCAGGTCTCCTCTAGCCACCATCTTTCCAGTGAAAACAATCCTAGTCTTTTTAATCTTTCCTCATAGTTAATGCCCTCGAGACCAAGCAGCATCCTGGTGAACGAGTTTTGAGAAGATTTGTAGCTCAGGTTGAGGTTCTGGATGTGAGTTTGCTCGTTGAGCTAGAAGGTTAGTTTTCAGACGTTTCGTCACCATTCTAGGTAACATCATCAGTGAGCCTCCGATGAAGTCATTGGAGGCTCACTGATGATGTTACCTAGAATGGTGACGAAACATCTGAAAACTAACCTTCCAGCTCAGCGAGCAAACTCACATCCAGATCCTGGTGAACCTTCTCTGCACGCTGTCCAAAGCTTCCACATCCTTCAGGTCATGTGGTGACCAAAACTGCACACAGTACTCCAAATGCAGCGTAACAAGGGTTTTATATAGCTGCAACATATTTTGTCAACTCTTGTACTCTATGCCTTGCCCATTGAAGGCAAGCATGCCATATGCCTTCTCAGTCATTTGAGCCACCTGTGTTGCCACTTCTGGAAAACCATGGACCTGTATACTCAGATCCGTTGGTATGTTAATGTTCCTAAGTGTTCTGCCATTGACAGTATAATTCACACCTAAATTTGATCCTCCAAAATACATTACCTTGCATTTGTCTGGATTGAACTCCATCTGCCATTTCTGTGCCCAAGTTGCCAATCTGTATATATCCTGTTGTATCCTTTCACAGTCGTCAGCACTATCAGCAATTCCATCAATCTTTGTGTCATCTGCAAATTTACTAATCAAATCACCCAAATTTTCCTCCAGCTCATTCATGTATACTACCAGCAACAGAGGACCTAAGTCTGATCCTTGTGGAACACCAGTAGTTACCGGCCTCCATTCTGAAAAACACCCTTCCATCACTATCCTCTGTCTTCTATGACTAAGCCAGACCACCCCGAATCCCATGTGACTTCAGTTTTTGTGCCAGTCTGCCATGTGGGATTTTATCAAATGCCTTCCTAAAGCCCATATAAACTACAAAGCCAGACCACCCCGAATCCCATGTGATTTTAGTTTTAGTACCAGTCTGCCATGTGGGATTTTATCAAATGCCTTCCTAAAGCCCATATAAACTACATCCACAGCTCTTCCCTCATCAATTATCTTTGTCACCTCTTCAAAATATTTGATCAGGTTGGTGAGTAATGACCTTCCCTGTACGAAACCATGCTGCCTGTCACTATCTAGTCCAATTTCTTCCAAATGTACATATGTCCTGTCCCTCAGAATCTTTTCCCAGAGTTTCCTCACCACAGATTTCAGTTTCACCAGTCTATATTTTCCTGGATTATTCCTACTTCCTTTCTTAAACAAGGGAACAATATTAGCTAATGTCCAGTACTGTGGAACCTCGCCTGAAGATATCTGCTAATGTCACAGCTATTTCATCCCTTGCTTCTCGCAGTAACCTGGTATAGATCCTATCTGGTCCTGGGGACTTGTCTGCCTTAATGCACTTTAGGATACCCAAAACATCCTCCTTTCATATATTGACATTGTCTAGAGTATTCACACACTTATCCCTGACCTCAACATTAGATATGTCCTTCTCCTTGGTGAATACCAATACAAAGTACTTATTAAGGATCTCTCCCGCTTCCTGTGGCGCCACCATAACTTCCCTCCTTTGTCCTTGAGGTGGCATACTCTTCCCTTGCTACCCTCTTTCTTCTAATATATGTGTAAAAAGCCTTGGGATTCTCCTTGATCCTGCTTGCTAAAGACGTTTCATGTCTCCTTTCAGCCTGCCTAATTTTGCATTTAAGTTCCTTCCTAATTTCTCTATACTCTTCAAGGGCTTTGTCAGTTTGTAGCTCCTTAACCCTATCGTATGCTTCCTTTTTCCTCTTGACTAGGTTCTTATCTGCCATTCCTATCTTTCAGTTTTGCAGAGGCATGCACATCCTGCACTTTAATCAACTGGTCTTAAAAAGCCTCCCACATGCCAGACATAGATTTGCTCTCAGATAACTGCTCCCAACCCATATTCCTCAGTTCTTGTCTAATATGGATGTAATTGGCCTATGCCCAATTAATCAGCCTCACTCGACGGTATAGCCAACTTCTGCCATCTGTTTAAACACAGTGCTCTTCCCAGGCTCGCTGTGTTTTTAGGAACTGTCTTGATCGAGAATCAGCCTGCAGTTAACCTCTTTGAGGTTAATTGAGGTATGGCCTCAAAGAAACAAAAGCTAGTTTGGTCTGTTCTTTTTACCACAAGCTGTCACAATGTCCACAAGTCATCTACAGCTCACAATTCCTTGTTCACAGCTCCAAATCAAAATTGATTAATAAAAAAAGGAAAAATTGGCAAGGGTTCCAACGTGTTTGTGACAAGTTAGTGAAATTAAATGCAATATTTAATAATGTGTGTGTTGGAAGCAGGATACGTGACTAATAATACTGCTGGATTGCTGTAAAAACACAACTTAGTTCATTAACATCCTTCAGGAAAGGAAAGCTATCACGGATTTGGTCTGATCTACATATAACTTTAGCATATGCTGTACGGTTGAATTAAATGGCCAAGCAAGGAACATCCTTCTAGTTTTGTTTTTGTTTTGCATGACGTAAGCCATAAATTGTGCACGAATTGCAAAGGTTTTGTGGTAATATGTTAACTTAAAGGGGACAACTTGTGCTCAGCCTGTGCAGGAACTAAGTATGGGAGGAACACTACTGACATGCCACTTCCTTGTAAAAACAATCACAAGAAGACGACCCATCAGAAAGGGTTTGATACAGTTAGTAAGAAGAAACGGTCTCTATTCTTGGAAGCATTAGTAATCAAAGAGCACATATGAAATAGTTGCTTAAAAAAAAACCAAAGCAGGTGATAAGGAGATTTTTCTTTTACTCAGTGGTTGTTATGGTCTATTGTTCACTCATTGAAAGGTGGTGAAATTCAGTAATAATTTTTAGAAGCGAACTGGATGAATTACTCGAAAAGAACAGAAAATCGAAGAGGAATTGGATTAATTGGTTGCCTTTCAGAGAACTTGCACAAAGATGATAGGCCAGTCATATGATTAACTTGTCTCTGGTTGTGACGTGTACTGTCAAAACAACGTACTAATTGCTTTTTGTTTGTTTAATTCTGATTTATCAAACAGGGAAATTCCCAGGAGAAGGAGGCATTGTTGCTCCAGGCATGAGCTGCCAGTACACTGTCCGATTTGCGCCTGATTCACCAGCTGAATATGAAGATTTCCTAATAGTGGAGACACAGACACCCTATCCACTCGTGGTCCCCATTGAAGCCAGAAGATCTCCTCCTATATTATCCTGTGCGTAATTCTTATGTAAGGGGAGTCGTGGCGGAGGAGTGGGGCTGTAATTATGAGACAATTAACAATCAACAATCACCAAAGAATTTTCCGGGTGAAGTTCTCCAGTAGCTTTGTCAATAAAGCCCAGGAAAAGAGATGGTTATTACAGTAGGCAGGCAGGAGAACCTTCTTGGAAATTCCCCCTTCATTTCGCAAATAAGTCAACTTGTTACTTTCTTAATTATTTTTATTTTTGTCTGTTCCTCTTCCTTGTTTCTTCCCTGGCAACAATGCCCAAGAGGGTGGTAAAGGCTCACTGCTCTTAATCCTCTTTCCAATATGTCATTGTGTTATCCAGGGTCTTAGCATAGTGCTTAAGGTTCTTTTGGCACAATGATTCGTTTTGAAGTCTTCCAAAATATAAATAGGCTTAGCAACCATTTGATGCGGAATTGGAATGACCTGTAAATAGCAATGAGATGAATCAGTAATGAACTAGTATTTCTAATTGTGTTGGTTGATAGAAGAATGTTGGCCTAGAAACTGTGATTTTCAGTGAACCATTTAAATGGAGGGAAGCAAAGAAGAATGTATTGGTTGCATGGAACACTATAGTGAAGGAGATTAACACTATTCTCATCAGTAAAGGGAAGCTAAAGTCCAGGAGGATATCTTGCCTACTAGGTACCAAGATCTAGGACATTCTCTCAGGGCTGGAGAGGATAATGCAGTGGTAGGTAGAGGATCCAGTTGTTGATTCATGTAGGCACCAATGACATAAACAATATAAGGAAAGGGGCTCTGCACAGGCAGTATGAGGAACTAGTTGCTAAATTAAAAAGCAGAATCTCAAAGGTAGAAATTTCTGGATTATCTTCAATAATATAGAGATTATTTATCTGCATGAGTCACAGAAAATTGGATCAGGACAAATAAAATTAGAGAAATTAAAGTGTGACTCAAAGACTGGTGTGGAAGAAGTGGGCTCCAGTTTGTGGAGCACTGGTGCTAGTATCTGGGCAAGTGGAATATATATTGTTCGGGACAGTCTACATCTGAAGTTTGTTCCAGCAAACTGCAGAACCAGTAGAGAGAGCTCTACATTAAATAGTTGGGCAAAGAATCACGTTTGGGAGGTTCCACAAATTAGGGAGTAGAGTCAAAGGAAGAGAGAAAGAAATTAATATGGGAAATCACAAACAGATGACAGACAGAGACAGAGAGTACAAATTTAAGTATAAATCAACAAATAAGACTAGAGGTTACAAAAATACTAAAAGGAAGAAAAACAAGGCTCTGTATCTAAATGGAATAATATTTGGTACAGAGATAGCAGGAACTGCAGATGCTGGAGAATCTGAGATAACAAGGTGCAAAGCTGGATGAACACAGCAGGCCAAAAAGCATCAGAGGAGCAGGAAGGCTGACGTTTTGGGCCTCAACCCCCGAAACGTCAACCTTCCTGCTCCTCTGATGCTACTTGGCCTGCTGTGTTCATCTGGCTCTGCATAATATTTGGTAGAGGTTACCTCAGTAAACTGCAAAGTAACTTTTTTAGAAACAATCTTCTCTAAACATGTAGTCAAGCCAATTATAAACTAAGCTACACAATAGAATTAAGTTAATCTTCCTCAGTCCTAACAGAAACACATTCATACACAGATAGGACAAGACACAGCCCTATAGTGATTCTGGGCTTTTCTACAACACAGGAAAAAAAGGGAAAACCACTATTCATCAAGAGTCCAAACTTAAAGGTAGAATAAGATGACTTTCTCACGCTTCCTTTGGTTTCTTGTTGATGAAATCACATTGGTATCAGTTGCAGAATGATAGGCCCTCAGTTCATGTAGCTGCTCAATTAGCTATGGGTCTTACAAGTGGCTTAACAGTTCAGCTTTCAGAGTTTATGAAAAAATAACTCAAAGATATTGATTCCTGGAGCTTTGACCAATCCTCAGGATATATTTCACTGTGATATTTCTTCAACTTGTTTTCTTTGAACATTATATTGTAACTCATTGAGCGACAGAGCGAAAGAGCAAGAAAGAAAGATAAAGTTACTTCTTTCTAAGACTATCTACAACTGAATAGCTCTCAGTCTGTGGCAAAACAGAAACCAAAAGTCTAGAGGCTGTTGTTAGGCAATCTGCATCACTAGACGCTCCCAAAACAAAGTCTTGTTGTCCAGCAATTAAGGAATATGTAAATCCCAGAGCGGGACTCTGGCAGAGGCATGGTGAGTGCTGTAAAGCTCTGGGTGGGACTGCAGCAGTGGAAAGGAAGGTTAGACTCTCTCTTAAATTATTTTTTCTTAGCTTGTTCAAAGTTAATGTAAATGGTGCCATTTAGTTAGGGCGAAGGTACACACTTTTCACTGTACTTTTTACATTGAATACACAAGACAATAAATGATTCAGTAAAGCAACCTCTTAACTGTCTTCTGAAAGTTTGTTCTCTACAAGGCCCCTTGACCTTTTCTAAATAGTAGACAATTCCAATTCTTTTGACCTTTGATTTCTGCATTCTATAAAGTGACATAAATTCTGTGACGAAAATTCAGCCTGTGATGTCTAAATCCAGCAGAATACAGATTTTTGGCCATGCTCAGACTGTCTCTGCCGAATTGCAGGGCTGCTTTTGAGCTACATTCCAGTAGCAGACATTGGAATTCCAGCTCTGAGCATTGAATTGATGTCCAATGATGGTACTTCTGTTCAATGGAAGTGAGTAGCTGATCTCCATGATAAGGAGCAATTGTTGCTGTTCACTCTTGATTGCAGCCCATGTCATGAATGTTCTCCAAAGATTAAAAAAAACATTTGGGAGGGCAACATGATACAAATAGCTGTTGTTCCCCTAGTAACTAGTTCAAGGGTCTCACATTAGACCTAGGCAGAACATAAAGAACAGAACAATGTTTTCAATAAATTTGTATCAAATGAGCTTTCTTCAAATATTATTTTGCATTTTACCTAAAGAGAATTCATTGTGCTTGTTTTTCATCATAATAACAACTCAATCTTTCTACAAAACAGTCACAGATTTTCAAAGTTATTCCTTGTACATAGAGTCATACAGCATGGAAACAGAGCCTTCAGTCCAACCAGTCCATGCCGAACACAATCGCAAACTAAATGAGTCCTACCTGCCTTTTCCTGGCCCATATCCCTCCAAACTTTTCGTATTCATGAACAAAAACGGAAAGAGCTGCGGATGCTGTAAATCAGAAACAAAAACAGAAGTTGTTGGAAATGCTCACCAGGTCTGGAAGAATCTGTGAAGAAAAAATCAGAGTTAACGTTTCGGGTCTGGTCACCCTTCCTTAGTACTCTGAGGACCTGAAACGTTAACTTTGATTTTTTTTCTTCACAGATGCTGCCAGACCTGGCAAGCTTTCCCAGAAACTTCTGTTTTTGTTCCTTTCGTATTCATGTACTTATCCAAATGTCTTTTAAGCATTGTGATTGACAATAGACAATGGACAATAGGTGCAGGAGTAGGCCATTCGGCCCTTTGAGCCAGCACCACCATTCATTATGATAATGGCTGATCATCCACCATCAGTATCCTGTTCCTGCCTTGTACCCAATCTATCACTTGCTTAGGAATTTCATTACACACACGAACCACTCTCTGTGTAAAAAATTTGCCTGTCATATCTTTTATAAAATCTCTCTCTTCTCACCTTAAAAATGTGCCCCCGGTCTTGAAATTCCCTCATCCTAGGGAAAAGACACCTACCATTAACCCTACTCATGACCCTCATTAGAACATTAGAAATTTCTAAGAGACATGATAGAAGCATAAGAGAAAAAAGGTTTCTGGATTTGGGGCAGTCAAAAATACACACCAAATTAAGTCTAATTATTGAAACACAATGGAGAATTTTGACCTTTTATTGTATAATTAATGCAAAGAATAAACTATTGTTTTCTGTCTGACCCACAGTACCTGGTACTTTAGACTGTGGATATTGCCTGGTGGGTGGAGTGAAGATCTCAGAGTTCCTTTGTAGAAACGATGGCTACAACTCTGGATGTTTTTGTGTGATGCCAAAAAAAATGTGGCCAACTACAAATTTCAGAGTGAGTGTTCTGTGTGCCAAGATTTTGGACTCATAAGATGAAGGTATTGTAAGTTGGGGTGTCTTTGCTGCGCTTTCATGAATGTGTTTCATGAATAATCTATGGAATCCTGCCCTATTAAGGGGAAAGATCTTTGTAAAAAAATGTGATTAAAACTCTTATTGTGGAGACTTTTGAACCAATGAATGTTCTTTATTTTAATTGAGAGAGTCACCTTTGTGGTTGACAGTATTGATATCGCCCAACTGTACAACTAGAAAGTCATTGGTTCAACTTCCTATTTTGGGTATAACTTTAGGATCGATTGCTATCGCAATGTCTGTGGCACAACTGAAAATTAGAACTACTATTAAACCTATTTCAGTTACCCAGTTGGGATCAGAAGCTCACTGTGAGTGAATTACCATCACAAACTATCATTCTGCACAATAGCACTGAACAATATAGTAATGACAAAGACTATTCAGCCCAATCAGTCTGTGCTATCTCTTTCAAAGAGTTATCTGGTTAGCCCCATTCAACAGCTTTTCTTCTCCTACAGAAGGTTACTTCTGAATGTGTATCCATCACCCTATCTAGATCCAATTCTGATCATATGTTGTGTAAAAAGGTTTTTGTCCGTATCACTAATTTGGCTCGCCTTTCATCTCTGTTGACCATTCAACATCTCAGAGTAGCCTTTGGGTAGCCCATGACTTCTACGAAACGACCTAGAGAGCAACAGAAAAATTGCAGTGAATGACGCTGTCCTATTGTACCTGGAACAAGTTTCAAGCAATGTTTCTTGACAAGTGATTTAAAGAGCCAACATTTATGATACTTATGACAGAATTCTTTGTTTTAAAAAGAAGAGGACTAATAGCGCTGGAATTTAGGCAGCATGGACTACTCACCCTGATGGAAAGTTGGTAGAAGCCAACTCACTTCTCAGAAGCCTGCCCTGCAGCAATGATATGTTTTGGGTGGCTAATAGTGCGGCTTCCACTCCTTCACTACTGTGAAAGTCCTACCAGACAATCTGATAGTCCCATCACTACCAGCATTGCCAGAGCTCAATAGTGAGTGCTGCCAGGATAGCAGGAAGGACCATGAGGAGGATAATGGCTACTTCAAGATGATAAGCCCTGAGATCCTAGGGCTGCGAGAGACACTAGATTCCAGAAACCCTGAATGAGGCATCCTACTTTCTTAAGTTAAAGCAAAATACTGCAGATATAGAAATTTGAAACAATCACACAGAATGCTGGAGAAACTTGACAAGTCTGGCAGCATCTGTGTAGAGAGAACCAGAGCTAACATTTCAGAACGGCCCAAATTCAACCATGTCTAGCATTCAGGATATTCTATTAAGTACTGTGCCTATTGAGTTAAACAATTCCTTCCTACCACATAATTAACTAATTTTAACTCTGAATGTCAATGGATAATTATATTTTTGTTCTGATCTGATTTATATAATGGAAGTTTAGATGCTGAACAAACTGTTTGTTTGCCAGAATCTTCAAAGGTTGTTGCCAGATGAAACGATCTTAACTGGCGTCTATGATGCTGGGAGCCGCTAGAAGATGCTGAGATGGATCACCCACTCAGCACTTCTGGATGAAGATCATTGCAAATGCGTCAGCCTTCCCTTTTGCAAGGCCTTCCAATGGTTGCACGTTGATAAGAATTTGAGCGACACTGCACATTGGGAAAAGACTTAGACAGGGTTGTAACATGGGATGAGGCTGAGAATGTGTATGCTGTGTGGCTTTGTTGTGCACTTCTATGTGTAATGAAATCTCAGCTGTGCCATAGTTATGCTCTGAGAAGTGTTGGGTTGTTGTTGATGCCCCACTACAAGCACAGTGAAGGGCAACTATGGACTGCCAGTTCTTGCCTGTGCATGGCTGGGGCTCAAACATGGAGTCAGCACCAGGAATCACAGGATATCCTGGCAGTGACACGTAATTCCACCTGTGACAAGTGGGGGAATGTGATGAGTGGGATGCCATAAGAGAACGGTGCGTAGGTGACAAGGAGAGTTTATGATGATAGTGTGAGAAATCTCACTAGACTTTCTGGGAAGAAACATTTCCATGAGCCTTGTAAAGACTTGTCTTGTTTTTATATGTTTGTTAAATAGTGGGTTGGAATGAGAGAAAATTGTTTTAAAACCAAGGGCTACAGGGATTGCTGCATTGGTTGAAAGTAAGTAACATGATGCTCATTGTGAACACTGTTTGCACAGCTGTTAAAGACGAACTGCAACCAAAGTGTTATGTACAAATGGAGATGTGGTTAGCAAAGAGTAATGGATTTGTTGGAGGGCTAGTGACCATTTACAAAGGACAAAGGTCTCCTGCCTGTCAACAGTTACGTGATTTGACAGCTCAGGCATCTGAACAGCTTTGATCTGTGAATATGATACAAAGAAGACTTCAGACCACCACCAGCTCCGAACTGTCTCAATTCTCTGCAGTAAAAGTCACTTCAAGCCCGAAGAAAAAAAGTTTGCCTTTTGTTCAGCAGTTGCTGTAAGCAGTGTCTTTTAGTTAGAGACTTTTTAGCAGTAAACCAACCACCCAGTGCCTCTTGCAAACGAATGGAAATGTCTGTAAAATGGTAGACCCAGAAGCAGCATTCTGATCAGCACAGGAATCATCTCAATAGACCCCGTGAACAATGTCCACTGAACAGCTTTCCCAGTGCACTTTCCATCAATAACGCACACGAGTGTGTGTGTGTGTGTGTGTGTGTGTGTGTGTGAGAGAGACAGAGACAGAGAGTTAGAAGGGGAGCTTGTAAGGGGATTAGCAGAGTTATAATTGTTTACTTGCAGCTACAGTCTTTTATATTTGTTTATTTTAATTAGTAGAATTAAATGTCATAAGTTCAGAGTATCTATAATTGATTGGCTTGTAATAAATAGTAGTTTTGTTAAGTACAGAAACCTGATCAGTGCTTTCTGTCAACCTGGGTCTAGAATATGGATAAATTAACTTTTGTGAAGACTTCTAGAATAACAGATCTTCATTTCCAGCATGCTACTCCAGTGAGTTGTGACAAACTCATCGTACAGTACAGTATTAGTAAGTTAAAAACCGAAAGAACTGTGGATTCTGTAAATCAGGAACAAAAACAAAGTTGCTGGAGAAGCTCAGCAGGCCTGGCAGCATCTGTGAAGGAACAAACAGAGCTAATATTTTGGGTATGGTCACCTTTCCTCAGAACTGTACTAGTAAGATTCAGCCTGTGGTCTTGTAGAGCTAAGGTGCACACCACACAATCCCACTTGATCTTCAAGTTGCATTAAAAACAAACTCTCCTGGTACTTTTTAACTATATAGCACTATCCAACTTCTATTTTACAATTTCTAGTCCAAAAGTAAAAATACATGGCCCCACAGAGCATAGTTTATTTGCTTTTCTTGTTTTGTAAAGTTTATTGTTGTTTGTTCCAAACTGTAAAATCTTGTTTCACAGATAGTAGAAAAAGAGTCTAGGCCTGAAATGTCAGCCTTCCTGCTCCTCTGATGCTGCTTGGCCTGCTGTGTTCATCCAGCTCTACACCTTGTTATCCCTTTATCATAAAGCCTTGCGACTTTATTCTGTTGGTAGGGTATCTAGATCTCATGTTTTGTCAACTCTGGAAGAAAGTCATGACCTAGATCATAACGTAACTTTTGTCTGTGCTCAAACCACTTAAAAAACATATTGGTTATACACATGCAGAAGAGAAAATTGTGGGACGATGGGGATAGAACAGAAAAGTGAGTCTAATTGAGTCTAAATACTCTTACAAAGAGCCACAGTGACATGCTGAAATGCATGGCTGACTCCTGTACTGAAAGACTGTACGGTAACCTGGCTGTGAGGGTTCTTGCTGAAATGATTTTGGAAATAGCTTTGTCCAGCCTGCAGTGGATATAAGCCTACAGCACAAAAGTTATCAATTTTATTGCTTTTGATGCCAGGCATGGTAAATGGAAGTGACTCATTATTCACACCACGCTATACCCAGAGATGTGACTACCTAAAGGGATTGCTTCCTGCTGCCACTTTGATCATTCGTAGACTTGCTTTTATTCAGTTACGTGCTCAAATAACATAATAGAATTATGGCCACCATCCATCTTAACAAAAGTTTAAAAATCTTGTTACTTGATATTAACATATTCAGGATTTAACTAATGCCTCCTTTTTATTCCATAGAGTGTGGCAGCTGCTGGGTTTCTAGATGTAACTCCTTTTGCAATTAGGCCGGCAGTGTTTGAACTGAGTCCAGGACAGGCCCTGATCATGGAGGTCAGTAAAACCTTTTTCAGTTTACGCTCTGGTCTATATCATGAAACTGATTCAATTGCAATCATTTACAATAAGATTTTAAGCATGTAGAAATTCAGGAAAGGGCAGATAAATGCAATGAGGCCAATATCAGCAGTGTTATGTAGTGATAATTAAGACGCAATAGGGCATGACATGTTAAATATCTGAATGGAGCAATCAGTTTGACTCTACCAATTCGCCCCTACATGCCCTCCTACCCTTCACCCTTGATAAACTTGAAGTCATTCAAAAAATTTGCTGTCAATATCGTAACTTACACTTAGTCCCATTCACCTTTTACCTTTTGAATGAACCGAATTGATCTCAAATCTGTATATTTCACAATTTTAAAATGACCAATTGGTGTTGAAAATGCCTCTGTGGCTTCAATCTTGCATATCTCTAATTGGAATCTCTTTCCTGAGGATGAAATTTGCAGGCACAATTTGCATCATTTCCAGGTTGTTCAGGACGTTGGTGAGAAGCTGGATAGGCTGGGACTTTTTTTTACTGGAGTGTGTAGAGGTTGGCAAAATCATGAGGGCTATAGATTATGGTGAATAGCAAATATTCTTTCCCTAGGGTGGGGGATTTCAAGACTCGGAGGTATATTTTTAAGGTGAGAGGAGAATAATTTAAAAAAGACATGAGGGGCAACTTTTTTTACACAGAGAGTGGTTCATGTGTGGAATGAAATTCCAGAGGAATTGGTGGATGTGTGTGCAGTTACGGCATTTAAAAATCATTTAGATAAGAAATGTTTGCAGGTAAATGGGCTAAGCGCAGGCAGACGGGACTAGGTTTGTTTGGGAACATGGTTGGCATGGACTGTTTAGACTGAAGGGCCTGTTTCCATGCTGTGTATGACTCTAAGACTCTATAAACTTCTTAACCCTCAGAACGCTCTGAAATTTAATTGCTCCTACAAATATGACAAGTTGTGCATTGTCATGTTCTACACTAAATCCTAGTCTTTCTTCCCTAAACTGATCTTAAAATAAAAGATAAAATTGCCGTAGTATTATCTGACTATAGAGTTGGTGCCTCATTAGAGAGTGGTAACAGTTTAACTTGAAGGTCACCACATCTCAGGTGAATGGAGAGGTTGAGAAAGAGAGAAACCTCAGCCATTGTGGAAATTAAACCCGTGCTGTTGACATTGATTCTGCATTGTAAATAAACTGTCCAGCCAACTGATCTTACCAACCCCCTACACAACCCCCTATTGTTGTCTGTTTTCATAGAACCATAGAGCCATGAAGCATGGAAACAGATCCTTCAGTCCAACCAGTCCACACTGACCATGTCCCCAAACCAAACAAGTCCCACATGCCCTTGTTTGGCCCATATCCCTCCAAATCTTTCCTATTCATGTACTTATCCAAACGTCTTTTAAATGTTGTAACTGTACCTGCATCCACTTCTTCCTGCAGCAGCACATTCCACACATTAACCACTCTGCGTAAAAAAGGGTACGCCTCATGTCCTTTTTAAATCTTTCTCCTTTCACCTTAAAAATATGCCCCCTAGTTTTGAGCTCCCCCACTCCAGCAAAAAGAGCCTTTGTTATTTCACTTTACCTATGCCTCTCATGATTTTATACCTAAATTTGACCAGGCTTTTGGTCACCTGTCTTAATATCTCATTATCTGTCTCAATGTCAAAATCTGACTGATAATAGTTCTGTGAAGTGCCTTGGAATGTTCATACATTATTAAAAGTTTTACGTGGCATGGTGCCTCAGTAGTTAGCACTTTTGCCTCACAACGCGAGGGACCCAGCTTCAATTCCACCCTTGGGTGGCTGTCTGTGTGGAGTTTGCACATTCTTCCTGTGTCTGCGTGGGTTTCCTCCGGGTGCTCCGGTTTCCTCCCACAATTCAAAGATGTGCAGGTTGGGTGCATTGGCCATGCTAAATTGCCTGTAGTGTTCAGGGATGTGTAGCTTAGGTGGGTTATAAGGCAATGGGTCTGGGTGGGATGCTCCATGGGCTGGTGTAGACTTTTTGGGCCAAATGGTCTGTTTCCACACTGTAGGCATTCTATGATATAAGCGCGAGCCTTTTTATATTCATTAGATGTGGGCATTGCTGGCTGGGTCAACATTTATTATCACCCCGAATTGTGGCTTGAACTCACTGGTTTGCTAGAGTCAGTTCAAAGACAGTTAAGATGCAGTCACTTTGCTGACAGTCTGGAGTCACGTGTGGGCTTGACTGGGTAATGATGGCAGATTTTCTTCCTTAAAGGTCATTATTGAACAAGATAGATTTTCACAAAAATTGACCGTGACTACATGATCACCTTATTTTCATCAGTTCAGGAGGTGTGGGGGCAAGTGTAGCATTTCCGGAGAGACCACTCTCTCCGTGACTCCCTTGTTCGCTCCACACTGCCCTCCAACCCCACCACACCCGGCACCTTCCCCTGCAACCGCAGGAAAGGCTACACTTGCCCCCACACCTCCTCCCTCACCCCTATCCCAGGCCCCAAGATGACATGCCACATTAAGCAGAGGTTCACCTGCACATCTGCCAATGTGGTATACTGCATCCACTGTACCCGGTGTGGCTTCCTCTACATTGGGGAAACCAAGCGGAGGCTTTGGGACCGCTTTGCAGAACACCTCCGCTTGGTTCGCAACAAACAACTGCACCTCCCAGTCGCAAACCATTTCCACTCCCCCTCCCATTCTTTAGATGACATGTCCATCATGGGCCTCCTGCTGTGCCACAATGATGCCACCCGAAGGTTGCAGGAACAGCAACTCATATTCCGCTTGGGAACCCTGCAGCCTAATGGTATCAATGTGGACTTCGCCAGCTTCAAAATCTCCCCTTCCCCAGCTGCATCCCTAAACCAGCCCAGTTCGTCCCCTCCCCCCACTGCACCACACAACCAGCCCAGCTCTTCCCCTCCACCCACTGCATCCCAAAACCAGTCCAACCTGTCTCTGCCTCCCTAACCTGTTCTTCCTCTCTCCCATCCCTTCCTCCCACCCCAAGCCGCACCCCCAGCTACCTACTAACCTCATCCCACCTCCTTGACCTGTCCATCTTCCCTGGACTGACCTATCCCCTCCCTACCTCCCCACCTACACTCTCCTCTCCACCTACCTTCTTTTCTCTCCATCTTCGGTCCGCCTCCCCCTCTCTCCCTATTTATTCCAGAACCCTCACCCCATCCCCCTCTCTGATGAAGGGTCTAGGCCCGAAACGTCAGCTTTTGTGCTCCTGAGATGCTGCTTGGCCTGCTGTGTTCATCCAGCCTCACATTTTGTTATCTTGGATTCTCCAGCATCTGCAGTTCCCATTATCTCTGATACAATTTTAACCCCCAGAGTGATAGCCTGGATTTCTGGATTATTAGTCCATCGGTAATACCATTACACTACTGCCTCCCATCTCTTGTTGCATAACTGAGACTGTACCATTATAGTTCTTTCTACAGCAATTACCTTACCATGCCCCTTGCAATATTACTACTGTATTATGCACTTTAAGCTCCAATAATTTAGAATTTTGCAAAAATATTTTGATAACATGATATCTATATTTCTAGGTTGCATTTCTTCCACCTTCTGCAGATACCTTCTCCCAAACTGTTACCATGGTGTGTGACAACTGTCAAGTGAAAGACTTTGTACTCATAGGTAATGACCTGAAATTCCATCAGAGTTTGTGATATGTAATATAACATGCCTGCCTCCAAAAACATCTCCTACACACCAACCAATATCTTTAATGTGTGGGGAAAATGTATCATTTTAAGTTACAGCATAGCTATTTAGTGTCATGGGGTCATCTGTGTTACTGTACATTACCTTGTGAGAAGGGAGTGGAAGGAATGTGTAAGATTATATGGAATTGTGGAAAGAATTAGTCAGATTGTGTAGAGCCAAAGAAAGAATGGACTAGAATGAACACGGTCTACAAAAGAATTGTTTTGATTATACACAGTCTATGGAAGAGGATTATACAGATTCTACAGAAAAGTTAATTAGATTGAACATGGTCAATGAAAGAATGTAAGAATTTAAAGAGACTATGGAACGGTTAGTTAGATTATATGCAGTCTTTGGAAGAGTGGGCTGTATGCACATGTTCTGTGGAACATTTAGTTAAATTGTACATGTTCTGTTGAAGATTAGATTACATTGTACACAGTTTATGAACGTGTGGTTTGGACTATAGATGGTCTATGGAAGAGAAGGTTAGATTGTACATTCTGTATTGAAGACTGGATTAGCTATTCAACATCGATGGAATACAGGGTGAGATTGTCCACAATCTTTGGAAGACTGGGTTAGATTGCGCATAATCTCTGTAGGGAAGGTGGTGACATAGTGGTAATGTTACTGGGTTTACAATCTAGAACCCTAGGCCACTTTTCTGGGCATATGATTTTGCAATCCATGGCAGATGGTGAAATTGAACTCAATAAACTCTGGAATAAATGAGGCCAATGTAATCGCAGTTGATTGTTGTAAAAATACACCTTGTTCACTAATGTCCTTTAGGGAGTGAAACTGCCGCTTGGTCTGGCCTACACATGGCTCTAGACCCAGAGCAATGTGGGTGACTCTTAAATGCCCTCTTGGCAATTAGCAATGGGTAATAAACGGTGTTAACACCAACATCCTGTGAACACATTTCAAATAAAACAACTGTCCGTGGGAGTAGTTTATGTTGTCCGCAGTCTGTGGAAGAGTGGGTTACATTGTACACGGTCTATGGAAGAATTGGTTAGATTGTACCCAGCCTATGGAAAAATTAGTTGAGTTGGTTTTGTTGATTGGAAATAGTTGTCAGTTCTTTGTCATACAGGGAATAAAAAGTATTTGGAATGGGTCAATAGAAATATATTTCTGCATAACCCAGCACTCTCAATAGATGTAAAATAATTGAGGCCTTAATCCACAGTTTATACAGTCTATACATAAGCTTTGCAATCAGATTGAGTTGCTATTTTGGTACAGGCAGAGTAAACATTTTAAATGAATTGTGAAGCTGGATGAACAGAGCAGGCCAAACAGCATCTCAGGAGCACAAAAGCTGACGTTTCGGGCCGAGACCCTTCATCAGAGAGGGGGATGGGGAGAGATTATTGTGAACCGAGCAGTATACTCCATTGTACCTGGTGTGGCTTCCTCTACATTGGGGAAACCTAGCGGAGGCTTGGAGACCGCTTTGCAGAACACCTCCGCTCGGTTCGCAATAAACAACTGCACCTCCCAGTCGCAAACCATTTCCACTCCCCCTCCCATTCTTTAGATGACATGTCCATCATGGGCCTTCTGCTTTGCCACAATGATGCCACCCGAAGGTTGCAGGAACAGCAACTCATATTCCGCTTGGAAACCCTGCAGCCCAATGGTATCAATGTGGACTTCACCAGCTTCAAAATCTCCCCTTCCCCCACCGCATCCCTAAACCAGCCCAGCTCTTCCCCTCCACCCACTGCACCACACAACCAGCCCAGCTCTTCCCCTCCACCCACTGCATCCCAAAACCAGTCCAGCCTGTCTCTGCCTCCCTAACCTGTTCTTCCTCTCACCCATCCCTTCCTCCCACCCCAAGCCGCACCTCCATCTCCTACCTACTAACCTCATCCCACCTCCTTGACCTGTCCGTCTTCCCTGGACTGACCTATCCCCTCCCCACCTCCCCACCTACACTCTCCTCTCCACCTATCTTCTTTTCTCTCCATCTTCGGTCTGCCTCCCCCTCTCTCCCTATTTATTCCAGAACCCTCACCCCATCCCCCTCTGATGAAGAGTCTAGGCCTGAGACGTCAGCTTTTGTGCTCCTGAGATGCTGCTTGGCCTGCTGTGTTCATCCAGCTCCACACTTTATTATCTTGGATTCTCCAGCATCTGCAGTTCCCATTATCACTGATATTTTAAATGAATTATTTGTTTTAGTAATTCATCACACAAGTGCTGACAATGGGGGAAAAAAAAGACAAAAGTGCAAATTTTCACTGTTCGTTTACGCATGTCTTTGCAGGCACTGGTCAACACATTGCCCTGGAGTTCATCTCTATCTCTGGTGGAGAGAGTATAACAGCCCCAGGAGAATGCAGAGATGTAACAGCAGAACACTTTGTGCGTTTTGATGCTACTAACCCATGTGTTTGTTCTCAAAAGATACTCAGCCTCCACAATGCTACGTAAGTTTTTCTAAAGTCTCAATAAGGAAACAATTAAATCTTGAGCAGTGACACTCCAGTCTTACCCGTGGTTTCACGCTTGCAAAAGAAACTGCCATACAAAGATGTATTCTGTGGCTTTTTTTTTGGCCCAGTATTCTGGTGCTACTCTGAGGAATTTTGTAAATACGCTGAAATGGTAACCTTCTTTGATCATTGACATTGCTTTTGAGGCGCATTCACCGAAAGCAAAATAACATCCCAACACCAAGTCACCTTTTATTTACAAATGAACAACCCTTGACTATAGTATGGCCTTATACAGAGTCAGTCACCACAGTGTCAGTATCCCTGACACTTAACTTTTTTATGTCAGCCAGGGTTTCCTCTTTGGATTAGATTAACAGGCCCAATCAGGGAACTCATATTCTATGTTCCATGCGATGCACCAGCTGACCTCATTACAATCTTTATACTATAGCTTTTTGCATGTTCATTCTATGCAGCCATACAAAAGATCAGCTTGCACATTTTCCCTGTATAATTCCATTGACATATCTGTAGCTGTCAAAAGAATTTAGACACATTGTGACCTGAAGTCATCTCATCCATGTGATTCCTGAGCATCAAAGTGATTTTAAGAAAATGTTCCAATTGGGCCTGCACTTTGCTAAAATCACTTAAATGCCGTCAGTCTGAGTGCACCCAATAATTCCTAAAGACTCAGCAGCTGATATGGCCTTCCCATTGAGCACACCTTATCATCTGATGGTTTCTCTTCACTGCTCATCATGTATGAATTAGCTGGACTCTTGGTCACTGTAAGATAGATTTGCTGCCACAGTTCCCCCTTAAGGTGAGAATCACAGGGCTTGCTTTTTCTAGAATGGTTGAGGAAGACTACCAGGTAGCCCAACCATGAGAGATTCTTATCTTAAAAACAATGTAGTTTATTGCATGATAGCAAACAGGTACAAGTTATCTAGATACTAAGCTAGCAAGTTTTGAGAAGATTTGTAGCTCAGGTTGAGTTTCTGGATGTGAGTTTGCTCGTTGAGCTGGAAGGTTAGTTTTCAGACGTTTCAGACTTTTTTTTATTTGAAAAAATGTACTTTATTCATAGAATGTACAAAAAATGAAACATTTATACACCTACCCAGTCATGCAAGCCGCTCTGGGTTACCCAGGGGGTACGTACACCAACTAAAGGAAAAAACAAAACAAAGAAGAAAAAAAAAACTAACCAAAGAAAATACCTCGTCTCCCTGCACAGTCCCTGTTGGACCCCTGACCAGTTGGGGAAGGCGCCAGCTGGGCCCAGTTAACAGATAGGGCCCTTTTTTCTACTCTGGACGAGGGGTTTCATACGGTGGTCTTTCCCCACCGCGCATTGGCAGCGGCTGCCCCAAGCTTTAGCGCGTCCCTCAGCACGTAGTCCTGGACCTTGGAGTGCGCCAGTCTGCAACACTCGTTCGGGGTCAGTTCTTTCAGCTGGCAGACCAGCAAGTTGCGGGCAGACCAAAGAGCGTCTTTCACCGCATTGATGTTGCTCCAGGCGCAGTTGATGTTGGTCTCGGTGTGCGTCCCGGGAAACAGCCCGTAGAGCACGGAGTCCTGCGTCACGGAGCAGCTCGGGACAAACCTCAACAAATACCACTGCATCCCCCTCCAGACCTCCTGAGCATAGGCACACTCCAGAAGGAGGTGATCGACAGTCTCGTCCCCCCCGCAGCCGCCTCGAGGGCAGCATGCGGTGGCGCAGAGATTCCAGGCATGCATAAAGGATCTCACTGGCAGAGCCCCTCTCACCGCCAGCCAAGCAATGTCCTCGTGCTTGTTTGAAAGTTCTGGCGACGAGGCATTCTGCCAAACGACTTTGGCAGTCTGCGTGGGGAACCACACGATGGGATCCACCCTCTCCTTTTCCCGAAGGGTCCCGAGGATACTACGTGCTGACCACTGCCTGACGGCCTTGGGGTCAAAAGGTGTTTCCTTTCAAAAATTTCTCCACAAAGGACAGGTGGTACAGGATGGTCCAACTACTCGGAGCGTTCCGCGGCAACGAAGCCAGGCCCATCCTTCGCAACACCAGGGACAGGTAGAACCTCAGTAAGTAGTGACACTTGGTGTTTGCGTACTGAGGATCTACGCACAGCTTGATGCAGCCACACACAAAGGTAGCCATCAGGACGAGGTGGCGTTCAGTACGTCCTTTCCCCCGTTTTCCAGGTCTTTGTACATGGTGTCCCTGTGGACCTGTTCCATCCTCGACCCCCAAATGAAGTGGAAGATGGCCCGGGTGACCGCAGCAGCGCAGGTCCAGGGAATAGGCCAGGCCTGCGCCACATACAACAGTACCGAAAGCCCCTCGCACCTGACAACCAGGTTCTTACCCGCAATGGAGGGGCACTAGGGCGTCCACCTGCCCAGCTTCTGCTTCAGTTTGGTGATACACTCCTCCCAAGTCTTAGTGCACGCCCCAGCTCCACCGAACCAAACACCCAGCACCTTCAGGTAGTCTGTCCTGATGGTGAAGGGGATGAAGGAGCAGTTGTCCCAGTTTCCGAAGAACATGGCCTCGCTCTTACCCCTATTGACTTTGGCACCCGAGGCCAGTTCAAACTGGCCACACATGTCCAACGGCCTATACACCAACTGACGATCGGTGCAGAAGACGGCAACGTCGTCCATGTACAGGGAGGTCTTGACCTGAAGGCCTCCACTGCCTGGGATAGTCACACCCTTCAGGCTCACGTCCTTCCTGATGGATGCGGCAAAGGGCTCCATACAGCACATGAACAAGGCAGGAGAGAGCGGGCAGCCCTGCCTGTCTCCAGATCTGACGGGAAAACTGTCCGATTTCCACCCGTTGATCGAGACTGCGCTTACGATGTTGGTGTAGTGCAGCCGGATCCAATTGCAGTTGCCCTCCCCAAACCCCAATTTGGAGAGGACGTCCCTCATGTAAGCATGAGAGACCCTGTCGAAGACCTTCTCCTGGTCCAGGCTGATGAGGCAGGTGTCCACCCTCCTGCCCTGCACATAGGCGATCGTATCCCTGATGAGCGCGAGGCTGTCAGCGATCTTCCTGCCCGGCACAGCACAGGTTTGGTCAGGGTGAATCACCGACTCCAGGACAGACCTGACCCGGTTGGCTATGACCTTGGCCAGGATTTTGCAGTCCACGTTCAATAATGAAATGGGACGCCAATTCTTAATTTCTTCCCTCTCCCCCTTCCTCTTGTAAATGAGGGTGATGATGCCCTTCCTCATGGACTTGCACATTTCCCCTGCCCGAAGTGCACTATCGTACGCCTCCAGCAGGTCCTGGCCAACCAGGTCCTACAGAGCGGAATACAGCTCGACCGGTAAGCTGTCGCTCCTAGGAGTCTTATTCCTCTCAAAGGACTTGAGGGCTCTGGTCAGCTCGTCCAGGGATGTCGGCCGGTCCAGTCACTCCCTCGTGCTGTCATCTAAGACCTCCATGATAGACGACAGGAACGACTCGGAGGCCGTGCTATCCGTGGGCTTCGTGTCGTGCAGTCCGGCATAGAAGGATCTGATGATCATCAAAATGTCGGGCCGAGACCGTCGTCCTCCTTCAGCCGGCTAAGCACAGAGCTCTCTTTGTGCACCTTCTGAAAGAAGAAACACGAGCACGTCTCGTCCTGCTCCACGGAGTGGACCCTGGTCTGGAAGATTATCCTGGAGGCCTTTGTGGCGAAGAGCGAGGCTTACTGGCCCCTCACCTCACGGAGGTCCTCTGTGACATTGATCCCCATCGACTGCAGAAGGAGCAGGTTCTGCATCCTTTTCTGGAGTCACGACAGCTTTCCCCGCCTCTCTCTCGCCTCCTGAACACCCTTGAGGACAAAGAACCTCTTGATGTTCTCCTTCACTGTCTCCCACCAGTCGCCCGGAGACTCAAAGAGGGGTTTCACGGTTCTCCAACTGGCGTACTCCCTCTTAAGCTCCTCGACGTTCTCTGGGGTCAACAGAGTCGTATTGAGCTTCCACGTCCCCTTGCCGGCCTGCTGGTCGTCCTGTAAGTGACAGTGGTCAGAGAAGAACACTGGCTCGACGCTGGTGGACCTGACCGAGAATGCCGTGACACAAGCAGGAAGTCTATCCTTGAGCGGATAGACCCGTCTGGCCGTGACCAGGTGTATCTCCACTGCACTCCATCTGCAGGGTGCTGAAGACGTCGAGCAGCTTGGCGTCCTTCACCGTGCACATCAGGAATCTGGACATGACATCCAGTTGACTCCCCCCCCCCCCCCATCCCCACGCTGGATCTTCTATCTGCATCGATGATGCAGTTGAAGTCTCCACCTAGGATGACCGGCCTGGATGTAGCCAGCAGGGGTGGAAGCTGCTGCAGGACGGCCAACCGCTCACTCCGTACCGCTGGGGCGAACACATTGATCAGCCTCAGGGAAGCATTCCTGTAGGTGACATCAACCCAGTCAGTAGGAAGCGCCCCATCCCCACCACCTCCTGAACTTGAGAGATGGTGAAGTTGTGCCCCAGCAGCAGAATAGCCAGGCCCGAGAAGCGACAGTCATTACCCCCCGACCAGATCGAAGGCCCACAGGTCCAGGCGCCCGACCATTTCCCGTACCTGCCGAGGTGCAGTCTCCCGCACTCCTGCAGAAACAGGAGGTCTGCCTTGACAGTGGTCAGGTAAGCCAACGTCGACACACATCTTGCGGTGGACTTAACGCTCGCAATTCGTACCCCCATTGTGGGCAGTGACCGCAGTACCCTCCCCAAGTCCAAGGTCCAGCCCCTCTGTCTGTCCCTTCATACCCATTGCCCAGGTGAACTGCTGGATGCTCTCTGGGCTCAGGAAACCGTCTGTGCTGCCTTCCGGGTGGCATCCCCCCATCGGGGGTACAGAGGCAGGAGAGTCCGGCTCTGGGTCAGGCTGGGGACATGCTGTTTCCTGCATCCCGCCTGAAGGTTCCGGGGGGCCCTCCAGGGCCCCAGTGACGCATGGCTGGGTGTCGGAGGGAGCCTCAGGACGCCTCCTGACACCTGGAATCGGGGTGCTGTTTTCCTTCTCCCTTGAGATCTTTAGCTTCTGCTTTGGGCGGGCCTCCTCCAAATCCCCCTCGTCAGAAGAGCTCTTATAGCCCCCCTGTAGCTGCCTCTTTCCACCTGATGGTTGTGGTGCCAGGGCCCGCCGGTGTGCCTTCCTCCTCACCTTCCAGACCGTCATCCACTCCCCTGGGTCACCTGTCACCTCCTCCATCGACTCAGGGTTATCGGGGCGGGGGGGTGGAGAGCGGAGCCTGCAGGAGGCGCTTTGCTGGCCTCGGGTCCGTCCTGCGGGGCTGGGCCCTCCTGCACGACCTGGCCCTCCTGCACATTAGGGGGTCCTTGCAGGGGCCTGGTGCCTTCCTCTCCTCTGGGGGGGCTTGCCCCGCATTGCCCCTGCTGGCGACCTGGGCGTAGGTGGTCCCCCGCCGTGGGCATGCCATATAGAGGTGGCCCACTTCCCCGCAAAGGTTGCAGCTTTTTTCTTTCAGGCAATCCTTTGCAAGGTGTCCCTCCTCCCTGCAGTTCCAGCAGATGGTGGCTTTGCAGTCGGCCGCCACGTGACCTGACCTACCACAGGCATGGCAGACTTTGGGTTGCCCTGCGTAGGTCAGGTAGCCCTTGCTCCCGCCGATATTCGAAGCTGGACGGTGGGTGTGTGATGTTCCAGTCCATGCCTGTCCTCAGGGTCACCCTGACCTGCCTCTTACTGGTCCAGATCCCGAAGGGGTCCATGATGTTGGTTAGGTCCCCTTCCACCTTCACGTACCTTCCGAGGAAGGTCAGGACATCAACTGCTGGCACATGCGGGTTGTACATGTGTACAGTCACCATACGGCTCCTCTGCGCTGGCATCACAAACAGTGGGACAGAGGTCAATACAGAGAGGGGGCCCTCACCACCTCTCTCCTTGAAAACCTCCAGGAAGCGCTCGCAAAGCTTGGCACTCCGGAAGGTCACATCGTAAAAACCTCCTCCGGGGAAATCCTGCAGGCAGTAAATGTCCGCAGCAGCAAACCCACGACAGTCCAACAGGACCCTCTTCACGAAGAAGGTGCGGTCCACAGGTGCACCTTCATCCACCTTCTTCACGGAAACGCGGATGGTGTTCCGGACCCCCTGACCCGGGGCTCGAGCACTTGCAGCAGCCATATTTGCAGGTTGGCTGCTTCCCGAACCAGCGTTAGGCCGAAGCCAGCATTAAGATCCACCGGATGCAAGGGTGCACAGCCAACCCAATATCTTCCTTCCACCTCCAACACAGTCGCGCTCTCCTCTTCTCGGTCCACAAAAGAGTGGGTCTTTATTTTGTTCCGGATGTAAGCTGGCTCACTGAGCTGGAAGGTTAGTTTTCAGACTTTCTAGGTAACATCATCAGTGAGCCTCCGATGAACCACTGGTGTTATGTCCCGCTTTCTATTTATCTGTTTAGGTTTCCTTGGGTTGGTGATATCATTTCCTGCATTGGTGATGTCATTTCCTGTTCTTTTTCTCAGGATGGTAGATTGGCTCCAAATCAATGTGTTTGTTGATGGAGTTCCGGTTGGAATGCCATGCTTCTAGGAATTTTCGTGCGTGTCTCTGTTTGGCTTGTCCTAGGATGGATGTGTTGTCCCAATCAAAGTGGTGTCCTTCCTAATCTGTATGTAAGGATACGAGTGACAGTGGGTCATGTTGTTTTGTGGCTAGTTAATGTTCATGTATCCTGTGCTGGTGATGCCTCTTGGCATCAGGGTAGCCCACAAACCCACCAACACACTAAAACAGCGGCTAATGAACTTAAAAGACCTTATACAGACAACAAACAAAATGAACGTCCTCTACAAAATACCTTGCAAGAACTGTGACAAACACTACATTGGACAAACAGGCAGAAAGCTAGCCACCAGGACACATGAACATCAACTAGCCACAAAACGACATGACCCACTATCACTAGTATCCTTACATACAGACGAGGAAGGACACCACTTTGATTGGGACAACACATCCATCCTAGGACAAGCCAAACAGAGACACGCACGGGAATTCCTAGAAGCATGGCATTCCAACCGGAACTCCATCAACAAACACATTGATTTGGAGCCAATCTACCATCCTCTGAGAAAAAGAACAGGAAATGACATCAAGTATTGTTGGATGATTAGTTCACAATGGAGTGCGATTCTTCTGTTTGCTCTGTACAGCTCCCTCAACTACGTGAACAGTATAGCATAGAGTAGAATAGCACCTATTGTCACATACACTTGAATGAGTGTAGTGAAAAGTTGTAATGTCACCTCTTAGTGCCATTTTAGGTACAGCGTACCTAGTTACAGAAGTGAAATAGTTTAAAAAAACTAGCATGGGAATACAGAATTTTTAAAAATCCAGAATGAGAATAAAAAGTCTTTAAAGCACTTAAGTTATGGAGATAACAGGAACTGCTGATGCTGGAGAATCCAAGATAACAAGATGTGGAGCTGGATGAACACAGCAGGACAAGCAGCATCTTAGGGGCAGGTTTCTGATGAAGGGTCTAGGCCTGAACATTAGCTTTCCTGCTCCTAAGATGCTGCTTGGCCTGCTGTGTTCATCCAGCTCCACACCTTGTTATCTCACTTGAGTTATAGTCCTTTTTCACTGAGTCTGTCCACCAGGCTTCAGGATACGAGGCCTCACTGCCTCCATATGCTGGCCTCTGTCCAGGACTTGACCCCCGGCTAGCCCGTGCTCACTCTGCTCCCTGCTGTGGGCTCCAGCCCGTGACTCACTTCTGGGTCTCGCCCTGTGCTTGCACTGCTCCTGCTCCAGGCTCTGGCTGCGACTCGCTCCAGGGACCTGCCTCCCAAGTCATCCTGGACTTGGTCTGCCCCTGCTCTGGGTCCAGCTGTGACTCGCTTCCCGTGCTGGCATGGTCTCCAGCTCATCTCCCCTGCCGAGCTGATCCGTGACTCTGGACTCTGTTCTCCATTCCCTTCAGGTAGGGTACTTTAAGAAGTTAAAAGTTATGGGAGTGTGAGAAAAATTACAGCAAGACAATAAAAAAGAAAGAAAAGGGAAAAGGAGCTGGTGAGCAGAGGAGCTCCAGCTGGAGCATCAATATACGATTGTTGTTGGTCTACTGCTTCTTGAACAACCGCACCTTTCCTGTTGTGGTCTCCTATCCATTCCTGCAGCAAAGGTGGAACAACCAAGGTTTCATCAAGCACCAGTAAGTCATCCATGGTTGTAAAGTGCTGTTGATGCTCAAAATAGGTCTCTTGGCCAATCCACTGGGCCTTTGGTCTGACCAACCTCCACCAACAATACTTCTGAATGGCAACACATTCTTAGTCTTTCTTCTGTTCTTGTTGTGGTTGTTTGAGCTTATTTTAGTCTGCTGGCCACTGCATCACAATTATGTAGAGCTCATGTATGCACAATTTTCTCAACAAATTCATCATGTCTTTTGCGTTATTGATTGTCACTCCAGAGAACATTTCTGCCATCATCTGTAGCTTTCCCCGAACATGACTTATCTTGTAGGTAAATCTCATTAAGGCAGTGTCCATGGAGGAATCCTCACTAGCCTAAAGGAGGGTAACAGTTAATTGCCTGTTTCTATGCGTACTTTTAGGCCAAAAGGTCTGAAAATCTCTTGCAGAGACCCTAACTCTTTCAGAAAGCACCTGGATCTGCACCTTAAGTGCTGTAGGCTGCATGCAGTAGGATGGGATCAGAAAGGACATCTGGGTGTCTTTGGGTCAGTATGGACGAGATAGCCAAATGCCCCCCGCTGTGCCATATCATTTCCATGGTTTTGTGGGACCTTTTGGTGACCTCACCCAGAACAGGAATTGAATTCAGATCTCTTGACATCATTGCATTGCACCAGCCAGGTCCCACTAATATAAGTAAAAACCAAAAGAACTGTGGATGCTGTAAATCAAGAACAAAAACAAAGTTGCTGGAAAAGCTCAGCAGGTCTGGCAGCATTTGTGAAGAAAAAATACAGAGTTAATGTTTCTGATCTGATGACCCTTCCTCAGAGCTAATAGTGGCTAGGAAAACATCAGTTTGTATGCAGAACATAGGGAGGAGGGTGGGGTAGGGAGTACACGATAGGACAGAGCCCAAAGAGAGTTGGACAGACAAAGGAGACGAAAGACATCTACTGTCCCACCAGCATTCACATCCAGAAGATCATCAGACACCATTTCCGCCACCTCCAGCAAGATGCCACCAGACACATATTCCCCTCCCCTCCCTTGTCCGCCTTCTGCAGGGAATGTTCCCTTTGGGACACCCTGATCCACACCTCCTTCACCCTCAACACCTCCTCACAGCCCTACAGCACCTTCCCCTGTAATAGGTGAAGATGCAACACCTGCCCATTTACATCCTCCCTCCCCAGTATCCAAGGGCCCAAACATACCTTCCAGGTGAAGCAACACTTCACCTGCACTTCCCAGAATCTGGTCTACTATGTTCGCTGCTCACAATCTGGTCTCCTGTACATTGGGGAAATGAAGCATAGACTTGGCGACCTTCACAGAACACTACGTTCTGGTCACAAAAAAGACCCTGAACTACCTGTGGCCTGTCACTTTAACGCACCACCCGGCTCCCTGGCCAACATCTCTGTCTCTGGCTTGCTGCAGTGTTCCAGCGAAGCCCAACGCAAGCTGAAGGAACAACATCTCATTTTCTGTTTATGGACCCGACAACTCACTGGACTCAATATTGAGTTCAATAATTTTAGGGTCTAAACTCTCCAATGTTGCAGCCCCCCACCCCACACACCAGGCCTTGTTACCACATAGTCAGTCATTACGCATTCCCTGTTAGTCACTAACAGTCCCCATTAACAACTACTCACCTTCTCAGCCTGATTGTTAGCAACTCCTTTGTTTATCCAACTGTCTTTTTCCCTCTTTGGGCTCTATCCTTGCGTTTACTCCTTACCCACCCGCCTCCCTATTTTTTGCATATAAACTGACATTTTCCGAGCCACTATCAGTTCTGAGGAAGGATTACCGGACACGAAAAGCTAACTCTGTTTTTTCCTTCACAGATGCTGCCAGACCTGCTGAGCTTTTCCAGAAACTTTGTTTTTGTTCCCATGAATATAAAAATTTTGTAATTTCTGTAATTCTTCTTTGTTTCTAGGCATGTGGATCTCCCTTTTTGCTGGCAAATACTAAAGCCGAATCTGGTATGTTCTATTTCTGGAGAGTCTGTTGCACCCACCAACATGGATTATGATCAGGATTTAAACTCTGCCTTTCACATCAGCCCTGATAACGGCATTTTGGAGGCACACCAAGATCATGAATTCATCGTCTCTTATTTCCCGCGGGAGGTGAGAAACGTTTGTCTGTCTGCTGTTCTGAGATTTCCAGATCGCTGTGCAAACTTCAGCATTTTCCACATCTTTCCAACTCCTTTCTGTTTCCTCCATCAGCCTATAAGAGGAAACAAAAATCCCTTAATTATTCAAGGAAGAGAGACAACAAAGTGTGGAGCTGGATGAACACAGCAGGCCAAGCAGCATCAGAGAACCAGGAAGGCTGACGTTTCGGGCCTAGACTCCTCTTCAGAAATTTTCTAGACCCTTTTCTGAAGAAGGGTCTAGGCCCGAAACGTCAGCCTTCTGCTCCTCTGATGCTGCTTGGCCTGCTGTGTTCATCCAGCTCCACACCTTGTTCTCTCGGATTCTCCAGAATCTGCAGTTCCTACTATCTCTGAAACAATTATTCATGGCATGTGGGTTGTGTTGGCAAGGGCAACATTCCTAGTTGTCCTTGAACGGAGGTCATTTCAGAGGGCAGCGAAGAGTCAACTACATTGCTTTAGGTCTGGATGACAGAGTTCTTTCCCTAAAGGACCTGAGTGAGCCAGGTGGATTTTTACAATGATCAATAGTCATTTCATGCGCCCTTTTACTTACACAAGATTCTGTTATGACCAAAGTTGTAGGAGTACATTGTTTCTCTGTGGTCCTGGTCATGACCCACGACTTGGAAATCAAGACCTACTATTCTTGAATTTGTCACTGAAGTTAAAGATTTTGAAATAAGTATATAAAATTACCAAGTTAACTGATTTTTGGACCCAGCTTGGTAGAAAGCACAAACCAGGTGCCAGTACTGAACAAGAATGACTATTCATTACAAGTAATTAGTCTCAAGAAACAGGGAAAACATTATAACCCTAGTCTTATAGCACCACTGGTTCAAACTCCATTCCTCTTATAAACTCCCCATTACATATACATACATTCAGACATAAAAAAAACTCATCGGAGAGGAAACACTGGAGATACAGGGCCATAGTCTTCGTCCACAAATTCTGTTAAGTTAGTTCTTCCTGACCCAAACTTTTTTTCCCTGTTACCCTTTTCTGAGGCACAGAGTGGTTGCTCCACTTGTAAAGTGTCTCACATTTATAAATTAAGAGTCACAGCTTATAGCTGAAGGAAAGATTAACTAGTTTTCTTCAGGTTTAAAGTAAGTTGACCACAAAGTACAGAGAGGCAGCTCCTGAGATTGTAGAGATCAAATCTATTCTCACTATCTTGGACCTAGCCCCAAGCTGTTTTTCTTCCTGACAATCACATGGTTGTTGGCAGGCAAAAGGCCTTTGTCATCAACAACTAGTCACTAGTCCATTGACCAATCAACTTCTTGCCATGCAGTTACAGTACATAGAACTACATGTTGGCTCTCCCTGTGCAACTATTTCAATTACTGATTGTTCAAACAATTGGGGCGACATGGTGGCTCAGTGATTAGCACCAGGGACCTGGGTTCAATTCCACCCTCGGGTAACTGTCAATGTGGAGTTTGCACATTCTCCCTGTGTCTGCATGGGTTTCCTCCAGGTGCTCAGGTTTCCTCCCACAGTCCAAAGATGTTCAGGCTAGGTGGATTGGCCAGACTAAATTGCTCGTAGTGTTCAGCGACGTGTAAGTGAGGTGAGTTATAGGGATGGGTCTGGTTGGGAGGTTCTGAGGGGCATTGTGAACTTTTTGGGCCAAAGGGCCAGTTTCCACACTGTAGGGATTCTTCTATGAGTTGAGAAATGTTCGTCCCTCTGCTATTCTGAGATTTCCAAATTGCTGTTCAAACTTCAATCTTGCTTTGGGTATCAGATTACTTTCAAACAATGTAGCCATTCTTTCAAAATACTGGTTTTAAAATAGTTCTTTCTCATTTCAGCCTGCAGTGTCTAAAAAAACAAAATACAAATGCATGGTCCTTATATTCCACTACTTTACTGGTCACAGCATAAATTTAAATGATCAACTATCAATATGGCCAATTATATACTTTTCCTATATTAGGTTCAAAATAAAAAGATCCACCAACTAGATTTCTTTAATAAATAATAAACCATAGAAAACAGGAGCAGGACAGGCCATTTGTCCTTTTACAACTGCTCTGCCACCCACTATGATCATAGTTGATCATCTAATTAGTGCTCTATTCCTGCAAGACTTATCCACAAACAACATGAAATTGGCTCACCCATGATGTGCCATACAAAATTATAAACATTTACTGAACTAAATAGCCCAGAATGTGCACGCGCACACACAGACACAAATGCGTACGCGCACACACACGCACACACACACACACACACACACACACACACACACACACACACACACACATGCACACGTACACGCACACAGGAAATAAATAAACATTTTGGAAATCGACTTCAGCAAACATTATTTGGCAATAATTTTTAGTTCTCAAATGATGAAAGGTTACGTATGAAATCTTCAATATTCAGCATCAGAATCCTGGGAACTTTCTCTCTAAAAGCATTGTGGGTCTAGAATGCAGGTAACCACCAGTTGCTCAAGAGCAACTAGGCAATAAATGCTGGTCCAGCCAGCGATACCCACATCCCACGAACAATTAAAGATACTAAGACCTGGCACACATCAGATGGGTACCATCAAAAATAGTTGACTCTGCGATCTTCAAGTGCAGTTCATTCAAAAAAAGCCATGAGGAATAATCAAGAATACCTCTCTCAGTGGATTTTCAGAACAGTTGGATCAGATTTCACTTACCACGCTGAACCCTCCAAATGGGTTTTCTCAGAAAAGCAGTGGGTGAGCTGGATGGGTTCTCTCTGTCTCAATTGTCTGTGCCCCAACTGAACTCTAAACAGCATCCTAACCAAAACCATAGATCGAGGCAGATGAATTCCTGTAAATCCAGCAGGTCCACAGGCTTGGCTGTTTAGAACCAAGTGATTTTGAATAAGTGGATTTGGAAAATAAAAAATGTCTTACAGTCCTTTCCATGACCTGTTTAAAAAGAAAAAAATCAGGTATCCCAGTGCTGCACTGTTGACAGTCCTTTATCATACATCCTCTTAAAAAAAATTCATGACAATTTTCATTAACTGAATTTAAATTCCCATAGTATTAGCCTGAGTCTCTGTATTGCTAGTCTAGTGACATTACCACTACACCAGTGTCTCCTCCATCAGAAAAGGTTGGAAATTAGCTAATTATTTCCATATCTTGTTTGATAGTAATTAAATATGACAGGTCCAAGTGCCTGAGAGTGGCAGATCCCCCTTTAACACACAAAGGTCAGTTCTACAATATAGCTGTTATTGTTATGATCTGAAATATGCTGCTTGAAAGATTGGGGGATACAGATCCATTGATCAGTTTCAAAGGAGTTGGATGTGTCTTGAATTGAAAAGAAGTAGGGCTATGGGGAAATAACTGAGGAGTGGAATTAGTTGGTAGCTCTTTCCAAGAATTGGCATGGGCATGTTGAACTGAAGAGTTTCATCTATGCTGTGAGAGATCCCATTAGTGAACAAACTATTCGTTGATTCCTCATCCTAACTTTATGGAAAGTGCACCCATTCCATTTTCCAGGTGGTATCCCTCTGGTTATTATCTCATACAATCAGTTTGGATGATGAATTCTCTTTCAGCCTAATCGTCTTCCAGAAGATTTTACTTTATTCTTTCACAGGATGTGGGTTTGTTGGCCGGGTCAACATTTATTGTCCGTTCCTACTGCCCACAGGCAATTATGAATCAACCACATTGCTGTGGGTCTGGACATGTAGGCCATACCAGGCAAGGATGACAGCTTCCTTCTCTAAAGGACATTAGTGAACCAATGGGTTCTTCCAACAATCAACATTAGTTTCTGGTCGTTATTAGACTTTGAATTCCAGATTTTTATTGAGTTCACATTCCACCATCTATATGGCAGGATTCTAACCTGAGTCCCGATAACATTACCTAGGTTTCCGGAAAATAGTCTGGTGTCAATGCCGCTAGGCTTTCCCTAAAAACATAAAAGCTAATGACTCAGCTCTGGAAGTCTCTGGATACTTGGAGATCAGACATACCCTCTCTGAAGTCCTGATGCACTCTTAATGTGGTAAATGCCTACCAAGTTGGAAATTCTATGGAACCCTCTGATAAAATCCTAAACTCCAGGTTAAAAACTCAGAAACTTGGAGGGTTCTGCCACATTCTTTCTCTGAATCACTTACCTAAATAGCTAGCCAGGAAAATTTAGAAGAGTTAAACATGCTGTAACTCCTGACTAACAGTTAAATTGACCACTCACTCACACTGACTTGTCTCCACACGTCGACATCCCATACATCCACCTACACGGTCCCCTCCTCTCACCAAACCCAACAGACACTCGACCCCTCCCTATATACCTGACCCAATCCCCATCCTATTCTTAAGCCAAGTCCCTCCGTCAAACCTACTGCTCTGGACCTGACCTTCTCCCACATCCTTGAACCTGATTTGACTTTTTTCATAAATGATCCACATCCCAATCTGATCATTCACCTGCTCAGGAACAAAACAACCCAGTCCCTACTCGCCTCTTCCCCTCAAGACCCAATCCAAGATCCCTCTGACCCCCAACAGATGTCTGAACCAATCTGACTGGCTTTCAGTCTACCTACCCACAGTCGTCTGTATCTACCGTTTCTACCTTGGAACCCTATCTGCCCTCTCCCACTCTCCTTCAGTTCTGAAGAAGAGGCATCCCAGACTTTAAACATTAACTCTGTCTCTATCCACAAATGCTATCAAACCTGCTGGGTTTCTGCAGTACTTTCTATGCTTTTATTTCCCTACTCACCCTTCTTTTTACAAAAAAGGCCCCCCATCTGGCCTCCTTGTGAGGATTCAGCTGGCTCCAATGTTAGCTGTGCACTTATGAGGCCTTCGGTGCCACATGTTGGGCCCAGAAATGTGGTGGATGAATGCAGGTCCATAAAGTCAGTGCAAGAGCAGCAATCCGATAGTGAGTACTGCTCTTGGAAGATTCATTTCCAATATTTCCCAATTACTTCAGCCTTGGTCTGTGATTAGACTGCCACGACAGAAGGTTATACTTCAGAGCCATGATGCAGGTCTCTTAACTGTTGGGGAAGTGGGGCTCAGAGGAGAGCAGTCAGCTTTACAGTGACTTTCCTGGAATTGGTCAATTAATTGCCTAAAGGTGGACCTGGTGTGGAATTAAGGATTATAGGCAGGTGCTTGAAGCTGCAGGAGGCTTTTGGGCATTGAAAAAGCAGCAGGATACCTTATCAGATAAATGAGTGAGAGAGAGAGAGGGAGCATCTCAATTTTGAGGAGTTCTCCCTCCAGTTTTTTTAAAACATCTAATGAAAAGTGCCCATGGCCCAACATTGTGGAAAGGAGACTGACTTCTACAGGGTGTCCTGCAGCTGAAGCCAGATAGGCACGAAAGCCCTGGGACTGTCTGGAGCCCTGACCTCTCTGGTTGGTCGCTGGGAGACTGTCTCCACGTAGTTGTTGCCAATGCCTTCAAGCCCAGAAGGGAAAAGCCAATACGATTGATCTTGAATACCTCCAAATAGAGTTTCAGCACAACCTGTATGTTCATTTCCGAGTATGACTGATTTTTACTGGCTTTCCCTTCAAGAGGTTGATGTTTGACCATTGACAGTTGGGCCCTATTTGGCCTTTAGGTAGCTCAATTGTTTACTTACTATTTACGGGAAAACAGTCCCTTTCCTATGCCTCTGAGAAATTGATGTGGGAGCAACTGAGAGAAATTTGACAATTTCATGCTTGCCTAATAAAACCATAAAACTTGAGACTCAAAGTAGGCCACTTAGCCCATCATGTCTGCACTGCCATTCAATGAGATCATGACTGACCTGATAATCTTTAACTCCACTTTTCTGCCTATCTCCCATAATCCTTGATTCCCTTACTCATTACAGAATCTGTCTGTCTCAGCCTTGAATACATTTAATGACCCAGCCTTAACAGTCCTCTTCTGTAAACAATTCTATCCATTCAGTACCCTCTGAGAGAAAGAATTCCTCCGTGACTCTGTATTAAATGAATGACCCCTTCCTCTGAGACAATGTCATCTGGTCCTA
Organism: Stegostoma tigrinum; assembly: GCF_030684315.1. Taxonomy (NCBI): domain Eukaryota; kingdom Metazoa; phylum Chordata; class Chondrichthyes; order Orectolobiformes; family Stegostomatidae; genus Stegostoma; species Stegostoma tigrinum. The sequence goes on along the minus strand of NC_081355.1, from coordinate 153,204,398 downwards.
CATGTCCTATAAAGAAAAGCAACTTCTCTGCGTCTAAGATAATAAAATGTGAGGCTGGATGAACACAGCAGGCCAAGCAGCATCTCAGGAGCACAAAAGCTGACGCATCACCCTCTCTGATGAAGGGTCTAGGCCCGAAACGTCAGCTTTTGTGCTCCTGAGATGCTGCTTGGCCTGCTGTGTTCATCCAGCCTCACATTTTATTATCTTGGAATTCTCCAGCATCTGCAGTTCCCATTTTCTCTGCGTCTACCCTGACAAGCTACTAAGAATTTTATATGTTTCAATAGGATCTCCTATCATTATAGACTCATAGAGTTATACAACATGGAAACTGATCCTTCGTTCCAACTCATTCATGCTGACCATTTGCCAGCATTTGGCCCATACCCCTCTCAACCCTTCGTATTCATGTACCCATCCAAATGTCTTTGAAATGTTGTAATTGTACCCACCTCTACCACCTCCTCTGGCAGCTCATTTCATACATGTGCCACCTAATGCATGAAAATGTTACCCCTCAGGTCCCTTTCAAATCTTTCCTCTCTCGCCTTAAACCCTCTAGTTTGTACTCCCATACCCCATACCTGCCCGTCATGATTTTATAAACCTCTATAAGATCACCCCTCAGCCTCTTAACCTTCAGGGACAAAAGCCCTGGCCTATTCAGCCTCTCTGTACAAGTCAAACCCTCTGGTCCTGTCAACATCCTTGTAAATTCTTGGTAGTGTGGATGTGCAGAGGGATCTTGGTGTCCATGTACATAGATCCCTGAAAGTTGCCACCCAGGTTGATTGTGCTGTTAAGAAGGCTTACGGTGTGTTAGGTTTTATTGGTAGAGGGATTGAGTTACGGAGCCGTGATGTCATGCTGCAACTGTACAAAACGCTAGTGCGGCCTCATTTGGAATATTGCGTGCAGTTCTGGTCGCCCCATTACAGGAAGGATGTGGAAGCTTTGGAAAAGGTGCAGAGGAGGTTTACCAGGATGTTGCCTGGTCTGGAGCGCAGGCCCTATGAAGAAAGGCTGATGGACTTGGGTCTGTTCTCATTGGAGAGAAGGAGGCTAAGAGGGGATTTAATAGAGACATACAAGATGATCAGAGACCAGAATTGTACGCAGTATTCTTAAAGTGGCCTAACCAATGTCTTGTACAGCCACAACCTGATGTCTCAACTCCTATATTCAATGTTCTAACTAATGAAGGCAGGCATACCAAACGCTTTCTTCACTGCCCTGTCCACATGTAACTTCGCTTTCAAGGAACTATGCACCTGCACTCCTGGGTCTCTTTGTTCAACAACACTCCCCAGGGCCCTAACATTAATTGTATAAAGCCTGCCCTGGTTTGCTTAGTAAAATTGCAGCATTTCATAATTATCTAAATTAAACTGCAACTGCCTCTCCTCAGCCCATCTGATGAAGGTACCATCATACTCTAAGATAATCTTCTTCATTGCCCACTACACCAACCATTTTGGTGTTACCTGCAAACTTATTAACCATGCCTCCTATATTCCCATCCAATTCGTTTATATAAATGATGCAAAGTAGTGATCCCAGCACTAATCTTTGTGGCACATTGCTGGTCTCAGGTTTCCAGTCCAAAAAGCAATCCTCTAACACCCACTCTGTCTCCTATCTTCAGGCCAATTTTGTATCCAATTGACAAGCTCCCCTGGATCCTGTGTGATCTAACCTTACTAACTGGTCTACCATGCAGGACCTTGTAGAACACTTTGCTGAAGTCCATATAGACAACGTTTACCACTCTGTTTTCATAAATCTTCTGAGTTTAAGTGATGCGTAGAACTAGAAAGATCCAACGTGCTCAGCCTCTCTTCATAAGAAAATTCTTTCATATTTGGCATCAATCTGGCATACCTTCTCTGAACTGCCTTCAATGTCAGTGCATCTTTTCTTAGATCAGGAGACCAAGACTGTTCACAGTTTTCTAGGTCTAGTGTGCTTTGTGTGGTTTTAGCAAGACCTCCCTTTTTTGAAATTCCATTTTCCATGAAATAAAGGCCAACATTCCAATTGCCTTCCCAATTAACGGCTAAACTTGGATGCCAGATTTTTGTGATTCATGCACGAAGATCCTCAAATTCCTCCGAGCTGAAACTTTCTGCAATCATTCCCCAGCTCCTCTATTATTCCTGCCAAAGTGCATAACCTCACGTATTTCCAAATTACTTTCCGTCTGCCAAGTTTTTGCCCACATGCTTACCTGTCAATGTCCCTCCGTATACTCTCTGTGTCATCCTCTCTATGTGCCTTCCTGCCTGTTTCTCTGTCATCCATAAACATGATAATAGTACATTCACTTTCCTCACTTGTTTCATTAATATATATTCATAGAATCCCCACATCGTGGAAACAGGCCATTCAGCCCGTCAAGTTCACACTGACCCACCAAAGAGCATTCCGGACAGATCCACCCCATCCCAGTAACCCAGCATTTCTCATGGCTAATCCACCTAGCCTGCACATCTTTGGACTGGAGCACCCAAGAAAACCCATGCCAACATGGGGAGAATGTGCAAACTCCACACAGAGATGTAGAATCAAACTGGGCTCCCTGGTGCTGTGAAGCAGCAGTGCTGTCCACTGAGCCACCATGCGACCTAAGTTTTCAATTCTCAGGTGGATTTTTGACTATAATTTTGCATTTCTAAATACTTGCATCTGCACTCACACAAATGTTTGCACAAAGTGACTAATCCAGATGAAAACTCCGAGGCATGCGGCCTTTTTGATGAGCTATCAAGTTAAGAACTTCTCTACCTATTTAGAGATGTGAAAAATAAAAATGACCAGCAGACCCATCAATATGACAAACAGGAGGCTGGAAAAAGCCAGGCAGCATCTGGGGGAAAGGAGCAGTCAACGTTTCGGGTATTACCCTTCTTCAGGACTAGATATGGGGTAGAGGGAGCTGCACATTAAGGGGGAAGCAAGGATGGTAGCGGAATGGTGGTGATAGGTGGATACTGGTAGTAGGTATGACCTGGTTGGTTGATGAGAGGGATGAATCCCATTGGTGGCTTTAAGGGAGAGTCAGAAGGTGGAATGGAAGGGAGGATGTAGGTCTGCAAGGGGAGGCCGTGGTTGGATGGCAAGGTTATTTGAAATTGGAGAACTCAGTGTTGAGTGGTCTGGGCTTTAGGATGCCCAGGCAGATGATAAGTTGTTGTTCTTCAAATTTCTGTTGCCCGTCAATATGTTTTAAAGTGTAGTCACACAAAGCATCTGAAACAGCAATTTGACGTATCTACACTAAGACCAACAAAAGGTTGAAATTATGATGTTTATTTGAAGTTAATCTCTTCCTTGAATGAAATGTTGTTCTCCATTCACAGGTGAAAGAGTATCACAGTGTGTTTTACCTTGTATTGCGAGGTGTTCCAGAGCCTTTGAATGCCAATGAGGGTAGCACCAGTAGGTAAGCTTCACATGTGCCTGCACATCTCTGTCTCATGCCACACCTTGTTTTGTACTCATATTTCCAATGGGTTTCCACACCATGGTCGTCTCCCCAGGGTAGGGGAGTCTAAAATTAAAGAGCATAGGCTCATGGTGAGAAGGGAAAGATTTAAAAGGGACCTGAGGGCCAATACTTTCACACAGACATTGGTGCATGTAGGGGAAGTAGTAGAAGTGGTTATGATTATAATGTTTAAAAGATTTTGGAGTAGATTTGTAGCTTGGGTTGTGGGTGTTGAGGTTGGTTGGCTCGCTGAGCTGGTTTGTTGTTCCGCAGGCGTTTCATTACCTTGCTGGGTAACATCCTCAGTGCAGCCCCCGATGAAGTGTTGGTATGTTTTCCTGCCTGGTTTTTAAACTCTGGGGTCCGTTGAGCTGGATTGCCTCACTTCCAAGTGAGTGAGTAGGAACTGCACTGAGGATGTTACCAAGCATGGTATGAAATGTCTGCGAAACAAGAAACCAGCTCGGCGAGCCAACCAACTTCATCAACCCAATGTTTAAAAGACATTTGGACAGTTACATGAATAGGAAAGTTTTAAAGGGATATGGACCAAATAAAGGCAAATAGCATGAATTTGGTTTCGGTAACCTGGTCGGCATGGATGAGTTAGCGAGTTTTGAGAAGATTTGTAGCTCAGGTTGAGGTCCTGGATGTGAGTTTGCTCGCTGAGCTGGAAGGTTAGTTTTCAGACGTTTCATCACCTTTTGTTTTCTTTTTATTTGAAAAAATATACTTTATTCATAGAATGTACAAAAAATAAAACATTTATACACCTACCCAGTCATGCAAGCCACTCCGGGTTACCCGGGGGTACGTACACCAACTAAAGGGAAAAAAAAACAAAACAGAGAAAAAAAAACAAAGCAAAGAAACCGCCCCGGCAGTCGTCACCCCACACAGTCCCAGTTGGCCCCCTGACCAGTTGGGGAAGGCGCCAGCTGGGCCCAGTTACCAGATAGGATTCTTTACCCTTTTCTGGACGAGGGGGCTCATACGGTGGTCTTTCCCCACCGCGCCTTGGCGGCGGCTGCCCCAAGCTTTAGCGCGTCCCTCAGCACGTAGCCCTGGACCTTGGAGTGCGCCAGTCTGCAACACTCGGTCGGGGTCAGTTCTTTCAGCTGGTAGACCAGCAAGTTGCGGGCAGACCAAAGAGCGTCTTTCACCGCATTGATGGTCCTCCAGGCGCAGCTGATGTTGGTCTCGGTGTGCGTCCCCGGAAACAGCCCGTAGAGCACGGAGTCCCGCGTCACGGAGCTGCTCGGGACGAACCTCGACAAATACCACTGCATCCCCCTCCAGACCTCCTGCGCATAGGCACACTCCAGAAGGAGGTGATCAACAGTCTCGTCCCCCCCGCAGCCACCTCGAGGGCAGCGTGCGGTGGTGCAGAGATTCCGGGCATGCATAAAGGATCTCACTGGCAGAGCCCCTCTCACCACCAGCCAAGCAATGTCCTTGTGCTTGTTTGAAAGTTCTGGCGATGAGGCATTCTGCCAAACGATTTTGGCAGTCTGCGTGGGGAACCACACGACGGGATCCACCCTCTCCTTTTCCCGAAGGGTCCTGAGGATACTACGTGCTGACCACTGCCTGACGGCCTTGTGGTCAAAGGTGTTTCCTTTCAAAAATTTCTCCACGAAGGACAGGTGGTATGGAACGGTCCAACTACTCGGAGCGTTCCGCGGCAACGAGGCCAGGCCCATCCTTCGCAACACCGGGGACAGGGAGAACCTCAGTAAGTAGTGACACTTGGTGTTTGCGTACTGAGGATCTACGCACAGCTTGATGCAGCCACACACAAAGGTAGCCGTCAGGGCGAGGGTGGCGTTCGGTACGCCCTTTCCCCCATTTCCCAGGTCTTTGTACATGGTGTCTCTGCGGACCCGGTCCATCCTCGACCCCCAAATGAAGTGGAAGATGGCCCGGGTGACCGCAGCGGCGCAGGTCCAGGTAATAGGCCAGGCCTGCGCCACATACAACAGTACCGAAAGCCCCTCGCACCTGACAACCAGGTTCTTACCCACGATGGAGAGGGAGCGGAGCGTCCACCTGCCCAGCTTCTGCTTAAATTTGGAGATACGCTCCTCCCAAGTCTTAGTGCATGCCCCAGCTCCACCAAACCAAACACCCAGCACCTTCAGGTAGTCTGTCCTGACGGTGAAGGGGATGAAGGAGCGGTCGCCCCAGTTCCCGAAGAACATGACCTCGCTCTTACCCCTATTGACTTTGGCACCCGACGCCAGTTCAAACTGGCCGCAGATGTCCAACAGCCTACTCACCGACCGACGATCGGTGCAGAAGACGGCGACATCATCCATGTACAGGGAGGTCTTGACCTGAAGGCCTCCGCTGCCTGGGATAGTCACGCCCTTCAGGCTCACGTCCTTCCTGATGGAGGCGGCGAAGGGCTCCACACAGCACACGAACAAGGCAGGAGAGAGCGGGCAGCCCTGCCTGACTCCAGATCTAACAGGAAAACTGTCCGATTCCCACCCGTTGATCGAGACTGCGCTAACGATGTTGGCGTAGAGCAGCCGGATCCAATTGCGGATGCCCTCCCCGAACCCCAATTTGGAGAGGACGTCCCTCATGTAAGCATGAGAGACCCTGTCGAAGGCCTTCTCCTGGTCCAGGCTGACGAGGCAGGTGTCCACCCGCCTGTCCTGTACGTAGGCGATCGTATCCCTGATGAGCGCGAGGCTCTCAGCGATCTTCCTGCCCGGCACAGCACAGGTTTGGTCAGGGTGAATCACCGACTCCAGGACAGACCTGACCCGGTTGGCAATGACCTTGGCCAGGATTTTGTAGTCCACGTTCAAAAGTGAAATGGGACGCCAATTCTTAATTTCTTCCCTCTCCCCCTTCCTCTTGTAAATGAGGGTGATGATGCCCTTCCTCATGGACTTGCACATTTCCCCTGCCCGAAGCGCACTATCGTACACCTCCAGCAGGTCCTGGCCGACCAGGCCCCACAGAGCAGAATACAGCTCGACCGGTAAGCCATCACTTCCGGGAGTCCTATTCCTCTGCAAGGACTTGAGGGCTCTGGCCAGCTCGTCCAGGGATATCGGCCGGTCCAGCCACTCCCTCGTGCCGTCATCTAAGACCTCCGTGATAGACGACAGGAACGACTCAGAGGCCGTGCTGTCCGTGGGCTTCGCGTCGTACAGTCCGGCATAGAAGGATCTGCTGATCCTCAAAATGTCGGGCCGAGACGACGTCACCGAGCCGTCGTCCTCCTTCAGCCGGCTAAGCACAGAGCTCTCTTTGTGCACCTTCTGAAAGAAGAAACGTGAGCACGTCTCGTCCTGCTCCACAGAGCGGACCCTGGACCGGAAGATTATCCTGGAGGCCTCTGCGGCGAAGAGCGAGGCTTGCTGGCCCCTCACCTCGCGGAGGTCCTCCGTGACATCGACCCCCATCAACTGCAGAAGGAGCAGGTTCTGCACCCTTTTCTGGAGTCGCGACAGCTTTCCCCGCCTCTCTCTTGCCTTCTGAACACCCTTGAGGACAAAGAACCTCTTGATGTTCTCCTTCACCGTCTCCCACCAGTCGCCTGGAGACTCAAAGAGGGGTTTCACGGTCCTCCAACCGGTGTACTCCCTCTTAAGCTCCTCGACGTTCTCTGGGGTCAACAGAGTCGTGTTGAGCTTCCACGTCCCCTTGCCGGCCGGCTGGTCGTCCTGCAAGTGACAGTCGGCCAACAGGAGGCAGTGGTCAGAGAAGAACACCGGCTCGACACCAGTGGATCTGACCGAGAACGTCCGTGACACAAACAGGAAGTCTATCCTTGAGCGGATAGACCCGTCTGGCCGCGACCAGGTGTACCTCTGCTGCGCTCCGTCTGCAGGGGTGCTGAAGACGTTGAGCAGCTTGGCGTCCTTCACCGTGCCCATCAGGAATCTGGACGTGACGTCCAGTTGAATCCCCCCACCCACTGTCCCCACGCCGGATCTTCCATCTGCATCAATGATGCAGTTGAAGTCTCCGCCTAGGATGACCGGCCTGGACGTAGCCAGCAGGGGTGGAAGCCGCTGCAGGACGGCCAACCGCTCACTCCGTACCCCTGGGGCGTACACGTTGATCAGCCTCAGGGGAGCGTTCCTGTAGGTGATGTCAGCCACTAGGAGGCGCCCCCCCACCACCTCCTGAACTTGAGAGATGGTGAAGTTGTGCCCCCGCAGCAGAATAGCCAGGCCCGAGGAGCGACAGTCGTTACCCCCCGACCAGATCGAAGGCCCACAGGTCCAGGCGCTGGACCATTTCCCGTACCTGCCGAGGTGCGGTATCCCGCACTCCTGCAGAAACAGGAGGTCCGCCTTGATGGTGGTCAGGTAGGCCAACGTGGACACACGTCTCGCGGTTGACTTGACGCTGCGCACATTAATGCTCGCAATTCGTACCCCCATTGTGGGCAGTGACCGCAGTACCCTCCCCAGGTCCAAGGTCCAGCCCCTCCATCTGTCCCTTCATGCCCATTGCCCGGGCTAACTGCTGGACGCTCTCTGGGCTCAGGAAACCGTCTGTGCTGCCTTCCGGGTGGCATCCCCCCGTCAGGGGTGCGGAGGCAGGAGGGTCCGGCTCTGGATCAGGCTGGGGACGTGCTGTTTCCTCCTTCCCGCCTGTAAGTTCCGGGGGGCCCTCCAGTGCTCCAGCGGCACTTGACTGGGTGTCGGAGTGAGCCTCAGGACGCCTCCCGTCACCTGGAAGCGGGGTGCTGCTTTCCTCCCCCCTCGAGACCTTTAACTTCTGCTTCGGGTGGGCCCTCTCCGAATCCTCCTCGTCAGAGGAGCTCTTATAGCCCCCCTGTAGCTGTCTCTTCCCTCCTGATTGTTGCGGTTCCTGGGCCCGTCGACGCACCTTCCTCCTCGCTTTCCGGACTGTAGTCCACTCCCCTGGGTCGCCTGTCGCCGCCTCCATTGGCTCCGGGTTGTCGGGGGGGATCGGAGCCTGCAGGGGTGCTTTGCTGGCCTCGGGCCCATCCTGCAGGGCTGGGCCCTCCTGCACGGCCTGGCCCTCCTGCACATTAGTGGGGTCCTTGCTGGGCCCTGGTGCCTTCCTCTCCTCCGGGGGGGCTGGCCCCGCATTTCCCCTGCCGGCGACCTGGGCGTAGGTGGTACCCCGCCGCGGGCATGCCCTATAGAAGTGGCCCGCTTCCCCGCAAAGGTTGCAGCTTCTCTCTCGTGGGCAATCCTTTGCAAGGTGTCCCTCCTCCCTGCAGATGGTGGCTTTGCAGTCGGCCGCCATGTGACCTGACCTACCACAGGCATGGCAGACTTTAGGTTGCCCTGCATAGGTCAGGTAGCCCCTGCTCCCGCCGATCGCGAAGCTGGACGGTGGGTGTGCGACATTCCCGTCTGCGCCCATCCTCAGCGTCACCTTGACCTGCCTCTTACTCGTCCAGATGCCAAAGGGGTCCACCATGTCAGTTAGGTCCCCTTCCACCTTCACATACCTTCCGAGGAAGGTCAGGACATCAACTGCTGGCACATGCGGGTTGTACATGTGTACAGTCACCATACGGCTCCTCTGCGCTGGCATCACAAACAGTGGGACAGCGGTCAATACAGAGAGGGGGCCCTCACCTCCTTTCTCCTTGAAAACCTCCAGGAAGCGCTCGCAAAGCTTGGCACTCCGGAAGGTCACATCGTAAAAACCTCCTCCGGGGAAATCCTGCAGGCAGTAAATGTCCGCAGCAGCAAACCCACAACAGTCCAACAGGACCCTCTTCACGAAGAAGGTGCGGTCCACAGGTGCACCTTCATCCATCTTCTTTACAGAAACACGGATGGTGTTCCGGACCCCCTGACCTGGGGCACGAGCACTTGCCGCAGCCATCATTGCAGGTTGGCTGCTCCCCTGAACCAGCGTTAGGCCGAAGCCAGCATTAAGATCCACTGGTCGCAAGGGTGCACAGCCAACCCGACGTCCTCCTTTCACCTCCAAGACAGCACTCTCGTCCTCTCAGTCCACAAGAGAGTGGGTCTTTATTGTGTTCGAGATGTAAGCTGGTTCACTGAGCTGTAAGGTTTATCCCCAGACATTTCGTCACCATTCCAGGTAACATCACCAGTGAGCCTCCAACGAAGCGCTGGTGTTATGTCCCGCTTTCTATTTATCTGGTTAGGTTTCCTTGGGTTGGTGATGTCATTTCCTGTGTTGATGTCATTTCCTGTTCTTTTTCTCAGGGGATGGTAGATTGGCTCCAAATCAATGTGTTTGTTGATGGAGTTCCAGTTGTAATGCCATGCTTCTAGGAATTCTCGTGCGTGTCTCTGTTTGGCTTGTCCTTGGATGGATGTGTTGTCCCAAACAAAGTGGTGTCGTTCCTCATCTGTATGTAAGGATACTAGTGATAGTGGGTCATGTCGTTTTGTGGCTAGTTGATGTTCATGTATCCTGGTTGCTAGCTTTCTGCCAGTTTGTCCAATGTAGTGTTTGTCACAGTTCTTGCAAGGTATTTTGTAGAGGACGTTCATTTTGTTTGTTGTCTGTATAAGGCCTTTTAAGTTCATTAGCCGCTGTTTTAGTGTGTTGGTGGGTTCGTGGGCTACCCTGATGCCAAGAGGTCTGAGTAGTCTGGCAGTCATTTCAGAAACGTCTTTGATGTAGGGGAGAGTGGTTATGGTTTATGAGCCCGTTTTGTCTGTTTGTTTGGGTTTATCGCTGAGGAATCAGCGGACTGTGTTCATAGGGTACCCATTGGATGAGTTAGGCTATATGGCCTTGTTTCCATGCTGTATGACTCTGTGACTTTATCTTAAGTTAACAAGGACCCATGTCCTTTGCCAACTGTGCCCTCATGCCACAAAAGGGTCAGCTCTCCTTGGAAGACGTCTGAACCTTTGAAAGATAATCCTTGTTGGATATAAAATCAAATCAAATTGTGCCAAATTAAATCCTTTTCTTCGCTCATACATTTCAGGAAAGGCAGCTTGGAAAGATCAATGAAAACAGCTTCTGCAGCAATTACTAATATCGTAGGCATGGAGCTGGAGGTTAAGGGCTACACCGAGCCATTTCAAATCTTGTTGAAGCCTTATGCCATTCTAATCCCTGGCGAGAACTACCTGGGCACAACTCTGAAAAAGTATTTTGAGGTTTGAATTTAAATGTCTTTGGATGAAGAAAAGATACAACTGCAGAGCATTGCAATGATGTTAAACATGAGTAGAAACTTGAGTAGACCGTACCTGGGTGTGTGGTACTGAGTTCTGAGCTCCACATCAGGGCACTGAAGAAAGTACATGCACAATTTTCAGGAATAATACCAGCATTACGATTGTAAGCTTATCAGGAAAGGCTGAACAGGCTTCAGGCTGCTTTCACAAGACTAAGGGCCAACCTGATAGAGGTTTCTAAAATCAAGTGATTTCAGTAGTGAGATGGAGAGAATTAGGCCAGTAGGATCAGCACGAAGATATTAATGTACCAGCCTACTCCTGAAAAGTCCTGACCTGAGCCCAAAGTTTCAGTTCATGACCAGATTTTGCCAAAAGTGGATAAATTCATGCAGCACACTCTTTTGAGCTGTGTGTACTGATGTTGAGGTACATGCAAGAAATACCAATGCCAACATAGCCTTTTGCAGAGATCAAATATCTGGTTGGGAACAAAGGAAAGTTAGTCTGACTGTCAAACTGGAGATCTACAGAGCTGATAGTTGAGATAAAAACATTTAAGGAGAAGGGTATTTAATGGAAAGCTTGATAAGTACACCAGGAAGGAAATAGTTGAAGATTATGCTGATAAGTTCAGATGAATATAGGAGGAGCATGTATAAAAACACACATAGACCTGTTGTCCCAAATAGCTTGTTAATGATTTGTTTTATTGATTTATTGTAGTCACATGTACCTATATACAGTGAAAAGCTTTGTTTTGCGAGCAGTACAGGCAGATCATAGCAAATAAGGACTTACAGACCCTTCTGAGGAAGGGCCATCACCTGAAACATTAACTCTGATTTTTATTTCACAGGTGCTGCCAGATCTGCTGAGCATTTCCAGCAACTTCTGTTTTTGTTCCATGCCATAACATTGGCTGGCTGAGAGCTTGTTGAAAAGGTATTCGAAGCAGCAGGAAGAGAGTGGTGAAGAGGCAGGGTTGCTAACTTTGGAGAGATTCTTTGAGTGTTTGGGGAGCCTCCCAGCAGGGGCAGGGGTGGAAATTACAGGCCCTACTGCTGCTTGCCCATGTCCCTGGGTCCACCCTGGTCCTGACCTGAGCATTGTGAATACCCTAGAGTCCTGGGGTCGGTTTTGAACTCTGATGTACCCCATTTTCCCAGGTGGTCTGATAGCAAGTTTGCTGATGACACTAAGATTGGTGGAGTAGCTGATAGTGAAGGGGACTGTCAGAAATTACAGCAGAATATAGATAGACTGGAGAGTTGGGCAGATAAATAGCAGATGGAGTTCAATCCGGGCAAATGCGAGGTGATGCATTTTGGAAGATCAAATTCAAGGGCGAACGATACAGTAAATGGAAAAGTCCTAGGGAAAATTGATGAACAGAGAGATCTGGGTGTTCAGGTCCATTGTTCCCTGAAGGTGACAATGCAGGTCAATAGGGTGGTCAAGAAGGCATATGGCATGCTTTCCTTCATTGGGCGGGGTATTGAGTACAAGAGTTGGCTGGTCATGTTGCAGTTGTATAGGACTTTGGTTCGGCCACATTTGGAGTACTGTGTACAGTTCTGGTCGCCACAATACCAAAAGGATGTGGATGCTTTGGAGAGGGTGCAGAGGAGGTTCACCAGGATGTTGGCTGGTATGGAGGGTGCTAGCTATGAAGAGAGGTTGAATAGATTAGGATTATTTTCATTAGAAAGACGGAGATTGAGGGGGGACCTGATTGAGGTCTACAAAATCATGAGGGGTATAGACAGGGTGGATAGCAAAAAACTTTTTCCCATAGTGGGGGACTCAATTACTAGGGGTCATGAGTTCAAAGTGAGAGGAGGAAAGTTTCAGGGAGATATGCATGGAAAATTCTTTACACAGAGGGTGGTGGGTGCCTGGAACGCGTTGCCAGTGGAGGTGGTAGACGCAGACACGTTAGCGTCTTTTAAGATATATTTGGACAGGTACATGGATGGGCAGGGAGCAAATGGACACAGACCGTTAGAAAATAGATGACTGATTAGACAGAGGATCTTGATCGGCGCAGGCTTGGAGGGCCGAAGGGCCTGTTCCTGTGCAGTCGGTTTCTTTGTTTCTTTGAATAATGCCCAGGGCCTCTTCCTTTCTATCAGCCTGGTCTCTGAATCTCACATCCACCATGTTCTTCCTATGTCGATCCAATACAATACCCCCAGCTTACTTTGATCCTGGAGCCACGGCTGCCTTGCTAGTGAGCCTGCCTGCAGTCCCAGTAGCTCCCGGATTGCTGAAGCTAATCAATTTGCGGTTTCAATTGAGAGGACGGAAGTCCCACTCTGCCCTCATTAACACCACCCAAGTCACTTCTGCGGGGCAGGCTTACTTCTCAGTCCAACCAACCTCCTAGTGGCGGTATGTGAGTGAGCAGTTTGCTCCCTGCATCAAGCGGCCTAAGCCGTGTGGAAAGCATCCACCCTGTCCCTGCCTGTCATAGCCCTGACATGTAAAAGCCTCCCAGGGTTGGTCATTGCTAGCCCTCCAACTTCAGCTTACAGCTTCTCTATGGTACCAGAAGAAATGGCACTCAGCATTTATTGGATAGGCTCGGTTTATTTTCTTTGGAACAAAGGCGACTGAGAGCAGTTTTAATTGAGATGTACAAAATTATGAGGGGCCAAGACATAACTTTTTATTTGCTCTTGAGATGTGACTGCTATTGGCAAATCCAGGATTTGTTGCCCATCCATAACTGACCTTGTGAAGGTGGTAGCGAGTTGCCTTCTTGAACTGCTGTAATCCAGTCAGTGTAGGTGCACCTACAATGCTTTCTTTCTCTGTCGTGGCTTGAGACAACTGATAGACCCATAAAAAGTCAACCACATTGCTTTGGATCAGGAATTGCATGTAAGCCAGACCACATTAAGGATCACAGATTTCCCTTCCTAAAGGGTATTAGTGAACCAGCTGGGTATTTATCCAACAATCCAGTAATTTCTTGGTCATTAGTATTGTAATTCTAGAGGAAAGGATTAATACTCAAATATATAAATAGTCAGTTTCTATCAGTAATGATGTAAGCGATCACCCTACAGCAAACTCCAAAGAGATGATTCTGTATACTCCAAACTGAAATTAATTGTGTGAATATTTTGTAATGTGTTAAATAAAAGGAAATTTTACCAATAGCTTAGACTTTAGCTCCTAATGACGATGCAGACTCTTCTAAAAATGACGACCATTATAACATGGAGACTATCAAGTGGATAGGGTGATAAAGAAGGTATATGGTGTGCTTACGTTCATTGTTCAGGGATTTGAGTACAAGAGTCAAAACGTCACGTTGTAGCTTTACAAGACTTTGGTTAGGCCACACTTAAATACACTTACATTTAATTCTGGTTGCCACATTGCAGGAAGGATGTGAAGGCTTTGGAGAGGGTTCAGAAGAGGTTTGCCAGATTGCTGCCTGGATTAGAGGGTATGAGCTATAAGGAAAGGCTAGAAAAACACGGGTTGTTTTCTCTTGAGCTGCAGAGGCTGAGGGGAGACTTGATAGAAGCCTATAAAATGAAGAGATGCATAGATAGGGTTGCCGGTCAGAATCTTCTCCCCGAATTGAAATGTCTAATACCAGGGGGCATGCATTTAAGGTGAGAGGGGGAAAGTTCAAAGGAGACTTGAGGAGCAAGTTTCTTACAAATGGAGGTCTAGATATGTGGAACACACTGCCAGGGCTGGTGGAGGAGGCAGGTACGATAAGGACATCTGAGGGGCTTTTAGATAATCACATGAATTTGCAAAAAATGGAGGGATATGGACCAAGGGCAGGCAAAACGGATTAGTTTCATTTGTCTTCACGTTCGGTACAACATCGTGGCCTGAAGGGCCCGTTCCTGTGCTGTGCTGTTCTAATGTTCTGCTGCCATTTTATTCCAGATTTGTTAATAAATTGAATTTGTTCAATCGTAGCGGCTGCAGTGGGATTTACATCATATCTTCAGAGTGAATAGGAAGAATTAATTTTCCTCAGCAGACGGTTCAAAGACATAGGCATTAATTTAAATGATTGTTGGAGTGAACCTGAGAAGAATTTCTTTCACCTAAAGGGTGGTGGGGATCTGGAACCTATTTTTTGAAAGTGTGGTAGAGACAGAAACCATCATGGTATTGGGCAGGTTCTTGGACATCCACGTGAGGTACTGGAACCTGTAGACCAAGAGCTGCCTCCATTCCACATAATGTTCAAAATGTTAATCCTAATCTAAATATCCTACCAATTTAACCAGAAAGTGCTTCAAATGTAAAACATGAGGGTCTTGAAACAAGTGAAACATACTAGGTTACTCTCAATAAATGCATTCAGCTTCTTGTGTGCTGTGTTTACTGCAGATGTGGAATAACAGCAAATCCACCATCTACTTCGAATGGGAGAGCGTGCATGATTCTCACATCCTGGAGGTGCTGCCACCTTGTGGAGCAATAGGTAATGCCATGATAGTGCTGACCACTCTCTCTGCCATTGATCTCTGTGCCTATAAATTATGTGTCTGTGTGGTTCTCTGTGACTTCACCTGGTGAAAGGGCTATGTTCCAAAAGCTTGTAATTTCAAATAAACCTGTTGGACTCTAAGCTGGTGGCCGTGTGAATTTTGACCTTGTCCATTCCAGTCCAAAACTGACACCTGATGATGATAATAATAATATTGAGGCTGGGATACTTAAATACTTTGGGATAGTTTGTATAGACTAGGTCTAAATTCCCTGGAATATAGAAATTTATGAGGTAATCTAACTAAAGTGTTTAAGATGATTAAATAAGTTTATAGGATGGATAGATAGACACTATTTGTTTCTTTTGGTACAGAGTCCCAAGTAAGAAGTGCTCAGGGGCATGTGAGAAATTACTTCTTTACATAAAAGATAGTTGAATTTTCTCCTACAGGACATTCCTGAGGTTGAGATCCAACTGAAATTATAAAAGAAAACAATATTGGTGAATTTAAAAAGAAACAAAATTACTAAAGAACTGTGAATGCTGGAAATCAGAAATTGCTGGGAAAGCTCAATAGGCCCGGCAGCATGGTAGTGCAGTGGTTAGCACTGCTGCCTCACAGTGCTAGTGACCTAGGTTCAATTCTACCCTTAGCAACTGTCTATGTGGAGTTTGTACGTTCTCCCCGTATGTGCATGGGTTTCCCCTGGGTGCTCGGTTTTCCTCCCACAGTCCAAATGTGTGCAGGTTAGGTGGACTGGCCAAGCTAAACTGCCCATAGTGCACAGGGATGCTTAGGTTGGGTGGATTAGCCATGGGAAATGTAGAGTTACAGAGATGGTGTGGGTCTGGGTGGGAAGCCTTTCAAAGAGTCAGTGTGGACTAAATGGGCGCAATGGCTTGCCTCCACACTATAAGGATTCTCTGATCCATGGAGAGAAAGCAGAGTTAATGTTTTGGGTCCAGTGTCCCTTCTTCAGACCCCTCAGATAGAGAAGGGAATTCTCTCTGATATGAGTACTGTAAAGGGATGCTTTTGGAATTAGTGGGATTATGGTTTTATCATATCAGGCTAGAGAGAGGAAAGAGATGCTCAAAATGGGAGAGCGGGTTGTATGTGGGAGGTGAGGGCCTGTCTTTGGCAATAAGGAGCTGAAAAGTTGGAAAATGAGCTACAAAATAGGTAGAGATTCTAGAGGCAGGGACGAGGCCAGCAAAGGCTAGAGATGGTCTGATTTGATTTGATTTTATGTAATATTGCCACGTATACTGAGATGCAGTTTAAAATATTGTTTTGCGTCCTAACAAGTACTTGAAGATAATAGAACAGAATGCAGAATATAGCAGAAGGCACAGAGAAAGATCAATTCTAATACATGAGAGGTCCATTCATAGCAGGGGAAAAGCTGTTCTTAAATCTGTTGTTATGTGCCTGCAAACATTTGTATCTTCTGTCCAATGGAAGTGGATGGAAGAGAGTATAACTGGTTTGGGAGGGGCCTTTGATTATGTTGGCTGGTTTGCCAAGGCAGCAGGAAGTCTGAAAAGGGAAGGAAACTATTTTCAACTTGTCAACAGAGGAATATTCACCTAACCACAGACGGACCGTGACAAACCTTCCTCTTTCTGCCTTTCCATTTACTTTAACAAATGGGATGTAAGTGATCTGGAACAAGTGACTTATCCATTCTAAGCATATCAAGCATTTCCAGAATGACGACCTCTCAATTTTCACCCCATTCATTGGTTTTGCTATCTATGCTTTCAACCGATATTTCTTGGATTTCTCTTCCTCAAATTTAATTTGATTTTTAAAAATCCTTTCATGGTGCAAGCAATTTTTTAAAAAAACTTAAACTGGCTGCTTCATTGACAATGCCTGGGTATAAAGAGATGCAGCATTTTAATTATCTGAAAAGAAAAAAAATCAATGCTATAGGTAGGAAGTGTAAAGTGGGGTTAACTGAATAACTCTTACACAGAACTGGCACAGTCAAAAACGACTGACTGGCTTCCTTTTGTATTGTTACTATCAATGATTCTATAATATGTTCAAGTTACTTATATACTTTATCCTAAAATAATGTTATTTTCTGTAAGAAGTCTAATTTGCTTGTGGATGAATCAATATAGCCACGTTGGCTGATTCAGAATGGATTTGAGATTAAGCATGCAGCCTTTCTCATGTATTTTGTGTTGAATCAATAACTGCTTTATGGAGTATTAATACTGCTGTGCATCTACTTTAAGTGAAAGGAGGGTGCTTTATTTTAAGTGAAAGCAGGGCAAAACTAAGGAAGAGAATTTATCTATTAATATGAAATGGATGACATCATTTCTGACCTCAGCGCAGATACACAGCAGAAATTAACCAAGGCTGCTTAGACAGCATGTTTCAAACCCAACATGACTCCCATTTGGAAGGACAAGGGCAGCAGGTGCAAGTTTCCCTCAAAGTCGCTTACTGTCCTCACTTGAAAATATATTGCTGCTTCTTCAGTGTTGCTGCGTCAAAATCCTAAAACTCTCTCCCTAACCATTCTCAGGGTGTACCTACATCAAACAGACTGCAGCAGTTCAAGGAGGCGACTCTAGGGCAGCTATAGATTAGTCAATAAATGCTGGCTCAGTGGTGAAGCTTAGATCTTTTGTTCATTTGAAGTGAATCCTCAGAACTGCCAGTTTTGAGGAATCGCAGTTCTGAGGAAGGGTCATTAGACCCGAAATGTTAATTCCGTTTTTACCTTCACAGATGCTGCCAGACCTACTGAGCTTTTCCAGCAACTTTATTTTTGTTCAAGACTTCCCAGGGCAGCTTCTGGTCCATTCCTCCGCTAAGGTCAATGGAGGTCCTCCCAAACTTGGAACATTTCCCCCAGCTGGGGAGCCACCTCTCATCTGAGGCTGAAATTGAGGCAGTGATCTGACATCACATCCAATTTACGAGAACTGCCTTTAGACACCTAAGGTTGAGATCTTTGAAAACCGTGCCATCCGTGCTGATTCCAAGACACCCTGACGAATTTGAATTTCAATGATTTATTGTCACTTGTATTTTACAGTGAATAATGCAATAAATTACAGTGAAAGTCTTCAACTGTCACCGTAATTTGGTGCCATTTTGAATAGTTTAACAATAAAAAGATATAACTGAAAGTGTGTTCATCTTCATTCTGCCATCTCCACCATGAGTCCTGAGCTCTGAGCCAGCTGAAAAATGACATCTGTGCTGACACCCCTCCTCCACAGCCTTCACTGCACCCATCACCATCAGTCTCACCACTCTTCAAGCGCCATCTCTTCGCTGCTGGGTCCAACTTGCTGACGCCACTGCCAATGCCAGGCCCCGTGCTAAACCCACTCTGGCCCTGCAACTGGGAGTTCCTGACTCCGCTGCCACTGCTGCCTCACTGATAACCAGGAGTGCCCACTCCAGGCCTACCATGACCCGGAGTCCCTGGCTCCACTGCCAGGCTAAGCCAAGAGTCCTGCTCCGGCCACCATCATCTATGATTTCACCTTCTCTGCGGCCACCAATTGGAAGAAGATGAAGAGAAAGAAAAAGAAAGAAGACGAAAAAGAGTAAGGAGAGAAGAACAGAGGAAGCGGTTGGTCTGGAGCAGTCAGGCTGAGGAGCCATATATCGTGTATAAGGCAGTCATTCTTCTAACCCTTTTAGGTGGCTTCAAAACCTGAACTACATATAGATACTACCTCAAGATCCCAAGATCCCTGAGAAGTACTATTGAAACTGTTTGAGATGAATTCTGAGAGTTAGCTGGGAGGAATCGTTTACTAACATTGGTGTCCTTGAATGAATCAATAGACCAGCATCGAGACCATTATCCAAAACTACTTTCTAGCTTTATTTGCAAGCAATATGCCCAACTATTCTTGGTAGATATTTCAGAAAAAAAGACCACATAAATTGCTGTCCTTTACTGTTGTCAAAATGGTTGTGCGATTATGTGGTATAAGCTGAGTGATTTATGTATACTTTCGTATCGTTTATTTTGAGTTTGAATTTTTTAAAATTTTTGATCTAGTAGTATATGGGTTTTCTGTGTGTTCGAAGAGATTCAATCATTTTAATCATTTGTGAATTTTAGCAATTTCTTTTAAAACTGTGTGCAAGACAGTCTTCCTGGAGTGTAATGGAATTTTGTTTACATTGCAAACATTTTTTGAGTGAACAGCATAAACCTATGTGCATTAACATTTCAGTTTAAAAGAAAAGGGTTTTCTTATCATTAAAGTCCATAGCTTGGAAGGGATGTTCTTGTTTCAGTTTGGGCAGTTCTGTAGCAGTCTTGGTTCAGTTGGATGTGCAAGACAGTTATTCCTGAGAAAAGGATAAGACAAGTAAAACATAATTATCTCTGTTCAAGCATTCAATAAAGGTTCCAGACTGGAAGTGTTTACTTAAAATTGTGAAGGGACCACTTGAAGTTGAGAAAGTTCAAGCATAGTTGTAGTCTGAAGGATGCATGAAGAAGTTGTCAGATTCTCAAGTCTGAGAGTTGAAGCATCCATGAAATTAAATCATTTAGGGATGATATGGAAGGGACTTCTCTCTGACATGAAAAGGGATACCTTTAAAATTTAACGGGATTATAGTATTATCATAAGTTTACAAATCTTAAAATGTACATTGTATGTAAATTGTTGGATCGATTCTATTTTCATGTTTTTTGTTTATAAACTTGTTTTATTGTTAAAACCAAATCTGCAGCATTTTATCCTCATATATCTCTGAGAGATCCTTGTTAAAACCAGATATATGAAATATGACCTATCAAGCCAGACTTTTCTCTGAGATCTCACTTGTCCAGTGATGATATCAGCTGGGATTGTGGCAATTATAACAGTGGCCACACTTAATCATTGGCTGAAAAATGCTTAGGGACATGGTGCGGTTGAGAAAAACGTTGCATAAAGGCAAGTTATTTCTGTTAACATCTTGGTGATTTGGCTATTTAATTATCAACAAGCTCTACGCTACCAGTTTTGTTAAAATGAAATGTCTGATGAGAGCTATCTGCACTCTTTATAGAGCCCAATGATTACTGTGACCTGGAACTGTTGCTTACTGGAGGCAAGATGGAGAAAATGAAATACCGTCTGCAGTGTCACATCAGATATCATGAAGAGCCAGTGGTTCTTTATGTCGAGGCAGCTTTTATGGTCAGTAAGCTACAATATTACAAAGTAGAAGCATGAATTCTCCAAAATGTCCTATAAGTTAATATTCTGTCTGCTGGATAGCATAATGACAACAAAAACTGATAGTTGTATAGCACTTTTAATGTAATGAAACCTCGAGGAACTTCTGAAAGAGAACAGTTCTCCTCATCTCTGTCTTAAACAGATGACCCTTTATTTTCAAATTCTGACCTTTTGTTCCAGATTCTACCTCAAGAGGAGACATCCTGTCTGCATCAACCTTGTCAAGCTCCCTCAGGATCTTATAAAAAAAAACGAAGAACTGCAGAGATAATGGGAACTGCAGATGCTGGAGAATCCAAGATAATAAAGTGTGAAGCTGGATGAACACAGCAGGCCAAGCAGCATCTTAGGAGCACAAAAGCTGATGTTTTGGGCCTAGACCCTTCATCAGAGAGGGTCTCTGATGAAGGGTCTAGGCCCGAAACAGCAGCTTTTGTGATCCTAAGATGCCGCTTGGCCTGCTGTGTTCATCCAGCTTCACACAGAACTGCAGAGTCTGGATGTGTTTTGAAGATGTATCCAGAACCCAAAACATTAACTCTGCTTTCTCTCCGTAGATGCTGCCAGACCTGCTGAGTTTTTCTAGCAATTTCTTTTTCTGCCCTTCAGGATCATATATGTTTAAATCAAGTCAACTGTTACTTTTCTAAACTTCAGAGGATACGAGTGTAGTCTGTCCAGATATTCTTCATAATCCAACCCTCCACCGAGAAAATCATTAACATAGAACATAAAACATTACAGCACAGTACAGGACCTTCAGCCCTCGATGTTGTGCCGACCTGTCATACCGATCTCAAGCCTATCTAACCTACACTATTCCATGTACGTCCATATGCTTGTCCAATGACGACTTAAATGTACCTAAAGTTGGCGAATCTACTACCGTTGCCCAGTGGTATACACCTATCCCTTTCCATCACTAAAGTAAACATAACAGAATTGTGATTGCTATCACCAAAGTGCACACCTACTTCCAAATCTAACACCTGGCCAGGCTCATTACCCAGTACCAAATCTAATGTGGCTTTGCCCCTTGTTGGCCTATCTAATACTGTGTCAGGAAGCCCTCCTGCACACTCTGGACAAAAACTGACCCATCTATAGTACTCGAACTATAGTGTTCCCAGTCAATATCTGGAAAGTTGAAGTCCCCCATGATAACTACCCTGTCTCTCTCACTCCTATCGAGAATCATCTTTGATATAGGAGCAGAATTAGGCCATTTGGCTCATAAAGTCTGCCCCATCGTTCAATCATGGCTGATACGTTTCTCAACCCCAATCTCCTGCCTTCTCTCCTTAATCTTGATCTCCAAGAACCAATCTGTTTCTGTCTTAAATATATTCAATGAATTAGCCTACACAGCCTTCTGTGGCAATGAGTTCTAATGATTCACCACCCTCTGGCTGAAGAAATTTTGCTTCATCTCAGTTTTAAGGGGTCGTTCATTAGCTTTGATGCTTTGCCTTCGGGTCCTAGTCTCTCCTACAAGTAGAAGCATCATCTTCACGCCAACTATACCCAGATCTCTCGGTATTCAGTTTTAGTCAGATACGCCCTCATCCTTTTAAACTCCATTGAGTACAGACCCAAAGTATTCAACTGTTCCTCATATGACAAGCCCTTCATCCCCAGGATCGTTCTTGTAAACCTCCTGTGGAACATCTCCAATGCCAGCATGTCGTTCCGTGGATACAGGGCCAAAACTGCTCTCAGTATTCCACACATATCTGATGAGAGCATTGTACAGCTTCAGTAGTAGTTACAGGCTATTCTGTCCAACAAGCCCACACTGCTCCTCCAAACAGCATCCCTCCCAGTCCCATTCCCCTACCCCTCCATTTCCTATGCTCATGGATCCTAGTCCTATTGAAATGAATGCTAACATTGCATTTTCCTTCCTAACTGCCAAATGAACCTGCATGTTAACCTTAAGAGTCCCTTTGCGTTTCAGGTATCTGAAACCTTGCCCTGCCTCTATTTATCTCACCAAATGGACATCACACTTCGCCACAATGTATTCCATCTGCCACTTTGTCTATTCTCCTGGCTATTCCAAGTCCTTCTGCAGTCACCCCACTTTCTCAATGTGACCTGTCCCTCCAAGTATCTTTATGTCATCTGCAAACTTATCAACAATGGCTGCAGTTCCTTCATGCAAATTGTTAATGTATAACGTGAATAGGTGTGATCCCAGCACTGACTCCTATACTAGTACTGACTGCTATCCTGAAAAGACCCTTTTATTCCCACTTTCTGCCTTCTGCCAGTCAGCCAATCCACTATTCTTGCCTGTACCTTGCCCTGTAACACCATGGGCTCTTATCCTATTTAACAGCCTCCTGTGCAGCACCTTGTCTAAGGCCTTCTGGAAATCCAAATAGATTGCTAACTTGCTTGTTACCCCCTCACAGAATTCTAACAGCGGTGTCAGCCTTGACCTCCTCTTGACAAAACCACACTGACTCAGCCCTATTTTACCATGCACTTCCAAGTAGTACGCAATTTCTTCCTTAATAATAATGGGGCAGCACAGTGGCTCCGTGGTTAGCACTGCTGCATCACAGCGCCAGGGAGCCAGGTTCGATCCCAGCCTTGGGTGACTGTCTGTGTGGAGTTTGCACATTCTCCCCGTGTCTGTGTGGGCTTCCTCTGGGTGCTCCAGTTTCCTCCCACAGTCCAAAGATGTGCAGGGTAAGTGGATTGGCTGTGCTGAATTGCCCATAGTGCCCAGGATGTTTAGGTTAAGTGGGTTAGACATGGGAAATGTAGGGGTAGGGGAATGGGTCTGGGAGGGATGCAGTTTGGAGGAGCGGTGTGGACTTGTTGGACAGAATAGCCTGTTACTACACTATAGGGATTCAATGATTCTATGAATAAACCCTAAAATCTTGCTAACAACCAAGGTCAGGCTAACCAGCCTGTAATTTCCGGTCTTCTGCCTCATTCCCTTCCTAAATGGGCATATTAGCCAATTTACAGTCCTCTGGTACTCTCCCTGACTCCAGTGATTCCTAAAAGATCACCACCAATGTTTCCACAAACTCATCAGCTATCTCCTTCAGAACTCTGGGGTGTAGTCCATCTGGTCCAGGTTATTGATCCACCTTCAGCCCTTTCAGCTCCCCCAGCATCCTCTCCTTTGTGATGGCCACTACAGTCACCTCTGCCCTGATTCTCTTGAGATATCTGCAGCTCAACCTTCCTACTTTTGTCTTAATTTCTCCTTGCAATTAATGATAACATTCTATTAAGTTTCTTAATTACTTGCCATACTTGTATGCACGCTTTTACAATTCATGAATCTCGATCTTTAGTATCCCAAAGCTCTGCAATCTCTCATTTATATAATGTGCTTCTTTTATATTCTTTATGTCGAAATGGACAATTTGATATTTTCCCCACAATATACTCCATTTGCAGTTCTTTGCCTTTGACCTAATCTTGTATCTATTGTGTTTATGTGGCATGTCCAGTTGAGTTCCTGGTCAGTGATAACCCCCAGGGTGCTGTTAGTGGGGATTCAGTGATGGTAACACCATTGAATGTCGAGGGGTGGTAGTTCAATTGTCTCTTACTGGTGATTGTCATAGTCTGGCATTTGTGTGGCACAAAAATTACTTGTCATTTGTCAGCTGAAGCCTGGATATTGTCCTGATTTTTTTTGCATTTGAACATGGATTGCTTTGGTATGTGAGGATCCTAACAGCTGTCCAGGGATGCCAGCTCCCAATCATCTCACTTTAAAATACTCATCCTTGTATCCAAACCCCTTCCATGCACTGATCCCTCTCCATCCCTGTAACCTCCTCCAGTCCCAGTTGGGGTATAAAAAGTAAGGTCTCCATAGCCCTGTCAGTCCCTAGGGTTGCTTACTCATTACGGAGTGACAGCTGGTGGTGGCTTAACCTGAAGGTCACCACACCTCAAGCGAGGGGTGAGGCTGAGAAGGAGAGTCCTTCATGGTAACCTCAGCTGGTGCTGGAATTAAACCCGTGTTGTTGGCACCAAACTACATTGCAAACCAACCATCCAGCCAGCTGAGCTTACCAGCCTCTAGTTGGGATGTGGGAATCACTGAGATAGCCCAGTCGTAATTACCCTGAGAATAGCAAAACTGTTTCTGATCGGTCAAAGCCACTGCAAGGCCTTTCTTTTTCCAACTGAGATCTCACTATCATAGAATCCCTACAGTGCTGAAGGAAGCCATTCAGCCCATCGGGTCTGGACCAACCTGTGGGCCGAAGGGCCTGCACTGTGCTGTACTTTTCTATGTTCTAACCCTTCAAAGAACAGCCAACCGAGATCCAGCACCCCACCCTGTCCCCATAACCCTGCACTTTACCATGGTTAGTACACCTGCCCTGCACATCTTTGGACTATGGGAGGACTTCAGTAAGGCATTTGATAAGGTTCCCCATGGTAGGCTCATTCAGAAGGTCAGGAGGAATGGGATACAGGGGAACTTAGCTGCTTGGATACAGAATTGGCTGGCCAGCAGAAGACAGCGAGTGGTAGTAGAAGGAAAATATTCTGCCTGGAAGTCAGTGGTGAGTGGAGTTCCACAGGGCTCTGTCCTTGGGCCTCTACTGTTTGTAATTTTTATTAATGACTTGGACGAGGGAATTGAAGGATGGGTCAGCAGGTTTGCAGACGACACAAAGGTTGGAGGTGTCGTTGACAGTGTAGAGGGCTGTTGTAGGCTGCAGCGGGACATTGACAGGATGCTGAGAGGTGGCAGATGGAGTTCAACCTTGATAAATGCGAGGTGATGCATTTTGGAAGGTCGAATTTGAAAGCTGAGTACAGGATTAAGGATAGGATTCTTGGCAGCGTGGAGGAACAGAGGGATCTTGGTGTGCAGATACATAGATCCCTTAAAATGGCCACCCAAGTGGACAGGGTTGTTAAGAAAGCATATGGTGTTTTGGCTTTCATTAACAGGGGGATTGAGTTTAAGAGTTGTGAGATCTTGTTGCAGCTCTATAAAACTTTGGTTAGACCGCACTTGGAATACTGTGTCCAGTTCTGGTCGCTGTATTATAGGAAAGATGTGGATGCTTTGGAGAGGGTTCAGAGGAGGTTTACCAGGATGCTGCCTGGACAGGAGGGCTTATCTTATGAAGAGAGGTTGACTGAGCTCGGTCTCTTTTCATTGGAGAAAAGGAGGAGGAGAGGGGACCTAATTGAGGTATACAAGATAATGAGAGGCATAGATAGAGTTGATAGCCAGAGACTATTTCCCAGGGCAGAAATGGCTAGCACGAGGGGTCATAGTTTTAAGCTGGTTGGTGGAAAGTATCGAGGGGATGTCAGAGGCAGGTTCTTTACGCAGAGTTGTGAGAGCATGGAATGCGTTGCCAGCAGCAGTTGTGGAAGCAAGGTCATTGGGGTCATTTAAGAGACTGCTGGACATGTATATGGTCACAGAAATTTGAGGGTGCATACATGAGGATCAATGGTCGGCACAACATTGTGGGCTGAAGGGCCTGTTCTGTGCTGTACTGTTCTATGTTCTATGTTCTATGTTCTATGAAACCAGAGCATTTGGAGGAAACCTATGCAGGCATGAGGAGAACATGCAAATTATCCCTAGCTCTTGAGGTAGAAAAGCTTAAAGCAATGACTGGCTGACGATAATATATGACTGAGCCATTAGATGCTGTATTATTGCCACTTTTACTACAGTATTCCACTGCTGTTTATAAACATGTGATGCTTGTGTTGCTGTTACAGGGTCCCCAGGTTTGCATTGGCCTTCCATCTCTGGATTTTTGCCTCATAAGGCTGGGAACTAGTGCCATGAGTACCATCCAGATCAAGAACACATGCCAGCTTTCAGCTTTGTGGCATCTGCAGGAGAGTCCAGAATGCCTGAAGGAGCGGAATGAAGAGGTAAGGATGGCTTTGGAATGTGATACACTTGACCTCTGAGATTTATCTCCTTCTCCCTTTCATCACAAATAATTTGCTGAAATTTAAACAAAGACAGTGTGAAGGCCATCACAAAATCTACAGGGTCATATGGACATGGAGGCGTTATAAATAGGTTGTGCCAGTGTGTGTAATCCCTTTTCCTTTAAACAGAATACAACTAAACCCAATATGTGGTAGTGTGGATAACTGCCATGCTGGTGTACCAGATGAACCAGGAAGCTCCAAGTCCCATATCTGATCTGTGTTGAATGGGCTCATCCAGCCCCCTTAGTACTGACATCGGAAACAGTTGCATACAAAAAGTATGGTGGAAACCTGAAACCCTGTCCCCATCCCGAAAAAGCTGAGGATTGTTACGTTTAACTGAAAATTTAAGAACTGAGGTTGCTGAATTTGTGTTAGTAAAGACATCAGACATATAGAGAAAAGAAAATTACTCGATATTGATGCATTGATCAGGGATGATCCAACAGAGTTTTGGAACAAGTCTGAAAGGTGGACACCTTTTCTCATTGCTGGCATACTGCAGTAAAACCAAATTTGCAGCTTTTCTGTCAGTGAGATCATTTTTCTTTTATTTATTCATAAAATCAATGAATGTCTTGGTCAGCCTTTATTGACCATCTCTAACTGCCCTGGAAAACGTGGTGCTGAGCTGCCCGCTTGAATAGTTACGCTCCATGTACACGCACACCCACAATGCTGTTAGGGAGGCAGTAGGATTTTGCCCCAGTGACATTGAAGGAACAATGATACATTTCCAAGTCAAAATGGTGAGTGGCTTGGAGGAGAACTTGCAGGCAGCGGTGTACCTTTGTATCTGCTACCCTTGTCCTTCGAGATGGTAGAGATTGTCAGTTTTTTGGTTTCGTTGTCACCACATCCACAAACATCTACTCCCTGCACTTCCCACTCTCAGTAGAAGCAGCGTATAGCTTCCTCAGCCTCAGAGTGAAAGGACAACTTTTAGAACTAAAATGAGTTGATTTGATATTATTGTTGTCACATTATAGTGAACTAGCTGGATCTTGTTGACAATGAGATCCTTGATTAAAGTTGTTAACCTTGGCTAGTCAGGAAAGCCTTGGCTGACCAATAAAGCCAGCAGATTTAGAATCTCCTCAGTTCAGGCGACTGACCCCATGCTAGCTGACCAGCTACAGCCAGTGTACTGATAAAATGAAAGGATGTCTTGGTAACAGGCCTTTGTATCACTGTTTCGGTGTCTGGGTCCTGGTCTGAACTTTTGTGAGTGGACCGGGCCTTTGTGAGTAGATTGAACCTCTATGTATATTGGACCAGGCATTTGTATGCATACTGTTTCTTTACATTTGGACTATGCTTCTGTGTATGTATCATGCCTTCGTGTATCCCCGCCAGTGGCCAACCCGTGTATAGGCCAACCAGTAGCCCTGGGAGATGTATATTTATCTGTAAGTTTTTGTACTGTGTTTCTATACAATGTTCTGTGTGAACATCTCTGCTTTTCGGCAGCTTGCCTTAATGCATAGTGACTGCCATGTGTCGTGTTTGAGACACTAACCTTACGTGGCCTTGAATGTATGTTTATTTTCAGATGTCATTCTATAGGATGTTCTGTGTTAAATGGCTCTGCTTGTTGGTAACTTGTTTCGATGTATAGTGGCTGATGCTATGTGTTGTATTTGTGACACTAACTTTATGTGAACTCTGAATACATATAAAATATTTTAGAATCTCCTCAGTTCAAGGGACTGACTCTGAGCTGGCTGGCCACAGCCAGTGTACTGTGCAATAGTAAATAAAGGGAGACTGGATGTTGGGATACCTGCCTCTGTGCAGTTATTTTACACGTGTACTGATATACAGTGAAAAGTATTTTTTTGTGTGCTATCCAGGCAAATCATAGCATACATAAGTACATCAAAGTAATAGAACAGAATTCAGAATATTGTGTAACAGCTACAGAGAAGGTGCACAGAAAGATCAACTCTTAATATATGAGGTTCCATTCAAAAATTCAATAACAGCGGGACACCTGAAAGTAGATTTAAGAGAATCTTATTAGTAATTCTGACAGACTTAAGTTTGAGATTTAAAAGAGTACGATGATTGAAATAGATGTAGGGTGATGTCTGCTGTCCCCAGCAGAACAAAGAGTCACCATGCTCAGGCTCCATCTTGTACATGAGGAGGAATTTCTTCAGCCAGAGTGGGGTGAATCTGTGGAATTCATTGCCACAGAATGCTGTGGAGGCCAAGTCATTGAGTGTACTTAAGATAAAGA
This sequence comes from Stegostoma tigrinum, assembly GCF_030684315.1. Lineage (NCBI taxonomy): Eukaryota > Metazoa > Chordata > Chondrichthyes > Orectolobiformes > Stegostomatidae > Stegostoma > Stegostoma tigrinum. Next base: position 153,175,881 of record NC_081355.1, on the reverse strand, counting down.
TGGATAGGCTCTTGATTAGTAAGGAGATCAAGGGATAAGGGGAGAAGGCAGAAGAATGGAGTTGAGAAACATATCAGCAATGATTGAATGGTGGAATAGACTCGATAGGCCAAATGGTCTGATTCTGCTCTTGTATCTTATGGTCTAAACCCACGGCCGCTTCAGTCTCGAAGGATGAGAGCAGCAGCAACATGAGAACGCCACCACTTGCAAGTTCCCCTCCAAGCCACTCACCATCCTGAGTTGGAAATATATTGCTGTTCCTTCAGTGTCACTGGGTAAAACCATGGGATTCCCTCCCTTATGGCATTGTGGGTCTACCGACAGCACACTGATTGCAACAGTTCAAGAAAGCAGCTCACCACCACCTTTTCATGTGCAACTAGGAGCAGGCAAGAGATGCTAGCCAGCCAGCAATGCTCAGATCTCATGAGTTAAGAAAAGGGAAAAGGAGGCTTGACAAGTTACTGCAGTGCATCCTTTAGGTGATACACCCTGTAGTCTCTGCATCAGCATTGGAGGTTGTGATTATTTAAGGTGATGGGGTATCAATCAAGCAACCTGTTTTGTTCTGGATGATATTTAGCTTTTTGACTGTTATTAGAGAGACACTCTCCAGTCAACTGTTAAGTATTCCGTCATATGCATTCTTAGAAAGTGGCAGACAGGAATTGGGGAGCTAGAAGCTAAGGTAATTTCCTCAGAATTCCCAACATCTCACATACTCTTGTAGTCACAGTACTTCAATGGACTAGAAGAAGGAATAAGAACAAAACTATGGGGAGGCAATGGCCTTGTGGTATTATCACTGGACAATTAATCCAGAGACCCAGATAATGGTCTGGCGACCCAGGTTTGAATCCCATCATGGCAGAGGGTAGAATTTGAATTCAATAAATGTCTGGAATTAAGAGTCTAATGATGACTGTGAACCCATTGTCGATTGTCAGGAAAAACGCATCTGGCTCACTAATGCCCTTTAGAGAAGGAAACTGCCATCCTTACCTGGTCTGGCCTACATGTGACTCCACACCCACAGCAATGTGGTTGTCTCTTAATTGCCATCAGGGCAATTGGGGACGGGCAATAAATGCTGCCTGGCTGGTGACACCCTCATCCCGTAAATGAATGAACAAAAACTATTCAGAGAATCTTTCTGCAACACATCATGCCTATAGAACCTCTTTGAAACAATCATTGAATCAATCATACCTTCCTGCATTTCTCTAGTGGTCTTACAATGTTTTCTTTTTTAAATATATAGATGTTAGAGACATGTGACATGAACCATTTTCCCATCACAGGTCTCGGAGTTTACCTTTGAACCATCCAGTGGAGAACTGCTACCATTGGCTGAGCACAGTGTGACTGTCTTGTTTAGGCCAACAAAGTGTCAAACCCTGAAAACAGTTCTCGAGTTGAAAGTGGAAAATGGAAGTGCAAGGTAAACTGGGCTAAATAGCCTCCTCCACAATTTCCTGTATTCAGTCCTAACATAGCCTTTTGCGATGTGTCAAGCAGGATGGATAAAGAGGAACTAGTAGATGAAATGTATTTAAATGTCTAGAAGGAATTGGTAGTTCCCATGTTAAAGTTCATTATTCAAGTTAAGGGCTCTTGTGTTGTGGGGGTATATTAGCATGTATTGGTTAATGAACAAGAAGCAGAGAATTGAGATATGTTGGTCATTTTCAGGTTGGCAAACTGTAGCTAGTAGAATGCCACAGGGATTAAAGCTGAGTCATTAACTCTTTGCAATAAGTATTGATGACTTGATGAATGGACAGAATGTATTGTTGACAAATCTCTGCTGATGTACAAACATATGTGGGAACTCCAGTTTTGAGGAAATTAATGGAATTGACGTAGGCTGGAGAGCAGGTGAGAGAAGTCCATGTTGTTTCTTTTAAGTTACTCCAGTTAAGTTCCACCTCGTACTGTTGCTGTATCCAAAGATTGGTGATGAGAGGAGGTTGTGGGCTAGGGTGGTCAACAGTAAGGATAGGGTGGTTTTCAGTGAGAATTTGTCCCTTTCGTGGTGCTAGTCCCCTCAATCAGTCATTATGTTGGTGCTAATGCAGTGGCAGCAGAAGGCTGTCCCTGGATATAATCCAAGTGGAGGTGGGAAGGCAGTAAGTTCTCCATCTGCTGTGTCCTGTCTGATTAAATAATCCTAGAAGCCCTACAGTGCAGAAAGAGGCCATTCCGCCTCACCCATCAAGTCTGCACCAACCCTTGAAAGAGAATCCCCACCCCTCCGCCAAACCTAGGCCCTCACCTTATCCCCATCACCCAAGTGGAATCAAATCTAGGTCCCTGGCGCTACAAAGCAGCAACGCTAACCACTAAGACACTATACCTTCCATAATTCCCTACCATCAAACTTGCCACAGAGGAGGGCATTAAATTCCACCCAAAGACTAGGCAAAGTTATATGACGTTAATAAAAGCAGAGAAATTGTTATATTAGTTATGTTGATGGAGGGATATCTGTTGGCCAGCATACCAGGGAATCCTCCTTTGTTCATTTTCAGAACTTTTACAGCAACCTGAGATGGCAGAAGGGGCATGGGTTTACTGTCTTACCTAAAAGACAGCACTTAGAACGTGCGTACAGAGCAGAATAAAAGGTTTGATAACTGCTGTTTTCCATACTAGTTACATTGCAGTGAAGGCTGAAGTCCAGGCAGTCCAGGTATGCCTGCTGTCCTCTGCTGTCATTTTCAAAGATGTCTACATTGGGATCCCTGCACAGGAGACAGTGAAACTCTTCAACCAGACACTACTGCCAGCAAAATGTACCTGGGGAGAGGTAAGACTGAGAAAATCCCCATGCACATAGGCAAACGATTGCAGTACTGGCTCAGTGATGTAATCCTGCCTTCCGTGTGGTGTAAGTACACCCGCTATGCAGAATATATTTTGCGCAGTCTTGGTTCATCTATTGCTTGCATGTGTGTGAGAGGTGCTATAATGTGTTAGAATCTCAAGCAGCTCATACCCAAACCTGATCAGGCGCTACTTGCAGTTAACATGCATGTTATCACCACATTTTCCTTTCAAGATGTTGGTTTAACCAACATATCATACCAATTTATCTTTGACCTCCAGGAGCTATTTCTCCTTTCCTGCTCTGTGACTATAAGTAGGGCCAGATAGATTGTTACATGGTGATATTATTTCTGAACCAGGTGATTGCAAGGTGCTGGTAGCCTATTTTTTTGATATCGCAGTTATTCTAGGTGAGTGAACTAAGATAAAATGTGTCGAATCACCTCCCTTGGCCACAATTATCTCATGAATTTGTAATGTGCTACCAGAAAAGTCTCAATCTCTATTTAGGACCATAAGACCATAAGACATAGGAGTGGAAGTAAGGCCATTCGGCCCATCAAGTCCACTCCGCCATTTAAATCATGGCTGATGGGCATTTCAACTCCACTTCCCTGCACTCTCCCTGTAGCCCTTGATCCCTTCTGAGATCAAGAATTTGTCGATCTCTGCCTTGAAGGCGGTAACCAATTGATAGTTTACCCGGACTGTAAATATTGACAAATTATAAAACTGCATTCTTCAGAAGAGAGAGTTCTGTACAACATAAGATCATCCAAAACCATTGTACCTGTAACCTAACGCTCACCCAGTTCCATTCACCCACCCAACATCTTGATTTCAAAATTCTCATCCTTGCTTTTAGCTGTGGTAACATGTGCTAATTGCATGATCACTGGCCAGTCCCATAGGGGTACATCTGAATACATTATACTAGCCAGTTGTAACAATGCCATGTACATCTTTGAAATTTACTGACGTCTTCAGTTTTAACAATGTTGTGGCACAAAGTCTCTGGGGGTCAGCTGACTTCTGTCCCATTTTACCACAAACATAGCTCCCTATCAAGTATATAAGACTGCAGTGGAGATCTTGCAGCCTGATGATATGTCCCATCCTCTTGAGACAGGAGCCCTGGGCTCAGGTTGTACCTCCTTTAGAAGTGGGAAATAACAACTCTAAATGGTTTGATTAGAACAAGCCAAGTGCTGAAAAATGGAATTAAAACAGACAGATGGTTGATGACCGGTACAGGCGTTATACTGAAGGGCTTTTGATATTATTAAAATTCTATGATTCTGCGATTATATAAATGTACTTTGATAATTATTTGATCATGTGTGCCTATCTTTGTTAATAAGCTGCATGAAAATGAAGCCCATCAGTGTAGAGTCACTGTCACTCCAGCAAGTTATACTCTGGGGCCAAATGAAGAAAGCACAGCGTGTGTGGAATTAACAGCTTATAGCACGGTGAGTGCTCTACAACATCATCAAGTCAGCATCAACAGTGTTAAAGTGTTATTATGAGGGGAATATAATGCTGAAATCCTGTTTCTACAGCCGTTTTGAGAAAGCTGCCCAATGAATCACATCCAATAGGATGTTTTCCAGGAGTGACATCTCTCAACCTCCTTCCTGTAACTGCCCTGCGTCTCATTCTTCCCACACTGATTGGCTGACATGTCCATTCTCATAGTGCAAACCTTCCCACAGCCACTGGTAAACAGATTCTTCCTTAGCCAATTGGAAGATTTGTGAGTGTCAGCTGCACACACATTCTTCCCCCAATGCCAACATTTTTATATCTAAATGTTGAAAGAATTCGTCAAATCCTCTATGACTTTTCTCCAGGGTGTTTTGCAGTGTCTCTCAGAGATTAATTGTCAACTCCTGAAGATTAAAGAACTAAAGAGAAGTATTGCACAGTTACAGGCCCTTCAGCCCTCCAAGCCTGTGCCTATCATAATGTTCTGACTAAACTAAAAAACAAACCTTCTCCCCATATTCGGTCCATATCTCTCTATTCCCTCCTTATTCATGTAACCATCCAGATGCCTCTTAAATGTCACCAACGTGCCTGCTTCCACCACCACCTCTGGCAGTGCATTCCTGGCTCCTACCACTCTCTCTGTGAATAACTTCCCTCGTACATTCCCCTTAAACTTTTGCCTTTTCACCTTGAACCTGTGCCTCCTTCTAATTACCTCTGATTATCCACCCTATCAATGCTTCTTATAATTTTGTAGACCTCTATCAGGTCTCTTCTCAGCTATTGTCTTTCCAGTGAAAACAATCCTAGTATTTTTAACAATAAATGGAATTGCTGGAGAAGCTCAGCAGGTCTGGCAGCATCTGTGAAGGAAAAATCAGAGTTAACATTTCCCAGTGACCCTTCCTCAGAAGTCTTTTTAAACCTTTTCTCATAGCCTGTGCCTTCAAGAACCAGGCAAGATCCCGGTGAACCTTCTCTGCACACTCTCCAAAGCTTCCACATCCTTCTGCTAAGACTCCAGGACAATCCTGGAACATTGGCAATCCTCAGGCTGTAAAAATCCACGACGGACAGAAACTTGTTTGTTAGGTTTTAAAGGGATGTATCATTAGATTTCAAAGCAATTGTGAATATTCTGGTTTATGTCTTTAGCTTGTTGCAATCAACTACCAATGATGCTGTCTTTGAGTAATGTGATCCTTCCTTGCAGCGTGAACTGAGTGGTTTGATGCTGTCATGCATGGTTGAGGAAATGAAAGAACCTCTTCTGCTAGAAATATTGGCTAAACCAAAAGGCTTGAATGTCACTTACAGCCTTCCTGCTGACAGCAACGAGAGGTAAACCTCAGTGCTGCTTTTTTCTATTCTTAGTTTGAACAGTTATAATTGTGTACAGTGCAATCCTAATCGCTTATGGCTTCTTTACACAGCAACTCACTACTTCTGAACTTCAGTGAGATAATGGTGCATGACACAGTGAAGAGGCAGCTGTTGATCACTAACAACACTGCCATTCCAGCACAGTTCAATCTGGAAGTGGAGTACTTCAGCAGCTGCTCTCCAATGCCCCCCTCAGTCAGCAAGCTGACAGTCAGTCAGTCAAGTAATCAGTAAGTAACATTGCCACAAAACCAGCGTTTGAGGTATTTGTTTTTCTCACAATGTTCATCCAGAATTATGCATATCTAAATAATCAAATAGAATTACTCATAAATCACAACAAAACTACTTCGACTGACCAGCTGGCACATGCTTATTCTCCACGCAAGCAGAAATATTTTGACATTATAGAGTATTGCTGAAAAAGAGACACTATCAAAACTTGTCATCTGGCATTCGTCAGGACAGAATGGCAAGAATATCAAATCTCACAGGGAATAATGATTTGCACTGCATGAAAAGAGGATGCTAAATGGTAGGAAAATGTACTGTGATTGGCTGATGCACAGAATAAAGAATGCACCAGGAAAATGCTAACATTCAAGCTTTTATTTAATTTTAAATCAGGCAAGTCAACTCTGACTGGTCAAGGCATTGGCATGGGGAACGAATCATAAATGGCTGTCCCCCAACAATGAAACACTTTGACAGTATGTTGCTTCATTCAGCAACATTAAAATAACATTAACATGGTTTCTGCTTGTGTTACAGCCCTCTCTGTAAAAAGAGTAGCTTCTGTGCTGTCTACGCTAAATCTCTTACATTTAACCTGCTGTAGTCTTCTGAAATATCTGTGCTTCTGGCATCTTGTGCACCCCCTATTTTCATTATTTCAGTGTTCTACGATAAAGTCACCCCAGTCCAGAGCGCCACAGGGCTACTTTCTCACTGAAGAGAGATGACTGGTGCTGAGCTTAACCTAAGAGTCTCCACACCTCAGATCAGGGTGAGGCTGAGAGTTGAGGATCTCTATGGTAGCGAGAACTGTCTCTCTGCATGCTAAACCAACGATCCAGCCGCCTGAACTGACACCTGAATGTTGTAACACATAGGCGATTGATGAATATTGATTTTTGTTTGCGTTGGTTTCCTCTAGAACTATTTCCCTGGATTGATAGAAACAAGCATGAGAAGTTAACATCAATTTTGAGATATTGTTCCATTCCCACTAACTTCTTGAACAGCAAGCTTTCCACCTGACTCCCATTCAAGCTGACATTATAAATGCCCCCTTACTTCAGGGTCTGAGCCTTTTCAAATGCATAGATGCAAATCCTCTCCTCTTTAAAAATAAAACCTCAGCCTCAACCCCTCATTTCTTGCAATTATCACCAATTTCCCTTTCCTCTAATGTCATCTCTGAGACCCAGAAACAGCATTTCAAGTTTGTTCCCAGCTGTCCCACCATACTGAAAGGATCCTAAACAAAATCAAGAATGGCGTTTTCTAAGATGCTGCTTGGCCTGCTGTGTTCATCCAGCTCCGCACTTTTTTATCTAGCATTTTCTATCCCACGTTTCTCTTCTTGACCTGCTGGTTGCCTTGCACAGAGGCCACCAGACCCACCTACTTCCAGTGTCTAGTCTTTGTTGTCTACCTCAGGGGCAGGTGGAGATAAAGTTCTTTGATGCATACCTTAGCTGCTCAAACAGAGCTGAATCATTTCTGTTCACAACTCTAATTCTCATCCATGCAATATCACTTCAGGAACATCACAAAGATCAAACCCTTCCTCATTTGCCTCCTGACATATACAATATTCTCCCCAGATACAACTTATGCCCTGTTGTAGCTTGTCCCCCCTGCTGTCTCTACTGTGTCATACTGCTTTACAATATTTAATATTGCGTGAGCTGAAAATTACTCCAGCTCAATATTGAACGGAGCTATGCTGGCCTCTTCATTCCTACATAAACTCAACACCCTCTTTTCTGGCTCTATCTCACTTCATATCGGTCATAAACTAATTATTTGAAATTACAAGCTTTTGGCACGCTATTCCTTCATCAGGCGAAGTGTAATAGACTACACTTTGCAAATTCAACATTATATTTGACTCGAAGCTTTGCTTCTGACCCTATTACTCCTCCATGCCAAAGAATTTCTACTTCCACGGCCTGTTTCTGCCCCTTCCCTGGTTTAACAACTATGAAATCCTTGCCTCTGCTTTTGTCGTCCGTGAGTGAAACTAACTATTGATTTCTTGGTTGATCACGAGTGGGACTTGGCTGGGACAGATTAAACGTAATGCAGAGAAGTGTAAAGTGGTTCATTTTGGTAGGAATAACAAGTAAAATGAAAAGTACAATTCTATAGGAGGTGCAGAAACAGAGGGATCTGAAGGTGCACGAATCATTAAAGTTGGCAGGATAGGTTGAAAGGCCAGTTATTAAAACATGCAGGATCTGGATATTATAAGTTGGGAAATTGAGAACAAAGGTACAGTATTAATGACAAGCCCATATAAAATGCCTTAGTCTCAATTGGAATTTTGAATACTGAGCTGCATCCAGTTCTCGGCACTATCCTTTAGGAAAGATGAAAAGACATTAGGGAGGATGCATGAAAATGATTCCAGGAATGAAGAACTTGGATGAATAGATTAGAGAAGCTGAAGCTCATTGCATTGGTGAAGGGAAAGTTGAGAGGGAATTTGATTGTATTCACACCATGAAGGTGTCTATTAGATTGGGAGAAACTGTTACAATGGTGAAAAGATTGAGAATCAGAGGACACCAATTTAAGGAGGTTGGGGGGGCGGTAGTGCTAAAAGGAAAAGACTAGATGGATTACACTTGCACATAGCCAGCATGAACATAATGGACTGAATGGCCTCTTTCTGTGCAATAAGTATTCTATGATTCTGTCTTCCCACTCTCTTTGCTTATCGAGCCTCTGTTCAGGATACATGTTTTGCACTCTCTCCTTAATGTTCTGTTACATTGGCAGTTGGTCCTCCAATATTGCATATTCGTTGACCACACTGCTTCCTATCTCTGTAATTTCCTCAGCTCTACAATTCCTCTATTTTGTCTCCTGCAACACTCCCTTTTCATAACTCCAGCTTATTATGAATCCAGCCTATAGTTCCTCACCCTTAGCACTCATCCCATTAGCTGCTAAATTGGCACATTCTGTTATTCTGTGTCAAAATCATTTCTCCAATAACATCTCCTAATTCAGTTATATTTAACATCTGCAACTTGCATTTATCTATTTCTTAAAACCTCTCCTTCATAGAGCAATTATCAATCAGAATTTAACACTGAACCATATAAGGAGGCAGAACAGGGGATCAAAACATTCCCATTTACTATCAACACTCCTGTGATTCCCAACAATTGTGCATTCTCGGCAGTATATTGAAAGGATAATTCTGGATTCTTTTCATGTATTTAAGGTCCAGAACACCACTCCTTAAAAGAACAGTGAACCTTACAGAAGGTCCAAGCAAGTCACAGAATCAACTACAGCGTGGTAAGAACTCAAACCATAAGATCATTGCAGCAAATGGGCCAATTAAACTGTATCGCAATATTGCTGACCTGCAGAAAACTCAGGATAAAGCCTATGTCTCAATCTCTGAAATATGGGCTACAACAGTTTGAGAAGGCAGCTCTTTTCATGGGGAGCCAGGGGTGGTTAATAAATACTGGCCTTGCCGGCAAATCCCACAGATTGTCCACCTGATAGATCTGCTTTACCTGAGTCTTTCTGCATGATTTTAGGTTGTTCATTGGATGTGAGCATCAGTCCAGCACTTATTCTGCATGTCTAATTGCTTATGAGAGGGTGGTGCTGAGCTGCTTTCCTGAATAGCTGCTGCAGTCCAAGTGGTATGGGGTAGGAGTTCCAGGATTGTGTTCAGTGACAATGAAAGAATGGCAAATATTGTACTTTCTGTGGTATTTCCCAAATCATCACTCCTGGTATCTTGTGGCATTTGCCGTCCTTACCAGTATGTAGTACTGGGTTTGTATGTTGGTACAATGTAGGTCATAGTATACAAGAAGTAGTATTGGGTGCTTTTGAGAAAGGGAGGTCACAATTATGGGTGACTAATCTACCAATAAACTGAAACAAATCAGATTAGCAGTCATACTCTGGGTGAGCAGTTCATGCAATATTTTTGAGATGGTTTCTTAGAGTAGCACAGTGGCTCCATGGGTAGCACTGCTGCCTCACAGTGCCAGGAACTTGAGTTCAATTCCACCCTCAAGCGATGGTGCAGATATTCTCTCCATGTCCGCGTAGGTTTCCTCTGGATACCAGTCCAATAATGTGCAAGTCAGGTGGATTGGCCATGCTGAGTTGTCCAGAGTGTCCAGGGATGTGCATGGTAGGGTGGGTAAATGTGGCGTTACAGAGATAAGATAGGGGGGATGCTCTTCAGAGGGTTAGTGTGGACTTGCTGGGCCAAATGGCCTGCTTCCATAAAATTTCAATGATTCTAGCACATATTCCTAAATGAATAAAATTAAAATTTGACCGTCTATAAAATATGTTTTAACCAGCTCTTTCAGACATAGCTGTGTTGGAAGTGAACCTTGAACCTAGACCTTCTGGCTTATTATACCAGGCAGCATACTACCCCTGCGCCATAATTGTCCCTTACAGATACTTGACATTGTTTTGAAGGGCCATGACTCTTTTGACAGATTCTGAGACTAACCAATAGTTTTGACAGAGAGCCAATGCAGGTAAATTAGCTTAGTGGCCTCCTGCTTCTTCATGATTTAACATAAATTATGTTCACCATTGTTCTGTTCTTGGTGGTTATTGGTGGAAGAAATTCACCAGGTCACCTAGTTGTAGACTTGCTTGCTGAGACAGTGTATTTGCAGATGTTTTGTCACCCTGCTAAGTAACATCGTCCGTGTGCCTCTGGTGAAGCGTTGGTGTTCTGTCCTGCTTATTATTGAAACATATAAAATAATCAGAGGGTTAGATAGGGTGGGTAGGGAGAGCCTTTTTCCTAGAATGGTGACGGCGAGCACGAGAGGGCATAGCTTTAAATTGAGGGGGTGAAAGGTATAGGACAGATGTCAGAGGTAGTTTCTTTACTCAGAGAGTAGTAAGGGAATGGAACACTTTGCCTGCAACGGTAGTGGATTCGTCAACTTTAGGTACATTTAAATCGTCATTGGATAAGCATATGGACGTACATGGAATAGTGTAGGTTAGATGGGCTTGAGATCGGTATGACAGGTCGGCACAACATCGAGGGCCGAAGGGCCTGTACTGTGCTGTAATGTTCTATGTTCTGTGTTCTATATATGCCCTCGGTTTGCTGGGGTGGTTGGCATTACTTCCAGTTTTGTTTTTCAGTGAGTGTATGTATCGATCACCCAGAGAACTTCCTGTTCTTGAAACAGTGCTGCTGGAATCTTTAATGCCCACAGGCATACTTGACCTCCAACAAGTGCTTTCTGTGAAGCAATACCCCTCCAATTCTATGCCGAAGTATTAATGCAGCTTATGTAGGATTTAACCCTACAACATCCTTTTCCAGTGTTGAGAGTAATTTAGGTTTAGTTAGGCTGACACAATGACGTTGAGCATGTAACTTAGGCTGGCAGTAAGGTAGCATTGCACTATTAGAAATGCCATCTTTAAGTAATATTAAACAGGGGTCCTGGCTTTCCTGCCTGGAGAATGTAGAACAATTCTGCAGTGCTGTTTAGAAGAAAATAAAGATTAAACCCTTTGGGCTGGATTATCTAGTGGACAATGGGAGTCTGACTTTTTGATGCGTTGGCAGTCCTGGGTTCATTCATATGTTAGGGCACCTTCCGTCAATGGATTCATTGTCCTTCTTGAGGTGGTGTTAGGGTTCCCAAGGCAGGAGGCCCACTCAGGCAGAAATGATTTTGTGAATTCACCTCAAAATAGGAGTGCTCACAGATTCCTTCTTCAAATTTGAGAATGAAGATGATCACACCCAGTTAAGCTGACGTAAAGGAGGAGCCAGCTTTAGCAATGGCCTGGGGCCTTTCATCCTGGTGACTGTGTCACTGCAACACAGATGCTCTGGCTTCAGTTGTCTTCCAGCTTGGTGCTGGTTCATGTCAGAATCAGAGGGTTGTTGGTCAAATGCCACACAAAGCATTTGGCCGATCCTTCAGTATAGTACAGAAGGTGTCTGTCCTGTTGAAAATACCATCTTACTATGTGAGATTTTTCAACCTTTCCTTGCTCAAAATAGCACATTGGAATTGTCCACATTGCCTGATTTCAACATCATTGAACCTGAGTTTAAAGTCGTAACTGAAGGACAGCACCTCCAACGGTGCGCAATTCCTCAGCTCCATACTGAGAGTGCCAGTCCAAATTATGTGTTAAAGTACTGGACTGATTCTCAATTGTGGAAACATTTGCTGCGCACTCCTTTAAGATCTTGTCACTTTTCCTTCTCCTCCTCTGTCTCCCCTCTTACAGAATTTGAGGACATACTGCTGTGTCACAGGAAGGGGGCAGCGTTTGTTGTCCAACCAAAGACGGGACCCCTGGAGCCATACCAGCAGCTGACCATTGAAATCACAGCCTTTGCCAATATGTGGGGAGACTACAGTGATTATCTGATTTGCAGAGTTTGTATTTTTTTCATTGTTCTCTAGATAGAATCTACAACGCAGAAACAACCCATTTGACCCAACCTGACAAGGCTTCTGTTTATGTCAAACAATATGGAGCTGGAAAAACACAGCAGGTCAGAGGGCAACCAAGGAGCAGGAAAGTCAAAATCTTGGGTCTGAACCCTTCTTCATTTCTGACCCTTTCTGGCATATCCTTCTATTCCTTTCTCCCCAGTCTACTTATCAAACTTCTCCTTAAAGTACTTCAACGCATTTCACTTCAGTCACTCTTTGCGATCATGTTTTCCACATTCTACCTGTGCTCTGAGTATAGGAATTTCTCCTGAATTCCTTCTTAGGGCTTATTTGTGACTACCTTAAACTTGTATTGACAACCCTAGTTTTGATCTGATTTATTGATTTGATTTGTTTGTTGTCACAAAATACAGTGAAAAGTGTGGTATGGTGTTGGCACTGTTTGGCGCCATCTTACAGTACAAAAATAAAGTCAGATGAATAAATAAATCAAGAAAAAGTGTTCAACTCTACAATCCTTTTCGTTAAGGGCTATGCCATCGGCCTGGTGGCCTGGCACAAGTCCCTTTGCTGTGGCACTGCTACTGGTACGAAAATCTCTACTCTTTGATGCCATCTCACCTCCACCAAGGCCCTCACTGGACCTTGCCAATGCAGATGCCACTGACGCCGAGTACCACACCAGCCCAAACACGAGTCTGCCGCTGCCATCAGTTTGGAAGAAAGGTTACTGGATCCTAAATGTTAACTCTGCTTTCTCTCCACAGATGCTGCCAGACCTGCAATTTCCATTTTTGTTTCTGATTTCCAGCATCTGCAGTTATTTGGCTTTTGTGATAAAAATCCCTCTTTCTGAAAATGATTATAATACAGATGTCATTTTTTGGATTCAAACAAAAGAGAAACCTCCTTCTGTATCTTTAACTGATCACTCCTCACCCTTCACATTTCGAAGGCAAAAGAGACCCCTCCTCCTGTTTTATCTTTCCTGATGGCAAGTGTTGTCTGTCAGTCATGTTTTTAAGGACCAGCATGTGATGACATTCATGCAGGTGCCTTACAGGTGCAATTAGTGAGTATAACCCTCGTATCACTCTCAGCCAGTAATACACATGAGGATAACCATTCGGAGAATGCCACTTTAAAAGGAATCGTAATCCTTTTAAGAAAGTGGGATCTTTTCAAGAAAGCCAAATAACTGCTGGTGTTGGAAATCAGAAACAAAGACAGAATAGCTGGGAAAACTCAGCAGGTCTGGCAGCATCTGTAGAGAGAAAGCAGAGTTAATGTTTAGGGTCCAGTGACTCCTGTTCAGAACTGATTGGTATTTATACTGAAGATGGGCAGAGGGCAAGGAGTAAATGATAGGTGGAGATGAAGCCCAGAGAGAGAGAAAACAACAGTTGGACAGACAAAGGAATGGTTAAAAGATCAGTCTGAGGGAATCAATAGCTGCTAATGGGGACCATGAGAGACTGACAACACAGTGTGGAGCTGGAGGAACACAGCAGGTCAGGCAGCATCAGAGGAACAGGAAAGTCATGTTTTGGGCCAGGGCCCTTCTTCAGAACTGAGTTCTCTCAACCACTGTGGTGGGGAATCCTTGGTCGAGGCAGAAAATTAATGAAGAAAATGAAGAACTTAATGAGTACTTTGCGTCAGTCTTCACAGTGGAAGACATGAGTAGTATGCCAACAGTTAGGGAGAGCCAGGGGGCAGAGTTGAGTACAGTAGGCATTACAAAAGAGAAAGTGCTAGAAAGGCTAAAAGGTCTAAAAACTGATAAATCTCCTGGCCCCGATGGGCTACGTCCTAGAGTTGTGAGGGAGGTGGCTGAGGAAATAGCAGAGGCTTTGGTCGTGATCTTTCAAAAGTCACTGGAGCCAGGGAAAAGTCCCAGATGATTGGAAAATTGCTGTTGTAACTCCCTTGTTTAAGAAAGGATCAAGGCAAAAGATGGAAAATTATAGGCTGATTAGCCTAACCTCGGTAGTTGGTAAAATTCTAGAATTCATTGTCAAGGATGAGATTTCTAAATTCCTGGAAGTGCAGGGTCAGATTAAAACAAGTCAGCATGGTTTTAGTAAGGGGAGGTCGTGCCTGACAAACCTGTTAGAATTCTTTGAAGAGGTAACAAGTATGTTAGACCAGGGAATCCCAGTAGATGTTATCTATCTAGACTCCCAAAAGGCCTTTGATACAGTGCCTCACGGGAGGCTGCTGAGCAAGGTGAGGGCCCATGGTGTTCGAGGTGAGCTACTGGCTTGGATTGAGGATTGGCTGTCTGACAGAAGGCAGACAGTTGGGATAAAAGGCTCTTTCTCGGAATGGCAACGGGTGACGAGTGGTGTCTCACAGGGTTCAGTGTTGGGGCCACAGCTGTTCACCTTATATATTAATGATTTGGATGAAGGGACTGGGGGCATTCTGGCAAAGTTTGCCGATGATACGAAGATAGGTGGACAGGCAGGTAGTGCTGAGGAAGAGGGGATGCAGAAAGATTTAGACAGTTTAGGAGAATTGTCCAGGAAATGGCTGATGAAATTCAATGTGAGTAAATGTGAGGTTTTACACTTTGGAAAAAAGAATACAGGCATGGACTATTTTCTAAACGGTGAGAAAATTCGCAAATCAGAAGTGCAAAGGGATCTGGGAGTGTTGGTCCAGGATTCTCTCAAAGTTAACTGCAGATAGAGTCTGTAATTAAGTAAGCAAATGTAATGTTGTTGTTTATCTCAAGAGGGTTGGAATATAAAAGCAGCGATGTGCTTCTGAGGCTTTATAAGTCTCTAGTTAGGCCCCATTTAGAATACTGTGTCCAATTTTGGGCCCCACACCTCAGGAAGGACATACTAGCCCTGGAGCGTGTCCAGCGGAGATTCACACGGATGATCCCTGGAATGGTAGGTTTAGTGTATGATGAACGGCTAAGGATCCTGGGACTGTACTCATTCGAGTTCAGAAGGTTGAGGGGAGATCTAATAGAAACTAACAAGATAATGTATGATTTAGAAGGGGTGGACGCTAGGAAGTTGTTTCCGTTAGGTGGGGAGACTAGGACCCGTGGGCGCAACCTTAAAATTAGAGGGGGTAAATTTAAAACTGAAATGAGACGACATTTCTTCAGCCAGGGAGTGGTGGGCTTGTGGAATTCATTGCCGCAGAGTGCAGTGGAGGCCGGGACATTGGATGCCTTCAAGGCAGAGATCGACAAATTCTTGATCTCAAAAGGAATCAAGGGCTACGGGAAGAGTGCAGGGAAGTGGTGTTGAAATGCCCATCAGCCATGATTTAAATGGCGGAGTGGACTTGATGGGCCAAATGGCCTTACTTCTACTCCTATGTCTTATGGTCTTACGGAAAATGGACACTTTGGAGACTGCTGTGTAGAAGTTAGTGTCATTGGAACAGATGCAATGGGGACAGAAACTGAAGGAATGGAATAAAGTCTTTACAGGAAGCAGGGTGTGAGGATATATTGTCAAGATAACTGTGGAAGTCAATAGGTTTGTAGTGGATATTGGTGGTTAGCCTATGCCCAGAAATAGAAATAATGTCGAGGAAGGGAAGGGATGTGTTAGTGATGGACCAGGTGAAGGTGAGAGTGCAGTGTAAGTCGGAAGTGAAATTGATAAAATTCCCTAATCCTAAATGTGAAAGGGAAGCAGCACCAATGATGTCATCAATGCATTGGAGAAAGAGTTATGGGTGGGGTTTGGAGTAGGACTGAAACAAGGAATGGTCCATATACCCCATAAACAGACAGGCGTAACTGGGGCACATGCAGTTATCCACGGCCACACCTTTGATCTGAAGAAAGTGGGAGGAGTTAAAGGAGAAGTTGTTCACGGGATGGATGAGGTCAGGCAGGGGGATGAAGGTACTGGTGGAGGGGGACAGTTCAGGTCTTTTTTCCAGGAAGTAACGGAGATCCCTGAGACCATCCCGAAGAAGAATGGATGTGCAAGGGGTGGCTGAAGCCTGCAAACTGGAATTCTGAAACTGAGCTAAAGTGTCAGAACAACTGCAGATATAAGCGGGAAGGGACTGGACAAGCTGAGAAACAAATTCAGTCAGAGTAGGATGAGAGGAGTTCTGTGGGGTAGGAGAAGGTAGAAACAGTGGGTCTGACCTCTGTCGACCTTTTCAAGAGCCTACAGCCTTTTCCTTTCCAATTTATTTTCCTTCTTTCTCAAAGATCTGGGCTGAGTTGCAGTTTCCCAGGAACTGGTTGCTTTCTATTCACTGTATGCCAGAAGCTATTTGACTATGTGTGGAATTGAGGTCCAATTTGAGCATGTTCCTTCATGTCTATTTCCCAGAAGCAGTCTGTGAATGAAGAAGGAAAAGACACATACATTTACACTGGCAGTCATCTCTTATGGAGTGTTTTATGGTCAATTAAAATAAGCTGCTGTTTTAATGACCACATAATTTGTTTTACTGATGTTGTTTGAAGGATAAGTTTTGGCAAAGACACTGGGGTAACTCCTCTGCTCACCTTAAAATAGCCTCAATAAGATGTTTTACATAAACTCAAGTAGGCAGATTGGGTCTCATTGGAAAGATAACCTGTCTGACAGTTCAGTGTTCCCTCAGTACTGCACTGGAGTGTCAGCACTAATATTATCTATTTTCAGTGATAATGGGAACTGCAGATGGAGAATCCAAGATAATAAAATGTGAGGCTGGATGAACACAGCAGGACCAGTAGCATCTCAGGAGCACAAAAGCTGACGTTTCGGGCCTGGACCCTTCATCAGAGAGATTTTTTTGGCCTAGACCCTTCATCAGAGATGGGGATGGGATGAGGGTTCTGGAATAAATAGGGAGAGGGGGGAGGTGGACCGAAGATGGAGAGAAAAGAAGATAGATGGAGAGGAGGGTATAGGTAGGGAGGGGATAGGTCAGTCCAGGGAAGACGGACAGGTCAAGGAGGTGGGATGAGGTTAGTAGGTAGGAGATGGAGGTGCGGCTTGGGGTGGGAGGAAGGCATGGGTGAGAGGAAGAACAGGTTAGGGAGGCAGAGACAGGCTGGACTGGTTTTGGGATGCAGTGGGTGGAGGGGAAGAGCTGGGCTGGTTGTGTGGTGCAGTGGGGGGAGGAGACGAACTGGGCTGGTTTTGGGATGCGGTGGGGGAAGGGGAGATTTTGAAGCTGGTGAAGTCCACATTGATACCATTGGGCTGCAGGGTTCCCAAGCGGAATATGAGTTGCTGTTCCTGCAACCTTCGGGTGGCATCATTGTGGCACTGCAGGAAGCCCATGATGGACATGTCATCTAAAGAATGGTAGGGGGAGTGGAAATGGTTTGCGACTGGGAGGTGCAGTTGTTTATTGCGAACTGAGTGGAGGTGTTCTGCAAAGCGGTCCCCAAGCCTCCGCTTGGTTTCCCCAATGTAGAGGAAGCCACACTGGGTACAGTGGATGCAGTATACCACATTGGCAGATGTGCAGGTGAACCTCTGCTTAATGTGGAAAGTCATCTTGGGGCCTGGGATAGGGGTGAGGTAGGAGGTGTGGGGGCAAGTGTAGCATTTCCTGCGGTTGCAGGGGAAGGTGCCGGGTGTGGTGGGGTTGGAGGGCAGTGTGGAGCGAACAAGGGAGCCATGGAGAGAGTGGTCCCTCCGGAAAGCAGACAAGGTTGGGGATGGAAAAATGTCTTGGGTGGTGGGGTAAGATTGTAGATGGCGGAAGTGTTGGAGGATGATGTGTTGTATCCAGAGGTTGGTGGGGTGGTGTGTGAGAATGAGGGGGATCCTCTTGGGGCGGTTGTGGCGGGGATGGGGTGTGAGGGATGTGTTGCAGGAAATGCGGGAGACGCGGTCAAGGGCGTTCTTGACCACTGTGGGGGCAAAGTTGCGGTCCTTGAAGAACTTTGACATCTGGGATGTGCAGGAGTGGAATGCCTCATCCTGGGAGCAGATGCGACGGAGGCCGAGGAATTGGGAATAGGGGATGGAATTTTTACAGGAGGGTGGGTGGGTGGAGGTGTATTCTAGGTAGCTGTGGGAGTTGGTGGGCTTGAAATGGACATCAGTTACAAGCTGGTTGCCTGAGATGGAGACTGAGAGGTCCAGGAAGGTGAGGGATGTGCTGGAGATGGCCCAGGTGAACTGAAGGTTGGGGTGGAAGGTGTTGGTGAAGTGGATGAACTGTTCGAGCTCCTCTGGGGAGCAAGAGGCGGCGCCGATACAGTCATCAATGTAATGGAGGAAGAGGTGGGGTTTGGGGCCTGTGTAGGTGCGGAAGAGGGACTGTTCCACGTAACCTACAAAGAGGCAGGCATAGCTGGGGCCCATGCGGGTACCCATGGCCACCCCCTTTGTCTGTAGGAAGTGGGAGGAATCGAAAGAGAAGTTGTTGAGGGTGAGGACGAGTTCGGCTAGGCGGATGAGGGTGTCGGTGGAGGGGGACTGGTCAGGCCTGCGGGACAGGAAGAAGCGGAGGCCTGGAGGCCATCTGCATGCGCAATACAGGTGTATAGGGACTGGACGTCCATGGTGAAAACGGGTCTTGGCCTGAAACGTCAGCATTTGTGCTCCTGAGATGCTGCTGGGCCTGCTGTGTTCATCCAGCCTCACATTTTATTATCTATTTTCAGTATACTTTCTATTATTAATTAATAATTCAGTTTTGTTCATGAGACCATAGAGATGCACTGTTATACTGTATATTTTGCATTTATATCCAATGTATCTGTAATGTACCATTGACATCCATTATTCTGTTAGGTTGGTGATCTGGAGCCTAACTATGTACCCATGCAACTGTCTGTTAAAGGCATTCCACTGTACTTCAAGATTTTAGGACCTCAGAAGGACAACCAGATGCAAGGCCCAGTAGTCAGGTACAAGGAATGTTGAGTATATTATTTTAATACATCCATCATGTTGGGACACCAGGTTTTCCAAAGGTGATCCCCTTCCTACCTTGTTCATAGAGGAAGAGGAAGTGAAGCAGTGGCACTGCTACAGATAGGTCAGGCAGCAGCAGAGACAAGTTGTGCTTATCTATTGGTGCCATACCCCACATTATTGGCAGAGGCCCACCCATCAAACCCTTCACCGTTAAATGTAAGGAATCACCAGCGGCAAGCTTGAGAAACCTCTGTGCACATAAGCTGCGAGATTTCGGGGTTCACTTCCACACAGAGACATCAACTATCACAGTGTTTAAGGTTAACGTGAACCGGTGGATGAATGAAAAGATGTTGAGGTGCCACAGGGACATTGAGGGTATATTTTTTCTTTATTCATTCATGGCATGAGGGTGTTGCTGGCTAGGCAGCATTTATTGCTCATTCCTAATTGCCCAGAGGGCAGTTTGGAGTCAACCACGTTGG
The DNA here is from genome assembly GCF_030684315.1 of Stegostoma tigrinum. NCBI lineage: Eukaryota > Metazoa > Chordata > Chondrichthyes > Orectolobiformes > Stegostomatidae > Stegostoma > Stegostoma tigrinum. The sequence goes on along the minus strand of NC_081355.1, from coordinate 153,156,159 downwards.
GTTAGAGTCATATGTAGGCCAGACCGGGTAAGGATGGTGGCTTTGTTCTCCAAAAGACATGATCAGAATAACTTACTGGCATAGAGGGTATACCCCGACATGGGCTGACCCTGGACTGAATGTCTAATTTCCGTTTTTTACCTAATCTGCACATTGATGCAAACATTTAGCTAACACTGCATCCATGCATGGTAAAACAAGCAGTTGAATATCATATGTCATCCTGTGTGACTGCCTGAAATTATACACTTGATTGTGCGGTCCTCCTTTTCTACTGCAGCCCAGCTGGGTAGGACTGTTCTCACACGGTTCTGTTCTGTACCAGCTAAAGGGAACCAAAGAATCACTTGCAATTGTTTGTTTTCCTGCTCTCATACCGATAAGTTTGGTATCCCTTGAGAATCACTCACCCATTCTTTTCTCAGCCGACCCTTGGCAACATAGTCTCCATTGTTACTAAGTTAGCTGACTGCTACTTATCCAGCTTGCAGTACTGCATCAGCCCAACTGTCCTCCAACTGTTAGAAGTCATTGTTACCAGCCCCCAGTCCATACTTTGTTCCCTGACTACCAGCTCCATCCCTCCCCTTAGCAACTGTTGGAGAGTAAACCAGTCAGCTCAAGGCTGCAATTTATTCTATGAATGCATATTCCTAAAGGCCAGCAATGGCCTTCTCTTTTGCTAAGCGTATCATGATCTGTATGCCATTCTATCTGTAGAGGATGCACTCCTCAGCAACGTGCAGCATTGTTTGTGTCTTTCCATGGAAAGTGTGCACTAACTTTGTACTGAAACTCAAGTTCCAGAAGCAGAGAGTGGTGAACCTGTGGGATTCTCTGCCACAGAAAGCGGGTAAAGCTAAAACATTAAATGTTTTCAAAAAGGAGTTAAGAACCAAGAACAAAGAAAATTACGGCACAGGAACAGGTCCTTCGTCCCTCCAAACCTGTGCCGATCCAGATCCTCTATCTAAACCTGTCGCCTATTTTCCAAGGATCTGTTTCCCTCTGCTCCCTGCCCATTCATGTATCTGTCAAGATACATCTTAAATGACGTTATCATGCCCATCTCTACCACCTCAGCTGGCAACGCATTTCAGGCACCCACCACCCTCTGTGTAAAGAACTCTCCACGCATATCTCCCTTAAGCTTTTCCCCTCTCACCATGAAATTGTGACCCCTAGTAATTGAGTCCCTCACTCTGGGAAAAAGCTTCTTGCTATCCACGCTGTCTATACCTCTCATGATTTTGTAGACCTCAATCAGGACCCCCTCAACCTCCTTTTTTCTAATTTAAATAATCCTAATCTATTCAACCTCTCTTCATAGCTAGCTAGCGCCCTCCATACCAGGTAACATCCTGGCGAATCTCCTCTGCACCCTCTCCAAAGGATCCACGTCCTTTTGGTAATATGGCGACCAGAACAGTACACAGTATTCCAAATGTGGTTGAACCAAAGTCCTATACAACTGTAACATGACCTGCTGACTCTTGTACTCAGTGCCCTGTCTGATGAATGAAAGCATGCCATATGCTTTCTTGACCACTCTATCACCCTATGTTGCCACCTTCAGGGTGCAATGGACCTGAACACCCAGATCTCTCTGTGCATCTATTTTCCCCAGGGCTTTTCCATTTACATTATAGTTTGCTCTTGAAGTGGATCTTCCATATATCTAAATTATAGTTCTCAAGGGAATAAAGGGTATAGGGAGAAAGCAGGAACATGATACTGAGTTGTATAATCACATTGAATGAAGGAGCAGGCTCAAAGGGCCGAATGGATTACTACTGCTCCTATTTTCCTATTATAACTCTTCCTATTCAACCCACCATTTTCCATGTGTCTACTACTTGTTTCCCGAATAATTGTTTCTAGAGTCGCCACCACCACTGAAGTTAAACTGACTGATCTGTATCCTTACAGATTTTCTTGTTTCTGTGCAGCAGAAGTTTGATTGCACAGGGTCCCAAGCTTGCTTTGAGCCTGTTTAGCAAGTACCACTCTCTCCTTGGTAATTCAAAACCTGCATTAGGCAGATGTGACTTCCCGTCGTTTTAATTCCTTCATCCCAGTGATGTTGCTGGAAGATTCTGCTCAGGCTGGATGCCCCATGTAGCATGGTGAGTTGGAAGGCAGGCAGGTGGGCTGAACTGATCTTCCTGGAGTGGTAAAAGTCAGAAGGCGCATGATACCAAGTTATAGTCCAACACGTTTATTTGAAATCATTCACCAGGTGCAGTGAGAGAGCAGAGCACATGGACCCAGAGTTTATAGGCAGAATTCATACAACTGGTAAGTGGAGTGTCAGATGACAAGTCTCTGCAGGTGATCAAAAGTATCAGAAGGTGTGAGTAAAGTGTCAACAGCTGAATAACCGGCAAAAGGATGACCTATAATCCGATTAAGTGAAGCAGAGAGATAATTACAAACAATTAAAAATAAGGTGGTGCTGTACATAGAACATAGAACATTACAGCACAGTACAGGCCATACGGCCCTCGATGTTGTGCCGACCTGTCATACCGATCTCAAGCCCATCTAACCTACACTATTCCATGTACGTCCATATGCTTATCCAATGACGACTTAAATGTACTTAAAGTTGGCGAATCTACTACCGTTGCAGGCAAAGCGTTCCATTCCCTTACTACTCCGAGTAAAGAAACTACCTCTGACATCTGTCCTATATCTTTCACCCCTCAATTTAAAGCTATGCCCCCTCGTGCTCGCCGTCACCATCCTAGGAAAAAGGCTCTCCCAATCCACCCTATCTAACCCTCTGATTATTTTATGTGTTTCAATTAAGTCACCTCTCAACCTTCTCTCTCTAATGAAAACAGCCTCAAGTCCCTCAGCCTTTCCTCGTAAGACCTTCCATCCATACCAGGCAACATCCTAGTAAATCTCCTCTGCACCCTTTCTAAAGCTTTCACATTCTTCTTATAATGCGGTGACCAGAACTGTACGCAACACTCTAAGTGCAGCCGCACCAGAGTTTTGTACAGCTGCAGCGTAAACCAAATGTAGATAAACTAAATGACTGGAATTGCACACTGAATTCAAAACTGCGCAAACTAATTAAAAAGTAGAGAGGCCATAACAATTTATCAAGGTGATGCTGTCAAAACAGGACAATAAGGAAGATTTTACAGAAACAGAAGTGTGCTGGAGTAACCTACAGCGCAACATGAACCCAAGATCACGGTTGAGGCCATCTTCATGGCTACAGAGCTTGGCTCGGTCTCTGCTGAGCGATTCTGCATTGTTGTATATCTTGAAGCCTGCCTCGGAGGGCGCTTATCTGAAGATTGAAGGGTGAATGCCCTTGACCACTGAAGTATTCCATGACTGGGAGAGAACATTCTTGTCTGGTGATTGTTGCACGGTATCTCTTCATTCTTTGTCAGACTGTCCTCATCTGACGAAGGAGCAGTGCTCAGGAAGCTTGTGATTTCAAATAAACCTTTTGGACTATAAGTTGATGTCATGTGACTTCTGACCTTGTCCATCCCAGTTCAACACTGGCACCTCCACATCATGGTTTACAACTGGATTATTAGAGTCTTCATGAAAAACACCTCTAGCTAGTCTGCATATGTACTGAAAGATTCACAGTTGTGGCAGTATTCCCTCAGTTGTCAAAAATTTTATATCTGTCCGGCTATCTTACAATGTCAGTCCACCCATACGTGCAATGCATCTGTTATGATTTGAGCCTTTACTCAAACAAAGGACACTAACAGGTTCCTGGTTTGTTTAGGGAGTGATTCCAACCAATGTTTTTTGCTGTAGAATCAGTAATTCTATTCTTGCCATCAAAACTGTCATATCTTTCCAGGCAAAATCACTCTTGATTGGTAACAGAGGGATTAGTTTAATCAGTTTTTTTCATAGATAAATGTAACATCCGTTACTTTGATCTAGCTTTCCATCATTTGGCTAAATGTATCATATCCTGATTTATAACGCTGCTATGAAGCTCCTTGGGATGTCTTACGCTGTAAATGCAAGTTGCTGTTATTGTTGTTGTTGCTGTTGGATCTGGTGCATGAAGTTGTTTAATTAGCACATTGACTGACTACTAATACCTCAGCCTGAGGCGGGGAACTTTATGCCACATTTTGTTTTTCAGGTTTGGCACCCATATCACTGGAGGTGACACTGTCTCCCGTTCCCTACGGCTCATCAATACGGGTCCCTGTGGTAGGCCTTGCAGCTTGTCATCTCTTTTCTCCACACTGTCATTTACACGAGCTTGTTTAACATTAGTGGAAGCATCATTGATCTAGGGAATCTGAAACTGTCGCTCTCCTGCTGGATTCAGCAGAGAGGGCAAATACTTGGCTTATTTGGTGAGGAGGTGGTTGAATTAATAAGAATAGATATGGTGGCCGAATTAATATGAAATTGGGTTTATTACGTAGGTGGCCAGATCAATGGGTAAATGATTGAGTTAATAAGTACAGATGTTATACCTGTCTTAATGAAGCTATAGTGTGTAGCTAACCTCAGCTACTACATTGAAATTATAGCTTGGAAACAAGCTGTTCACCCAGTCCCTAATGAGCTTTATCTAGCACATCAACAAAAGTCTGAATTTAACCATGAGTCTTGTTTCACTTGTCTTTCTTCTTCTCAACCACCTATTGACTACTTCTAGGATCTCTGCTTCAGTTACTGGGGATATTCCTCTGGTTGACAATCTTCTGTGCAAACGAGGTTGCTCTTGCCCCTTGCTGTGAATCTCTTACACATAATCATAGACCTATCTCCTTTCCTTCTGAACCCCTTAATCGCTTGAAACAGTCCTGTTCCCATCTACCTTTTTCTGCCGGTTTGTCTTTTGGAACACAATTTTCAAATCACTCTCTGCTATTAGAAATAGATCTGGTTTTCCAAGACTTTCTTGGAATAATATTTCTTCATATCAGGGCAACACTGACATACTTCTGCTTTACCCCTCCTAATGCCTTATTATCCCTATATTATGGAATCGGAAACATTTGGCAATATTCCAACTGTGGCTTCATCTCCCTATCTCCATAACCTCCTTCAACTTGGCGATCCTCCAATTTGACCACATCCCAGATTTTCTTCATTTCTTCCTTGCAGGCTATCCCTTTGACTGCCTGGCCTGCAAGCTCTGGAATTCTCTTAGCCTTCTCTCCTCCTTACAAGACTTTCTTTAAAAGCTGCCCCATCTGTCTTTCCTTTTGTGTTAAATTTTGTTTGAAAACACTCCTGTGAACACACCTTGGAAAGGTTTACTCCCTGAAGTTATCATATAAAGTTGTTCATAAGCAATAGGTGCAAAGTGCTCCAGGACCTGTAAGATCGGATCCTCTGATCCCCTATCTCAAAAGCGTCCCTCCTTCTAATAGCATAATGGGCCAAATCACATGCTTGAGTGCTTCAGCACATAAGTTGCCTCCTTGTATAATTTTTCCTCTATGTCCCTTTGTGCCCTTTTGATCTCATCTTGGCCATGAGACACCACCCCACCAGATTCCAACGACCACTTGCTCCTGTTCTCACTAAAAACTAATGATCTCCCAAGTTACTTTTCTGGTCCCTATGTTAGCCAATATTGTTCTGAGGAAGGGTCACCAGACTGAAATGTTAACTCTGATGTTTTTTCTTCACAGATGCTGCCAGACCTGCTGAACTTTTCCAGCAACTTCTGTTTTTGTTTCTGAATTACAGTTCTTTCAGTTTTTATTTAGCCAATGTTGTTAACTGCTTTCTCTTTCTTTAAATCTGCTGTCCTCAAATAAAAATCCTTGACTTGCCCAATTTTTCCAACTGCTGCCCCACCTCCAGCCTCCCCTTTTTATTTCTTCAGATCCTTGAAGGTGTTGTCATTTCCGAAATCCTTTCCCATGCCTCCTGAAGCTATATGCCTAAACTCCTCCAATCAGATCTCCAAACCTACCACAGTCCTGAAATATGTCACAACTAGCATCATGTGATTGTGACGAAGATGCACTTTACTATCCTTCTCAACCTGTTGAAGCCTTTGAAACAATTGACTACACCGTCCTCCTTCAACACCTCTCCAATGTTGTCCAGCTGGATTTCACCGCACTCACCTGATTCCATTCTTATTCATCTCCTTGTATCTAATAATCCCTTGCAATGGCTTCTCTTCCTGCTCCTCCCAGGATCTATCCTTGGCCTCCTCCTATTTCTCAGCTATCCCTCATCATCCAAAGACTCATCTTAGATTTTACACATATACTGACGACACCCAGCTCCACTCTACCACCATTGCTTTTTTCATCCCTCTGCTGTTGCTAAATTATCAAACTGCTTATCCAACACACAAAATTGGCTGAACTGAAATTTCTTCTAATGTTTTGAAGATTGAGGTCATTGTTTTCTGCCCCATTTTCTGAACTCAGCTCCCTAGCAGCTGACTATACCACTTTTGTTGGTGTCAGTCTGAGATTAAACCAGTCTGTAGGCCACTTTGGACCCCAAAATGAGCTTCCAACCCCTATGATTGTCTGTCTGTAGCCCCTTAACATGTCTTGACCTCACCTTGTCTTAGTTCATCTGCTGAAACCCTCATTCATTGATTTTTTACGTCGAGGCTTGACTGGTCCAAAACACTCTCAGCTGGTCTCCACACCAGCATTTCTGAAAGATACTGGACCTGAAGCCTTAACCCTGATTTCTCTCCATAGATGCAGAGTTTTTCCAGCAATTCCTCTTTTTGTTTCTATGTGCAATAAACTGGGATCATCCAAACCTTCATTGCTTTTGTCTTAGGTTGCACCAAATCCCTGTTTTCAGCTGATCTACTTTGGTTCCCAGTCAAACAACATCTCGATGCTAAAATTCTCATCCTTGTTTCCAAACTGTTCCATGGCCTAATTTTTCTAGATCTCTGTAAACTTTTCCAGCCCCAACAACCCTCTGAAATCCCTGAGCTTTTCTAATTTTAGTTCTAATTCTTGAGCATTCTCAATTTTTGTTGGTGGTTGTGCTTTCAGTTACTCAGGTCCCAGTGCTGGAATACTTTACCAATACCTATCTGCCTCTTTGCCTCACTTTCCTCCTTTAAGACATCTATTAAAACCTGCTTATTGACCAAGCTTTGGCCATCGAACCTAAAAATCATTGTGTGACTTGGGTCTGATAATGTGCCTTCAAATATTTCACAATGTTAAAGGCGCTGCATGATTACAGTGCATTTTTTCAAACGTGGTTTCACAATTACATTTTGGCTTTTATATTCTTTACCCCTTGCTATAAAGCTCAGCACTCCATTAATTTCTTGTCTGGACTTAACTTATGTGAGATGTTGCTTGCAATGTTTTTAGAGACTGGACCACAATCCCCCAATTCTCACCCAACTCCCCCAGTGCAATGTATGATTCAAAAAGGTGCTTCATGCTCCCATTACGATATCTCAATCCATTTGGCATTTTCTTTTCTATTCTTTCATGGGACATAGGCTTCGTTGGCAAGGCCAATGTTTGTTGCTCTTTCCTAATTGTCCTTGGGAAAGTAGTGGTAAGCTGCCTTCTTGAACAGCTGTGGCTCATTTAGTATGAGTCCATTACAATGATGGTAGGGAGAATGTTTCAGGGTTTTGACCTAGTGATAGTGAAGGAATGGTAATATGGTTTCAATTCCATACTCTCCTGGTTGGCTCTAGGAGTTATGGGGTACGGGTCCCATGCCAGAGCTGTTGTGCTTGGAGGAACGCAAATTGTGACCCTTCTGTGTCATTACTCATTTGTTGTCTGACCTCCCCTGCTCAGGTGGACATATGAGCATTTGAGTGCACAATCCCACACTTGTCCACTCATACAGTACACAGTATGGACCTGCAACAGGCTAGTTTGGTATCTGACTTCATATCTTTATTCAGTAAGAAATTACATACAACACACTGTCACCAAATTGACCCGAATGACTGTTAGATTAACAATGCTTCTTTTACTAAAACATCCTAGATATTCGGTTGGACTGGGAGACATACAACTATGTGAATGATGACCTGCAGCTGGTGGATCTGATTGTTTCCTATGGGCAGCAATTCCCACTGAAGGATGAGAGCGGCAATGAGATAATGGGAACTAGCATTGCTCCAAGTGAAAGTGTACACAGCTATGACTGGAATGCTATTCCTAATAGTCTACAGAGCAGTTCTTCAGCACTCCAAACTACAGAATGTGTAAGAAATACAATTATTCACAATCTGGAACTCAGCCACAGGCTCACTGAGATGTGTTGGACTGTGTACTTCTATGTATAATCTTAGTTTAAGGGGGTATTGGCATCATGGCCTCATCATGTTTGGTTCTTAGCTGGAAGCATCCTAGCATTATTTTAGATAACAAAGTGTGGGGCTGGATGAACACAGCAGGCCAAGCAGCATCTTAGGAGCACAAAAGCCGACGTTTCGGGCCTAGACCCTTCATCAAAAGCGTTATTTTGCCAGGTTCTAAAGCTACTTATGTAGGGAGACCTGATATTTCTTTTGGGCCACATTTCCTGGCAAAATATCATTCCCAGTCAATGTTTAACAGTGCTAACCCAATTGGGTTGTAACAACATAGAATGTGAGCACCCCTTTGGGCAGACAATGCACAGCTTTCATAGAACATAGAACAATACAGCGCAGAACAGGCCCTTCGGCCCTCGATGTTGCGCCGACCTGTGAACTAATCTAAGCCCCTCCCCCTACACTATCAGTTTTTAATTTTATCAGCCTTTCTTATTGCTGTTATGTTGACTGCATGTTTCTTTGGTGCCCATTTTAAGGACTAGTTTAATTTCAAATTCCACTTGAATGGCAATTCTTTCAGTACAGAAATATGGCAGATTTCTCACAACAATTTACCATAAAAACTCTCATTTCTTTAATTGTATTAATTCTTAGGAACTGGAAGAGGAAGAGGAAGTTCCAGAAGGGGAACAGAAAGAATCAACGCCAGCAAGCCCTCTAATTTCTGTTGTTCTACGGGTCCACGAGGGCATTGCAGCAGACTATCCATATTATGTGACCCCACGACAGGTGGTAAGTGGATACTGGTGCCAGAGGGCCTATCAAAGACAGTGGTGCAGTGTGCAGGATTGTGAAGCAGCACCAGTATGTTATAAGTAAAGACTTGCGTATATGACTCCCTTCCACATTTCTTTAGAATTCTCTACCTCGGGCATAGAGAGAAATGATACTGTGAGTGAGAAAGCAGGTGATCTCGGGCAGGAAAGACAACTGCTGATGGTCAGAGAAAAGCAGTTTGATCTGAAAGTAAATGCACAGTTGTCCATCTGCCACCAGCCCAGACCGCATATTGCAGGCTGCTAGAAGAGTTCAGGGAAGAAATAGGGTTCTGAAGTGGCAAAGTTTCCATTGCTCCTCAAATTTGCTATTTTGGACTGGAAAGTAGCCGATTTACATGCTCCTTACTCTGAGGTGGACAGAAGAATAAACTGTGTCATTATCATCCAATTAGTCTAGCATCAGTTGCAAAATTTCCAATTTAAACCGAACTCATTCGGCAGGAGTGGAGCAGAAAGCTATTGTACTCCCTGTCTGTGGCTTATAAAATCGGTTAGTGTGTAATTCCAGCCAATTGTCTTCATCTTCCCACCCATCCTTATTTCCCAGAATAGTTAGATTAAAATCAAAATTTCAGTCCATAAAATGAGATAAAACTTGCAACCATTACATAATGCATTGATTAATCAATGGTAGCCAAGTTGGGATTGTTAAAGAAAGTCAAAATGATAATATTACTAGAGTTAATTGAAGATGTATTAGATGGCATTGATTTAGGGAATGCAGTAGGTACAATGAATGTGGATGGCGTTTCAGAGGGCATTTATCAGTAAGATGACAGATGTTTGTTGGAAAATTCAGACACATGGCAAAGGAGGAAATGCTTCAGCAGGGATAGACTGTTAGTTGATAGATAGAATGTTAGCCTCTTTCACTGACTGACAGTTTGTACAGTGTGTCAATTTATGTTGAATTTCTCTGTTCCCAGGAAGTTCCAGCTGGCAGCTTCGTCACCATCAACGTCTCTTTCACCCCACTCACACAGACTGAAGTGATGACAAATGTAGAGTGTGAAGGCTTCGCTTTAGGATATGTCAGTCTAGATGATCAGGTGATGTACCACCTCAGTAACGATAGAGAACTTAATGTAAAAACAGCAAAGTAACAGTGTCCTGAAATTCTGCAATGCCAGTATCAGTGACCGAGGATTTATCGTGAAATTGTTTTCCTGCTTTCTTTTCCTGTTTGTTTAACATTTATAAAATGATTAAGAATGATTGAGTGTTTGAGACAACAACATTATCTATGATTGAGTGTTTGTCAGGTAATATTTGTGTAGTGTAGCTCCAGAGCTATGTCTTCTGCTGTTAACATAAGCCCCAAACTGGTACAATTGGTAGAAATCCTTAGAAGCTTTGTCAATGTCTGAAAAGAAAAGGTGGAATCCTTCATGAGCCTGAGTACTGATGAAAAAACATGGAAAATATCACAATTAAAATTCACAGAATGTTCTGCCATTCACACCACCACTGGACTACACCTTTTGCTTCTTATGTTTTCCATTCCCAATCCTTTTGAACTTGCACAACCAACTCCTTTGCAATTTAATATTTCCTGATTTCCTTCTTACTGCAAACTTAGTATTTAACTTCTCCACATTGCTCTCACCACAATTTTTGAACTAAGCTCTTGCATTGTTCCAATGAAGCTCAGTGTAACCCTAAGAAACTGTGGACCCTTTACATATTTCTGGACATTTGTTGATTTCTATTTTCTTTGTGGGATTTGGCTTTGCTGTCTTGTTTATGACTTCCATAGACCTTGTTCAGCAGTTGTTCACCTTTCTGCCATTTGCACTGTCTCTAGACAATACATTTTGTTTGTTTTGGTCCCACGCAACCGACTCTTCAGACATTTAATCTCATTTCAACACTGCCACAGACTTTCCCTTTTGAACTTTCCCCTTCAATCGCCCCCCTTTTCTCCTTCCTTAAAACCTATTACACTTCAACATGTTTTCCATTTCTGATGAAAAGTCATCAACCTAAACATCAACCTTTTCTGATGAAGGGTCTAGGCCCGAAACGCCAGCTTTTGTGCTCCTAAGATGCTGCTTGGCCTGCTGTGTTCATCCAGTTCCACACTTTATTATCGTAAACATTAACTCTGTTTCCATTTTCCACATCTGCAGACACCGCCTGAATTGCTGAGTGTTTCCGTAACAACATAAGAAATAGGAGCAGAAGTAGGCCATCTGGCCTATCGAGCCTGCTCCACCAATCAAGAGGATCATGGCTGATCTTTTTGTGGACTCAGTTCCACTTACCCATCCACTCACCACAACCTTTAATTCTTATGCTGTTCAAAAATCTATTTATCTTTGCCTTAAAAATATTCAACAAGGTAGCCTCAACTGCTTCACTGGGCAGGGAATTCCACAGATTCACACCCTTTGGGTGAAAAAGTTCCTTCACAACTCAGTCCTAAATCTGTCCCCCTGCTTTGTTTTGAGGTTATTCCTCTAGTTCTACTTTCACCCACCGGTGGAAGCAATCTTCCTGTTCCTCTCCTATCTATTCCCTTCATAACTTTGTATGTTCTATAAGACTTGCCCCCTCATTCTTCTAAATTCCAATGAGTATAGTCCCAGTCTACTCAACGTCTCCTCATAAGCCAACCGTCTCAACTCTGGAGTCAACCTAGTGAATCTCCTGTGCACCCCTTCCAGTGCAATTAGATCCCTTCTCAAGTAAGCAGACCAAAACTACACACATTACGCCAGATGTGGTCTCACTAGCACCCTATACTGCATAACCTCCCTATTTTAAACTCCATCCCTCTAGCAACAAGGGACAATATACTATTTGCCTTCTTAATGACCTGCTGTGCCTGCAAGTTAATTTTTCTGTGATTCATGCACAAGGCCACCTAGGTCCCTCTGCACCGCAGCATGCTGCATTTTTTCATCATTGAAATAATAGTCAACTTAGCTGTTATTTCTACCAGAATAGATGATTTCATATTTATCAACATTTTACGTCATCTTCCGGACCTTTGCCCATTCACTTAAGCTATTTTTATCCCACTGCAGACCTTCAGTGTCCTTTGCATACTTCGCTCTACCACTCAGTTTAGTGTCATCTACAACCTTGGACACACTACACTTGGTCCCCAACTCTAAAGCATTCCAGCGATATCTCTCGCATCTTCTCTTTGGACAGTACTAAAAGATGGGAAAGCTTTCTTCTCAGGAGGTTCCTGTTGTTACTGTATCACATCTTCCCTTGAAGAGTTTGAAGTAAGGGAAGGATTCACAGGCTGATTAACAGTCTGTTGGACACTATATTGACACTCCTTTTGTGTCTATAACCATCCTTGTACCAGTTAATAAATTAGGTGGTCAGCACCAAAGGCCACTAGACACTGTCATGAGTTGTGATGTTGCAGTCATCACATTAACAGATTCTGTACCTTTTAGAGAGACATTGGGCCTGGGAAAATGAAATAAATCCTGTTTATTGTGACCCCATCACATCAAAGCTGCTGCAACAAGGAAGGGAATGATTATAGGCCAGTGCTTTGCCAAGTTAAATGGACAAGGATCAAAATAAGGTATGTGGAGACTGTGACCAAATTGGCTAAAAGACTGAGAGAACAAGGTGTAGAGCTGGATGAACACAGCAGGTCAAGCAGCTTCATCGGAGCAGGAAGGCTGACGTTTCGGGCCTAGACCCTTCTTCAAAAATGGGGGAGGGGACGGGGACTCAAATAAATAGGGAGAGAGGAGGAGGCAGATAGAAGATGGATCCACTGAGGTCTTTCCAGAGAGAGAAAGGTAACTTCTTCAATGTAGACATCCTTAGAAGAGGCTTTATAGATAGTAAGAACTGCTGATGGTGGAGAATCTGAGATAACAAGGTGTAGAACTGGATGAGCACAGCAGGCCAAGCAGCACCAGAGGAGCAGGAAAAGACTGGACGTCTGACTGCCCTTTTGCTTAGTTCTATCCTGGCAGACACAATAATTGTGGTGGTTGATTGATGGAGGAGCAGTGGAGGTTAACCTGGTGTGCATGTGTGCACACTCCTTCAAACCTGGGATGATCCAATATGGATGAGGATCTCCTGATGTAAATAACATGCAGTTTACTGCATTGCTGCAATTGCCACCGATTTCAAGAACATGCCTGATGTCATCACACAGAGACAGTAAGGAGCACACAAGCATCAGGTTTCTCTCCTACTGGCTCCTTCCTTACTCTGACCTAGTCATTTGACGTCATCACTGTGCTGATGCTTACTTTTCTCCGTCAAGCACTGGTGAAACCCACATCCATGTCTTAGTTAACTTCAGATTTAACTTTTCCAAGACCTTGCTTTGTCTTGCCTTCCCTAAGTCTGTAAGCTTTCTCAAACCTACAACTCTCCAGGATAGCTGCGTTCCTCTGATATTGGTCTCTTGTGCCACCCCTACCATTTAAACAGCTGCCCAGTTGACAGCTCTGCTGTGAGTGGCCTTTTGGATTTTCTCCCTTAACCACTTCACTACATCCTCTTCCTTTAAGACATTCCTTAAAACCGACATCTTTCGTCAGATGTCCTAAAATTTTTTTTTTGTCTAACCGACCTGTTTTGTTGATGAAGATAGTCTAACGTTCCAAGTGCAATAAAATGTTGTTATTTTTAAATCAGTCAAAAACTCACCTTTTTTTTTGTCCCCAGGTGGCATTTGGAGTACCTGGAAAAGTGACTCGATTTCAAGGATATAATAAAGAGCCTTTACGCCTAGACTTCAAGGCAGTTGTAAGGCCTGCTTTGTGAGTACACATTCTCTGACTTTTCTAAATTTCTTTCTCCTTTATGTCTTTGGGCACCAGTGGGTAAGAGGGAAGCTTGCCAATCCTAGTTCCCAGGACATGGATGAGAACATCCTGTCTTCCTTCTGCTCTCGCTCTTTTTATCTCCCTGATCTCTCCTCTGATTATAAGATCCTCACATATGACCATATTCAAGTGGCCCTTCGTTATATTAGACTGCTAAAGGCAGGCAGACATTGTAGCACAGCCCATTGCTCACCTATTTGTCCTCCACGTTCTTGTATTTTCTCATCAGTCACTGATTAATAATGAGGAATGAAGTGAACAGCTGGGTCTTTCCCTTCCCAACCCAGGATACTAAAATCAATTGTAACATTTACACAGACATATGAAACATACATTTTGTAATTACTTTCTTCAATAAAAGCATAAAGTTACAGAGAAACTCAGGAGGTCTGACAGCATTTGTGGAGAGAGAAACAGAGTTAACGTTTTGAGTCCAAAACACTCATCTTCAGATTTCTGCAAGAGTTCTATTGGACTTGAAATGTTAATTCTCTTTCTCTCCATCAATACTGCCAGACCTGCTATGCTTCTCCAACATTTTCTATTTTTATTTAAAACCACTAGCATTCACAATACTGTGTTTTTTACATTACCACCTTTTCATGTCTTGTTAAGATCAGCAAAGACAGCCTAAACCCAGTATTCTTGTGATCCTTGTGGCTCAGATGTCACATGGTGTCTTTACCCATTGAGACTTTAGTGAGAGCAGATCCTGGAGTCCATCATCAGTGAAACACTGTCATAATACTTCAGCTGTAGGTTTACGATCAGTTTATTACCTTCTCCATACCCGTGATGGCTCTGTATTAAACCTACATCTTCAGTCAGAAGCTTGGTGTGACAGTGTTTGATGCTGACCTCTTTAAGTTGTAAATCTAAAGTATACATGGATTACGAGGAATCAGGTACGCAATGCATTAATGACAGACAGAAAGGAGAGAATATTGCAACGAAAGGTGGATGCATCCTGCTTGAGTTAGGGGAGCTTGCAACCTAAAGACCTTATAGAGCTTGATTAAATGGCTGTAGGATACAATATGACGTATTCACAAGCTCTCTATGCTCAGGTTAAGCGTGGAAATGGATGACGATGATGAAGACCTTTCATTTTATGCAGCTGCAAGTGACTTGATCCCAGATGGACTTGAAGGCGAGGTAAGTAACGTAGCATTGACTCAGATCCCGAGAGGAATTTTCCTTTGTTTTAAAAAAGACTCTTAACCTCAAAATTGTTACAGAGACAGCAGGAACTGCCGATGCTGGGGAATCTGAGATATCAAGGTGTAGAGCTGGATGAACACAGCAGGCCAAGCAGCATCAGAGGAGCAGGAAGGCTGATGTTTCGGGTCATGACCTTTCTGAAGAAGGGTCTCGACCCGGAACATCACCTTTCCTGTTCCTCTGATGCTGCTTGGCTTGCTGTGTTCATCCAGCTCCAATCCTTGTTATCTCTTAACCTCAAACGCCTTGATTTCTTGCTGGGCTACAGTCATAGAGTCCCTGGTGGTAAAGACCTCTACCAACCTAACTAAGTGAATTTTTTTTTGATTTGTGTCTCTAGTCCAATTGGCAGCAATCTTTTCAATACTGGGATAATTGTGCTCTCTCACAATGCTAACACATGCAGCTTCCAAAAGAAGAACTTTGGCAGGATTTCTCCATCCTCAACACATCTCTGTTCTCCTAAACTAGCACTAACCATTTGTGCCTTAACCACCTTCTGTCACTTCCTCCACACTTCACTTCTAACACACCAGGCCCCTTTATCAATTACATTCATTACTTTGTTCTTACCACCTTATCAAGATTGGAATTTCCCATCTGCAATTACAACTTCATCATTATTTCTCCTGTCCTATATCCCATTCCATCTCCAATGGCTTTCTACCTCTGAACTCTTGGTTATTCCATCACCGAAGGAGCTTTCAATTATCAAAGCCTAGAACCCTTTGCCTTGCTGCTTCTTACCTGACACAACCCTGATATGGATACTTTTGCCATATTTCCCTCCTAATCAGAAGACACCAGACATTTTTATTTTATTCACTCATGGGATGTGGGCATCTCAGCTAGGCAGGCATTTATTGCCAATCCTAATTGCCCAGAGGAGAGTTAAGAGCCAACCACATTGCTATGGGTCCGAAGTCACATGTAGGCCAGACCAGATAAGGTTGACAGATTTCCTTCTCTAAAGGACTTTAGGGAACTAGATGGTTTTTTTCTGACAATCATAATAGCTTCATGGTCATCATTTGACCCTTAATTTCTGATTCTTTTTTGAATTCAAATTCATCATCGGCCATGGTGGGATTTGAACGTGGGTCCTTAGAACATTAGCTGAGTTTCTGGATTAATAGTCTAGCGATAATACCAGTAGGCCATTGCCTCCCCTGCCACTTGCTAGTGTATTATTGTACAGTCATAGGCTCTGCTTCCTCACCTCACTTGAGGTGTTTGCTCTGTAAGGTAATGGTCCTTAAAGGATTAACATTGGTGATTTGTATCAAGGTTCACTTTGTCTGATGATGTCCTGCAGCCTTTGGCAGGGGAAGTGAAGTCAAGCTTAAGATCCTGATGGAAACTGATGCGTCATCATGTCTGTTTTAATTATATCTAATTGGCCAAAATAACTTGCAGCTATTGCTTTCTTGAAATAAACAGCATTACGCTAAGATGATGCTGAGAGATGTGATAGCACTAGAAATACTGCACATAGATTTACAAGGATGTTGCCTGGGCTGGAGAGTTGCAGTTATGAAGCAAGATTGGACAGATGGGGTTTGTTTTCCCTAGAGCAGAGGAGACGGGGTGGGGGGTGGTTATAATTGTAATATATAAAATTATAAGGTGCATAGAAAGTGTAGTAAGGAAGAAAAACTTGTGGAAGGATCAGTGATGAGGGGTGGGAATGGATTTAAGGTAAGGAACAGGCAATACAGAGGAGATGTGACAAAAAACATCTTCAGCCAGAGGATGATGGGAATCTGGAACTCACTGCTGTAAAGGTGATAGAGGCAGAAGCCCTCATAACATTTAAGAAATATTTAAATATGCACTTGATACCAAGGCTATAGGCCAAGTGCTGGAAAATAAGATTAGAGTAATTTGGGTGACTGGCCTGGATATGATGGGCCGAAGGGTCTTTTGCAGTGCTGTAGAATGCTATGACTCTGTGACTGAGTACCTCTTTGTGTTAAAGCTCACTGGTAATTAATCCTCAGCTATTTTTAACCAATTAGGACCTCTAAATTAATTAAAACAAAGATAGCTGGTGGCAGTATTCTACCCAAACTAATAGCTAGTTCATTCTCCAGCACAGCAACTCTCTATTAGCCTTTCTGCATCAGCTTAATCACTGAGAGGCTGGAATTCTGCAGATTTCACACAACCATAGATTGTACAAGAGGAGGCCATTTGTCCCCTTGAATCTGCACCAATTCTTTCAAACAGCCATCCATTTAAGTTCACATTCCCACTCTTTCCCCACATCCTTGCAATTTTTTCTCCTTCAAGTATTTTTTGTTATTATTCATTCACGGGATGAAGGCATCACTGGCTAGGCAGCATTTGTTGCCCATCCCTCATTGCCTAGAGGGTAGTTAAGAGTCAACCACATTGCTGTGGTTCTGGAGTCTCATGTAGGCTAGACCCGGTAAGGATGGTAGTTTCCTTCCCTAAAGGACATTAGTGAACCAGGTGGGTTTTTCCCTGACAATCAACAATAGATCCATGGTAATCATTTAGATTCTTAATTCCAGATCATCATCATAGAATAGAATCATCACAGAATCCCTACAGTGTGGAAACAGGCCCTTTGGCCCAACAAGTCCACAGCGATCCTCAGAGCCTCCAACCCAGACCCATCTCCCTGTAACCCACCTAATCTACACATCCCTGAACGCTATTGGCAATTTAGTCTGGCCAATTCACCTAACCTGCATATCTTTGGACTGTGGGAGGAAACCAGAACACCCAGAGGAAACCCACACAGACACAGGGAGAATGTGCCAAGTCCATATGGACAGTTGCCCGAGGGTGGAATCGAACCCCGGTCCCTGGTGCTGTGAGGCAGCAGTGCTAATCACTGAGCCACCATGCTGCCCAATATAAGATACCTTATAGAATTTAAATTTCACCATCTGCTGTATTGGGATCCAGACCCATGCCCCCTGAACATTATCTGGGTCTCTGGGTTAACAGTCTAGCAATAACACCATTAGGCCATTGTCTCCTGTGAATTATTCAGTTTCCATATGACATCTGCAGTAAAATCTGCATTCACCATCCTGATAGTGTAATTCAAACCCTACCCACACACAGTAACATGAACTAAGTTTTCTCTTTCTCTGATTCTCTTCCTACCGCCTCTCTGTCCAGATCCAAAAAGAAGTCCTGACGACACATGGCTTCAAGCTGACAAATCCCACTGAGACCGCTCTCTACTTTCAGTTTTTGCTTCAAAGGCCTTTCTGTATTTTGAATGTGGACCCCAAAAACAGCCTTAAATCTTCGAACAGTGACCGGGATGAGAATACAAAGATGCTGGTACTATACCCCCAACAACACATGCATGTAAGTGTCCGGGGGTGCGTGGGTGGGGGAATGTAGGGGAGTGAGAGTTAAATTCTAACTTGTTAATACAGGCTCTGGGGTGTGATGTCACGGGAGTTTTCTCTTCAGCCCTCCCATTAGCTTTGCCTTAAAGTCATAGTCCTATCCAAATTGAATAACTTTCTCCAAGCCCAATGTTTAATATTACCAGAAGTACAGCAGGAATGCTGTTTACATGTACGAAAGGTGCTTTAGTCACATTTATTTCAAAGGAATGAGAACGGTTTCTGAACATGATTACTGAATGACAATTACAGCATTTAGTAAGCTAGCCCATCATATGTTCCTGCCTCCTTTTAAAATATTATGCCATTAACCCAATGCTCAGTTACCAGTTCAGTCATGCACTGAAAGGGTGGGTCATTACAAAATACTGTGAGAGTGGTAGGTTTATTTTTATTTGTTCATGGGATAGGCCAGCATTCTCTACCCAACCCTAATTATCCCTGAGAATGTGATGATGAGCTGCTTTCTTGAACGTCTGCCATCCTTGGTGAGTAGGAACAGCCACAGGGCCTTTAGGAAGGGAATTCCAGGATATTGACCCATCCTCCTCAGTGCCATTATTCCCACACTATTTTTATATTCTTTGATGTTATTGCTGGAGAGGATTGGTTTGAATATGCCCCACCATTTGAAGAAAAGGTAATTCAGCCAGGAATACATCTAGTTTGTGTGTACAGACTCACCTCGGAATCAGAATATTTAGGACAGTCGTGATTTATCCAATTCTCATGAGTTTAGCTATTCTTGACCAATGAAACATTCTGTACAGTTTTCACATTTTTGTTTCACCTCACCTGACACGTGTGTGTGTGTGTGTGTGTGTGTGTGCGTGTGTGTGTGTATTTGTATGTTTGCCCATAGCGATTTGTACAAGTTTGCTTGTGTACATGTATGTGTACTAGAATCCATACTTGCATAGTCCAAACTATTTGTCATTAATTATTTCACCTTTTGTTTACGTAAGTTTCTTTTTGGTAATAAAACAATTCTTTGTAATTGATTAAAGAAACCTGGCTGATTTGCACTTAAATACTGAACCTGACATACCTTACATCTGAGATCTTATGAAATCAGTCATATCACCAGCATGGTTATATTCAAGGTATATTAAAATCAGTGGGACTAGAAAAGATTGGTGCAACTCTGCAACCTCCAGTTGTAATGATGCTGACTGGTACCCAGCACTGTACAACACTAATGATTCCTGTTGTATCTTTGTAGGTCACCATTGCGTTTTGCACTTCTCTGGACTTGTTGAAATGCCAGGAAAATTGGTGTCAAAAGAGAAAGCGGAAACTGAAGTTTAACCAGGACCTTGTGATTGAGTACAGCAACAAGACAACCCAGGTAAGATACAGGTAGGGAATATCTGTACAAAGACATTTTGAAGCTTCCATACCAGGTTCTTTATCCTCTTCTTAAAAATTCTTCTTTTATTAATTCATTTATATGATGTTACTGGGCCAGCATTTAGAATAAAGAAGAACAAAGAACAACACAGTACAGGAACAGGCCCTTCGGCCCTCCAAACCAACGCCAACACGTTTTGCTCTTCCATACTAAAACTGTCTTCACTTACAGGATCCGTATCCGTCTCTTCCGTTCCTATTCATGTGTTCATCCAGGTGCTCCTTGAATGTTGCTAATTTGTCTGCTTCCACCACTACCTCTGGCAGTGGGTTACAGGCAATCACCACCCTTGGTGTGAAAAACTTGCCTCGTAGATCTCTTTTAAACTCCCCTCCTCGCACTTTAAATCTGTGTCCCCTGGTAATTGATGCCTCTACCCCGGGGGGGAAAAAGCCTTATACTTTCCACAATCTTGTATCAGGTCGCCCTCAACCTTCTGTGTTCTAGTGAAAATAAACCCAGTCTATCCAACTTTTCTTCATAATTAAAATCCCGCATACCAGGCAACATCCTGGTAAACCTTTACTGCACCCTCTCCAAAGCATCCATATCTTCTGGTAGTGTGGTGACCAGAATTGTATGCAATATTCCAGGTGTGGCCTAACTAATGCTCTTTAAAGCTGCAGCATTACTTGTCTATCCATAGACTCAATGCCATTTCCAATGAAGGCAAGCATGCCTTGGGCTTTTTTATTACCTTATCTGCCTGTGCTGCCATCTTCAGTGATCTGTGGACCTGCACACCCAGATCCCTCTGCATAGAACATAGAACATAGAACATAGAACAGTACAGCACAGAACAGGCCATTCAGCCCACAATGTTGTGCCGACCATTGATCCTCATGTATGCACCCTCAAATTTCTGTGACCATATACATGTCCAGCAGTCTCTTAAATGACCCCAATGACCTTGCTTCCACAACTGCTGCTGGCAACGCATTCCATGCTCTCACAACTCTCTGCATGTCAGTACTCCAAGGGGATCTGTTATTCACTATATAATTTCCAACTGTACTTGACCTTCCAAAATGCATCACCTCACATTAGTCCAGATTAAACTCCATCTGCCATTCTTCTATATCCTGCTGTATCCTCGAACAATCCTTCTCACTAAGTGCAACTCCACCAATCTTTGTATCGACGCAATCTTACTAACTAGATCAACCACGTTTTTCTCCAAATCATTTATGTAGACCACAAACAGCAGAGGTCTCAACACTGGCCCCTGTGGAACACCACTAGTTAACCCCTGCATTCCAAAAAGCATTCTTCCACCGCTAACCTCTGTCTTCTATGACAAAGCCAGTTCTGTATCCACTTATTGGCAATACCTAATTGACCTGAAGAACATGGTACTGAGCTATTTTCTTAAATGACTGGAGACGATGTAGTGTAGAGACAGTTATAATATTGTATGGACTTCTCAAGGGCAGCTAGGGATAGACAATAAAAGCTGGCCAGGCCCTCAATAATGCCCTCATCCTACAAGTGAAAATGATAAAAGTGAGAACATAAGGTTCGGAGAAGAACTAAGGCAATTGACCTACTGAGACTGCTCCACCATTCAGCGAGATCATGGCTGGTTTGAAAATCCTCAACTCCACTTTCCCTTCTTTTCTGCATAGCCCTTAATTCCCTTGCTGAAAAATTATATCAGTCTGTCTCAGCCTTGAGCATTTTTAATGACCCAGAGTCTAGAACACTCTGCGGTAATAAATTCCACAGATTCACTGCTTTCTAAGAGAAGGACAAGCAAGACAGGAGGATCTGTAATTAACAGTGGGACCCTGGAAAGTGCCAAGGATCAGTGGGACCTTGGTTTGCATTTCCATCAGCCCCTTAAGGTGGTGGGACAGGTAAAGAAAAGTGTTAAAAAGGCATAAGGAATACTTGCCTTTATTAGCTAAGACATAGAGTTTAAGAGCAGGAAGGTTATGTTGGAACTGTATAAACATTTGATTAGACCACAATTAACGTATTGTGTACAGTTCTGGAATCCACATTATAGGAGGGATGTGATTGCACTGGAGAAGATGCAGAGGAGATTTAACAGTATGTTGCCTGGGCTGGAGAGTTAGTTGTAGAGAGAGATTAGATGGACTGGTTTTGTTTTCCTTGAAGCAGATGAAACTGAGAGGGAACATGATTGAAATGTAAAATCACCATAGCACCACTTTCTCATTGCATGACTGGTAGTGGTTTTACCTGAGGGTCACCACATCTCATGCGAGGGCTGAGGTTGAGATGGTAGGAATTTCATGGTGATCTCAGCTATTTTGGGAGTGGAACTTGTACTGTTGCAAACCAGCTGTCCAACCTATCAACAGCCCTTGACCGCCCCACCCAATGTTTCCTCCATTTTTGAACAAAGGTTTGGAATAAACATTGGTAGCTTTCTAATATTTCTCTCCTTTCACGCAGAGGGTGGTGATTGTATGGAATGAGCTGCCAGCGGATGTGGTGGAGGCTGATACAGTTACCACATTTAAAAGATCTGGATTGATATATGAGTAGAAGAGTTTAGAGGGCTATGAGCCAAATGCTGGCAGTTGGGACTAGATTAATTTAGGATATCTGGTCAGTGTGGACAAGTTGGACCAAGGTGTCTTTTATTTCCTCTATTCATTAACGGAATGAAGGTGTCACTGGATAGACAGCATTTATTGCCCAAAGGGCAGTTAAGAGTCAACCACATTGCTGTGAGTCTGGAATCACATGTAGGCCAGACCAGATAAGGATGGCAGTTTCCTTCCCTAAAGGACACTAGTGAACCAGATGGATTTTTCCCAACAATCAGCAATGGATTTGTGGTCATTATTAGAATCCTAATTCCAGATTTCTTTTATTGAATTTGAAATGACCCATGTGGCTGTGGTGGGATTTGAACCTGATTCCCCAGAATGTTACCTGGGTCTCTGAATTAACAGTCCAGTGATAATACCACTTGGCCATTGCCTCCCCATCACGTTTCCACGCTATATAGCTCTATGACTCTATGTCTCCATTTGTTTCTTTTTATAGAATCCACCAGTTAACTGTGAGAGTTGGGGACATTTGTTGTTTTCTTCAGAATTTTGATCGCTTATGGATTGTCTCAGCTACTGTGCTGCAATTTACCACAGATGTCAAAATGTGAATAGAGTTTTCACAGCAGGTTTCAGAACGATGATTGGTCTGCTGTTTCCTCAGCAAGATGGCAGCTCTTAATCAAAGGATTTCTTTTCTCAGCTTAGTAGTTACAGAATTTCAACAAGCCAGGAAAAGCTGTGCAATTGTAATAAAGTTAACACAAAGTGGTGAAGATGTGCAGTCTCCTGAGTGCCCTTCTCATTTGTCTTAAATGAAGTAGTTGTTACTGAATTGTCAATTTGAATGTCATTTTATTATTGGAGTGATTTTTGAGTTACTTTCCATAACAATCAGTTCACTTGGATGATGAATTCAATTTAGATCACATCATAGATCATCTGTCTTTTGAAGGCAACTTTCTTACCTCCTCCTTTATTCATGATAAACCCTCCAATTCTTCCTGATAGATAAATACAGATTTGCAATTGTTTGTTCTGTAATTTGAAATACTGTAGACTATATTTATGGAATACCTGTGTACTTGTGCTGTCAAGAAGATTGTGATAGAAAACTGAGATTCCTCTTTACAGCTCATTCCTCTCCATGCTTTCTTTGCGCTGCCATTCCTTGAGCTTTCCACTGAACACATCGATTTTGGAATCTGCTTGGTCGGACAATGCAGGAGAAGGGAGATCTTCCTCCTGAACAGGACAGGGTCAAAGAGTTTCTGGACTGCAGCAATTGGTGAGATTTGAAATACCTTACCCACTGAGATGAGGATTACCATCCATTTTATACCCAGTGCCATTCGTCATGGAGCTTCCAAATGTGTGGGCCATGGACATTTGCTGTGTAATCCCAGCTTCCATAACCATAGTTGGGAGATTAATTTGATACCAAATGCATAAAAGCAAAAAACAGATGTTGGAAATCTGATCAAAAACAAACTAAAATGCTGGAGAAAGTCAGCAGGTCTGGCAGCATCGATGTAAAGAGAAATAGAGTGAACATTTCCAGTCCAACATTACTCTTCTTTGGAATAGTGACTTGATACGAATGTTCCTTCTATGTGGCACACCCACGTGTGGAAGCTTCATGCGCATGGATCAGCGACTTGATGCATGGCTTGCCGCACATAGACCTCCGGACACTCGCATAAGACCAAGGGAAATGAGAGTGAACATTGCATGATACTAAATGTAACTGATTTCGGTGCTAATGGCAAACAGCATAATTTCAACATTTGACCTCTTTTTAAATTCAAGTGTTGTAAATTGCATTAGATCCAAGACCGCAGGAGGGAAATCCATGATAAACATACAGACTCCAGGAGAATACAGGATAATAAAATGTGAGGCTGGATGAACACAGCAGGACCAGTAGCATCTCAGGAGCACAAAAGCTGACGTTTCGGGCCTAGACCCTTCATCAGAGAGGGCGATGGGGTGAGGGTTCTGGAATAAATAGGGAGAGGGGGGAGGCGGACAGAAGATGGAGAGAAAAGAAGATGGGGGAGAGGACTGTATAGGTGGGGAGGTAGTGAGGGGATAGGTCAGTCCAGGGAAGATGGACAGGTCAAGGAGGTGGGATGAGGTTAGTAGGTAGGAGATGGAGGTGCGGCTTGGGGTGGGGGGAAGGGATGGGTGAGAGGAAGAACAGGTTAGGGAGGCAGAGACAGGCTGGACTGGTTTTGGGATGCAGTGGGTGGAGGGGAAGAGCTGGGCTGGTTGTGTGGTGCAGTGGGGGGAGGGGACGAACTGGGCTGGTTTTGGGATGCGGTGGGGGAAGGGGAGATTTTGAAGCTGGTGAAGTCCACATTGATACCATATGGCTGCAGGGTTCCCAAGCGGAATATGAGTTGCTGTTCCTGCATCCTTCGGGTGGCATCATTGTGGCACTGCAGGAGGCCCTTGATGGACATGTCATCTAAAGAATGGGAGGGGGAGTGGAAATGGTTTGCGACTGGGAGGTGCAGTTATTTATTGCGAACCGAGCGGAGGTGTTCTGCAAAGTGGTCCCCAAGCCTCCGCTTGGTTTCCCCAATGTAGAGGAAGCCACACCAGGTACAATGGATGCAGTATACCACATTGGCAGATGTGCAGGTGAACATCTGCTTAATATGGAAAGTCATCTTGGGGCCTGGGATAGGGGTGAGGTAGGAGGTGTGGGGGCAAGTGTAGCATTTCCTGCGGTTGCAGGGGCAGGTGCCGGGTGTGGTGGGGTTGGAGGGCAGTGTGGAGAGAACAAGGGAGTCACGGAGAGAGTGGTCTCTCTGGAAAGCAGACAAGGTTGGGGATGGAAAAATGCCTTGGGTGGTGGGGTCGGATTGGTGGGGTCAGACTCCAGGAGATATAGGTTTAGCTGTCAAAGCTTCCCAGTTATCAAAAACAGACCAATAAGTCTCCTTATAGTTGGCTAATCAGAACACCGTTTAAAAATTCAATACCAGATTATTGGCAAGGTCAGCACATATTGCCTTTAAGAAGGTGGTGGCCCTCTTGGAAACACTATTGAGCATGGCTTGTGATTCCACGGGAGAGGGTAGTTAAGAGTCAACCACGCTGCTGTGGTCTGAAGTTACAACAGACCTTACTGGTAGATGGCAGATTTCCTTTCCCTAAGGATATTAGTGAACCTGATGGGTTTTTAGCCAATCCGGTGGTTTCATGATGACAATATTCACTAATGCTCACTTTGACTTCTGCAAGGGCCATTTAGTCTAAACGTGGACAACAGAACTGAACTCCAGAAGTAAGGTAAGAGTGACAGTCTTTTATTTTATTCATTCATGAAATGAAGATGTCCCTGGATAGGCCAGCATTTATTGCCCAGAGAGCACTTAAGAGTCAACCACATTGCTGTGGGCCTGGAGTCACAGTAGCACAGACCAGGTAAGGATGGCAGTTTCTTTCCCAAAAGGGCATTAATGAACCAGATGGTTTTTTTCCAACAATCAACAATGGTTTCATGGCCATCATAGTGCTCATAATTCCAGATTTCTATTGAATTCAAATTCCACCATCTGCTGTGGCAGAATTCGAACCCAGGTTCCCAGAACACTACCTGCGTCTCTGGGTTAACACTTCAGCGAGAATACCACTAGACCATTGCCTCCCCTTGTGACATTAAGGTTGCAATTGGCTGAGTGTGGCGTCAAAATTGGTATCGATGGTTATCAGGTGGCAAACTCTCTGCTGGTTAGTCATACTTGGCACAGAGGAAGATGGTTTTGGTTGTTGGAGGTCATTTATCTCAACTCCAGGACATCTCTGCAGGAGTTCCTTGGGTAGTGTCCTAGGCCCAATCATCATTTGCTGCTTCATTGGCTCCACCATAAGGTCAGATGCTGGGATGTTCGCTGATGATATGTCCAATGTCCAACACCATTTGTGACTCCTCAGATAAATGAAGCAGTCCATGTTCAAATGCAGCAAGACCTGGAATGCCAGCCAAGCTTGGGCTGACAAGTACATAAGATATCAAGTTTATCTACTGACCACAAGATAGTCAATTTATTCAACCACAAAACGCTGTCCACTTTTGGAAAAGTTTTCATCAAATCTCTATTATAAATGCACGGAGCCCTTTAATACTAGATTCTGGATTCTTTCATCTCCATGAGCTGGGCTCATTTGCAGTGGACTAAATAAATGAAAAGCTTCATTTTTGGCTGCAAAAATCATTTCTAGAAGGTGGCTAATTTCATTCTTGTTCTTAGCAGGGATGCAAGACAGGCACTTTATTATATATAAAAAAACTACAGATGCTGGAAATCTGAAACAAAAATGGAAATTGCTGGAGAAACTCAGCAGGTCTGGCAGTGTCTGTGGAAAGAGTTAACTTTTTAGGTCCAGTCAGTGCAAAAGAAGGGGCTTTCCAATTGCTTGCCACATCGATACACCATTCTGGTCTCATACTAACATCTCCGTCTTAGGCCTGCTGTAGTGTGTCAGTGAAGAAGGCTGAAGGAAGAGCACCTCACCTTTTGCTCAGGTACTTTTATAGCCTTCAGGACAAAAAATTGAGTTCAACAATTTCAGAGAATGAAGAGCACAGTCCACGATTTGATATACCATCACCTGTGTCTTGTTGGGTTTGCTGTTAGCAAAGCTGACCTATTTTCACCTGCTCAGACATATCATTAACATCTACTTAGTATCTCAATCACTTCTTTACCATCATTAGCACTCCCTTCATCTTTTTCTCTATGAATCTTCATTATCTATTTCACTGGCTCCTCCTCCACCTTTATGGACACTATAAAAACCATCATTTTCCAGTCCCTTCAGTTCTTAATATGAGTCATTGAACTCTAAACATTAACTCGGTTTCTCTCTCCATAAATACTGCCAGACCCGAGTTTCTCCAGTAATTTCTGCTTTTGTTACTGGCACTTTATTGATGACCTAAAGGGCAATTTAACTGCGTAACAAGTTTGACTATTGTTGTTCATGTTCCCTGAAAGAATGAACAAAAATTCAGACAGGCCAGTCCAAAAGTAGACAATGTGGTATTGGTGAAGCTGGGATTGGGACTGTCATAAAACAGAGACAGTAAGGCAGGAGAGTAGTCAATATTGATACTGGCTAGCAATATTTTGAAAGTGTTCCATCTCATTCCCTCACCAACTTTCTCTCCATGATGAAATGGTAAGCCCTCTTTTGATACCAGATTGATTAATGTTATCCATTCAATGTTGAACTCTTTTCATTTTTTCATTGGAGAAAAGGAGGAGGAGAGGGGACCTAACTGAGGTATACAAGATAATGAGAGGCATAGATAGAGTTGATAGCCAGAGACTATTCCCAGGGCAGAAATGGCTAACACGAGGGGTCATAGTTTTAAGCTGGCTGGAGGAAAGTATAGAGGGGA
Organism: Stegostoma tigrinum; assembly: GCF_030684315.1. Classification (NCBI taxonomy): domain Eukaryota; kingdom Metazoa; phylum Chordata; class Chondrichthyes; order Orectolobiformes; family Stegostomatidae; genus Stegostoma; species Stegostoma tigrinum. Next base: position 153,128,287 of record NC_081355.1, on the reverse strand, counting down.
TGTCAGAGGTGGGTTCTTTACACAGAGAGTTGTGAGAGCATGGAATGCGTTGCCAGCAGCAGTTGTGGAAGCAAGGTCATTGGGGTCATTTAAGAGACTGCTGGACATGCATATGGTCACAGAAATTTGAGGGTGCATACATGAGGATCAATGGTCGGCACAACATCGTGGGCTGAAGGCCCTGTTCTGTGCTGTACTGTTCTATGTTCTATGTTCTATTTCTCCACAGCTCCGATTGAAAGCCAGGAGGACGAGGGTGTGTTTGAAATTTGTCCCGAGCATGGGGTTTTACAGGCTCACTCCATCCATTTATCAACAAGCCGTGTAGCGATACAGATCACGTTCAAGGCCAGGTAACTGCAGGGGCAAACTTTGTTATTCTGAACTGCAACACCAGGTTGTTGTCCTCTGTAAAAAGGAAACATGGATGTAAAGCAAACTGATCACAGTACCACGGGATCCTAGGGCAGATCAGAAAGCAACAACTGGTGGTGGTGGTGGCTTAACGTGAAGGTCATCATGCCTCAAGCAAGGGGAGAGATTGAGAAGGAGAATCCTTCTTGGTAACCTCAGCTGGTGGTAGGAATTTAACCCATGCTATTGGGATCTCTCTGTGTTGCAAACCAGCCTTCCAGCCATCCGAGCTAACCGACTCCCTCTAAGGTAGTGGATATGTTCTATGATGTCGTCACTTTATCGGACAAAGAGTTGTGGATGGGTGCTAGAGTAGGACTGGAACAAGGAATGTCCCATCTAATTCACAAAGAGAGACCAATAACTGAGATAACAAAGTGTGCAGCTGGATGAACACAGCAGGCCAAGCAGTCTGCTGTGTTCATCCAGCTCCACACTTTGTTATCTCGGATTCTCCAGCATCTGCAGTTCCCATTATCTCTGAAGCAATAACTGAGACCCATATGGGTACCTGCAGTCACATCTTTGACTTGGAGTAAGCGAGACAGGTTAAAGAAAAAGTTGTTTGTCGTGAGAACAGACTCAACCAGGTGAATGAGAGTGGTGCGGTTGGGAACAATTTCGTTCGCCTTTCAAGGAAGAAGGATAAAGTCTTCAGATCATCCTGATGGGGAACGGACATGAAGAAGGATTGTACATTCATGGTAAACAGGGAGGGGCTAGGGTGAGAAAATTAGAAACTGTGGAACCGGCATAAAAGACAAATATATCTTTGGTGCTGCTTCCTCCTTCCTCTGGCCTGCTGTGAGGTTCCAGTGAAGCTAGAAGAACACTACCTCACTTCTTTATAGGTATGCTTTTAAAAAAAATCATTCATGTGATGTGGGCACCATTGGCCACGCCAGCTTTTATTGCCCATCCCTAATTGTGCAGAGTACAGTGAAGAATCACCCAACATCAGTGTGTGTCTGGAGTTACATATTGACTAGACCAGATAAAGACAGCAGATTCTTTCCTTAAAGGAGTTTACTAAACCAAATGGGTTTTTCCAACAACTGACAATGGATTCATGGTCATTATTAGAATCCTAATTCCAGATAGTTATTGGATTTAAATTCCACCATTGTCCATGGCTGGATTTGAACCTGGACTCCCGGAACATTACCAAGGTCTCTGGATTAATATCCAGTGATAACATTACTAGGCCATCACCTCCCCAGGCTTCTGGATTCAACCTTGAGTTACAGTTTCAAAGCATGAAGAACATTGTCCTCCACTTGATATTCGGTGGCATGGTGCCACAGTGGTCAGCACTGCTGCCTCACACTGCCAGGGGCCCGGTTTCGATTTCAGCCTTGGGTGGTAGTATGTGTGGAGTTTGTATATTCTCCTCATGTTTCTGCCCATTGCTACAGTTTCTTCCCACAGTCTAGAGATGTGAAGGTTAGGTGGATTGGCCATGGTAAATGAAATTAACTGGGGTAGGGTAGGGGGCTGAGTTTGGAAGGGTGCTCTTCGGGTGGTCAGTGCGACTCATTGGGCTGAATGACTTCCTTCTGCATTGTAAGGATTCTATGGTTCTAAATTCCCATCCCTGTCTTGTTGACTTTGCTGTCAGAAAGACATCCATATAAATTTAGTTCTATTTATCAGCATTTGGCCTATATCCCTCTAAACCCTTCCTATCCATATACCCATCCAGATGCCTATTAAATGTTATAATCATAACAGCTTCCACCACTTCCTCTGGCAGCTCATTCCATACACACACCACTCTCTGCATGAACAGATTGCCTTTTAATTCCCTTTTATATCTTTCCCCTCTCACCTTAAACTATGCCCTTTAGTTTTCGACTCCCCGCCCCGGGGAAAGGTCCTTGCCTATTTACCCTATCCTTGCCCCTCATGATTTATAAACCTCTGTAAGGTCACCGCTAAGGTTCTGTCACTCCAGGGAAAATAACCCTCGCCTATTCAGCCTCTCCCTGTAGCTCAAACCCTCCAACCCTGGCAACATCCTCAAATCTTTTCTGAGCTCTTTCAAGTTTCACAACATCCTTCCTATAAGATGGAGACCAGAATTGCATGCAAAACTCCAAAAGTGACTGAAGCAATGTCCAATACAGCTGCAACATGATCTCCCAACTCCTAGCACTAACAAATAAAGGCAAGCATACCAAAGGCCACCTTCACTATCCTATCTTCCTGCAACTCCACTTTCAAAGAACTATGAACTTGCACTCTATGGTCTCTTTGTTCAGCAACACTCCTCAGGATATTACCATTTAAGTGTATAAGTCCAGACCTGATTTGCCTTTCCAAAGTACAGCACCTCACATTTATCTAAAGTTAAACTCCATCTTCCTCTTCTTGGCCCATTGGCCCATCTGATAAGATCCTGAATGAACTGTGGATGCTGTAAATCAGGAACAAAAACAAGTTGCTAGAAAATTTCAGCAGGTCTGGCAGCATCTTCCTCAGAACTGGTCTGAGAAAGGGTTATTGGACCCAAAGTCAACTTTGATTTTTTCTTCACAGATGCTGCCAAACCTGCTGAACTTTTCCAGCAACTTCTGGTTTTGTTCCTGATCAAGATCCCATTGTAATCTGAGGTAACCTTCCTTGTTGTTCACTACACCTCCAATTTTAGTGTCATCTGCAAACTTACTAACCATAACTCTTATGTTCACATGCAAATCATTTATATAAATAACAAAAAGCAACAGACCCTGCCCCTTTTCCTTGTAGTACACCACTGGTCATAGGGCTCCAGTCTGAAAAACAACCCTCTAACACCACCCACTAACTTCTATCTTTGAGCCAGTTCTATATCCAAATAGCCAGTTATCCCCGTATTCCATGGATCTAACCTTGCTAACCAGTCTGTCACGAGGAACCTTGTTGAAGGCCTTACTGAAGTCCACATGGATCACATCTACCACTCTGCCCTCATCAGTCCTCTTTGTTACTTCTTCAAATAATTCAATTAAGTTCGTGAAGCATGATTTCCTACGCACAAAGCCATGTTCAGCACGCTGACCTATTTTTACCTATTCAACTATATTATTAACACTTGTTCAGCATCTCAATCACTCCTTTACCATAACAGCACTCCCCTTGTCGTATTCAGAATCCAGTCTTAGACTCCTCCTTTCAGCCATAACATTAATGTGGCTGGAATGATTATGGTCTTTTGGAAAGCCTGTAGGGAACTAGATAAAGGAGTCAGTGTGACTAAAGGGAATAGTAGTCGGGGAACAGATGATGAACACAAAGGGACAGGTGGTCTGAGGTGCATTTGTTTTAATGCGAGAAGTGTGGTAGATAAGGCAGATGAGCTTAGGGCTTGAATTGGTACCTGGAGGTATGATGTCATTGCTATTATTGCTATTACTGAGACTTGGTTGAGGGAAGGGCATGATTGGCAACTAGTTGTCCCAGGATATTGATGCTTCAGGCGGGATAGAGAGGGAGGTAAAAGGGGTGGAGGAGTTGCAGTAATGGTCAAAGACGATATCACAGCTGTACTGAAGGAGGGCCCCATGGAGGACTCAAGCAGTGAGGCAATATGGGTAGAACTCAGAAATAGGAAGGCTGCAGTAACAACGTTGGGGCTGTACTACAGGCCTCCCAACAGCGAGCGTGAGATAGAGGTACAAATATGTAAACAGATAATGGAAAGGTGTAGGAGAAACAGGGTGGTGGTGATGGGAGATTTTAATTTTCCCAACATTGACTGGGATTCACTCAGTGTTAGGGGTCAAGACGCAGCAGAATTTGTAAGGTGTGTCCAGGAGGGTTTTCTAGAGCAGTATGTATGTAGTCCAACTCGGGAAAGGGCCATACTGGACCTGGTGCTGGGGAATGAACCCGGCCAGGACGTTGATATTACAGTAGGGGACTACTTTGGAAATGGCGACCACAATTCCGTAAGTTTTACAATACTCATGGACAAGTATAGGAGTGGTCCTAAAGGAAGAGTACTAAACTGGGGGAAGGCCGACTATACCAAGATTCGGCAGGATCTGGGGAATGTAGATTGGGAGAAACTGTTTGAAGGTAAATCCACATTTGATATGTGGGAGGCTTTTAAAGAGAGGTTGATTAGCATGCAGGAGAGACATGTTCCTGTGAAAATGAGGGATAGAAAAGGCAAGATTAGGGAGCCATGGATGGGAGGTGAAATTGTGAGACTAGCCAAGAGAAAAAAGGAAACATACATGAGGTCTAGGCGACTGAAGACAGACGAAGCTTTGCAAGAATATCGGGAATGCAGAGCGAATCTGAAACGAGGGATTAAGAGGGCTAAGAGAGGACATGAGATATTGCTGGCAAACATGGTTAAGGAAAATCCCAAAGCCTTTTATTCATATATAAAGAGCAAGAGGGTAACTAGAGAAAGGATTGGCCCACTTAAGGACAAAGAAGGAAAGTTATGCGCTGATTCAGAGAAAATGGGTGACATTCTTAATGAGTACTTTGCATCAATATTCACCAAGGAGAGGGACATGACGGATGTTGAGGTTAGGGATAGATGTTTGCTTAGTCTAGGTCAAGTTGACATAAGGAAGGAGGAAGTGTTAGGTATCCTAAAAGACATTAAGGTGGACAAGTCCCCAGGTCCGGATGGGATCTATCCCAGGGTACTGAGGGAAGTGAGAGAGGAAATAGCCGGGGCCTTAACAGATATCTTTGCAGCGTCCTTAGACATGGGTGAGGTCTCAGAAGACTGGAGACTTGCTAATGTTGTCCCCTTGTTTAAGAAGGGCAGCAGGGATAATCCAGGTAATTATCGACAAGTGAGCCTGACGTCAGTGGTAGGGAAGCTACTGGAGAAGATACTGACGGATAGGATCTATTCCCATTTGGAAGAAAATGGGCTTATCAGTGATAGGCAACATGGTTTTGTGCAGGGAAGGTCATGTCTTAGCAACTTAATAGAATTCTTTGAGGATGTGACAAAATTGATTGATGAGGGAAAGGCTGTAGATGTCATATACATGGACTTCAGTAAGGCATTTGATAAGGTTCCCCATGGCAGGCTGATAGAGAAAGTGGTCACATGGGGTCCAGGGGGTGCTAGCTAGATGGATAAAAAACTGGCTAGGCAACAGGAGACAGAGGGTAGTAATAGAAGGGAGTTTCTCAAATTGGAGACCTGTGACCAGTGGTGTTCCACAGGGATCTGTGCTGGGACCACTGTCGTTTGTGATATATGTAAATGATCTGGAGGAAGGTGTAGGTGGTCTGATCAGCAAGTTTGCTGATGACACTAAGATTGGTGGAGTAGCTGATAGAGAAGGGGACTGTCAGAGATTACAGCAGAATATAGATAGACTGGAGAGTTGGGCAGATAAATGGCAGATGGAGTTCAATACGGGAAAATGCGAGGTGATGCATTTTGGAAGATCAAATTCAAGGGCGATCTGTACAGTAAATGGAAAAGTCCTAGGGAAAATTGATGTACAGAGAGATCTGGGTGTTCAGGTCCATTGTTCCCTGAAGGTGACAACACAGGTCAATAGGGTGGTCAAAAAGGCATATGGCATGCTTTCCTTCATTGGGCGGGGTATTGAGTACAAGAGTTGGCAGGTCATGTTGCAGTTGTATAGGACTTTGGTTCGGCCACATTTGGAGTACTGTGTACAGTTCTGGTTGCCACATTACCAAAAGGATGTGGATGCTTTGGAGAGGGTGCAGAGGAGGTTCACCAGGCTGTTGCCTGGTATGGAGGGCGCTAGCTATGAAGAGAGGTTGAGTAGATTAGGATTATTTTCATTAGAAAGACGGAGATTGAGGGGGGACCTGCTTGAGGTCTACAAAATCATGAGGGGTATAGACAGGGTGAATAGCAAAAAGGTTTTTCCCAGAGTGGGGGAACTCAATTACTAGGGGTCATGAGTTCAAAGTGAGAGGAGGAAAGTTTAAGGGAGATATGTGTGGAAAGTTCTTTACACAGAGGGTGGTGGGTGCCTGGAACGCGTTGCCAGCGGAGGTGGTAGACACAGACACGTTAGCGTCTTTTAAGATATACTTGGACAGGTACATGGATGGGCAGGGAGCAAATGGACACAGTCCGTTAGAAAATAGATGACAGGTTAGACAGAGGATCTTGATCGGCGCAGGCTTGGAGGGCCGAAGGGCCTGTTCCTGTGCTGTAGGTTTCTTTGTTCTTTGTTATGTGCCTAATCTGACCACACTATGCTGTTGGTAATGAGGATTTCAGTGAAATGCTGCTGAAACCAATATTCTGAGGTGTGATTTTGAGATTAGGGGAATGTGGTGGTTGGAGAATGTACAATAACTTCAGTGTTCAGAAAACAGTGGGGAAAGTTTGCAGAAGGAAGATATCAAGGGATAGATGAGAAGCTGGGGTTATTGTCTGAACACTGGTTGATCGTTTTCAGCCTCTGTTTTCTCTGCTGCTGCTGAAGACTGTTCATGGGTTTTCCAATGTCTACTCACTCATTTCTGCATGTGAAATAATTTTGTTTTGTTTTGTTCCATGACAGGGATGAGAAAATGTATCAAACAAACGTTGTCATCCAAGGAATTCTTGGAGAGAGACCAGTAAAATTCTCAGTACAAGGAAGAGGTACACTTGATGAAAAATACGAAGCTATGTTCATCTCATAGTGTCAGCAGAAATTAAAATTACATATGAGCCTCCAACAAGTTAATCAATGTAAATATTTAGCTGTACTATCTTCATTAATGCTTAACCTATGAAAGGATTTGTTTTTCCATTAAATCTAAAATTTCCAGTAATAGAAGTTGGTTTCTTATATGAATGGCACAAACTGTGATTTCATTAAATATCACATGGAGGTTTAGCTTAATTTTCTCTGACACTGAGAGCGACCCACTGGGTTGGGTGAAATGGTGACTCTCCAGTCTGGCCGGTGCTACTGTCTCTGGTCCACTGTAGGTCTGGTATCATTCCATTTAAAAAAACCCCAAAAGAACTGCAGAAACAAAAATGGAAATTGCTGGAAAAAATGAACAGGTCTGGCAGCATCCGTGGAGAAGAATCAGAGTTAATGTTTCAGGAACAGCGACCCTTCTTCAGAAGTCTCATTCTGCCCACTTGACCAGAACTAGAGCCAAGTACTATTGCTACTGAGATAATAGGAACTGCAGATGCTGGAGAATCCGAGATAACAAGGTGTAGAACTGGATGAACACAGCAGGCCGAGCAGCACCTTAGGAGCAGGAAGGCTGATGTTTTGGGCCTAGACCCTTCATCAGAAATGGGGGAAGGGGATGAGGGATCTGAAATAAATAGGGAGAGAGGGGGAGGCGGATTGACGATGGATAGAGGAGATGATAGTTGGAGAGGAGACAGACAAGTTAAAGAGGCAGGGATGGAGCCAGTAAAGGTGAATGTAGATGGGGAGGTAGAGACGAGTAGGTCAGTCCAGGGAGGACAGACAGGTCAAGGGGGCGGGATGAGGTTAGTAGGTAGGAAATAGGGGTGCAGCTTGAGGTGGGAGGAGGGGATAGGTGAGAGAAAGAACAGGTTAGGGAGGCAGGGAGATTTTGAAGCTTGTGAAATCCACATTGATACCATTAGGCTGCAGGGTTCCCAAGTGGAATATGAGTTGCTGTTCCTGCAACCTTTGGGTAGCATTGTTGTGGCACTGCAGGACGTCCAGGATGGTCATGTCGTCTGAGTGGTTCGCGACTGGGAGGTGCAGCTATTTATTGCAAACCGAGCGTAGGTGTTCTGCAAAGTCCACAAGCCTCCGCTTGGTTTCCCTGATATGGAGGAGGCCACAACGCGAACAGCGGATGCAATATACTACATTAACAGATGTGCAGGTGAACCTCTGCTTGATGTGGAAAGTCTTCTTGAGGCCTGGGATGGGGCTGAGGGTGGAGGTGTGGGGGCGGGTGTAGCACTTCCTGCGGTTGCAGGGAAAAGTGCTGGGTGTGGTGGGGCTGGAGGGGACTGTGGAGTGGACAAGGGAGGCCCGGAGACAGTGGTCCCTCCGGAAAGCAGACAAGGGTGGGGAGGGAAAAATGTCTTTGGTGGTGGGGTCGGATTGCAGATGGCGGAAGTGTCGGAGGATGATGCATTGGATCTGGAGGTTGGTGGGGTGGTATGTGAGGACAAGGGGTATTCTCTTTTGGTTGTTATTGTGGGGACAGGTGTGAGGGATGAGTTGTGTGAAATGCAGGAGACACGGTTGAGGGCGTTTCGACCACTGTGGTGGGGAAGTTGCGGTCCTTGAAAAGCGAGGACATCTGAGATGGCCGGGAATGGAATGCCTCATCCTGGGAGCAGATGCGGCGGAGGCAAAGGAATTGGGAATGGCATTATTGCAGGAAGATGGGTGGGAGTCGGTGGGCTTGAAATGGATATCGGTTTCTGGGTGGTTTCCCAAGATGGAGACAGAGGTGTCCAGGAAGGAGAGAGGTGTTGGAGATGGTGCAGGTGAACTTAAGGTTGGGGTGGAAGGTGTTGAAGTGGATGAACTGTTCGAGCTTCTCGTGGGAGCAAGAGACAGCACCGATACAGTCAATGTAATGGAGGAAGAGGTGGGGTTTGGGGCCTGTGTAGGTGCGGAAGAGGGATTGTTCCACATAACCTACAAAGAGGCAGGCATAGCTGGGGCCCATGGCCACCCCCTTTGTCTGTAGGAAGTGGGACGAATTGAAAGAGAAGTTGTTGAGAGTGAGGACAAGTTCGGCTAAGCGGATGAGGGTGTCGGTGGAGTGGGACTGGTTGGGCCTGCAGGACAGGAAGAAGCGGAGGGCCTTTAGGCCATCTGCATGGGGAATGCAGGTGTATAGAGACTGGACGTCCATGGTAAAGATGAGATGTTGGGGACAGGGGAATTGGAAATTCTGGGGTTGTGTCACAGACGTAGGTAGGGAGTTCCTAGACCAAGGGGGAGAAAATGGAGTCCAGATAAGTGGAGATGAGTTTGGTGGGGCAGGCAGGTTTGTGGATTTTGGGAAGGAGATAGAAGCAGACGGTGTGGGGTTGGGGAATGATGATGTTGGAGGTTGTGGGTCGGAGTTTGTGTGGTTGGAGTTTTCCTACCGGATGCCATGCAACGGAACAATGGGACTGGAAAAATGGGAGTAGATTAATTTAGGATATCTGGTCAGCATAGACAAATTAGACTGAAGAGTCTGTTTCCATACCGTGCAACTCTACAACTCTATCGAGAGAAAACCACTTTAGACAGCTACCCCAGCGATCTTGCCATCCCACATTCTCGACCTCTCGTATAAATTAAACAGATGTTCATCACTAATCATCTCCTTGCATCACTCAACACCTACATCACCCTTGAATTCCCCAACACTATTTTCTCTTTCATTAGCCCCTGAAAAGACTATCCTCGAGTACGCTTCCAAATGTATATTCAAAATTCCCACTGGCCCAACTTTAACCCCTTTGTCACATTTTCACAGGAAGCACTGCGCCGCTGCTCTCATCTGCTAAAGCCTCTCGCATTTCTGTCCTGCAAATGATCTTTTTAAACATCTCACCCTGCTGCTCTCTCACCTGATCTCCACCAATAAGCTTTGTAAATAACACAGACCATCCAGGCAGCTGCCTCTGCTCCTTCTGCCATTTATATGCATGTTAATGAAAAGGTCTTAAAATTAACGACACCAGGTTATAGTCCAACAGATTTTTTTTGAAAATACAAACTTTTCAGAGCCTTACTCCTACTCCAGGTGTCAGACCTTGTCCACCCCAATCCAACACGAGCATCTCTGTATCACGTTGATGATAGCCATCTTGGCATCACTTCCACTTCCACCTTTGCCAAATTATCATTAGACTGTTTATCTGATATGCAGTACTAGATAATCGGAAATGTCTTCCAGTGAAATATATAGAAAAAACAAAACCATCATTTTTGGTTTCTTTATCAAACTTCAATCCCAAGCTAATGACTCCAAATCTTTTCATCCAGAAGGTGGTGTTGGGAGTGTGGAATGTAATGTCTGGAAGACTGGAAAGCTTACAATTTCTATAAAGCACTTGGATGAGCACTTTGAAATGTCACAATACCGGCTTTGACTATTAGCACCCACATCTCATACAAGTAAGAGAGAAATGTTTCCCAGGCAATCAGGGATGGCTAAACCACAACCACGTTCCTAAAATAATAAAACTTTAGTTTTTGTAAATTTAGGTACCAATAGGAAATGAGTACTGTTCTTGAACCCCTTTAAATCCCAAGAGGTCAATGAATTAAAGCATCACTATCAATGGGGACTCAAACTGGTGACTTTATTTTAAAAAATAACATCTTTATTAGAAAGAAGATCAAGAACAAGTAAGAAAGATGATGATTTTAGTCATGAAACAAAATGCATTAAACACTCTTTGCTTAACAAGGTCAGCCAAAATCTAATACTTGGAACGGAAGTTGCTTCTTGTTACCACAACATCAAACGTATCATAGTTTGAATCACGTTTAATTTACTGTTCACTTTTCCAGTGTAACCTGATATGGGATCTTGTGGTGCAGTGGTATGATCCCTAACTCTGAGCCAGGAGACCCAGGCTCAAGTCTCACCTGCTCCAGAGGTGTTTTGTAACATCCCTGAACAGTTTGATTAAAAATAACTGTGACATGTTGCTGACAATGGAGGAGAGTGACGGTGATAAAACATTCCTGCTGATTGGCCAGGAAGACCAAGTCTGTACTTTATTGAATGAGACAGGCTGCAGGCCTGGGTTGGCTGTATCCAGAGGCCGCTCCTCTACATCTGGCTGTACTGCAGTCCTACGCCAGCCCTCCAGTCTCCTGGTGCAACTGGGAGTCGACATTATTACTCCACTCACTGTTTAAGTCAGCAAGAAGGGAAGGATGCAAAGTATCCCTTGCACTCAAACCAGGCTGACAGCATCAGTGAGCTCCAAGGCTTTCCGTTAGGTCAACATGGCTCAATTACAAGATAGAAGACAGTTACAGAGATGACAGGGATTGGCTGAATAGGAATTATGTAAATGTTGGTTTCCAACACGTACACACTGTATAAAGGGAAAACTGAGGGAGGCCAGTTGCATGGTTTCAAAATCATGCAATGAGTCGAGGCTTCAGAAATTAAAGGATTTCACATTTATAAAAGTATTTGTGCAGTTGGTGAGCTTGGTCAGGGAATGACAGATCAAGCGAGGTGACAACATTTAAAAGGTCAGGAACAGTAGAACAATGCACCAAGGGTACACAGATTTAGGAAGGCAGTTATAATTATAACTTTATTATGACTTTGCACTGTATCTTAGGAATTAATTACTTTAGGAATTAATTTTAAATATAGGGTTGATGAAAGGAGTCTTGAAACATAATATTTAGGAGCACCAGCAGGCCATTCAGCCCTTAAGCCTGCTCCAACTTTCAGCAAGATCATGGCTGCTCTACCCCAGGTCTCAACTCCTCTTTCAGCCAGTTCAGTTTAGCTGCCGATTCCTGATATTTCAAAAATCTGTCTATCTAGTCATTTAATACTGGGACTGGGAAAACAAATTCCTTTGCATCTCAGTTTTAAATGAAACTGTAACTATGTCTAATAGTTTGAGATTCTCTCACTAGTGAAAGGACCACAGCTAGAGTCTGCCTGAGAGTAATCCTGGCTATATTAGAGATCTGAAGAAACTTGAATTATTTTGTTGAGAGTGCACTGGGAGACTATGTCAGCAGGTTCTGAGCATGCCAAGAATAGACCAAACGTTTCCCAAAGTCCCAGAGAGGTGTTACAGCTATTACATTGTTAACTAAGTACTGTAAATTCTCTCTTCTGGGATGAAAGGAGAGCTGGGATCATAGGCAGCTAATTAGAAAACTTACGAGATGCAAAGATCATCTGTTTCCTGTTGGTATGGAGCAGAGGGTCGAGGAAACCATTTTGAGATCGGGTTACAAGCTTCCCTGTAAACGCACAAATATCTCAGGCAGATAGCAATTGCAAGTTTGTCTTGTACGATCTGCTGCTAATGGAGAGAGAATGAGCAAGGCAAGGACAGCATTAGTCAGGTCAGCATGTCAAAAAGAAAAAGGCTGATTCTATCATTCACCACATAGACGCAGGTGGGAGACTACACTCAGCTTGTGCAAAGTTATAGAAAATTTTTCTCAAAGCTAGAGGAAAAGATCTATTGTGCAACCCTCCTAGTGAGGGGCAACTCTGGGACAAGAAGTTATCAGGTTGGAAAGTAGAAAGGAAGCAACCCACAGGAAACAATTATCAGAATCGTAATTCTGGGAAAAGCGTTCAGTGTCTGTTTATTTCTATAGTTTAAACCAGAAGTGCAATGGCTCATAGAGAAGGCAATCCAGGGTTATGGGTGGTAGATAGGAATGTGGGGTTAAGACCACAATCATAACCGTATTGAACAGGAGAGTGGATTCAAAAGGCCTAATCCTAACTCCTTTGTTTCGAAAAGTTGTCACCACAAAAGAAAAATTTAGTCCAAACAGAATGTGCTGGAGAAACTCAGCAGGTCTGGTAGCATCTGTGGACAAAGAAACTGAATTAACATTTCACATCTAATATGACTATTTCAGAAATTCCTCCTTGAGGCAGACTCAAAGTTAACCCTGTTTGTCTCTCCACAGATGCTGCCTGACCTGCTGAGTTTCTTCAGCTTTCCATGTTTGTTCCAGATTTCCAGCATCCAGGGTATTTTGTTTTTATTCTAGTGTTTAGTGAATATGATTTTTAGTTACTTGATTGATGTTATTTTAAAAGCGGAAAACATCACCATGTCACTCTTTCAGCTAAATAACTAAGTTTGAATTTCTCTTTAAAAGTTATCAGTCTCTGTGAAAGTTAGTAGCTATTGTTGAATCATAGTATAGGCTGGGAATGTCAATTAGCAGATACTGGGTTCTAACACAATGTACCCATGAGCTTCAATGCTGAGGGTCTTGGTTTGCTGGATATTCAAACACAGCAGCAGCTCCCATTCCTGTGCCGATACACATAGATACAACACCATAGGCTCTGGAACACAAGCAAAGGTCATTAAAATCCCAGGTAAAAACCAAAGACAAAACTGCAGATGCTGTAAATCAGAAATTAAAACAGAAGTTACTGGAAAAGCTCAGCACATCTGGCAGCATCTGTGAAGAGAAATCAGAGTTAGTGTTTTGGGTCCGGTGACCCCTCCTCAGAACTGAGGAACTCTTTCCAGCAACTTCTGTTTTTGGCATTAAAATCCCAGCCCTGTCCAAGTGGAAAGTGGAACCAGAGGACATCAAAGGGAATGGGTGAAAAACAAAAATGGGGGCAAAGACCAGGCTAAGAGAAACGGAGTTAAATTTCTGAGTCCAGTAATGACTTCTTTAGAATTATTGGACTTGAAATGTTAACTGTGTTTCGCTCTCCACTGTTGCTACCAGACCTGCTGAGTTTCTCCAGCATTGTGTGTTTCACATTTCTAGCATCTGCAGTATTTTGCTTTCACCTGGGAAAGAGTTACTCTGAAGATGAAAAATTGGCAGAATCCTTTACTGGAGAGTGGAAAATAGAGTGAGAATTACAGATTTATTACAGTGTTAGAGTGCATTCAGCCCATTGTGTCTGCACCATACCATGATGAAAGAACTAGCCAGGCTAGTGCACGCTGCTTCTCGGACTGAAGTTATAGGCTCAGGCTCACCAGGTGAGCCGCAGTAATGTAGAAGCTCCACAGCAACACTTTCTTAAAGGTAACTAGTGACAGGAAATAAATGCTGACTGGGTGAGCAAAATCCACATCCTGAGTGTGAATTATTATAAAGATCCACGACAGAGACCTGAGCACAGCAATCTAGGCTCGTTCTGATGAAGGGTCATAGAACTGAAAATGCTAACTCTGCTTTCTTCCCACAAATTCTTCCCAGATTGATGTTGTCTGGTTCCGCTTTCCTGTTGGACAGGGCTAGGATTTTAATGACAAAAACAGAAGTTGCTGCCAAGAGTTTGTCAGTTTCATTGGCAATTTCTGTTTTTGTCTGACATCTCCAGCATCCACAGTTGTGTATGAATCTAACTGGGAGTGCTGCACTGTTAGAGGAGCTGCCTTTTGGATGAGCTGTTAAACAGAGGCTCTCTGTTTAACACGGCAGCACGTGTAGCAGATCCCACACCATTGCCACAAAGGAATAATCTCTCTCTACTGTCTTGCCAACATCCATTCCTTAACCACCAACTTTTTTTTAGAAATGACTTAAGTATTTCCCAAGATACTTCTTTCATGTACTTGGAGCATCAAACTATATAAATGTGAGTACTTTTTGTTTCAACAATAACTTGCATCTATATAGCACCTTGAACGTGGTAAAACAGCCTAAGATTTTTCCAAGAGTATAACTGGGCAAACATTTCACTAGCATGAGTTTTGTTAGACTGAATAGCCTTTCGTTAAACTTGTTAAACTTGGTGTAGGTGTTTAAAATGGACGTGACCCCAATTGATATGGATAGGGAGTGGGACTAAGACACTAAATTCCCCTGAAGAACAGTATCCCAGTGAGACTTAGAAGTTCTTACTGTATAAAGGCAGCTTCTGCTTTGCAAATGGAGACACTTACCTCCTCCCTCTCCGTTTCAGCTCATTTAGCAGCGTTACAATCTGTCGAGCTCCAGTGCAGCCCAATGGATGTCCCAGTGCGATGGCACCCCCATTAGGGTTGACCTTCTCAATGGGGATACCCAGCTTCTCCACACAGTACACAGCCTGAGACAGGAGGAAGAAAACACAAAGACAGAAGAGCTGGTTAGTCTCTAGCCCAGCTCCATACACATTGTGAACATCACTGGCAGCACCTTTTAAAAGGACCTGAGGGGCAGCTTTTTTAACAGAGGGTGGTGTGTGTACAGAATGCGCTACGAGAGGAAGTGGGGGAGGCTGGTACAATTACAACATTTAAAAGGCACCTGGATGGGCATGTGAATAGGAAGGGTTTAGAGGGATATAGGCCAAATGCTGGATATGTGGTTAGCTTGGACGGGTTGGACCGAAGAGTCTGTTTCCAAGCTGTATGTCTCTATGATTAGCATTTATTAACTATCCCTAATGGTCTTGAGAACATAGTGATGAGCCCATCTTGTAAAGGTGCTGTATGGGAGGACATTCCAGGATTTTGACCCAGCCACAGTAAAGGAATGGCGATGTATTTCTAAGTTAGATGAACTTTGGGTGTGCTTGCTAGTGGTGGTGTGCCTGCTTGGAGGTTGAGGTCACAGATTTTGGAAAGTGCTGTCGAAGGGAGCATTGGTAAGTTGCTGCAATGCATCTTGCAGACAGCACACACTGCAAAGCATTAGTGCTGCAGGAACTATCTGTTTCAACTGAACATACATTTTAATTTCTTCATCCACTTACTCATTGAGAGTTACCAAGTTTTGGAACTACACAGTGAAGGGGAGGACACTGGAAACTGTCATGTTATTAGTTTAAAGAGGAAACACAGACAAGCTCAACATGTTTTCTATACATTTCCATTCAGTACTTCCTTGGATTTAGGCAACAATTAATGTTTAATGTATATGTTTCTCACCTGACTAGCAAACGCCTCATTAATTTCAAACACATCGATGTCATTAATCGTTAGTCCTGATGGAGGGGGAAGAAAAAAATTAAAACTTAGAAATCAAATCAAACAAGGTTTTTAGGCATCAATGAACTCAAAACCATTGCTTTGGTCAAAGGAGACAGGGACACAGACTGATGCTGTCCAGGAGGCCATTCTAACCATCATGCCCATGCAGACTGACTCAAAGACCAATCCAATCAGTTCAAAATGCCGCATAATTTTCCTCATTGCCTCATAGATTTTGCTTCTTAGACTACTGCCTGCTTGTGGCTCAGTCGGTAAAACACTGACTTCACAAAGTTCCAGGTTCAAGTGCCACTTCTGTGCGTGATCACACAGTCAAGGCTGACGCTCCAGCGTGGTATCAGTTATACAGTCATAACATAGAAACGGGCCCTTCAGCCCAACTTGTCCACGCTGACCAGGTTTCATAAACTGAACTAGTCCTATTTGCCTGCTTGCGGCCCCATAACCCTTCCAACCTTTCCCAGACGGTGCTGCCTTTCAGAGCAGACATTAAACTGAGACATGACCCGCCTTCTTGGGCAGATGAGAAAGTGGCAGAGTTTTTAAGAGCAGGAGAGAAATGCTTCCTGATGTTGTAGCAAATACTCACCCCTAAACAATTGGTTGATCGTTCGAACAATAACAGAAGTCTGTCTTTATCATATTGCTATTTTTGGGAGTTTGTTGAACATGTGATGATGGCCCAGATTCCTACATTACAACACTGGCTATATTTCCACAAATCCTTCACTGGCTATGCAGCGCTTTGAGATATCCAGTGATTGCGTAAAATCTTATATAAATCTCAAGTCTTTCGAGCATTCCTGCAATTCCCATTTTAAAGTTGTTTTGTTGAATCTGCTTCTAACACCCTCAGGCAGTGTGTAAAACAAATCTCCTTATTCCCCTCCATCTCCTGAGTCATTTTGCCAATTATCCTAAATCACTATCCTTTGAACATCATATTGTTACAACACAGAGAGGACAGTGCTGAGACTGAGAGAATGAGCAGAATGATGGTGCAGATGGAGTGACTGGATTATGAGGACGATAGTGTCAATTAACCATGTTTTCACTGAGAAAGAGAAGACTGGGGCTAAATGTGATTGCCGCTTTGCTACATTCTAAAGGGGTTCCATAATGCATCTAACATAGAACAGTACAGCATGGTATAGGCCCTTCGGCCCACGATGTTGTGCCGAAGTTCTACCCTAAACCTAAGGTGTATCTAACCTTTCACCCCTACCTTATACTATCATCCATACGCCTATCTAATAGCCACTTAAATGCCCCTAATGAGACCAACTTCATTGCCCTCTCTAACACCACATTCCATGGCCCTACCACTCTCTGAGTAAAGAACCTACCTCTAATGTCTCCCCTATATCTACCTCCACTCACTTTAAAACTATGCCCCCTCGTAATGGTTACCTCCACAGTAGTCAGTCTCTGGCTGTCCACTCTATCTATACTTCTGATCATTTTGTACACCTCTATCAAGTCACCTCACATCCTGTGTCATTCTAAAGAGAAAAGCCATAGCTCTCTCAATCTTTCCTCGATAATACTGGTCATGACATTATGTCCTGAACAGTAGAACCTGAAATACGGCCTGCACGTCAAATCAAAACCACCCAGCAGAAACGGGCGGGGGTTTCAGACAGCAGGTTAAGAATTTTTTTATTCATTTGTTCACGGGATATGGGCATCATTGGCCTGACCAGCATTTATTGCCCATCCCTAATTACTCAGAGGGCAGTTGAGAGTCAATCACATTGCTGTGGGTCTGGAGTCACATGTAGGTAAGGATAACAGTTTCCTTCCCTAAAGGGTATTAGTGAACCAGATGGGTTTGTTTGACTATTGGTGTTCATAATTATACTCCTAATTCAATTTTATTGAACTCAAATTCCACCATCTGCCATAACAGGATTTGAACCCTGACCTCCAGGACATTACCTGGGTCTCTGGATTAGCCTCCAGCAACAATACCACCAGGCCATTGGCTCCCAGTTGATCAGGAAACACAATGTGTCAACCCCTCCTGCCCTGTATCCATTCATGCTCAGTGTGACACAGAGTGGCTCAGGGTGAGAGCTCCACCCGAGGCTGGAGGGGCTTTGGTCAGACTGCTTTCTAACTCAGCGCTGCTGCCAAGCAGTCCCTGAGGAAGAGGAGATCAGACTAAACGTAATTCTCAGGTATCGGCAGTGACAGGACGGACTGAGTTGTGGGAGTGGGCTCATGAGGCTAGGGAGTTAGAGGGTATGACCTTGAATGGGATGCTTCCCCTCACCCAGCCCTCCTACCAAAGACCTGTCCTCAGATAAAGCTGCCTATCCTACTGCGAATGTGCCCTACCCACCTGGGTGATGGGAGAGAGATTAATGGTCAATGGCTATTTTTTCAGGTCGAAAGGAGGTTTGTAATGGTAGTGCAATTCCCCAGGGGCTGGTTTTGGAACCCGTGCATTTTCTGATGCACATTAACGAGCGTCATAGTCATACAGCACAGAAACAGACCCTCTGGTCCAACCTGTCCATGCTGACCAGACATCCTAAATAAATCTAGTCCCATTTGCCAGTATTTGGTCCACATCCCTCTAAACTCTTCCTATTCATGTCCCCATCCAGATGCCTTTTAAATGTTGTCACTGTACCAGCCTCCACCACCTCCTCTGGCAGCTCATTCCATACACGCACCACCCTCTGTGTGAAAAAGTTTCCCCTTAGGTCCCTTTTAGATCTTTCTCTTGTCACCTTAAACCTATGAAGACGAGCTTTAGACTCCCCTATCCTGTGAAAAGACCTTGACTTTCATCCTTTCAGTGCCCCTCATGATTTTATAAACTTCCTATAAGATTTGGATCTTGGTGTGCAGAGGACAGTTTCAAACTTTGCAAATGACATGAAATATGGAACAACTGTGAGGACAGTATGGAACGCGAGAAGGGTATAGACAAGTTTGTGAAGTGGGCAGAAGGATGGCAGATAAGTTAAAATGCAGAAGGGTGTGTGGTGGTGTATTTAGGACAAAAGATCACTGAAAGGCAATGTAAGATAGAGGTTACAATTGTAAAGGAGGCACAGGGACCTGGGTGTATATGTGCACAGACCATTGAAAGTGGAGGGACAGGCAGACAGAGCAGTTAATAAAGTATACAGTGCCTAAGCTTTAATAGGGGCATAGAGTATAAGAGCGAGGAAGTGATACTGGACTTGTACAAGTCACCATTAGGCTTTATCTGGAGTACTGTGTGCCATAGTGGGCACCGCATTATAGGAAAGAAGTGGAGAGCGTGCAGAACAGATTCGCAAGAATGGTTCGAAAAACCAGAAATTTCAGTTCTGAGGATAGATTGAAGAACTTGGGACTGTCCTCCTTGGAAAGAAGGTGGCAGACAGGTGATGTGATAGAGGCTGTGGAAGTTGTGAGCGGGCTGGACAGAGCAGACAGCAGATGAAGCAAACACTGTTTTGGCTCATGAAAGAAAAACAAATGAGAGGACATAGATTTAAGGTGACATCTCCACGAAGGTAGGTGTGTTGTGTGTGTGTGTGTGTGTGTGGCACTGTGGCACACAATACTCCAGATAAAGCCTAATGGTGACTTGTACAAGTCCAGTATCACTTCCTGGCTCTTATACTCTATGCCCCTATTAAAGCCTAGGCATTGTATACTTTATTAACTGCTCTGTCTGCCTGTCCCTCCACTTTCAATGGTCTGTGCACATATACACCCAGGTCCCTGTGCCTCCTTTACAATTGTAACCTCTATCTTACATTGCCTTTCAGTGATCTTTTGTCAGAGGCACCTGCATTCCAATGGTGGGTAATGCCGGGTCCTGCACTGTGTACAGGGGACAGGCGGCAGAAACATCAGTCAGGCACAGTCTCTCCTTCAAATATATAATGGTCTGTTGGCTTTCCCCATGCCCAGAAAGATCTTCATTTTGAAAAGAAAACCCAGCTTGTGGTACAAAGCAGTCCTTAGGCCTTGTCCCCCAGCCTATCCCCGGAGCCCTCAGAGATCTTTGCCACCCTCCAATTTCAGTGATTTTGGTCACTTTGCTGTTGATAGCTGGGCCTTAAGCTTCCTACACATGAAGTTCTGGAATTCCCTCCCTGAACGCCTCCCCCTCATAGATGCTGCTCAAACCTGACCCCTTTCGACTGCCATTTCAACGGCCTCTCCGCACAGTTTCAAATACCGTTTGCAGACACTCCCCCAAGCAGCGCTCGGGACTTTCTTTTAATACATGCATCGACGGTATTGTGAAAGTTGTTGTAACATGTTGGAGAGTGAAGCTGCATCGGAATGTCGCCACGTTTGGGGGGTGGGGTCTAATCACCCTGCTCTTCTTACCTGCTTTCTCCAGCGCTGCTGGGATGGCGTAGGCAGGTCCTATCCCCATGATGTCAGGTGGCACTCCAACAACCGCATATGACCTCAACACACCCAGGATGGGAAGGCCCTGCTCAATTGCTTTGGAACGCCTTGCCACCAGAAGTGCAGCTGCTCCATCACTAACTTGGCTCGAGTTCCCTGATGACAACGAGGAGAGTCGTCAGCATTTACATTTACATTCCAAACACGCAGAGACGGTCAGGTATATCAGTGGGCAGAGGCAGACCAGTCACAGGTAACATGGCTTAAGATGACTCGCAGACAACAGGTCAGGTAAAATGCTATTCTGTGCTTTAATTCACTCACCAACACCCTATGAGAGAAACTGACAAGAACAGCTCTCATGAAGCTTCAACCTTTCTGCACACTTTGACTACCGTCAGTGCATACTGGCTGCAGATATCCCTAAAGACTTTATTACATCAAAGCACTAGGCTCTGAAACAAAGTGCTTGAGAAACTCAGCTTCTGTTTTGAGAGAGAGAGAGAGAGACAGTGTTAATGTTTTGAGCCCAATGTGACTCTTTTTCAGAACTGAGAACTGGAAAAAACACAGGTGAAAAAGACACCTTTCTATTCAGTTCTGAAGAACAGTCGCATACGTGTCCTTTGTAAGTATTTATTTACTTTTCTGTCGGAAATTATTACTTATCCTACTTCTGGCATCCTTTCTGGCAGTGTGTTCTGGATCAGTGGAGCTTGCTTTGTAAAAGTGAGTCTCCAACCTGGTCCTTTCACCAATTCTCCTCACTATCGGTCCTCCTTCACTAGAAATGGCTTTCTTCCCATCTACTCAATAAAATGTGATGGCCTCATGGTATTATGGCTAGACTATTCACCTAGACACCCAAATTCAGAGGCAGACGGTAGAATTTAAGTTCCATTAAAAATAAATCTGGAATTAAGAGTCTAATGATGACCAGGAAACCATCATCAATTGTTGGAAAAACCCCATCTGGTTCACTGATGTCCTTTAGGGAAGGGAATTGCCATCCTTACCTGGTCTGTCCCACATGTGACTCCAGACCCACAGCAATGTGGCCGACTCTAAACTGACCTCTGGGCAATTAGAGCTGGGCAATAAATGCTGACCTATCCAGTGATACCTGCATCTGTAAATGAATTTTTTTAAAAAACGCTCTTCTCTACCTTCCCTGCTCCAACAATAACCCCAGCCTCTCCACATACATGGAAATTGGGACAGGAGAAGGCCACTCAGCCCTTCAGCCTGTTCCATCATTCAATATGATTGTGACTGATCCAATTGCCCCACTTTCCCACCTATCCATGAAAACCTTTAGCCCACTTGCCCATCAAGAATCTGTCTTAAAAAAAATGTTCAAAGAGTCTGCTTTCACTACTTTGAGGGAGAGATATCCAGGGACTCATTGGCTTGATAGTAGGAAATTCCTCACATCGCTGTCCTAAATGGGTAATGTCTTATTTGTAAGCAATGACCCCATAGTTCTAGATTGTCCCACAACAGGATGTATTTACATATCCACCCAGGGTAGGCAGTGGAATGTCCCTTCCAAATAAAATAGCTGCTCTTTTGGCCAACTGAATGGCATGCTGGGAATCAGATCAGGTCAGACAGATATGCAAGCCATTGACTTTGACTAACTATTGATGGGATGTCGATGAGATAATGCTGCAAGATTTCAGGTGGAACAATACATCTGAGTTTCAGTAAACACAGCTTGGCTCCCAGATTACAGAGACAAAACAAAACTGTAGATGCTGGAATGCAAGGCAGACGAACAGGAGGCTGGAAGAACGCAGCAGGCCAGGCAGCATTTGGAGGAAAGCAGTGGTCAACATTTTGGGTATTATCCTTCCTGGAGAAGGGTTATACCTGAAACATTGATTGCTCCTTTCCTCCAGATGCTGCCTGGCCTGCTGCATTCTTCCAGCCTCCCGTTTGTTTACCTTGGCTGCTAGGGTCAGCTCAATTAATAGGGGAAATTACAATATCCATTACCATCTTTGTTAACACCCCTTCCTGAGATAGAAACTCAAATTGTGCTAATTACATTGTTACATCAAACTACTGCCAAGCCCCTGTACTTGAAAATAACCCAGACAACTAGTTAAAAGAAGTCACTCAAATCAGAGGGGACTCACAAGCCCTCCAGAGAACATTATGACCAAGAAGCAGGAACCTTGGGAGCAAGAAGAACAGCCTCAACTCCAGTTTGACCAACTGTAATCACAGTAGTACACACATTCTAATGTCTTGTGCTCCCAAACCAGATTTCAAACTGGTGTGTGGGCATCAACATTTAAGAACTGAAAGGTTACTCAGGATATAAGAGGGGAAGATTGGTTTTGTAAAGCTGTGTATATATCTATCTTGTGTTTCAACAATAATAAACCACATCTCATGATCAATGTAAAATGAGTCCCACCTAAGTAAGCAAGTAGATCAGACCATACAAAAACAAAGCTGACTCTGGTCAAGATAATAAAATGTGAGGCTGGATGAACACAGCAGGCCAAGCAGCATCTCAGGAGCACAAAAGCTGACGTTTCGGGCCTAGACCCTTCATCAGAGAGGGGGATGGGGAGAGGGAACTGGAATAAATAGGGAGAGAGGGGGAGGCGGACCGAAGATGGAGAGTAAAGAAGATAGGTGGAGAGAGTATAGGTGGGGAGGTAGGGAGGGGATAGGTCAGTCCAGGGAAGACGGACAGGTCAAGGAGGTGGGATGAGGTTAGTAGGTAGCTGGGGGTGCGGCTTGGGGTGGGAGGAAGGGATGGGTGAGAGGAAGAACCAGTTACGGAGGCAGAGACAGGTTGGACTGGTTTTGGGATGCAGTGGGTGGGGGGGAAGAGCTGGGCTGGTTGTGTGGTGCAGTGGGGGGAGGGGACGAACTGGGCTGGTTTAGGGATGCAGTAGGGGAAGGGGAGATTTTGAAACTGGTGAAGTCCACATTGATACCATATGGCTGCAGGGTTCCCAGGCGGAATATGAGTTGCTGTTCCTGCAACCTTCGGGTGGCATCATTGTGGCAGTGCAGGAGGCCCATGATGGACATGTCGTCTAGAGAATGGGAGGGGGAGTGGAAATGGTCTGCGACTGGGAGGTGCAGTTGTTTGTTGCAAACCGAGTGTAGGTATTTTGCAAAGCGGCCCCTAAGCCTCCGCTTGGTTCCCCCAACGTAGAGGAAGCCGCACCGGGTACAGTGGATGCAGTTTACCACATTGGCAGATGTGCAGGTGAACCTCTGCTTAATGTGGAATGTCATCTTGGGGCCTGGGATAGGGGTGAGGGAGGAGGTGTGGGGGCAAGTGTAGCATTTCCTGCGGTTGCAGGGCAAGGTGCCGGGTGTGGTGGGGTTGGAGGGCAGTGTGGAGCGAACAAGGGAGTCACGGAGAGAGTGGTCTCTCCGGAAAGCAGACAGGGGAGGGAATGGAAAAATGTCTTGGGTGGTGGGGTCGGATTGTAAATGGCGGAAGTGTCGGAGGATGATGCGTTGTATCCGGAGGTTGGTAGGGTGGTGTGAGAGAACGAGGGGGATCCTCTTAGGGCGGTTGTGGTGGGGGCGGGGTGTGAGGGATGTTTTGCGGGAAATACGGGAGACGCGGTCAAGGGCGTTCTCGATCACTGTGGGGGGAATGTTGCGGTCCTTAAAGAACTTGGACATCTGGGATGTGCGGGAGTGGAATGTCTTATCGTGGGAGCAGATGCGGCGAAGGCGGAGGAATTGGGAATAGGGGATGGAATTTTTGCAGGAGGGTGAGTGGGAGGATGGCCTTAAGGCCCTCCACTTCTTCCTGTCCCGCAGGCCTGACCAGTCCCCCTCCACCGACACTCTCATCCGCCTAGCTGAACTCGTCCTCACACTCAACAACTTCTCTTTTGACTCCTCCCACTTCCTACAGACTAAGGGGGTGGCCATGGGCACCCGCATGGGCGTCAGCTATGTCTGCCTCTTTGTAGGTTACGTGGAACAGTCCCTATTCCGCACCTACACAGGCCCCAAACCCCACCTCTTCCTCCGGTACATTGATGACTGTATCGGCGCCGTCTCTTGCTCCCCAGAGGAGCTTGAACAGTTCATCCACTTCACCAACACCTTCCACCCAACCTTCAGTTCACCTGGGCCATCTCCAGCACATCCCTCACCTTCCTGGACCTCTCAGTCTCCATCTCAGGCAACCAGCTTGTAACTGATGTCCATTTCAAGCCCACCGACTCCCACAGCTACCTAGAATACACCTCCTCCCACCCACCCTCCTGAAAAAATTCCATCCCCTATTCCCAATTCCTCCGCCTTCGCCGCATCTGCTCCCACGATAAGACATTCCACTCCCGCACATCCCAGATGTCCAAGTTCTTTAAGGACCGCAACATTCCCCCCACAGTGATCGAGAACGCCCTTGACCGCGTCTCCCGTATTTCCCGCAACACATTCCTCACACCCCGCCCCCACCACAACCGCCCTAAGAGGATCCCCCTCGTTCTCACACACCACCCTACCAACCTCCGGATACAACGCATCATCCTCCGACACTTCCGCCATTTACAATCCGACCCCACCACCCAAGACATTTTTCCATTCCCTCCCCTGTCTGCTTTCCGGAGAGACCACTCTCTCCGTGACTCCCTTGTTCGCTCCACACTGCCCTCCAACCCCACCACACCCGGCACCTCGCCCTGCAACCGCAGGAAATGCTACACTTGCCCCCACACCTCCTCCCTCACCCCTATCCCAGGCCCCAAGATGACATTCCACATTAAGCAGAGGTTCACCTGCACATCTGCCAATGTGGTAAACTGCATCCACTGTACCCGGTGCGGCTTCCTCTACGTTGGGGGAACCAAGCGGAGGCTTAGGGGCCGCTTTGCAAAATACCTACGCTCGGTTTGCAACAAACAACTGCACCTCCCAGTCGCAGACCATTTCCACTCCCCCTCCCATTCTCTAGACGACATGTCCATCATGGGCCTCCTGCACTGCCACAATGATGCCACCCGAAGGTTGCAGGAACAGCAACTCATATTCCGCCTGGGAACCCTGCAGCCATATGGTATCAATGTGGACTTCACCAGTTTCAAAATCTCCCCTTCCCCTACTGCATCCCTAAACCAGCCCAGTTCGTCCCCTCCCCCCACTGCACCACACAACCAGCCCAGCTCTTCCCCCCCACCCACTGCATCCCAAAACCAGTCCAACCTGTCTCTGCCTCCGTAACTGGTTCTTCCTCTCACCCATCCCTTCCTCCCACCCCAAGCCGCACCCCCAGCTACCTACTAACCTCATCCCACCTCCTTGACCTGTCCATCTTCCCTGGACTGACCTATCCCCTCCCCACCTCCCCACCTACACTCTCCTCTCCACCTATCTTCTTTACTCTCCATCTTCGGTCCGCCTCCCCCTCTCTCCCTATTTATTCCAGTTCCCTCTCCCCATCCCCCTCTCTGATGAGAGTCTAGGCCCGAAACGTCAGCTTTTGTGCTCCTGAGATGCTGCTTGGCCTACTGTGTTCATCCAGCCTCACATTTTGTTATCTTGGAATTCTCCAGCATCTGCAGTTCCCATTATCTCTGACTCTGGTCAAGACAGGATCTTGTGTTTCAATCAAGTGGCCTCTTACTTTTCTCAGTTCCAGATGATACAAGCCTAGTTTGTCCAACCTCTCCTCAAAAGGAGAAACCTCTTCCAGGCATCAATCCAACAACCCTCAGAGTCATAGAGCTTTACAGCTTGGAAACTGACCCTCCAGTCCAACTCATCTGTGCCAACCAAATATCCTAAATTAATCTAGTCTTATTTGCCAGCATTTGGCCCGTAACCCGCTAAACCCTTCCTATTCATATACCCAGAGGCAGTAGGAGCTGGAGAATCTGAGATAACAAGGTGTAGCTGTGGATGAACACAGCAGGCCCAGCAGCATCACAGGAGCAAGAAAGCTGACGTTTCTGGCCTAGGCCTGAAATGTCAGCTTTCCTGCTCCTACGATGCTGCTTGGTCTGCTGTGTTCATCCAGCTCTACGCCTTATTCATATACCCAACCTGATGCCTTTTAAATTTTGTAATTATACCAGCCTTTACCACTTGCTCTGGCAACTTATTCCATACATGCACCATCCTGTGTGAACAAATTGCCCTCTTAAATCTTTCCCCTCTCAGCTTAAGCCCATGCCCTCCAATGTTGGACTCCCCTACCCTGGGGAAAAGACTTTGGCTACTCAACCGATCTATGCCCCCTCATGATTTTATTGACTTCAGTAAGGTCACCCCTCAGCTTTCAACAACACTTTAAAAAAGCCACTTAGCTGCTCCCCTGCTGTGAGCTCTCCCACACGGGTTTGTCCAAGGTCAGCTGTGAATTTCACTGTTTGTTTATTTTTCTTAGAATGAGCTTCCACCACTCTTCCTTTATTCATTCACGGGATGAGGGTGTCACTGACCAGGCAGCATTTATTGCCCATCCCTAATTGCCCTGAGGGTGGTTAAGAGTCAATCACTTAGCTGTGGGTCTGGAGTCATATATAGGCCAGACCAGGTAAGGACGGCAGCTTCCTTCCCTAAAGGCATTAGTGAACCAGATGAGATTTTCCTGACGATCGACAATGGATTCACGGTCATCGTTAGATTCTTATTAAATTTCAAATTCCACCATCTGCCCTGGTGGGATTCGAATGCCGGTCCCCAGAACATTATCTGGGTTTCTGGATTAACAGTCCAGCAATACCACTGAGCCATTGCCTCCCCATTGCACTTGCATTCTTCCTAACTCGGGGGTTAAGACAGTACACATTTCTCCAGATGTGACCTCACTGATGCCCTGTATAACTGAAGCATAACCTCCTGCTTTTGTATTTGATTTGCTGGAACCATTTGAATAAACCTCTATCCTCTCCAAGCAGTTGACCTCCTGCCTAAAGTCTGGTGCTCAGAATTGGAGGCAGTGCTCCCCAGGGGTCCTTCCAGGCTTTAGCAGCACACCCTTGACTTGCACTCAATGCCACTATTTATTGAGCTCGATAATCCTCAAGGATTTTTTAAGCAGCTTTCTCAACTTCAAACAAATCAGCTTGAACTCTGCTCTGACCGTACACTCTCGGATACAGTGAGTGTGGTGTTGGGGGGGGGGGGGGGGGGGTCCCATTGAAACAACAGGGAGCTCACCAACAATCCTCTGTTTCCCCGCCCCCTCACCATAACCCAACTCCCTCACCCATCTCCTGCCCTCAGATTTACCGAATACTGGCAGCTCCTGGTGCCAGGGCCTGTACCTGCTGTGGTGGTGCCATTCTCCTTGAACGCTGGCTGCAGTTTACCGAGGCCGGACACCGTTGTGCTGGCTCGGATCCCGTCGTCCTGGGTGATGGTGATGGTTTTACTGTTGCCAGCTGAATCAAGGATGGTAGTTTTAACTGGTATGATCTCAGCATCAAATAGGCCCATTCTCTGAGCCTGGGCTGCTCTGCAATGCCAAACAAAACATACATGAGCACTGACCACCAGCAACGGTTATAATGGTACTGCAGTGATATCACCGGACTAGTCATTCAATAAACTCGGATCCATGTTCAGGATAATCAAACTCAAATCCTGTTATTAATGTCAGAGCATTTAAAGTTTAAATTATCTTTTAAAAAATTGTTTGATTGTATAACACTTGAATATTGCTGGAAAATGATATGGACATGCCAGTGTTGGACTGGGGTGGACAAGGTCAAAAATCACACGACACCAGACTATATTTGAATGCATTGCCTGACCTAGGATGTCACCTCTGGTTCACCGAGGGAACTGATAAATCCCAGGACAGTGACTTGAAAGAAATTCTGGAATTTGCATATTAATCCTTTCTAACTGATTAAAGATTTAACAGCCATCTTAAGTTTGTTCAACACATTTGCACCAGTTCTATGAGCCTTTGATCTTTTGCTTATAAATTCTAAGTCTGATGCCACCTTTCTCACTGACATCTGAAGGAGGGGTGAAACTGCAAAGATTTGAAAATGACATTTTTTTTTGTTGAAGCTTTTCAATTTACACTCAAGACATTTTCAAGAATACAAACTGAAGGGGAAAACATTCATGCTGCAAGAGAGGACCTGGTGGCCAAGTGGACTCTGACTGGTAGAGGCATTGCCATGGGATAAGCACCAGTTAACAACAAATGACAGTTAACTGCCAGGTTTCCCTTTCTTTTCTAAAATCAGGCAGGTTGACTCTGGTTACCTTGGGGTTGAATGGCCATTATCTACTTTGAGTTGAAAAAGGTACATAGACATGTTGTATCTGTCTGCAAAGAACAGAACTTGGGATTGCATTAAACTGTATATCCCCTTGGTTGTCTGAACAAGCAAGTTCCTCTGCATAACCCATACAGACTGCACTCATAAAACCCGCAGCACAGTGTCCGGCATTCAATGTGATTCTGCAGTTGGACAGCACTTGCTTGATAATCTTGAGTGTGCAAAGAATTACACTGACAACTGAGTTAAGCCAGACAATTGGGCTCATGTGTGCTGGAAGCTACAGATACTAATATACAGAGCTCAGCTCTTGGCAGACAAAAATATGTCTTTTTTCAGCTATACTCAGTAAACTAAATCAGCAATAGAGAGCTAATAATGGTGACCATAAAATGACTGGATTGTTATAAAAGGCACAAGCTGACAACATGTCAGTACCCTGTTCTCCTGTAATATAAAAAGTGGTGATCATTTAAAATGTGCCATTCCTGTATGTGCCTTGATGACTGCAAGATGGAAAGCTCTAGCAGCGTGTCTCTCGTTTCAGTAATAAAAACACAATATGCATATAATATATAGATGTTTCTGTATGTAAGATATCCCTGCTTCGGCTACAGCACAGAGAGATTCCCCAAGGTTACTGGGGCTTACAGATCAGGAAGTTTCAAACTCCATTAGCTCGCTGAAAAGGAGACACCATTCGGAGAGGTACACATCCCCCTGTTGGTGTGCTGTGGGATTGTCAAATTAAGATTCTCACAGCAAGGAGCAGGAGAGCCAGAAACGGCTTAAGCAGGTGGGGCTTTGGATCTGGTGGGGGCTCCTCACAACCTTTTATAGATGAGCACTTGACATGTCTTAACATTCAAAGCTATGGGGAAGGTGGGACTAGTATAGATTTACAGTAACTTTGGCAGTATGAGAGCCAGGCTGTGGCTTTGGAACAGCCTAGTACATGCAGGATGGGCCAAATGGTCACAGGTGATGCTGCTGAAGTCCCACAGATGTATTGCTCTGATCGATGTGCTCACTGAGCTGGCAGGGGTGGGGTGGAGGCAACGTACTTCTGCTGAGAGGCGGCAGCAAAGGAATCCTGCTCTTCCCTGGAAATCCCAAATCTCTCGGCCACGTTCTCTGAAGTTATCCTGTGAGAGAGACCAGCGAGACACATCACAGCTATCGACAGCAAGCAGAACCTTTGTCTGAATTAGTGCCTACATCAAAACAGACTGCCATACTAAAACAGGCTGCAAAGTCTTGGGGATCTGTTAAGCTTATAAAAGGAGCTATCCAAATGCAGATATTTCATCTTTCTTTTATATATTCTTTGTGGGCTGAAAGCGTCACTGGCTAGGCCAATATTTATTGTCCATTCCTAATTGCTCAGACAGTAGCCAAGAGTCGACCACATTGCTCTGGGTCTGGAGTTACATGTAGGCCAGACCAGGTAAGGATGGCACTTTCCTTCCCTAAAGACATTAGTGAACAGATGGGTTTTTCCCCAACAATCGACAATGGATTAATAGTTATCATTAGACTCTTCATTCCAAATTTCTACTGAATTCAAATTCCTGCTGTGGTGGGATTCAAACTCGAGTCCCCAGGTCATTGCCCTATGTCTCTGAATTAGTAGTTCCACAGTTACACCCCTAGACCGTCACCTCCCCAAATCATAAACTCCATCTTTGAAGAACTTGTTCCCCTAACGAAATAAAAACCAAAATAACTGCGGATGCTGTAAATCAGGAACAAAAACAAAGTTGCTGGAAAAGCTCAGCAGGTCTGGCATCATCTGTGAAGGAGAAAACAGAGTTAAGTTTCAGGTCCGGTGACCCTTCCTCAGAACTTGTTCCCTGATTGCTGTTTGGATGCTGCTCTTTGCAGATGCTGTCACATAGCGTTAGCTGCAGCCTATTCAAAGAGCAGCACCCCACGCACCCCCGAATTATTCATTTTCTATTAATTCGTAGGCTATGGGTGTCACTGACCAGGCAGCATTTATTGCCCATCCCTAATTGCCCAGGGGGCAGTTGAGTGTCAAGCACTTTGCTGTGGGTCTGGAGTCACATGTAGGCCAGAATAGGCAAGGAGCAGCAGATTTTCTTCCCTGAAGGACATTAGTAAATAAGATGAGTTTTTTTTGACAATTAGACAACAGTTTAATGATGATCATTAGATTCTTAATTGCAGATTTTTATTGAATTCAAATTTGCCACAGTGGGATTTAAACCCAGGTCCCAGGACATTAATAGGGTCTATGGATTTACAAGTCAAGTGATAAAAACACCACTAGGCCAAGATGGTTCATCCTTTATAACCTCTTAAATAAAGAGCACAGATATCAATGTCATTGCTAGTTACAGGAACAATGGTGACATAACAGTAATGTCATTGGACTAAACCATAGGCCAGGCCACTGTTCTGGGGATAGGAGTTCAAATTATACCACTGCAGCTGATGAAATTTGAATTCAATCATCATAAAACCCAATGGTTCACTAATATCCTTCTGGGAAGGAAATCTGCTTTCCTTACCCACTTTGGCCTACATGTGACTTCAAAAGCCCACAGCAAATGCGGTTGGCTCTAAATTGGTCCCAGTGAGACCCTTGGTTTGATTGAGGATGGAAATAAATGCTGGCCCAGCCAGGGTCACAGAGTCCTATAGCATGGAAACAGTCCCAATTGGTCCAACAAGTCCACCGACCATGTTCCCAAACTAAATCAGTTTCACTTGGCCCATATCACGCCCCCCCCCCGAAACATTTCTTACGCATGCATTTATTCAAATATCTTTTAAACATTTTAACAGTACCTACATCCACCAATTCCTCTGGCTGTGCATTCCACACACTAACCACACTCCGTGCAAACAAAAGGTTGCCCCGTGTCCCTTTTATACCTTTAAAAACCCGAAGCCCCCTAGTTTCAAATGCCCCCATCTTAGAGAAAGAACTCTTGTTGCTCATACCCCATGGAAAAACATCAAGCAAAGTAAAACGCCAGGAGTGTCGAGCGGGGTATTTGGAATGAGGAAGGGGCTAGATAATCATGGTTTGCAACCCACACAGAGGTTAGGACAGAAGAGAGTGCTTTACCCCATGGGAATCAGGCAGGACCGAGCCTTCTCGTTGTCCATCATCCGACTGCTAATATCCTGAAGGTGCTCGGGGTCACCCACTGTTCGTTGACTCATGCTTTCCACTCTGCAGCAAACACAACAGCACAGCGTCCGTCAAAACCATTATGAAGCTCACCTCCTAACTTCCCTGGTTTGATTCCAGTTGCAGCACGGCGTCAGATTTCTGGTCAGGAAGGATGCAAAGGCCCTTTGAGAGATTTACTCAAACGGTCCTCAGGATGACTGGTTACATGGAGTGACAGAAGGGTGAAGGGGAGATCTGTAGGAGACTACCAGGCAGTGAGGAAAGAGAAATTGTTTCCACTGGAAGGAGGGCCCACTAATCGGAGTGGGACACAGGATGTGAAGTCTGTGCCTTTTGTAAAACATGGCATAGCGAATGGTACAATCTGGCATGTGCTGCCTGAAAGGCAGATTCAACTGGAACCTGCTAAACAGAAATTGAATAAATATCTTAATTTATAGGGCTGTAGGGGGGAGAAGAGGATAGTAAGAGTGAAACAATAACTGCAAGTTCTTTCAAAGGGATAGCACTGGCTTGATGGATCGAATAGCTGTCTTACACTGTAATAATTGAGGGAAAAGATTAATGTTGAAAGAAAGGTCTCCATCTTATTCTGCATTTGGCTCCGTTATAGGTCAGTGACTCTTAATGTTACCAGTTTATTAAGTAATTGACAATCCTACCTGTCCTCTTTATTAATTACTTAAAACTATTGAGATACAAGAGACCTCAGATGTTCTAATGGATTGGTTCTCTCCACACACAGCCCCATGCTGCAAGGACAATCATTTCTAGTTGTAATGCATTTTCTCTGGTGGATAGAATTTCTTCTCTCAGCACTATCAAATTATCAGAGACTTCAGTACGCGACAATCAAGATAATTTGCAGACCGGGGTCCTAATGCTCTCGTCCGCTGGAGTTTACTCAATTCTATTTCTGGGTCTTCTGTAGGTTGATTGAGAGATTGGTTTTTTTGCTTAACCAGAAGAGTCTAATCTAAACCTGAACAGATGTGAATGATGGGATTCGAGTTCCCACTGGAAACAGGAAATCAAATTGTGTCTGGAACGTTAGTCGCAGATGGCCTGAGGCCAAAGTTGTTTCTTTCTTTATTCATTAACAGGATGAGGGTGTCGCTGACCAGGCAGCATTTATTGCCCAGAGGGCAGTTCAAAGTCGACCACATTGCTGTGGGTCACATGTAGGCCAGTCCAGGTAAGGATGACAGTTTCCTTCCCTCAAGGACATTAGTGAACCAGATGGGTTTTTCCCAACAATCAACAACAGGTTCATGGTCATCATTAGATTCTTAATTCCAGATATTTTACTGAATTCAAATTCCACCATCTGCCATGATGGGATTCAAGCCCGGGTTCCCCAAAACATTACCTGGGTCTCTGAATGAACAGTCCAGCGTAATACCCACTAGGCCATTGATTCCTGTCAAGTGTGAGTCTTCTACTCACTGAGGGTAAGGAGCGAGCGTTGTGCTGTGGAAGGGTAAGTTTCAATGGGCTGAAGGGCCGTTATCATCTAGAGACTTGAAAGGCGTGTGTGGACACCTGTCAAACAGCACTGTGTAGCAGGAACATGTTCTGCTTTCACATCGGGGCGAAATAGTTACCTGTAAAAGGTCATTACAGCCTCACATTGCTGAGCTCACTCCAAACATACAGACAGAATGTAGACATTGAATCAGGAGGAGGCCATTCGGCTCCTCAAGCCTGCTGCTATATTTATGAAGGTGGTCTGATTGAATCCACATTCCTGCCTGCCCCTGACAACCATGGAGTCAGCAGCTAATCAAAAATCTGACTTAAACGCTCTCAAAGGCAAATATTATTTCTGGGACCGACAACACAGCCGAGCCCCTATGGTGAAGACAAAAATTGCTGGAAATCGCAGCAGGCCAGGCAGCATCCATGGAGAGAGAGCGAGCTAACGTTCCGAGTTCAGACGACTCTTCATTAGAGCTGACGTGAGGTATGGAGGGGGCAGCAATCTCGATAATACAGTGGCGTGCAGAGTGCTACAGGAGAAAGGGTGTGTAAGTGACTGGAATGTGAGAACGGCAGGATGCTGCTTAACCTGCTGTGACCTCCAGAATTTTGTTGCTTTCAGTACAGAAATCTGTCCAGCATCTGCAGTAATTTGCTACAGACCCCAACCCGCAGTGCTAGCTGGTTTTCGTAGGTCGCAGGTTCATTAACGGGATTGTACATGCTTTGTTACCACTACTGCCCTGTGTGTGCCTCAGTTTATATTGGTTGGTTTGGTAAGCGGTAATGCAGTTAGCGTCGGGCATAAACAGCACTTTCTGCCACTGATTGGTGACTCCCTACAGTGCAGGCACAGGCTATTCAGCCCATTGAATTTGCAGTGACCCCGCCCTCCCAAACAGCATCCCACCCAAACCCAGATCCCCCACTCTATCCCTGTATTTACCAAGGCTAATGTACACATTTCTGCACATGGCAGGGCAATTTAGCATGGCTAATCCATGTAACTTGCACATGTTTGGACTGAGAGGGGAAACCGGAGGAAACCCACGCAGACACAGGGAGAACGTGCAAACTCCACACAGACAGCCGCCCGAGGGTGGAATCGAATCTGGGTCCCTGGCAGCAGTGCTAAACCACACTCCACCCCGACAATGATGAATGTCAGGGTGACAGAAACTGAGATGCTCTTTATTTTCCAGGGCTGCTGACGGCATTTGAATTCCAATAGCTGCGGTGGGATTTGAACTCATATTCCTCCCGGGATAGCAGACCCCGGGTTCTGAAGTCAGTGATGCTAATGACTGGGCCACTGTATCCCACAATAGGTGCGACCAGTTAGGTCAACCTGACTCCAGCCTGGTCAAACGGCCTGCTTAATGCCCATCGGCTTCGCTCACAGGCTAAGGATAAAAGACAAAACCATTTGGCCCATCTATCCCAGGGTGCTGGATGCATGCTGCTAGCCCTATGCTAATGGCACGCGAAGGAATAAGCCACTGGACTGTTGCACTCGGGCAGAGGTCCTGAAGCAAGCTCAATGCTGTGCCCCAGCGAGGGGCTTTCACCGAGCAGAGAAATAAAATAGGAGTGGGGACGGGGGGTAAACAGAGCACCAACAAACCTACCCACAGGCCAGGCCAATGTCGTAGGATCCGTTCCTGATACCACCTGGGAAAGAAAGAGACTGCTTCAGTCAGGGACTGGGTCTTCATCATCGGTCACACCTTTTACAGCTTAAAACCCAAATAAAACTTGCATTAAAAGCGGCAGCTAACCGCACATCATCTGACTGTACTTTAGCTCTTGACATTTATCGGAATGCCAGAGCGCAGAAGGCCATTCAGCCCGATACAACTGTTCCAGGCTTTCCACCCTAGAACTTGCACCAGCGCCCCCACCACCCCTTCACCTTCCCAACCCCTGCCGTCACCAC
Source organism: Stegostoma tigrinum (assembly GCF_030684315.1). Taxonomy (NCBI): domain Eukaryota; kingdom Metazoa; phylum Chordata; class Chondrichthyes; order Orectolobiformes; family Stegostomatidae; genus Stegostoma; species Stegostoma tigrinum. The sequence continues at coordinate 153,093,110 of NC_081355.1, read as the reverse complement.
TCCACCCCACACCCCTCCCCTCCCACCCAACTCCACACCAACACCGCAAGGATCATGGAAGTAGAGGTGATCAGCAAAGTCTCTTTTATAAATTCATTCACAGGACGTGGGCATCGCTGGCTGGGCCCAGCATTTATTGCCCGTCCCTAGTTGCCCCTGGAGAAGATGGTGGTGAGCTGCCTTCTTGATCCGCTGCAGTCCACCTGCTGTCCATTGACTCACAATGCCATTAGGGAGGGAATTCCAGGATTTTGACCCAGAGAGTGAAGGAACGGCGATATATTTCCAGGTCAGGATGGTGAGTGGCTCGAAGGGGAACTTGCAGGGGGTGGTGTTCCCATGTGTCTGCTGCCCTTGTCCTTCTAGATGGAAGTGATTGTGGGTTTGGAAGGTGCTGCCTGAGGATCTTTGGTGAATTTCTGCAGTGCATCTTGTAGATAGTACACACTGCTACTACTGAGTGTTGGTGGTGGAGGGAGTGGATGCTTGTGGATGTGGTGCCAATCAAGCGGCTGCTTTGTCCTGGATGTTGTCAAGCTTCTTGAGTGTTTGAAAGAATTATTAACTTGCAAGGCTATTGGGATAGAGCAGGGAGACACAGGCTGAATGGCCAGCTTACCTCTATAATGACTCTATCCAACTGGTTCATGTCACCTTGCTCTATCTCAATAACCCTGACATTTTATCCTGAATAAGTACCTTTCTGACTCTCCTTTCAAAGTGACAAGTCAGTCTGTTTCCACCCCTCTTTTGTTCAGGAAACCAACTGAGAGAGTAAATAAGTTTCTTCATTTCCCCTCTGCTTGTTTCGTAAACAGTTTAACCCAGTGTCTTCTGGTTCCTGACCTTTCTGCCAAAGCAAACTGTTTCATTATTTACGCAAACCTGCACAGGAATTCAAACACATCCATTAAATCTCCCAAGATAATAAAATGTGAGGCTGGATGAACACAGCAGGCCAAGCAGCATCTCAGGAGCACAAAAGCTGACGTTTCGGGCCTAGACCCTTCATCAGAGAGGGGGATCGGGAGAGGGAACTGGAATAAATAGGGAGAGAGGGGGAGGCGGACCGAAGATGGAGAGTAAAGAAGATAGGTGGAGAGAGTAGAGGTGGGGAGGTAGGGAGGGGATAGGTCAGTCCAGGGAAGACGGACAGGTCAAGGAGGTGGGATGAGGTTAGTAGGTAGCTGGGGGTGCGGCTTGGGGTGGGAGGAAGGGATGGGAGAGAGGAAGAACCAGTTACGGAGGCAGAGACAGGTTGGACTGGTTTTGGGATGCAGTGGGTGGGGGGGGAAGAGCTGGGCTGGTTGTGTGGAGCAGTGGGGGGAGGAGACGAACTGGGCTGGTTTAGGGATGCAGTGGGGGAAGGGGAGATGTTGAAACTGGTGAAGTCCACATTGATACCATATGGCTGCAGGGTTCCCAGGCGGAATATGAGTTGCTGTTCCTGCAACCTTCGGGTGGCATCATTGTGGCAGTGCAGGAGGCCCATGATGGACATGTCGTCTAGAGAATGGGAGGGGGAGTGGAAATGGTCTGCGACTGGGAGGTGCAGTTGTTTGTTGCAAACCGAGCGTAGGTATTTTGCAAAGCGGCCCCTAAGCCTCCGCTTGGATTCCCCAATGTAGAGGAAGCCGCACCGGGTACAGTGTATGCAGTATACCACATTGGCAGATGTGCAGGTGAACCTCTGCTTAATGTGGAATGTCATCTTGGGGCCTGGGATAGGGGTGAGGGAGGAGGTGTGGGGACAAGTGTAGCATTTCCTGCGGTTGCAGGGGAAGGTGCCGGGTGTGGTGGGGTTGGAGGGCAGAGTGGAGCGAACAAGGGAGTCACGGAGAGAGTGGTCTCTCCGGAAAGCAGACAGGGGTGGGGATGGAAAAATGTCTTGGGTGGTGGGGTCGGATTGTAAATGGCGGAAGTGTCGGAGGATGATGCGTTATATCCGGAGGTTGGTAGGGTGGTGTGTGAGAACGAGGGGGATCCTTTTAGGGCGGTTGTGGCGGGGTGTGAGGGATGTGTTGCGGGAAATACGGGAGACGCGGTCAAGGGCGTTCTCGATCACTGTGGGGGGGAAGTTGCGGTCCTTGAAGAACTTGGACATCTGGGATGTGCGGGAGTGGAATGTCTTATCGTGGGAGCAGATGCGGCGGAGGAATTGGGAATAGGGGATGGAATTTTTGCAGGAGGGTGGGTGGGAGGAGGTGTATTCTAGGTAGCTGTGGGATTCGGTGGGCTTGAAATGGACATCAGTTACAAGCTGGTTGCCTGAGATGGAGACTGAGAGGTCCAGGAAGGTGAGGGATGTGCTGGAGATGGCCCAGGTGAACTGAAGGTTGGGGTGGAAGGTGTTGGTGAAGTGGATGAACTGTTCGAGCTCCTCTGGGGAGCAAGAGGCGGCGCCGATACAGTCATCAATGTACCGGAGGAAGAGGTGGGGTTTGGGGCCTGTGTAGGTGCGGAAGAGGGACTGTTCCACGTAACCTACAAAGAGGCAGGCATAGCTGGGGCCCATGCGGGTGCCCATGGCCACCCCCTTAGTCTGTAGGAAGTGGGAGGAGTCAAAAGAGAAGTTGTTGAGTGTGAGGACGAGTTCAGCTAGGCGGATGAGGGTGTCGGTGGAGGGGGACTGGTCAGGCCTACGGGACAGGAAGAAGCGGAGTGCATTAAATCTCCCGTCAGGTTTCTCTGCACCACCACAGAGAACAAATCAGATTCAGGGTTCTGGTCGACAGAAAGGCAAATATCAGCCTGGGATCTTGCTGTGCAGCAGCTGGTGCAAGTTACTGAGTAGTCAGGTGAATTGCACTGAGCGAAGCACTAGTGGAGAAGCCGAGCTTCCTGTTGTTTGACTGGAGACAGTTATAGAGGAGAGCTGTGATGTGTTAGAAAGCAGAATCAGAGGAACATATAGCACAACAGGAGGCCATTCAGCCTGTCAAACCTGTCCCGCTGAGGGCTATTGACAATGACGAACTACTACTGCCATTGGTTCCGCGCCAATAACAGGAGGCCGCGAGTTCGTGGAACGTGAGGCTCGGAGAAATGCTTAGTTTCTTTTGTGCAGAGTTGTTAAAGCATGGCGTAGCCAATCAGAAACTACAACACAAGCAGAACTTTGATAACGGTGGCAGATTCGGGGGGGTGGGTTGGGGCAAAGATAAAGGAGCACGAGGGATAAGGGATGCAGGAGAAGAAGTGAACAAACACCACTTAAACAGTGCCAGTACAGCAATGATGGCCCCAATGGACCACTGCTGACAACAATGGAGAACGTGCAATCTCTAACCAGTCCCTGTAACATCTAAAACAACAACAAAAGTTGCTGGAAAAGCTCAGCAGGTCTGGCAACATCTGTGAAGGCAAAAATAAGAGTTAAAGTTTCAGGTCCGGTGACCCTTCCTCAGAACCTATAACATCTACCATTATTGCTGGGCCTGGGCACCTGATTTTCAATCTTCTGAACGATGGCTCCAATGGCAGCAGTAAGTCTGAAAGTTGTGGGTTCGAGTCCCACCCCAGAGCTCGAGAACATTCCAATGTAGTACTGAGCGAGGGCTGCACTATCGGAGCAGCTGTCTTTTCAGTATCTTTTATTTAACTGACCAAAGTCCAGTCCAGGGCTGTTCATCCTGATGCTCTGGGTAATACTTGTCCCTCAACCAACATTGCAAAACGAGATTTTAGTCATTACTGCATTGTTAACTGGGGGACATTGTTGTGAGCAAATTGGTGCTGTGTTTCTTACAACAGTGACGATGTGGCGACAGTATTTCATTGATGGTCATGAAGGGTTAGCTATAAATGGAAGTCTTTTTCTCGTTGATGTGGAAGGTGAGTGAACAATCCACAGCATGTCGGCTGGTGACTACTAATCTCCACAGTGCAGTGGCCTATAAGCTCAGCCTCAATCACTGCCTTCCATCCAAAGTCTGAATGCACACAGCTATAATCGATAACACATACCCTCTCACACACTGTCTCTCTCACTCACACAAAATCAAACAACACGACACAAACATATGGCGTCAAATGCAAATTTTAGAGCAGAATCACAGAATTGTTTCGGTGCAATAACAGGCAAGTTAATCTTTGTATCTTCACTCGTTTTCCAAGTGAGTGTCATGACTTAGTGCCATTCTCCACACTTTGCCCTGTAATTTGGGGAGGCAATGGCCTGGTGGTATCACTGCACTGTTGATCCAGTGACCCAGGCAATTCTAGGGTCCTGAGTTCAAATCCTGCCACGGTAGATGGTGGAATTTGAATTCAATTAAAACCTTTACTATAAAAGTCTAATGATAAGCCCATTGCCAATTGTCAGACAAAACCCATCTCGTTCACTAATGTCCTTCAAGGAAAGAAATCTGCCATACTCACGTGCTCTGGCCCAGACCCACAGCGACAGGGTTGGTTCTGACGAAGGGTCACTGGACCCGAAACATTAACTCTGATTTCTCCCCACAGATGCTTCCAGACCTGCTGAGCTTTCCCAGCAATTTCTGGTTTTGTTTCTGATTTACAGCATCCGCAGTTCCTTTGGTTGGCTCTTAAGTGACCCCTGAGTATTTAGGGATTGGGAATTAAATGCTGGCCTAGTCCATGCTGTCTGCATTCCAAATGAATAAAAATAACCCTGCACACTATTTCTGTTTCTGAATCACCTAACACCATTCAGACATTTAAGCGACTGCTGGACACGCACATGGACAGCAGTGAATTGAGGGGAATGTAGGTTAGGTTATTTTAGTTTTGGATTAGGATTATTCCACGGCACAACATCGTGGGCCGAAGGGCCTGTACTGTGCTGTACTTTTCTATGTTCTATGTTCTAACCCTTAAGACTGAACCTGCCTGCACCACACATCCAGCCATTCCAGACCCCAACCACCCACTAGATTTTTCTTTTATGTTTGCTCATGTGATGTGGGCATTGCTGGCTGGTCCTGCATTTATTCGCCATCCCTAACAGGATGGAGGGCAGCTAGAGTCACCCCCATTGCTGTAGATCGGGAGTCACATGTAGGCCAGACCACACAGGATTTCCTTCCCTAAAGGACATTAAGGATTATTGTAGTTTGACTGCCACAGACTACATGGGGTTAACAGCCTCTTCTGTACTGTAACACTCTGTGATTTAATGACTTTTCCAACAATCCCAGTGGCCTATTGGTTGCCATGAGGCTAGCGCCTTATTCTGGATTTTTCTTGAATTTAAAATCAGTGTTCTCCAGACCCAGAAGTTAAAAATCTGTAAAAAGGAACTGTGTAACTGTTGGACTGTTGCAAATAAAACAAAAAGTGGGTACAAAAGCAGGCCAGATGCTGGGAACCCTGTAGGTGAGTAATTCACCCCAGTGCCTGTCTATTATGTACAAGGCACAAGTCAGGAGTGTGATGGAATACTCCCCACTTGCTGGATAGTGCAGCCCCAACAACACTTAAGAAGCTCGACACCATCCAGGACAAGGTGACCCGCTTGCTTGGCACCACATTTCTGCACTGAACGCTTGGTTCTCAAAATCAGAAGTTTCAAGTCCAGTCTGGTGCTCCAGCACAGCGCCGATGGGCCAGTGCATTGTCAGAGTGCTGTCTTAAGCAGCTGAATGCAGACGTAGCGGAGGCTGGTACAATTACAACATTCAGAAAGGATCTGGATGGGTGTGTGAATAGAAAGGGTATTCAGGGATATGAGCCAAATGCTGGTAAGAGGGACTACATTAATGCAGAATATCTGATCAGCATGGCTGAGTTCGACCAAAGGGTCTGTACATCTCAATGGCTCTATAAAGGCCCTGGGGCTACTATCCCAGACAAGGGCAGGTGATTTCTCCCAGGTGTCCCTGCCCATTGTTATCCCAAAACTAACACTGGCTGAGGGAACTTGCTGCGTCAAAATTGGCTGCCACATTTCCGGCATTATAAACAGCGTCTAGACGTCACAAATTACTCCACCGGCTGCGAAAGTGCTGCAGAACTGACCATCATTCTGTATCACAGATGGTTAATGAGGAAGCGGCTTCTGTCCTCCACACAGGACCAGTACAGAAAGACATGACTGACATTCATGTGGGACAGTCACAGTCAGACCGAAGGCACTTACCTGCAATGTTAATGAAAGCCTGCAGCCCTGAAGAACACTGTCTGTTGACACAGTACACAGGGACAGACTCAGGAATGCCACTGGCGAGGAAAAACAGCAGACAGATTAAAATGAGCCACAGTACAGGACCTGGGGGTCAAACTGATTTTGTAGGAATCAGAATGGAAACACCTACCTCAGGAACTGAGCCACTCTTGCCATCAATGCTCCAGCACCTGGCTGCAGGACATTTCCTAATGGAAGACCAGACACACGCTCAAGCCGATGACAAAACATGCTCGATTTTCATATCAGCATCTCACTTCAATGCAGATGCTAAAACTCATTCATGCTGTGAACATTTCAGTTTTAAAGGCACTGATTTTAAGAGTGAGAGGCAACCAGATTGAAATACACACGTTACTTCGAGGGCTTGATAGGATAGGTATGGAGAGGTTGTTTAGAAACATAGACAATAGGAGCAGGAGGAGGCCATTCAGCCCTTCAAGCCTGCTCTGCCATTCTTCACAATCATGGTTGATCGTCCAACTCAATAACCTAATCCTGCTTTCTCACCATAACCTTTGATCCCATTCATCCCAATTGCTGTACCTAGCTGCCTCTTGATTATAGTTAATGTTTTGGCATCAACTACTTCCTGTGGTAATGAATTCCACAGGCTCACCACTCCTTGGGTGAAGAAATGTCTTATCTCCGTCCTAAATGCTCTACCCTGAATCCTCAGACTGTGACCCCTGCTTCTGGACACACCCACCATCGGGAACATCCTCCCTGCATCTACCCTGTTCAGTCCTGTTAGAATTTTACAGACTTTCATAAGTCTCTATGAAATCGCCGTCTGAACTCCAGCGAAAACAATCCCAACCTGGTCAATCTCTCCTCATACGTCAGACCCGCCATCCCCGGAATCAGCCTGGTAAACCTTCACTGCTCTCTTTCGAGAGCAAGAGCATCCTTCCTCAGGAAAGGAGACCAAAACTGCACACAATATTCCAGGTGCGGCCTCACCAAGGCCCTGTATAACTGCAGCAACACATCCCCGCTCCTGTACCCAAAACCTCTCGCAATGAGTAGTATTTGCCTTCTTTACCCCCACTGCACCTGCATGCTTACCTTCAGCAACTGGTGCACAAGGACACCCAGGTACCACTGCACAGTCCCCGATCCCAATTTACAGCCATTCAGGTAGTAATCTGCCACCTTGCTTTTGCTTCTGAAGTGAATAACCTCACATTTATATAATAGAGATCATGCTGAAGTATCTTTACATCCTCGTCACAGTTCACCCTCCCACCCAACTTGGTATCATCTGCAAATTTGGAGATGTTCCATTTTGTTCTTTCATCCAAATCATTAATATATGTTGTGAATAGCTGGGGTCCCTGCACCGCTCCCTGTGGCACCCCACTAGTTACTGCCTGCCAATTTGAAAAGGGCCCAATAATTCCTACTGTTTGTTTCCTCCCCTTGTGGGACAGTCTCGAACTAGAGGGTGCAATCTCAGAGTAAGGGGCACACATATTTAAGTCCGAGATGAGCCCTGCCTCTCTCAACATGATCATCCAACTCTGCACTGTTTCCACTTTCTCTCTGTACCCTTTGATCCCTTTAGCCTGAAAAACCATATGTAACTCCAAATTCCTTGATTTCAGGAATCAGTCAAACACTTTCCACTTGGGGTCCCTGCAACCTTCAGGGCTCATTATCAAGGTCAAGGCATTTAGGGCCAGAGCACCTTAACCCAGCCCCCGTACGCCAGATCTTGTCTTCATGTAGGTGACTACCACTAACAACCCATTGTCAGGCCCAATTAGCTCCTATTGACACCCCCCCCCCCCCCACCGCCCCCCAGGCTGACATTTAACTATTCCTTTGTCTTCTGGACTGCTTCGCTCAGTCTCTCCATCTCCACATATCATTTACTCCTTCTCCCACACCATCCTCAGTAAGACTTTTTCCTATCTACAGTCATTTCTGAAGAAGGGTCACCGGACCCAAAACGTCAACTCTGTTTTCCTTCCACAATGCCAGCCGACCCGCTGAGTTTTTCCAACTATTTCTGTTTCTCAGATATCCCGCATCCAAAATTCTTCCTGTTTAACATTTTCTGTTGTGGGTATGAATTGGATTAAAATTCCGAAGAAAAATGGGCTTTCCTGGGAATTTTGAGAGAACGGTTTTCAATTACCAACACAGATGTCCCCAAGGAGATGCGGGTCAAGGTTGACGTCTTGTAGCACAGCCAGCATGACAGCAGACAGCAGCTCATCTGGTTTGGTGTCCTGCAAGAATCACAAAACTAACTAACTCCACCCCATTAAATCACAACACTGGAAAGACAAAGGAATGGTAATGGAGAAAAACATCATTCAAAACACTTCCCTCAGTCTAGTCTTGATTGAATCGCATCCTACATTTCCAAACACAGCTGGAGAAAAATACACCATGAGGAAGGGTTAGTAGGAGGGGGATGTGAAAGGGGAGTTGGGCAACTGGGGAATCATTTCTGTATACGCTATTAAACAATCAGGAATTTTATAATCATCTTAGGGGCTCAGTGGTTAGCACTGCAGCCTCACAGCGCCAGGGACCGGGGTTCGATTCCAGCCTTGGGTAACTGTCTGTGTGGAGTTTGCACATTCTCCCTGTGTCTGCGTGGGTTTCCTCTGGGTGCTCCGGTTTCCTCCCACAGCCCAAAGATGTGCAGGTTAGGTGGACTGGCCATGGGAAATTGCCCGTAGTGTTCAGGGGGGTGTGGGTTATAGGGGGATGGGTCTGGGTGGGATGCTTCAAGGGGCGGTGTGGACTTGTGGGCCTAAGGGCCTGTTTCCACACTGTAGGCAATCTAACCTAATCTAAACAGGCTGATGGTGGGGAATGGAAGTCGGTTGGAATTTGGGTTATAGAGTCGTACAGCACAGAAACAGGCCCTTCAATACAACTCATCCTTGCTGATCAAATTCCCGAACTAATCTAGTCCCATCTGCCTGCATTTGGACCATATCCCTCCAAACCTTTCCTATTCATGTACCTGTCCAGATGTCTTTTAAATCTTTCCTTTATTCATTTATGGGATGGGGGCATCGCTAGCCAGGCAACATTTATTGCCCAGAGGCAGTTTAGAAATGCTATGCATCTAGAGTCATATGTAGGCCAGACCAGGTAAGAACGGTAGTTTCCTCCCTAAAAGACATTGGTGAACCAGATGGGTTTTTCCCGACAATGGGTTCATTATCATCATTATATTCTGAATTCAATAAAATATCTGGAATTCAAATTCCATCATCTGCCGTTGTGGGATTCAAACTGTACCAGCCTCTACCAGTTTATTCCAATATGCACCACCCTCTGCTTCAAAAAGTTGTCCCTTGCGTCTCTTAAATCTTTCTCCTCCCATCTTAAAAATGTCATTCAGTTTAGAACACCCCCAAGCATGCCAAATGCCTTCTTAACAATCCTGTCTACCTTTTAACAAATTCTGTACTCCAACCTTAGGTCTCTCTATTTAACAACACTACCCTGGGCCCTCCATTAAATGTAGGACTTACGCAGTTTAGCAAAATACCTCGCATTTGTCTAAATTAAATTTCATCTGCCACTCCTCAGCCCTTAGCCCAAGCAATCAAGATCTCTTTGCAATCTTAGATAATCTTCTTCACTGTCCAATATTGGTGTCATCAGCAAATTTACTAACCATTCTCCTCAAACTTATTTACATAAATGAAGAACAATGGAGGTGGCGATGAGTGTGTCACTAAGGGAACTTTTGGAGATTCTAGGCAATGAAGGATATTTGCAACTGGAATTCACCAGTCTACAAAATTCCAACATTGTACACCTTGAAATTGGATCCTGTAAGCAAAGGTCACCTCCTGGGATCAGGTTTCTGCTGATCAAAGGCCACATTAAAAAAAAGCATTTTTAAAAAAATAAAAATCACCTATAAAAATTCACTAGACCCAAAATGTTGTCTTCTTCCAACTGATGCTGGCAGAAACCAATACAACACAATAAACACAGGCCTTTGGAACAGGCCCTTTGGCCCACCAAGCCTGTGGTGATTCCACTCCCTATTCAGAGCCGCTATTCCTTGCCCATGTGCGGGATTTTATCCCTCTGTTTGCCTCCCATTCGTGCATCTGTCTTAAATGTTGCTGATGTGCCTTCTTCCACCACCTCCACTGGCAGAGCGGTTTGAGGCACCCACTACCCTCCTTTGTGTGAAAAATTTTCCCTGCATTTCTTCCTTAAACTTTCCCCCTCTCACCATGAACCTGTGCCCTCTTGAAGTTGACCTATCTACTCTAGGAATTTTTTTTGACTGTTGTCTGTGCCCCTCATAATTTTGTAGACCGCCTCCTCAGCCTCTATCTTTCCAGTTTATGCTGCGCTTCTCTAGCTGTTTCCTTACTATTTCATTCGCTCAGTTTGACCTTGGCCCCCAGTCATTCACTGAACTCCTGACTCTTCCTCATTCCCTCTCCACTCCTCAATACCACCCCTCCTTCTCCCCACTGCCCCTGTCACCTTGAAGCTCCCTCTCTTGGCTTTGCCGATCGCTGTCCTCACTCCGTGAACCAGCACCACGTCCTGCTCTGCTCCGCCCGCCTCCACACTGTGAGCCCGGGGCCGCTGCTGCCTGGAGCCCGGGGCCAAATGGCCAGAAAGGACCTGAAGCCGGAGCATCTTCCAGCGGGGGCCGGGAGCGGATTGAGCCCGACAGCTGTTTCCGTTCACCTGGCTCCAAAACGTTTTAGTGGAACGGTGTGTGTTTCACTTCTGCCAATTTCTCTGTGACACTATTTATTTCTCTCTCTCTCCCTGTGTCAATCTGTTAATGTCTCTGTATTTTACTGTCTCTCCCTCCCTACGACACTGTTTATTACTCTCTCTCTCCCTGTGCAACTGTTAACGTCTCTGTATTTTACTGTCTCTCTCCCTGTGCAACTGTTAATGTCGCTGTATTTTACTGTCTCTCTCTCTCTCTGTGTCACTGTATTTTATTGTCTCTCTCTCTCCCTGTCTCTGTTAATGTCTCTGTATTTTACTGTCTCTCTCCCTGTGACACTGTTAACGTCGCTGTATTTTACTGTCTCTCTCCCTGTGTCTCTGATAATGTCGCTGTATTTTACTGTCTCTCTCCCTGTGACACTGTTAATGTCGCTGTATTTTACTGTCTCTCTCCCTGTGTCTGTTAATGTCGCTGTATTTTACTGTCTCTCTCCCTGTGACACTGTTAATGTCGCTGTATTTTACTGTCTCTCTCCCTGTGACACTGTTAATGTCGCTGTATTTTACTGTCTCCCGTCTCTGTTAATGTCGCTGTATTTTACTGTCTCTCTCCCCGTGACACTGTTAATGTCGCTGTATTTTACTGTCTCTCTCCCTGTGTCTCTGATAATGTCGCTGTATTTTACTGTCTCTCTCCCCGTGACACTGTTAATGTCGCTGTATTTTACTGTCTCTCTCCCTGTGACACTGTTAATGTCGCTGTATTTTACTGTCTCTCTCCCTGTGACACTGCTGATTTCTGAATTTGCAACATTTTCCTGTCACATGACAGCCTCTCCCGTCCAACCCCGGAATTAGAATCAATCAAACGAGCGGGCATCCTCAGAATCCGGATCTGACCCAGTATCAACCCTGTCTGCCGCAGAAATTCTAGTTCTACAGTTTCTCCCACACGGTTATCCCAGGTTCTGCGGTCTCTGCGTTTAAAGAGTGTACAGGTTTTCTGTTTATCTTACCAAAGTGGACATCTGCACATTATCCATCCGTTCATTTCTTTCCCAGCACTTTAACGTCCTTTTGGTAACTCACTTCCGGGCCTACATTGGTGTCACTGGCACATTTAGCTCCCACAGGTTGGATCGCGCTGTCTAGGCCATTGATGATGTGCAGGTGCTGGTGATGGACCGGGGTGGACAAAGTCAGAAGTCACACGACACCAGGTTATAGTCCAACAGGTTAATTTGAAATCACAAGCTTTTAGAGCGCTGCCCCTTCAGGTGAAGTCTTCACCTGTGAAGGGGCTACGCTTCAAAAGCTTGTGCTTTCCCGTTGGTCAATGATGTAAAAAGTTGAGGTCCAGCACCGATCCAGGTGGCACTCCACTTGTTACAACTAGACAATCAAAAAAATTACACAAGGAAAGCTGCTGATGGTCAGAGGGCTCTGTCATGTTGGGTTTGAAACTCAAACTATAAGATACAGGGGCAGAATTAGTCCATTCAGCCCATTAACTCTACTCTGCTATTCAATCACCAACAAACCGTCCTGAGCTTCCCACGTAGATACAATGGTGAAGGAGGCACTTTACTCAGGCGGCTCAGGAAATTCGGCATGTCCATAAGGACCCTCACCAACTCCTGATGCACCATAGTCAGCAAACTTCAGGTGCATAACGGCCTGGTATGGCAACGGCTGTGCCCAGGACTAAGAAACTACAGAAGGTGGTGCCCACAGCCCAGACCCTCACGGAAGTCGACTCCCATCCATGGACTCTTTACACGGCTCGCAGCCGCGGAAAGGCAGCCAACATCATCAAAGACCCATCGCACCCCGGTAATGATCTCCTACAACCTACAACCGCAGAAGATAAGGAAGCCTGAACACATGCACCAGCTGGTTCCAGAACAGCTTCGCTGCCATTATTAGACTGATGAATGGTCTTTCTAATTTCAAATAATGTTGATTTTGTTGATGTTGATCTTGCTTTGCACACCTCCTGTGTGGTGTAATGTGTAAGCCTCGCTTTTCTAAGCACCGTATGGTCTATAAGTCCTTGCTTACTATGACCTGCCTGCACTGTTTACAAACAAAGCTTTTCACTGTACTTAGGTACACATGACTGCAGTAAATCAAATCAATCACAGCTGGTCTGTTTCTGAAACAGATCAGCCACAATCATATTGAAAAGCATAGCAGGCTCAAGTGGCTGAATGGTTTCCAAATGCTATATTGTATGTTCATATGATGGTATGATGTTACCGTCATAATGTAGACACAAACAGGTAGTGGCCACTTTAATGACAGTAACACACACTGTTATACACCTGGTGCAAATCAGTTTCTGATCAGTGGTGACCATCAGGGCGGTAACAGTGTTATTAGGTGATGGTTGTGTGTCAATGGGAAATGTTTGAATTCTCTTGTTGCATAATCATGTCACACATGTAATTAATTTATTGTACATTTACAACCAAGGTTAATTTGGCTTTCTGAGAAATTAAAACCTGTAAGATTTGCAAATGGCTGCAAACTGGAATTCAATACTAAGGTGTTCAGAAAGACTAGTACTGTTATTTCCAAGTTTTCCTGTGTTTTCCAATTGGTGTGACTATCCCTGTTAAATCTACTACTCTCTTCTTCAGCTCCTGAGGAGACCTAATTTGGGAGCTGAAGTTCAGACAATGTGAAGACAGACAGAATCAATCATTGTACCATGAGTAATCCTCACACAAGAACTGGACCCACAGGGAGAGAGAGATTAATAACAAATCATCCCGTTTTCTTGTTGTTCATTTACACTCTCACACACTCATGAGGAAAAGAATTGTGGGACTCAGGCTGTCTCTGGGATTTTTATCACAAAGAGGACAGGATCTGAGCTGGGGACAAACAAAGGATCAAAAAGGTGCAGAAGGTCTACTGCATGTTAAGATCCCACAGATTTCACTGCCTCCTCCATCGCCCCAATCTCTTCTTCCATGTTCCCAGTTGCCTGTCTCACCCACAGCTTTCTCTAAATCCCCATCATTCACATCTCCACCCTGTTCACTTATCCCCCCTCAGATCCCTTCCTCGGACTCTCTTGCTGGGTTTTCAGGAACTGTTTAATTATTCAGTCTTGCTGATCCTCAACCTCCCTGGTCACGTCTCTCCCCACCTTTCTGTCTCTCAGCCCTCTGGGGTCTACTGTTCCTGGCTGAGGATCATTCTGTCTACATCACACCATTATCTCCTCTTGCTCTCTCTGCATTGCTTGCCCTCAGTTTGCATTTCTGTGCCTCCTATTCTCTGCCGCAAATTTTCTCCATCCTTCTGTTTCTTCCCCGGGTTTTCTGTCACTCCTCTTTCAGACCTTCTATCTCTTTCCTTGTGTTTTCACTCTCCTGTCTGACCTTCTGTCTCCCCGTGGATCAAACAAGCATGCTGTGTCACAGAACTGGTTTTAACAATGACAGAGGTCTACAGAGCAAATGGAATGAAAATTAAACAGAATAAATCTAGCTATTGACATGTAACACAATGTGAAAGATTTTACAACACATAGAGAGCAAAGGAGTATACTAATATGAGTGCGTGCCAGCCCAGTGCATTTTTGCTTTCTGTTTTCAAAGGCTTTCAAAATGTTTTTAGAATACCTTCAAACTTTATCAAAGGCTTGGCAAGATTTTTTTAAGACTTCAAGAGCTTCTGAAAGTTAAATATTGCACGGCTTTTGGTCATTGCACTGAGGTATGGGTGGTGTTGAGTTCCTATCCATTGGTTGAGTAGGATCCCTCCGACAGCAGGAGATGGCCCTGTATCAATTCAATAACTTGGTGGGAAGACGATGAACTTGTGGGATTATTGCTAGACTGTTAACCTAGAGACCCTAGGTTACTCTGGGGGGGAGACAGTAAGAACTGCCGATGCTGGAGTCTGAAATAACACAGTGTGGAACTGGAGGAACACAGCAGGCCAGGCAGCATCAGAGGAGCAGGAAAGCTGAGGTTTTGGGTTGGGACCCTTCTTCAGAAATGGGGGACCTGGGTTCGAATCCTGCCACAGCAGATGGTGGAATTTGAATTCAATCATAACCTGGAAAAGGAAGTCTAAAAATGACCATGAAACCATTGCTGGTTGTCAAGGGGGATAAAGCCCCATTTGGTTCACCAATGTCTTTAGGGAAGGAAATCTGCTGTCCTTACCTGGCATGGCCGACATGTGACCCCAGGCCCACGGCAATGTGTAGTTAACTCTTAACTCGCCCATGGGCAGTTAGGGATGGGGCAATAATGCAGGCCTAGCTAGTGACTTCTACATCCCCTGAATGCATGAAACAAAAATCATGAGAGAAGCAAACTGGTTTCAGGAAGCGAAGCGAGGTTGGGAATTCTGAACGTGGCTCACTGGACTGGAAACATTAACGATGCTTTCCTCTTGACAGATGCTGTGAGGCCTGCTGAGATTCTCCAGCACTTGCTGGTTTTATTTTGTTTCAGATCTCCCTAGTCGAAAGATGTGCAGGCTAGATGCCTGTCTGTATTTCCTGGACTGACCTATCCCCTCCCTACCTCCCCACCTATACTCTCCTCTCCACCTATATTCTTTGCTCTCCATCTTCGGTCCGTCTCCCCCTCTCTCCCCATTTATTTCAGAAATCTCTCCCGATCCCCCTCTCTGATGAAGGGTCTAGGCCCGAAATGTCAGCTTTTGTGCTCCTGAGATTTTGCTTGGCCTGCTGTGTTCATCCAGCTCCTAGAATACACCTCCTCCAACCCACCCTCCTGCAAAAATTCCATCCCCTATTCCCAATTCATCCTCCTCCGACGCAGCTGCTCCCAGAATGAGGCATTCCACTCCCGCACATCCCAGATGTCCAAGTTCTTCAAGGACCGCAACTTTACCCCCACAGTGGTCGAGAATGTCCTTGACCGCGTCTCCCGCATTTCCCGCAACACATCCCTCACACCCTGCCCCTGCCACAACCACCCAAAGAGGATCCCCCTCGTTCTCACACAGCACCCCACCAACCTCCAGATACAACGCATCAACCTCCGACACCTCCGCCATCTACAAGCCGACCCCACCACCCAAGACATTTTTCCATCCCCACCCTTGTCTGCTTTCCGGAGGGACCACTCTCTCCATGACTCCCTTGTCCGCTCCACACTCCCCTGCAACCCCACCACACCCGGCACCTTCCCCTGCAACCACAGGAAGTGCTACACTTGCCCCCACACCCCCTCCCTCACCCCTATCCCAGGCCCCAAGATGACTTTCCATATTAAGCAGAGGTCCACCTGCACATCTGCCAATGTGGTATATTGTATCCATTGTACCCGGTGTGGCATCCTCTACATTGGGGAAACCAAGCGGAGGCTTGGGGACCGCTTTGCAGAACACCTCCGCTCAGTTCGCAATAAACAACTGCACCTCCCAGTCGCAAACCATTTCAACTCCCCCTCCCATTCTTTAGATGACATGTCCATCATGGGCCTCCTGCAGTGCCACAATGATGCCACCCGAAGGTTGCAGGAACAGCAACTCATATTCCGCTTGGGAGCCCTGCAGCCCAATGGTATCAATGTGGACTTCACAAGCTTCAAAATCTTCCCCTCCCCCACCGCATCCCACAACCAGCCCAGTTCGTCCCCTCCCCCCACTGCATCCCAAAACCAGCCCAGCCTGTCTCTGCCTCCCTAACCTGTTCTTCCTCTCAGCCATCCCTTCCTCCCACCTCATGCCGCACCTCCATTTCCTACCTACGAACATCATCCCACCTCCTTGACCTTTCTGTCTTCCCTGGACTGACCTATCCCCTCCCTACCTCCCCACCTACACTCTCCTCTCCACCTATCTTCTTTTCTCTCCATCTTCGGTCCGCCTCCCCCTCTCTCCCTATTTATTCCAGAACCCTCACCCCATCCCCCTCTCTGATGAAGGGTCTAGGCTCCTGAGATGCTGCTTGGCCTGCTGTGTTCATGCAGCTCCACACTTTTATTATCTTGGATTCTCCAGCATCTGCAGTTCCCATTATCTCTATCCCAGGCTAGATGGATTGGGCATGCTAAATTGCCCTGTAGTGTGCAGGATAGGGTAGGTTGCTTTTTGGAGGATCAGTGTCAACTCAAGGAGCCAAATGGTCTCTGCCTGCACGATAGGAATTCTATGATTTCCAGCTCAGGACTGAAAGCTTTTGATTCGTAAGGAAATTCCTCCCAATTAGTTGCAGGCTGCAAGGTCTCAGCAAAACATTTAGGAGAGTCTGCGTTAATTCCGCGAACGTGCCTCGAGGAAACATTGGAAATTGTTTTTCATTCGCGTTGACATCAGATTTGTAACAGTCTCTGCAACAGCGGGAAGCTGAACCTTTATTTCCGCGTATATTGGACACTTCCGGGTATTTCCTTCAGCAAATCAGGCAGCAGCTGAATGAAGCAGTGGGTGGGGAGTTGCCTTTTAAGGGAGATATGTAAATAAGCAGTGCGTACCCTGTATGTGTGGATTTCAAGAAAAGTGGAGATTTTCCGTAATGTTTCGTGATGCATATCAGACGCGTACCTGTTCTGTGGCATGGCACCTGAAAAAGGTGATGGAGGAAAGTGAGTAAGTGTGACTGTGAGAGGTAGAGCATGTTGTTGGGAGTGAGCGAGGGGGAGACGAAAGCATACTTACCTGGCAGGGGAGACACCTTGATCATGAAGGAGGTTCTCCCAGGACGAGGCTATCCCATTGCACTTCGGGTGTGCTGACGCCTGCGATGTCCCCAAATGCGGGATACTCGACTGCAAAATTTGTGGTAGTGGGGGACTGCGTTCGCGCTCTCCCCTGATTTTTAATCAAAAAGCAGAACATTTCAATTATGTTTCCGTGTAATTGACGCACCCAGGGAACAGACAATTCTGTGTCAGTTTTATTATCTTGGATTCTTCACTATGTGTGAGGCTGGATGAACACAGCAGGGCCAGCAGCATCTCAGGAGCACAAAAGCTGACGTGTCGGCCCTAGACCCTTCATCAGAGATGGAATAAATAGGGAGAGGTGGGGAGGTGGACCGAAGATGGAGAGAAAACAAGATAGGTGGAGAGAGTATTGGTGGGGAGGTAGGGAGGGGATAGGTCAGTCCAGGGAAGACGGACAGGTCAAGGAGGTGGGATGATGTTAGTAGGTAGGAGATGGAGGTGTGGCTTGGGGTGGGAGGAAGGGATGGGTGAGAGGAAGAACAGGTTAGGGAAGCAGAGACAGGTTGGACTGGTTTTGGATGCAGTGGGTGGAGGGGAAGAGCTGGGCTGGTTGTGTGGTGCAGTGGGTGGAGGGGAAGAGCTGGGCTGGTTGCGTGGTGCAGTGGGGGGAGGGGACGAATTGGGCTGGTTTTGGGATGCGGTGGATGGAAGGGAAGATTTTGAAGCTGGTGAAGTCCACATTGATACCATTGGGCTGCAGGGTTCCCAAGCGGAATATGAGTTGCTGTTCCTGCAACCTTCGGGTGGCATCACTGTGGCACTGCAGGAGGCCCATGATGGACATGTCATCTAAAGAATGGGAGGGGGAGTGGAAATGGTTTGCGACTGGGAGGTGCAGTTGTTTATTGCGAACTGAGCGGAGGTGTTCTGCAAAGTGGTCCCCAAGCCTCCGCTTGGTTTCCCCAATGTAGAGGAAGCCACACCGGGTACAATTCCGTGTCACGGTTCTGGGAGTTTGGAGCACAGGACTGTGCAGAAGGTGGAGGAACGATTACCAGTCAATCGGACTTTCTTTGTGAAGAGAGACCAGTTGTATTGCTGTGGGTTCCAAGCAGCAAATATTGTCAGCCTGCAGGATTTTTACAGTGGGGGCCAAATTTGATGTGACCTTCAGGGGTGTGAAGCAATCTGAGTGTCTCCTGAAGGTTTAGGAGTAAAAAGGTGAGAGGGCCATCTCCATTCTGTCTGCAGCTCCATCATCTATTCTCCCTGCACAAAGGAGCCGAGTTGTGACAATCCATTTGTACGACCCCCATGTTCTGGTAGCTGATGTTCCGATCCTCCTTGGAAGATACATGTCGCTAGAAGGAGGCAGCACCAATGTAATGGACCCCTTTGGAATCTGGACCAAAGTGGCAGGGTCAAGGTGAACACCAGTGGGAATTTCCTCCACCCACCCGTCCCGCTTTGCAACTGGATGGATCTGAGGCTTCCTGTTGTATGCGGGGCAGCCCAGAGTGTGCTGAACCTGCAGGAGGGCAGGGCCCATGGCAGCAAAACTGCAAAGTGACTCTCTGCAGGAACTGCAAACAAGAGGACCACCTGATGAAGGACTGCAAGGAGTCCAAGAGCTGCAATCTCTGTGGGGAAGCAGGCCACCAACACAAGGCCTGTCCAAGACAAGGGGAACCACAATGCTCAGGTGGCCAGAAGTAGTAATGTGAGCCGTGGACCCCCAAAGATCACCTCCCAGCCAGCAAACTGAAATGAAAGGTACCCAGAAAGGAGGGAAACATTGCCAGTCCGGAGGCTCAGCAACAGATCCAACCATTACTTGAACAGGCAGAGTCCATGGAAGAAAAGGAAACCAATGCGGCAGGAGAATGGATAATGGTGAGAAACAACTGGAATCAGAAAAGAAAAACACATTAGGCCACCACAGCCAGATGGAAAGAGGCAGCTGCATGATGTCTAAGCCAGCAGCTCCTTGGATGACAAAGATATATGGAGGGATGGCCACCAACAAGAAAAAAAGGTGACAACACCATGGGGGAAAGGGAGAGGAGCACCACCCCACTCAATGCAGAAATACCTAAGCCACTCTCGGGCCCAGCAAAGCCCAACTTCTAGCTGGTGAGTACCAGGGGTCACCCACAGCTCCAGGCAACTGGGAGCCGCGATGTTCTGACTCAGAACTGGATCCTGCTGACTGTGTTCCTGCCCCAATGTCACTGGAGCAGGGTAATCCATCCAGGGAGGATCAGGACATCTACCTCAGTGCGGAGAGTGTTCAACAGTTCGCCCACACCGTGGGGATGTAAGGAGTCCCCCAGGGACAAGACGTGTGGGTACATGGCAATTGGGTAATTGTATAAACTTTTAAAATGGGTATTAAAGTTACCAGTATGAACATATGTAGCGTTAAATCTGTTACATGATGTGTATCCACATTGGCATACCTGGCCAACATCAAAGCAGACTTGCTGTTTCTGCAGGAGTGTGGGGTGTCACACCTCAGCAGCTACAGGAAATGGTTGAGATTTTGGGTACAAGGGCATTTGATTTGGTTGGGGGTGGGGTGCGGTGGGTGGAATGATTGTTATTCCTCTGGTCTGGGTATTCTTCACCATCACCGAGGTTAGGGAGGTTGTAGGTGGGAACCTCCTTATGTCAGTTATATCACACAGGAATACGTCACTGAGACTGATTAACATGTACACCCCAGTGTCTCACTGCTGCTGGCCATGTCAGGTCAGTCATTCTGGCCGGAGGTGGGTGGAGGATGCAGAGGGGCTGACAGCAAAATTAGCCTCAATGTCCGGTTTGCTGCTATAAGTGATAATGGGAACTGCAGATGCTGTAGAATCCAAGATAACAAAGTGTGAGGCTGGATGAACACAGCAGGCCAAGCAGCATCTCAGGAGCACAAAAGCTGACGTTTCGGGCCTAGACCCTTCATCAGAGAGGGGGATTGGGAGAGGGTTCTGGAATAAATAGGGAGGGATGGGGAGGTGGACCGAAGATGGAGAGAAAAGAAGATAGAGAGGACTGTATAGGTGGGGAGGTAGGGAGGGGATAGGTCAGTCCAAGGAAGATGGATAGGTCAAGGAGGCGGGATGAAGTGGTAGGTAGGAAATGGAGGTGCGGCTTGTGGTGGGAGGAAGGGATGGGTGAGAGGAAGAACAGGTTAGGGAAGCGGAGACAGGCTGGGCTGGTTTTGGGATGCAGTGGGGGGAAGGGAAGAGCTGGGTGGTTTTGTGATGCAGTGGGGGGAGGGGAAGAACTGGGCTGGTTTTGGCATATAGTGGGGAAAGGGGAGATTTTGAAGCTGGTGAAGTCCACATTGATACCATTGGGCTGCAGGGTTCCCAAGCGGAATATGAATTGCTGTTCTTGCAACCTTCGGGTGGCACTGCAGGAGGCCCATAATGGACATGTTGTCTGAGGAATGGGAGGGGGAGTTAAAATGGTTTGCGACTGGGAGGTGCAGTTGTTTATTGCGAACCGAGCGGAGGTGTTCTGCAAAGCGGTCCCCAAGCCTCCGCTTGGTTTCCCCAATGTAGAGGAAGCCACACCGGGTACAGTGGATGCAGTATACCACATTGGCAGATGTGCAGGTGAACATCTGCTTAATATGGAAATTCATCTTGGGGCCTGGGATAGGGGTGAGGGAGGAGGTGTGGGGGCAAGTGTAGCACTTCCTGCGGTTGCAGGGGAAAGTGCTGGATGTGGTGGGGTTGGAGGGGAGTGTGGAGCAGACATGGCAGTCACAGAGAAAGTGGGACTGACCAGAAGGCAGACAAGAGTGGGGATGGAAAAATGTCTTGGGTGGTGGGGTTGGATTGTAGATGGCGGAAGTGTCGGAGGATGATGCGTTGTATCCGGTGGTTGGTGGGGTGGTATGTGAGAACAAGGGGGATCCTATGGGGGCGAATGTGGCGGGGGCGGGGTGTGAGGGATGTGTTGCAGGAGACGCAGTCAAGGGCGTTCTCGATCACTGCAGGGGGAAAGTTACAGTCCTGGAAGAACGTGGACATCTGGGATGTGCAGGAGTGGAATGCCTCATCCTGGGAGCAGATGCGGCGGAGGTGGAGGAATTGGGAAGAGGGGATGGAATTTTTGCAGGAGGGTGGGTGGGAGCAGGTGTATTCTAGGTATACACCTCTGCTTGGTTCACAATAAACAACTGCACCTCCCAGTCGCAAACCATTTCCACTCCCCCTCCCATTCTTTAGATGACATGTCCATCATGGGCCTCCTGCAGTGCCACAATGATGCCACCCGAAGGTTGCAGGAACAGCAACTCATATTCCGCCTGGGAACCCTGCAGCCCAATGGTATCAATGTGGACTTCACCAGCTTCAAAATCTCCCCTTCCCCCACCGCATCCCTAAACCAGCCCAGTTCGTCCCCTCCACCCACTGCATCCCAAAACCAGTCCAACCTGTGTCTGCCTCCCTAACCTGTTCTTCCTCTCACCCATCCCTTCCTCCCAACCCAAGCCGCACCTCCATTTCCTACCTACTAACCTCATCCCACCTTCTTGCCCTGTCCATCTTCCCTGGACTGACCTATCCCCTCCCTACCTCCCCACCTACAGTCTCCTCTCCACCTATCTTGTTTTCTCTCCATCTTCGTTCCGCCTCCCCCTCTCTCCCTATTTATTCCAGAACCCTCTCCCCATCCCCCTCTCTGATGAAGGGTCTAGGCCCGAAACGTCAGCTTTCGTGCTCCTGAGATGCTGCTTGGCCTGCTGTGTTCATCCAGCCTCACACTTTGTTATCCTGCTGTAAGTAAGTGGGTGTCCGTTCAGTGTTGGATCTTCCTATAGTGGGTCAAATGTATGTGAATATTTAGTATTGTACTTGTAAGACAGGTGTTTGATTTGTGTATAGTCAAATCTCCAACATTTACGTGTTTTACTTGAGATGTAACTGTGCAGAACAGAACCACTTCTGTTCCTCCAGCTTCACACTGTGTTGTCTCGAAATATACACAATTTTTATGAATAATTTTATGAAAAATATTCTTAAAATAAAAAAGGTTGTCCTAGGGCAAGGGCAACCCATTACACCTCAGGTGCATCTCCCATTAGTTACGACTGCAATGTCACACATTGTCCAACAGATGGCGTCTTTCACACTCACTGAAATTGCGACTGTCCCCCCTTCGCACTACCTACTCTGATCTGTAATTTCCCCTGCACAGATGGTTCTGCGCCAGTTATTTCTTTCCCGCAAATTTCACTTTCACATTTATTTCTTGCTCCCTTAATGTGCCCACTTAAATGCTTTCTCCTAGCCTGTTTTGTCAAAAAACATCAGGTGCTTATCAGGTCTGAAATGCAGAGTTTTCTTTCAAAATGAAAGCAAAACAGCAGAGACACTATACATTTTTCAGTATTTTGTAACATGTGAAAATAAATCAAACTCAGCAGATGTGTCAACATTTGTGGAGTAAGGATAATGCTTCAACCTCAGTGCAACTGCTTCCAAAGTACGTTGGAAAATGTCTCCTTTTTATTTATCAGGCAAAGGCAGAGGAGGGGCTACGCTCAATTTAGAGAGCCATGGCAAAAGTAAAAATATGAAAGATAAAAATATACAAAATAGTTTTAAGTTCAGGTTAAAAGGGAAAAAATGGATCTAAGGGCAAAGCAAGACACAAGGCTGAATATGGGGGAAAGAGGTGGTGGTTGGGGCTGGAGAGGGGTGAGGTTATGTAAAACTCTGCCTTTCCCTATTTATAAAGTCATGTCAGTGCTGTGCTCATATAAAATGCCTGACTTCTACATCTTGAGACCTGGCTTTCCAGACTAAAAACACCTAATTTCGCACATTATTATCTCAGCCTCCTGCAGTTGAAATTTTTAAAAATTAAGTCACAGGACGAGGACAACACCAATGAGACAGCATTCATTGCTCATCCCTAATGAGGTGTCTGGAGTCACATGTAAACCAGACCAGGCAAGAATGGTAATTTCCTTCCCTAAAGGGCATTTGTTAACCAGATGTGTTTTTCTTGACAATCGACAACGGATTCATGGTCAGTATTAGATTGTTAGTTTGATATTTATTGAATTTAAATCACAGCATCTGTTGTGGCAGGATTCAAACCCTGGTCCCCAGAACATTCTCTGGGTTCAGTCTAGCAATAATACCACTAGGCCATCGCCTCCCCACATGCAGTGAAAAGACGACAGCATTTGGTACAGAGATAATGGGAACTGCAGATGCTGGTGAATCCAAGGTAACAAAGTGTGGAGCTGGATGAACACAGCAGGCCAAGCAGCATCCTAGGAGAACAAAAAGCTGATGTTTTGGGCCTAGACCCTTCATCAGAAAAGGGGGAGGGAGAGAGGGTTCTGAAATAAATAGGGCCGGGGAGGAAGGTAGATTGAAGATAGATAGAGAAGAGACAGACAAGTTAAAAGGATGGGGCTGGAGCCAGTAGAATTGAGTGTAGGTGGAGAGGGGATTGGTCAGTCCGGGGAGGACAGACAGGTCAAGGGGGTGGAATAAGGTTAGCAGGAAGGATGTGGGGGTGCAGCTTGAGGTGGGAGGAGAGAATAAGTGAGAGGAAGAACAGGTTAGGGAGGCAGGGATGAGCTGGGCTGGTTTTGTGATGCAGTAGGGGGTGGGGAGATTTTGAAATTTGTGAAATCCACATTGATACCATTAGACTGCAGGGTTCCCAAGCAGAATATGAGTTGCTGTTCCTACAACCTTTGGGTGGCATCATAGTGGCACTGCAGGACCACCAGGATGGACATGTCTTCTAAGGAATGGGAGGAGTTGAAATGGTTCATGACTGGGAGGTGCAGTTTATTGCAAACCAAGCATAGCTGTTCTGCAAAGCGGTCCCCAAGCCTCTCCTTGGTTTCCCCGCTGTAGAGGAGGCCACAACGGGAACAGCGGATGCAGTATACCACATTGGCAGATGTGCAGGTGAACATCTGCTTGATGTGGAAAGTCTTCTTGGGGCCTGGGATGGGGGTAAGGGAGGAGGTGTGGGGGCAAGTGTAGTGTTTCCTGCAACTGCAGGAAAAACTGCTGGGTCAGAGGGGAGTGTGGAGCAGACAAGGGAGAGAGTGGTCCCTCCAAAAAGCAGACAAGGGTGGGGAGGGAAAAATGTCTTTGGTGGGGCAGTCAGATTGCAGATGGCGGAAGTGTCAGGATGATGCATGGATCCAGAGGTTGGTGGGGTGGTATGTGAGGAGGGGGGGGAATTCTCTTTTGGTGGTTATTGCAGGGATGGGCTGTGAGGATGAGTTGTGGGAAATGCAGGAGACACAGTCAAGAGCGTTCTCAACCACGGTGGAGGGGGGTTTGCAGTCCTCGAAAAACAAGGACTTGAGATGTACAGGACTGGAATGCCTCATCCTGGGAGCAGCTGTGACAGAATTGGGAACAGGGGATGGCATTTTTGCAGCAGGGGGGAGCTGGAGTCAGTGGGCTAGAAATGGATATCGGTTTCTAGGTAGTTGCCCAAGATGGAGACAGAGATTCTGGAAGGTGAGGGAGGTGTTAGAAATAGTCCAGGTGAACTTGAGGTTGGGGTGGAAGGTGCTGGTGAAGTGGATGAACTGTTCGAGCTCCTCTCGGGAGCACAAGGCGGTGCTGATACAGTCATCAATGTAACAGAGGAAGAGATAGAGGTGGGGTTTAGGGCCAGTGTAGGTGTGGAAGAGGGATTGTTCCACATAATCTACAATGAGGCAGGCATAGCTTAGGCCCATGCATGTACCCATGGCCACCCCCTTTGTCTGTAGGAAGTGAGGAATTGAGAGAAATTGTTGAGGGTGAAGACAAGTCAGTGGAGGGGGGCTGGTCAGGCCTGCGGCACAGAAAGAAGCAGAGGGCCTTTGGGACATCTGTGTGGGGATTGCAGGTGTATAGGGACTGATGTCCATGGTGAAAATGAGATTTTGGGGCCCAGGGAATTGGAAGTTCTGGAGGTGGTGGAGGGCGTGGGTGATGTCTCTGACATAGGGAGTTCCTGGACCAAGGGGGAGAAAATGGAGTCCATATAGGTGGAGATAAGTTCGGTGGGGCAGGAGCAGGCAGAGACAATGGGTCAACCAGGGCATGCAGGTTGGTTTGTGGATTTTGGGAAGCAGATACAAGCAGGCAATGTGGGGTTGGGGAACAATGAGGTTAGAGGGTGTGGGTGGGAAGGTCACCTGAGATAAGGTTGTGGACGGTTTGGTGCTTGGGGGTGGGGTCATGATCCAGGGAGCCTTTTTGGTCAGAGCATGCATATGGGAGTTGGGAGGTCTGGCTGTGGCTGTACAGTACATAGGTGAGGCCACTTTTGGAATACTGCATGCAATCTAGTCTCCCTGCTATAGGATATAATAGTGGGAACTGCAGACGCTGGAGAATCCAAGATAATAAAATGTGAGGCTGGATGAACACAGTAGGCCCAGCAGCATCTCCGGAGCACAAAAGCTGACGTTTCGGGCCTAGACCCTTCATCGGAGAGGGGGATGGGGTGAGGGTTCTGGAATAAATAGGGAGAGGTGGACCGAAGAGGGAGAGAAAAGAAGATAGGTGGAGAGGGGATAGGTCAGTCCAGGGAAGACGGACAGGTCAAGGAGGTGGGATGAGATTAGTAGGTAGGAGATGGAGGTGTGGCTTGGGGTGGGAGGAAGGGATGGGTGAGAGGAAGAACAAGTTAGGGAGGCAGAGACAGGTTGGACTGGTTTTGGGATGTAGTGGGTGGAGGGGAAGAGCTGGGCTGGTTGTGTGATGCAGTGGGGGGAGGGGACGAACTGGGCTGGTTTTGGGATGCGGTGGGGGAAGGGGAGATTTTGAAGCTGGCGAAGTCCACATTGATACCATTGGGCTGCAGGGTTCCCAAGTGGAATATGAGTTGCTGTTCCTGCAACCTTCGGGTGGCATCATTGTGGCACTGCAGGAGGCCCTTGATGGACATGTCATCTAAAGAATGGGAGGGGGAGTGGAAATGGTTTGTGACTGGGAGGTGCAGGTGTTTATTGCAAACCGAGCGGAGGTGTTCTGCAAAGCAGTCCCCAAGCCTCCGCTTGGTTTCCCCAATGTAGAGGAAGCCACACCAGGTACAATGGATGCAGTATACCACATTGGCAGATGTGCAGGTGAACCTCTGCTTAATGTGGAAAGTCATCTTGGGGCCTGGGATAGGGGTGAGGGAGGAGGTGTGGGGGCAAGTGTAGCATTTCCTGCGGTTGCAGGGGAAGGTGCCGGGTGTGGTGGGGTTGGAGGGCAGTGTGGAGCGAACAAGGGAGTCGAGTCACGGAGAGAGTGGTCTCTCCGGAAAGCAGACAGGGGTGGGGTTGGATTGTAGATGGCGGAAGTGTCGGAGGATGATGCGTTGTATCCAGAGGTTGGTGGGGTGGTGTGTGAGAACGAGGGGGTTCCTCTTTGGGCGGTTGTGGCGGGGGCAGGGTGTGAGGGATGTGTGGCAGGAAATGCAGTCAAGGGCGTTCTCAACCACTGTGGGGGGAAAGTTGCGGTCCTTGAAGAACTTGGACATCTGGGATGTGCGGGAATGGAATGCCTCATAGTGGGAGATGCGGCGGAGGCAGAGGAATTGGGAATGGAATTTTTGCAGGCGGTGTATTCTAGGTAGCTGTGGGAGTCGGTGAGCTTGAAATGGACATCAGTTACAAGCTGGTTGCCTGAGAGATCCAGGAAGGTGAGGGATGTGCAGGAGATGGACTTCACCAGCTTCAAAATCTCCCCTTTCCCCACCGCATCCCTAAACCAGCCCAGTTCGTCCCCTCCCCCCACAGCACCACACAACCAGCCCAGCTCTTCCCCTCCACCCACTACATCCCAAAACCAGTCCAACCTGTCTCTGCCTCCCTAACCGGTTCTTCCTCTCACCCATCCCTTCCTCCCACCCCAAGCCGCACCCCCATCTCCTACCTACCACCTCATCCCACCTCCTTGACTTGTCCATCTTCCCTGGACTGACCTATCCCCTCCCTGTCTTCTTTTCTCTCCCCCTTCGCTCCGCCTCCCCCTCTCCCTATTTATTCCAGAACCGTCACCCCATCCCTCCTCTGATGAAGGGTCTAGGCCCGAAACATCAGCTTTTGTGCTCCTGAGATGCTGCTGGGCCTGCTGTGTTCATCCAGCCTCACATTTTATTATCCCTGCTATAGGATGTTGTGAAACTTGAAAGGACTTAGAAAAGATTTACAAGGATATTGTCAGGTTTGGAGAGTTTGAGCTACAGGGACATGCTGAATTGGGTGGGTGATAATGGGAACTGTAGAATCCAAGATAATGAACTTTGGAGCTGGATGAACACACCAGGCCAAGCAGCATCTCAGGAGCACAAAAGCTGACAGGCCTAGACCCTTCAGAGAAGGCGATGGGGAGAGGAACTAGAATAAATAGGGGGAGGTGGATCAAAGAGAAAACAAGATAGATAGAGAGGAGAGTATAGGTGGGGAGGGGACAGGTCAAGGAGGCAGGATGAGGTGGTAGGTAGGAAATGGAGGTGCAGCTTGAGGTGGGAGGAAGGGATGGGTGAGAGGAACAAGTTAGGAAAGCAGACAGGCTGGGCTGGTTTTGGGATGGGGGGGAATGAACCAGCCCAGCTCGCCCCCTCCCCCCACTGCATCCAAAACCAGCCCAGCCTGTCTCTGCTTCCCTAACCTGTTCTTCCTCCTCACCCATCCCTTCCTCCCACCTCAAGCCGCACCTCCATTTCCTACCTACCACCTCATCCCAACTCCCTGACCTGTCTGTCTTCCCTGGACTGACCTATCCCCTCCCTATCTATACTCTCCTCTCTACCCATCTTGTTTTCTCTCCATCTTCAGTCCACCTCCCCCTATTTATTCCAGTTCCCTCTCCCCATCCCCCTCTCTGAAGAAGGGTCTAGGCCCAAAATGTCAGCTTTTGTGCTCCTGAGATGCTGCTTGGCCTGCTGCGTTCATCCAGCTCCACACTGTTATCCTGAATTGGGTGGGGTTATTTTCCCTGGAGCAGAGGTGGAAGAATGCACTTAAAGGCTTAAGATCAGAGGGGCATGGATAGGATAAATAGACAAGGTCCTTCCCCTAGAGGGCATAGCTTTAAGGTGAGGGCAATATTTAAAAGGGACTTTGGAGGGGGGGTGACTTACCCCTCAGAAGGAGGCCAGCACAATTACAGTATTTAAAAAGCATCTGGATTGGTGCATGAACAGGTTTAGAAGAATATGGACTGAATGCTAGCAAATGAGACTAGATAGCATGGATGAGTTGGACATCCAGAGTGTATCCATGTTGTACATCAAATGAAAAAATCACTGCCAGCCAAAACCCCACAGCCTGGTATATTCTCAACCAACCACAATGGAGTCCATTTGCAATGTGACCACCCTCTGACAACACAATGGTTCTTGAAGGCTAAAATTCAAATCTTGTGACAAAAACACCTGTTGAGGTAGAAATTCTCAGATAATGGAAACTACAGATACTGGAGAATCCAAGATAACAGTCTGGAGTTGTTTGAACATAGCAGGCCAAACAGTCTCTGAAGTAGTGTGTGTTTTCCTGCCTGGTTTTTACTTGCTTCAGAGGCTACACTGATGTTAGCCTGCAGGGTAATGAAATGCCTACAGAACAAACCAGCTCAGCGAGCCAACCAGCCTCAAAACCCACAACCCAAACTACTTTACCAAATCTACTGTAAAACCTTAAACAAGACACCTGTAGGGAATTCTAACATAATTGAATTTGTCTGACCTCATGGGACAATGATTCACCAAACTTTCACTAAAGGCAATGTTAATCAGAATAATTTGAGATTCCACTTAAAGCAGATGCCTCCTAGAAAGGTCTCCCGAGAGACCACATCCTCAAATGAATTCAGCTCAAGCATAGCTTCCCCTCCATTGAAGAGATTAACTATATTTCTGCTGAAAAAGCCAAGGCAATCGGCAAGTGCCAAGACCACAGAACCAGAGATTCTCCTTCCCTCAGTCTGCTTTTATGCTGAATCTACCAGTGCAAATAATCACCTATTTGATCATAGAAGCCATAGCTCTCAGTTAGAACATAACAGCACAGTACAGGCCCTTCAGCCCTCAATGTTACACTGACCTGTGAATGCAATCTGAAGTCCATCTAACCTACACTATTCCATTATCATCCATATGTTTATCCAATGACCATTGAAATGCCCTTAAAGTTGGCGAGTCTACTACTGTTGCAGGCAGGGCATTCCACACCCTTAGTACTGAGTATAGAGCCTACCTCTGACATCTGTCCTATATCCATCACCCCTCAATTTAAAGCTATGTCCCCTTGTGCTAGCCATCTCCATCTGAGGAAAAAGGTGCTTATGTCCACCCTAACAAATCTGATGATCTTGTATTGAATTATCCTTCAATTCCTCTACCTGGGAAATTCCAAGCAACCAGCAAACCAAATTTGACCTTGATGTTGAGAGCAGTTATGTACTCACCTTGCCACTGGAATTCAACTCTTTTGCCCATCTTTGAGCAAGACTGTAATAAAATCACAACTGCCCTGAGAACCCAAACAACAGCAATTAGGTTATTTATAAGTAAGTGCCAGATGACCACTTGATAGCACAAACATTTTGTATTTTGCTGATGTAGCATTACACACCTAGAAGATTCAGAGAAGGCAGGTTTTTAAAATTGCACCTGATCTGGTCCCCTAAAACTAGCTAATATGTTGGAACTCCACTTTTTAAACTACAAGTATGAAATATTATCTGGCTTTTACCAGTAATTCTCAAATGATTACACCAAGGCTCAGTAACATTTGGCCACATCCATTTTATTTTTAAGCTTCAGTGGATATTACACTGGAAATCAAGCCCCACTATTCCCCTCAAAAATTGAGATTTTTAAAAGCACAAAATTCCAGATGTAGTCTTTTCAGACCCAGAATCAATAAAACATACAAGGTTTTTAATAGTCCAGTATTATCAGATTAGAAAAAAGATTCTAGCTTCAAAATTAAGAGCCCAAGTCTGTCAACCCCTTTAGAAAACTCCACCCTTGCACACAGATAAGAACATTGGTGTTATGGGTGGAAGGAAAATCTAGGTTCAACAGCCTCTTGTCCAGAGTCTGCTGCAATCTTATTGGCTTGTTAGGACTTGTTCAAGAATCTCTTCTCCAGGTACTTTCACGTGCCAGCAAGAGGCAATGTTTTGTATAAAACTTAGTCTTACTGGTGAAAAAGTAGTTTAGCATGGTGTGCTGGTTGCTTACTCTTGACTAGCAGCCTCCCAGAATCTTGATATTAAAACAGTAAAAAGATGGGTGTTTTATCTCGACCACAACCACAGTGCCTGTTGGGTTCACATCTTAGCAAAGGGCTTGGCTGTCAGAGCTCCCTTATCTCCATGTTGGTGACCTCTACTGTAGGGGCAAGGCAGATGAATAAGAATGTTTTTTATTTCATGGAATATGGATATTACCAAGACCAGCATTTGTTGCCCATCTCTAACTGTGTTTGAACTGAGTGGCTTGATCCATTTCAGAGGGCACTCAAGAGTCAACTGCATTACCATGGCTCTGGAGTTACACAGTAGAAAAGGATGGATGAGAGAGATTTCCTTCCCAAAGGAAACTTGTGAACTACATTAGAATTAGTCAGCATTATTGATCTTGCCACAGCACATCTCTTGCAGCTGTCCCCAGTGGTCCAAGTAATTTCTTATGTACCTTCATCTGGTAGGCACAAGGACAAACCATTATTCTTGACTATGACATTCATTTACCCAGAGCTAGCTGGGGGAGGATTCCATGGTCAGATTCAGTCCAAAAATAACTATTCTGGAGTACCTGCAAAGAAAAGGAATAAATAAATCAATGTACGCACCTCCACAAGCTAGAAAGTTTAAAAATAGCCTCTTCCCTCCTTGAATTTTCAGGGACCTCAATGAGAAACTGAAGCCACAAGCTCCACATTGCTGGTTATCACCCCATAGGTTTCTCAGCCCATTAGCCCTCTCCTGTGGACAGCAAAACAAATCCTCAACTCCAACAGGTAAGGAAACTAGTAGAGAAGACAAATACTTTTATTGCAACAAGCTGACAAAAATCACCATTCAATGGCAGCAGTCGACATGTCACTGGATTAACAATTCAGAAACAAATGTTTTGGGGATAAATTCCAACTCCACAGCAGCTGAAGAAATGCAAAATCCATAGGACAAACAGGGCTGTGTAACCACTTGATTGTGGTTTATTAATGTCCTTTGGGAAGGAAATCTGCCTGCCTTCACCTGGAGCAGCCTACATTTGATTCCACACCAAAAGCAATGACACTGACTTTTAAAATGACCTCTGTGCAATAAATGCTGGTTCAGCCAGCATTAACTCTTGAACACATGTTCAGAATATCCCAATACACTTGTTGAAAGGACACAAGGTTTATTTTCCCAGCACACACTGGGTCCTGATCAGTTAATGACTCAACTGTAATTCTCATCTTTCCTCAAACCTCCTACAGACAGCAATCTGAGGTGATGTGAACATTGGCATATAATTTCTTATCTTAATGGTACTCCATAAACAGTAAGTGCATATGCTTTGACACAAGGATCACAGCCTTCACAAGCCCATCTTTGGAGAAACTCAGCCCACCTGGCAGTCCTTAGAAAAGCAGTTAACACAATAAGCCATGATTTCTTCAGACTCCCCTGAAGAGTCATACTTTAGTGTTTTGTCTATATCAAGTTTAGGTCCTCAGGATTGCTGAATGACACTGAAAGACTCAACCTGGGGTGGCAGGAGTTGAATGCATGAAAAGCTGGGACTGAGTTTGAGATGGCTCCTTTAAGACTAAGAACCAGCCAAAAGTGTTTTTCAAGTGTTTCTCAATACTTTTGGTTGCCAATTAATATGAACTATACCATTTAGTCTGTTGTATCAATCAGTTACTGTCAAGTTCAATTGGTCTGGCAACATTGGAGAAAGCAGTTAACATTTCAGGTCCGGTCACCCTTCCTCAGTTCTGCTGCGCTTTTCCAGCAACTTTGTTTTTGTTCTTGATTTACAACACCCACAGTTCTTTTGGTATTTACTGTTAGTTCAATGGTGACTTCAATTGACAGTAAACATTCAATTGACAGTAAACATTAAGTGTAATCTTGCCCAGTCTATTGATGAGTCTGATCTCTACAAGTGAAAAGACTGAACTGCAGTGAAAAATCAGAAGCTAAAGAAACAAAACAAGTATTGATTTAATGTAAAGATTTGAATTCTGCTTCCTCATTTACACTAGAATCATTCTGTACAGCCAGCTATTGAATACAATATGTAGGATTAATTATGCTGTTCATGTCTTTAAAGAAATTAAATCTTTAGGTCACACTCAGCCAAGTCTATACTATCACATAAGCATGTCTTGCAATAATCTCAAAACCTGGCAGAGGGTTTTATAAGGCACATTGAACTTCTGATGTGAGATCAAAGTTGATTGTTCAATTGAGAATCAAACTTGCGCAAAATCTGCTTGCAACTAGAACCACAGTACAATGTACTGCAAATGACAATAGTTGGGACTATAAACCAAACCTGAAATATCCAAGTTTTACTTTCACATATTGTTTTTCCAAAGTGCAAGTTGAGGGAGGCAATGGTCTAGAGGTTTTATTGCTGGACAACTAATCCAGATAATGTTCTGGAGACCCAGGTTCAAATTCCACTATAGCAGATGGAGGAATTGGAATTCAATGAATACCTGGAATTAAGAGTCTAATGATAACTGCAAATCCATTGTCAATTGTCAGGAAAACCCATCTGGTTCACTAATGTTCTTTAGGGAAGGAAACTGCCATCCTTGCCTGGCCCACAATATGGTTGGCTCAACTGTTCCCAGGGCAATTAGGGACAGGCACAAAATGCTGCCTGGCCAGCAACACATCCCATTAATGAATAAAGAATGAAAAATCATTCTTTGCAAATGTGTTCAGCTCATCATGTTTCCCAAATATGTTGGCAACACAAGGAAAGTGACCTGACTCTGGCCACATTCTGCTTTTTAGCCCCATTGCAAAGTCAAACAGCTGGCCCTTAGTTTCACAAAACCTCCCTGGTACCCATAAAGGCTAGCATTCCTTGGTATTAATTAAAATCATAATTGGCTTTGCCCATGCAATCCAATAGCTCACCTCAAAAGATGCTGTTGCAGCTTGCAGAGACCAGCTTTCAGTAAAACTCTTCACCACAAGATAGCAGTCTACATATTCCTTGTGAACAGTCTCCAAGTACATCAGCTTATGTGGCTTCATGTTGTCACTGGACAGCACCCTGCAACAACCAACATTTGGGCTTTCTTCAGTCAAAAAAGTCTCATCTTAATACATTTCTTACTTTGTTTCTCTAACAAAATCCAAAGGCTCTCAGATGGGAGGCAGAAGCACTGCAAAGTAACTGCCCTTGTTAGAAGTTGCTGTCAATTATCAGTAATTCACATACTACTTCTGAAAGGCAATTACATTACAAATGAAGGGAAGCTTTCCAGAAACGTATGACAATCAAAATTCATCTAAACATGAATGGAAGAGGCAGATGAGCAAATGTAATCTGGATGAGGGACAGTTTAGAAATTGCATGAAGTCAACCAGAGAGCAGATTATACTAGATCTGGTGTTATACAGAGGCAGGATTAATGACCAAATAGTGAAGCTACCCCTAGATAGCAATCACATGAAGGAACTTAACATGGGTTGAGGGCAAGTGTAGTTTCAAGACTACCATGTTCCAGTAATGCAAATTGGCTATATCACTAACAAATAGGGGAACAGTACTTGCAAAACACTGTCTTGGTTATAATACCATCCCCACAATGTTTAGCATTAGAAAATTGCAAAACAGAATAAACAATGCTTTTACTATAGTTTGAAAAGTTACATTAAGGTCATTACATAGGAGTCCAGACATCTTGTCATGTAAGAAACTTTGATCTTTCAAATTCACAATCAATTGTAATATCAGTCACAATGATAAGAATAGAATTAAGTCTCAGTTCAAATTAGGCAATAGGCTTCTCAATCACAAAACAGTGAAAGGAAATAAATGACTGCCAGCATCCAGACACAGGGATGGTGACAGACTCATTAGCAACAACAATGTAAGTGCACATCAAGTAGTTTTGCTGGTGACTGGGAGATGCTGAAGTGATGTGATTGCTAGTGACTAAGTGTTGATGGTTCTGACAGAATGGTCTTATCCATGCATTTAGTTGGTGTCTGGACATACTTCTGGCAAGTGGCTTGATATGGTTTCTAATTGGGCTTTGTCATTGCTGGTGTTTGTAAATTTGGTGATAGGGATCTTTTCAAATGAGGTAATGCTGCTGGAAGTTAGAAAATTATTCCCAGTGACTTTTTTGCCACTGAATCATGTTAAGCACTGGGTGACATTCTAGGAAATGCTGGATACCACTGGTAACTTTTTCTGCTGGAAGCTGAATGGCTGGCAACTACAAGTTTTATTTTGCTGTCAAAAGGATGCTGTTTGTGGTAGTTCAGACTTGCTGGTGGCGATTAATGCTTCTAGCATTAGCAGAATGTGACTGAGGGCTTGCTATACACGATTCCTACTGGTGTGATGAGTCATTGTATGTGTTGGTGCATGGGAGGCAAATCTATAACTGCAGTGAAGTGTCTGGAAATCTGCTCATGAGATAATAGGAAGTGCAGATGGAGAATCCGAGATAGCAAGGTGTAGAGCTGGATGAATGCAGCAGGCCAAGCAGAGGAGCAAGAAAGATGACAAGGGTCTAGGGCCAAAACGTCAGCCTTCCTGCTCCTAAGATGCTGCCTGACCTGCTGTGTTCATCCAGCTCTACACCCTGTAATCTGCTCATTACTGTATGCTTCTTCAAACCACAATGCTTTTAGCTGTAAACTGAACTCTGGTGCTTTATTGATTTCACTTAATTCAGTACAAGTGTGACAGACTTGAGAAAGATCTGCCCCAACCCCACTTTTTCCATAGGACCAATTACTTATAATGCAATTTTCCATAACATGTCCAGCACCATCTTGTGTTAATGATTTCTCCTTTACAGGTTCTCCTTTGCAAATGGCATTGCCGGTTTGGCACCAGGTAATGGTATATGCACTGTAGACAATTCTGGAGGGGTCAACATGGTGAGCACCCATTTTCTACCACTCATGGGTTCTATCACACTGCTGCAGTTAAACAAGATTGATCCAATCCTCAACGCCTGAGAATTCCCATAACAATTACAATCAACTAGCAAATATGACAATATGGTGTCAGAAGTTACAACTGAGATATTACAGCAGTGCACTAAGAAAACTACAAAGTAATTTGAGTCAATATGGTTGTGAAAAGGAGATCATGTTTTACTAATTTGGAGTTCAGTGAAGCAGTAACTTAGAATCATAGAATTACAGAATCAAACAGTACAGAAAAGGCTCTTCAGTCCATCAAGTGTGCGCTTTGCTGCACTAGACCCATAGCTTTGTACGTTATGACATTCCAAAAGTTCATCCAAATAGCTTTAAATACAGGGGTGATAGATATAGGACTGACGTCAGAGGTAGGTTCTTTACTCAGTAGAGAGGGCATGGAATGCCCTGGCTGCAACAGTAGTAGACTCACCACATTTAAGGGTATTTAAATGGTAATTGGATAAACATATGGATAATAATGGAAGAGTGTAAGTTAGATGGGCTTCAGATTGGCTTCACAGGTTGGCAAAACAGCAAGGGCCGAAAGGTGTGTACTGTGCTGTAATGTTCCATGTTTATGTTGCTGCATTGGAACACAACTATTACATTTAATAGAACCTTCATGTCTCAAAGTGAAATGGGGGCAAGTATAAACACATGAAAGCTACAGTTAACTGAAAGCTAACAGATCAATACCGATGCAGTGACAGACATTTAGGGGATATTCAGGATATATACAATAGACAATTCCAATAAGAATTAAATTCAAGCACAGAACACACTGTTCATAGTTAACCAAAACATTAACATTTCAGAATCCCTACAGCATGGAACAGGCCCTTCAGCCCAACAAGTCCACATTGACCCTCAGAGCATCCTACTCCAGCACATCCCTGAACACTATGGCCAATCCACCTAGCCAGCACATCTTTGAACTGCAGAAGGAAACTGGAGCACCTGGAGGAAACCCAGTCACTGAATGTACAAACTCCACAGTCAGTTGCCCAAGGGTGGAACCAAACAGGTCCCTGGTGCAGAGGCAGTGCTAACCACTAAGCTATGCTGGTAAAGTCAAAGAAAAGATAATTCTGCAAAGACAGTGGCCAGTCAGAAGCACTACAAGAATAAAGAATCAAAGATTAACTAATAGTTCTGGTCACACTTCAGGAGGATTGAGGCTTGCGAGGATAGAGAAGTAGTTTACAAGAATGTTAACATAATCAAAACAGCAGGGAAGCATATGGACATACATGGCATAGTGTAGGTTAGATGGGCTTGAGATCGGTATGACAGGTCAGCACAACATCAAGGGCCGAAAGGCCTGTACTGTGCTGTAATGTTCTATAGTAGGCATTAACAGGACATTTTCAAGTTGGCAGGAAGTAACTAGTGAAGTGTCACAGGGCATGTAGTGTAAAATTTATTAAAGTCAAGCAAAAAGGCAAGCCACAGGGCTGACAGATTTTAAGTAGGCAAGAACTAAAAATACCTTGTTCATGGAATATCTTTTGTAATAGCTCACTGGCCATTTAAGAGGAATGGAGCAGACAAATAACAGGCCTTGCTCCAATTGTACAGGGTTTTGAGGGAATCACTTCTGAGAAAGAAGTTTGGTCTCCATATTCAAGCACAGATTTACGAACAGATACAATGCCATTAAATTGTGCCGAAGTTTTTGGAATCTAGCAGTAAGGCACAATCTGATAGAAAATTTCAAGAGGTTATGATAGAGTACAATTGTTTCCACTGGTCAGAGGAGTCTTAAAAAGCTGGTAATTTAGAAATTAGACAAGGGACATTAATTGGCAGATGTGAATCTTTGGCAATTCACTACTCCAATAGAATGTGGATTTGCCATCATTGAATACACAAGGCTTTTTGGTCACAGGGTCTAAGGAGGCAGGGAGAAGACAGCAAGTTAAACCCATGATCAACTATACAACAGGCTACACAGGCCATGTGGTCTACTCCACTCCTATCATCCACCTGGAGCTCTGATCAGTCTCAAACTACTCAAGGCCCACAGGACAGACAAGATTCTGAAACCAAATTACTTTAGAGAAACTGACAAAATACTTAAGACTGTCACAATACATAAGCAGCTTAAAGAGATTTCCCTGTTTGGGAAACCTGAACCCAAATGACAGTTTAAAAGTGAGGATGGCACTTGGGTCACAACTTTTATTTCAGAGGACTGTGGCAGCTCAGTCTTTGGGTATGTGTGGTAGAGTGACATTAAATGAATGATTGGATAGGTCCAACAAGCTGGATGACCTATGGTATTTGTGTAAGACAACACTAGGAACAGGAGGCTATTCAGCATTTAATTAAAGTCAGTTAATCTGATAATCAACTCCACAATAAGGGTGGCTGCCTCACAACAACCTGGATTTAATTCCATCCTCAGGCAACAGTCTGCATATTCTCAGTGTCTGCATGGTTCTTCCAGGTGCTCGTGTCCTCCTGCGGCCCAAAGATGTGCAGGCTAGGTGGAATGACCATGCTGAATTACCCCATAATATATTCGATGGGTCTGGGTGGGATGCTCTGAAGGTCAGTGTGGATATGCTGTTTCAATACTGTAGGGATTGAACGGAAAGCCACTCTGCTATTTCCTCAACTTGATCTTGATACAGATTAAAACTTCACTGAAACATGATGAGAAGACCACATCATAAGTTTATAGAATCCCTATAATGTGGAAGCAGGCTATTCGGCCCATCACATGCACACCAACTGAGGAGCACGCGCCCTAGACACTATGGGCAATTTAGTATAGCGAATGCACCTAAGTTGCACACCTTTGGACTATGGGACAAAACTGG
This sequence comes from Stegostoma tigrinum, assembly GCF_030684315.1. NCBI lineage: Eukaryota > Metazoa > Chordata > Chondrichthyes > Orectolobiformes > Stegostomatidae > Stegostoma > Stegostoma tigrinum. The sequence continues at coordinate 153,054,619 of NC_081355.1, read as the reverse complement.
AACATGAAAACCTATACAGAGAATGTGCAAAGTCCACAAACAGGTGCCCAAGGCTGGAATCAAACAGGTCCCTAGCACTGACAGGCAGCAATGCTTACCCCTACAGGAATAGGAGGCAGAATTAAATTATTCAGCCCAGAGTCTGCTCAATTTGCTACTCATCCACATGTCCCAGCCCCCTCCACATGGCACTTCAAACTATTAGCAATTAAAAATTGGTCTAACTCCTGAAATTTATTCTCTGCCGCAGCATCCACTACACTTTAGGGTAGCAAATCCTAGATTCACAACCCTTTGGGAGAAGCAGCTTCTCAATTGTGTTTTAGATTTGCTAAAAGTCCAGAATTCACAGGCACAGTCATCTTCATCGCATAATCCCACTACCTGTGGGAACTTACTTTGGGAGGAGGAACTATCACCCAGCCCTGCCAACAATTGTTTCAATGAGAACCACCCAACTCTTCTCCCACAAACCAGCCATTCAAAGAATCTGGTGAACCTGCATTGTGCAAGTGCACCTTTTAAAAATAAAGAGACCAAAAAAATGCACATTACTCCAAGTGTGGATAAAAGGAACTAGTGGTGGATTCTCAACACTGACCTTGTTTGCTATAGTCCACACGTGCAGGTCATCCACAAACTCACTGACCACCATTAGGGCCATAGTATCAGACCCTGTAAGGGAACAAACTGAGTTTAAAGAGAGATTAAAAAACAATCTGCAGAGCAGTCAACAGCCACAAAGCACCTGTGTGAAGGGTCCTATAAACCCTGCCTTTAGAGGTGACAAGGTTTCAAACTTACCCCTCAGTGTTAATGTAGCAAGTCTCAGGAAGAGACAGGTCACACCCAGACCTGACCCACTTTACCTTGCATTGATAAAAAAGCTGGAGGCGGGCATTACCACCCATCAGCCAACCAGAGCGGACAACGGCAACACCACCAACCAATCGACGCCTAGGACACATCCGAGGCAGCCAATTGCAGCAGGCGGCGGGAACCCGGCCAGCCAATCGGATCGGACTACGGTAACGCCGGCAGCCAATCACAAGGCCGAGCGGAGCCGGGTCCAGCCAATCCCAGCGGTAATAAACCTAAGGTCGACCCAACGGTAGCGGCGCGAGGCCGGCCACTTCAACCCGCGGGTGTAGGAGCTCCGCGGTGCCCGAACAGCACAAGTACACAGCCACTACGCGCCACCGCCCCGACCAGCGTCGAAGGATCAAACAAGAGCGTGCAGAACCACTAAGCGACCATCTCTCTCATCAATAGCAGCAGATAATAAAATCTATCATGCTCCCGCTCCTCTCAAAGCGACACCTAACTACAGCAATGAGCCAATGACCACAGCTACATACGGTCAGCCACGCCGCAAAAGACCGGATACCCCCCCGACACTGCCTTTTATAAACGTCACTTAGCTCACGTGATTCCGTCATAGACCAATCGAGCAGCTTGTCGCTGACGTACCAACGAGGTAGGGGAGACAAGATGGCCTCATCACCTTGGACATCCCAATGCTGTGGTGCCGCCTTGCGCTCGAACACCTGATTCGCAGCGCCAAAAGGCTAGTCGGCCCGTCGCGTGTCTGCCGTCTACCCGAGAGGCCAATTGAATTAGCGCCGTTCTCCTCGAAACCTGGTACATTCTTGCTTTCGATTCAATGCACATTTGAGTCCCCTGAAGAATCTGCTTCCACCAGAACATTTCTGCTGGCTGTGTGACAAACCAATGCTCCCTTTCCCATTACCTCCAATGTGTATCCTCTAATTCTCGGTCCTTTAATCAGTGAAAACAGTTTCTCCCACAGCCTAGTTCAGATGAAGCTGATGAATTAAAACCAGAGGATTTAACGGAAAAAAAAAGAGGGTCACCAGACCGGAAACATTAATTTTTTATTCACAGATGCTGCCAGACCTGCTGAGTTTTTCCAGCACCTTTGTTTTTGTATATTATTTACATGCATTTGGAAGTAAGGATTGATGAAGGGTCGTCAGCATAGCTTTGTGCAAGGAAAATTGTGCCTCACAAACTTGATTCATTGTTTTACCAAGTAATGTGATGCCACTGTTTAAAAAAGGAAGTAGACAAAAAGCGGCTAACTAAAGGCCAGTTAGCTTAACTTTGGTCACGGGCAAAGTGCTTCAATCTATCATTAAGGAAGACAGCAGGATATAAGTTGTCCCATTAGGAACACCCAGCATGGGTTCGTGAAGGGTAGGTCATGTTTAACTAATTTGGTGGAATTCTTTGAGGGCATTACTTGCATGGTGGACAATGGGGACCCTGTGGATGTGGTGTATCTGGATTTCCAGAAAGCATTTGACAAGTTGCCACACCAAAGGCTGCTACATAAGACAAAGTTGTATGGTATTACAGGTAATGTATTGGCATGGTTAGAGGATTGGTTGACCAGTAGAAAGTAAAGAGTAGGGGTAAATGGGTGATTTTCTGGTTGGCGGTCAGTAGCTGGTGGTGTGCCTCAGGGATCAGTGTTGGGACTGCAATTGTTTACAAAAAAAATAGATAATTTGGAGTTGGGGACTAAATGTGGTGTGTCAAAATTTTCAGATGACACTAAGGTGAGTGGTAGAGCAAAGTGTGCAGAAGTCACTGAAAGTCTGCAGAGGGATATAGATAGTCTAAGTGAATGAGCAAAGGTCTGGCAGATGGAGTACTACGTTGGTAAGTGTGAGGTCATCCATTTTGGTAGGAATAACAGCAAAATGGACTATGTTTTAAATGGTAAAAAAATTGCAGCGCGCTGCTGTGCAGAGGGACTTGGGTGTCTTTGTGCGTGAATCGCTGAAGGTGGGATTGCAGGTGCAGAAATTAGCTAAAAAGGCAAATGGAATTTTGTCTGCCATTGCTAGAGGGATGGAGTTTAAAAACAGGGAGGCTATGCTGCAGCTGTATAGGGCCATGGTGAGGCCACACCTGGCATACTGTGTGCAGTTTTGGACTCCTTACTCGAGAAGAGATATACTAGCACTGGAGGGGGTACAGAAGAGATTCACTTGGTTGATTCCAGAGTTGAAAGGGTTGGATTATGAGAAGATACTGAGTAGACTGGGATTATACCCACTGGAATTCAGAAGAATGAGGGGAGATCTTATAGAAACGTATAAGATTATGATGGGGGTGGTAAGGTGGAGGCAGGGAGGTTGTTTCCGCTAGCAGGTGAAACTAGGACTTGAGGGCATCGCCTCAAAATAAAGGGAAGCAGATGTAGGACTGAGGTCAGGAGGAACTTCTTCACCCAAAGGGTTGTGAATCTGTGGAACTCCCTGCCCAGTGAAGCAGTTGATGCTATCTCACTGAATGTTTTTAAGGCAAGGCTAGTTAAATTTTTGAACATTAAAGGAGTTAAGAGTTATGGTGAGTGGGCGGATAAGTGGAGCTGTGTCTCAAAAAGATCAGCCATGATCTTATTAAATGGTGGGGCAGGCTCGAGGGGCCAGATGGCCTACTTCTGCTCCTAGTTCTTACGTTCTTAATCAAAAAGCTTGATGAGGTCAGAGCGATAGATGTTGTTTACTTGGACTTCAATAACACTTTGGACAAGCTTCCGCATAATAAACAAATTAGAATTAGTATCAGCTTTATTGTCACGTGTACTCAAATGAGTGCAGTGAAAAGTTTATAAGTTTGCCACTTACAGGGCCATCTTAGGTATAAGGGTATAAGGTACAGATTTTTCAGTTACAAGATCTTAGAAAATAGAGAAATAAGAAGTCCAGCATTGCAAAAATAAAAGTTCAGAACAGTGGTCTTCCAATCCAGACCACACCAGCACCTAGTCTCCAGTCCACACTGGTCATTGGGTCCAGACTGTGCCAGGCTTCACCTTGAGGTTCGTGAGGCTGGGAACTTGCTCAGAAATGACCTCAAGGTCAGAAACCATGCTGACGCCATGCCAGAGCAAGAGACTTCCATCTACTGCCTAAGGCGTGTCATGCCCAGAGGATGCCATGTCATGAAGGGGGACACCAAGCCAGGAGACCGCCACGGGCCTGTTGCCAAACCAGGCCAGGAGGATGTCACGCCAAGCAGCGAGGCCACCACAGGAGGCTGCTATGCCAGGCCGAGAGGACTCCTTGCCAGGTCTGCATTGACCAGGAGTCGACCAGAAGCCTGGAGTAATTAGTAAAGTTAGATCATGTGTGACTCAGGGAGAATTTGCCAATTGAATACAAAATTGGCTATAAAGTAGTAGAGAAAGAACAATACAGCACAAGAACAGGCCATTCAGCCCTCCAAGCCCGCACCAACACATTTTGCCCTCCCATACTAAAACTAAAGGCAGAGGATGGTGATGGAGGATTGTTTCTTTGACTGGAGTCCTGTGACCCACAGGGATTGGTACTGGGTCCACATTAGTGTTGGAGACATGGTAAGTGAGTTTGCAGATGATACCAAAATTAGTGTTATGGTGGATAATGAAGAAGGTTACCTGAAGTTATAAAGAGATCTTGATCAGTTGAGTATAGGATTTGGGAGGTCATGTTGTGGTTGTACGATGCATTGGTCAGGCCACTATTGGAATATTGCTTGCAATTCTGGTCTTCCTAGAAAGGATGTTGTGAAACTTGAAAGGCTTCAGAAAAGATTTACAAGGATGTTGCCAGGGTTGGAGGGTTTGAGCTGTTGTAGAGTTGTAGGGAGAGGCTGAATAGGCCGGGGCTATTTTCCCTGGCGTGTCAGAGGCTGAGGGTTGACCTCATACAAGTTTATAAAATCATGAAGGGCAAGAATAGGGTAAATAGACAAGGCCTTTTCCCTGGGGTGGGGGGAGTCCAAAACTAGAGGGGCATAAGTTTATGGTGAGAGGGGAAAGATGTAAAAAGGACCTAAGGGGTGACATTTTCACACAGAGGGTGCTGTGTGTATGGAGTGAGCTCCCAGAGGAAGTGGTGGGGGCTGGTACAGTTACAACATTTAAAAGGCATCTGGATGGGTACGTGGATAGGAAGAGTTTAGAAGGAAATGACAAATGCGACTGGATTAATTTAGAATATCTGGTTGGCATTGATGAGGTGGACCAAAGGGTCTGTTTCCATGCAGTTCATCTCTATGACTCTAATTTGGTCAATAGGGTAAGGTGTAGTAGATGGAGTTGAATGTGGATAAATGTGAGGTATTACATTTTGGTAATACAAAAAGGACAGGAATTATACAATTAATATGCGGCCCTGGGTAGTGTTGTAGAACAGGGAGACATAAGGGTTCAGGTACATAATTCTTTGAAATTTGAGTCACATGTAGACAGGGTGGTTAAGAAGGCATTTAGCACGCTTGCCTTCATGGGTCAGACCATTGAGAAGAGGAGTTGGAATGTCATGTTGAGGTTGTACAGGACATTGGTGACGCTTCTTCTGGAGTACTGTGTGTAGTTCTGGTCACCCTGTTATAGGAAGGATATTACTAAACTGCAGAGATTTCAGAAAAAAAAATCCCAAGATATTGACAGGAACGGAGGGTTTGAGATGTAAAAATAGACTGGATAGGCTGGAATGTGATAACGGGAACTGCAGATGCTGGAGAATTCAAGATAACAAAGTGTGGAGCTGGATGAACACAGCAGGCCAAGCAGCATCTCAGGAGCACAAAGGCTGACCCTTTGGGCCAAGACCCTTCATCAGAGAGGGAACTGGAATAAATAGGGAGAGAGGGGGAGGCAGACCGAAGATGGAGAGAAAAGAAGATAGGTAGAGAGGAGAATATAGGTGAGGAGGTAGGGAGGGGATAGGTCAGTCCAGGGAAGACGGACAGATCAAGGGTCAGATGAAGGGTCTAGGCCCGAAACGTCAGCTTTTGTGCTCCTGAGATGCTGCTTGGCCTGCTGTGTTCATCCAGCTTCACACTTTGTTATCTTGAATAGGCTGGGTTTTTTTTTACTGGAGCATAGGCGGCTGAGGGGTGACCTTTCTGAGGTTTGTAACATCATGAGGGGCATAGATAATGTGAATGGCAAGGGTCTATTCACTAGGGTGGAGGACATCAAAACATAGGGTCATATTTTAAGATGAGAGGAGAAACATTTAGAAATGATCTGAGAGACAAATTTTAAAGAGAGAGTGGTTCATTTGTGGAATGAACTGCCAGAGAAAGTGGTGGATGCGGGTACATTTACAACATCTAAAAGATATTTGGACAAGTTCATTAATAGGAAAGGTGAGGAGGGATATGGGTCAAGCGCAGTCAGACAGGACTGGTCGAGCTTGGGAACATGGTCAGCATGGACTGGTTGCACCAAAGGGTCTGTTTCTATGCTGTATGAATCTATGAGTCTAGGAGATAACTTGCCAGCATGGTTGTGCAGTGGAGGTCCACCAGACTGATTCCTGGGATGGTGAGACTGACTTTTGAGAAGAGATTGAAATCTCCATCCTAAGGAAAAAGAAAAGATATCTGCCATTCACATTCAAGGGTTATATCCCTTCCTCTGGCTTAGGTGACCCAGCCACAAGCTCCAGGTGCTCAAAAGGTGTGTAATAATGTTGTCTCCTAGCCCAGAGGAAAGGACATTACCACTACAAATGCAGGACTTTAAGGACAACATTGCTATCTCTGGAGATAACTGATTCCACAAAAAAAAATCAGCTGTGCACAAATAGTCTGTAATAATTAACCTGCATAATCGATATTAGATGTCATTTTGTTTGGACTGGTTTCTGTGAATGTGACAGCTGCTAGAAACCAGGAGAAACAAGATGAAAACCTTGGTAACTCTACTGCTGTGTGCAGCATCGGCCACGGTGACTGTTACCTTTCCCGTTACGCTAACTGCAACAGTGCAGCAGGTACCGTCTCCTTCTGCTACAGCTTCACAGGAACTAGAGAGAGTCACAAACAAAACATCACGTGCATTCACCGCATTGAAACAGGTACGGGTACGTGATATAGCGATGCAGAAGGAAACAGGGTGCAGTTATGTAAGACATAGAGTAGCAACTGTGCAAGGGAATTGCAAAACAAAGATTCAGTGGTAGTAGGGACTGTAAGTCAGTCTGGGAATTCTGCAGCGAATAAATCACCTCATGACTCTGCAAAGTCTGTCCACCATCTACAAGGTACAAGTCAGGAGGGCGATGGAATGTTCCCCATTTGTCTGGAAGAGAGCAGCTCCAACAACACTCAACACCAACAAAATTGAATAGTCCATTCCACTCATCTGTAACACTGTTTTTTCCCCTTTATTCATTCACAGGATGAAAGCATTTATTGCCCATTCCTAATTGCCCAGAGGGTAGAGTCAGCCATATTGCTGTGGGTCTGAAGTCACATGTAGGCCAGACTGGGTAAGAATGGCAGTTTCCTTCCCTAAAGAACGTTGGTGAACTAGATGGGATTTTCCTGACAATCGACAATGGATTGATGGTCATCATTGGACTCTTAATTCCAGATATTTATTGAATTCAAATTCCATTATCTGCCATGGCTGGTTTTGAACCTGGGTCCCCACAACATTATCTGGGTCTCTGGATTAACAGTCCAGCGATAATACCACTAGGCCATCATCTTCCTGTAGTATAATCAGAAGAGACTCTTGACTGACTGTAGCAATGTCCCCTGATGGACAGTTGTCCCTCCACCTCATTAAACACTTTTCTCCTTTGACTTTCACACCACCATTTGCTTGAATCACATGCACATGCCACAATCTGATGTAGATGTCGATGATGCCATACAGTGATAAGCCCCTGTCTGACTTCAACATTTACTCTTCAGTGTTCACAAGCTACCTGCCTCTCTCTCTGCCCCAGAAGGCAAGCTAAAACGTAGAGGCTAGCGGCCTGCAACTGAACGCTCAAAATTTTGTGCCTGAAGAAGAGGTCAGCAGTCTGTACTCAGAGTGAGTAAGCACTAAGAAACAAAGCCAAGATCTTTGTCCATGTATCCATATGGGTGCAAAAGCAACCCGGGTAGATGACTAGACTGAGGGATAGACTGCAGTTGTTCAAGAAGGCAGGTCGCCACCACCTTCTCAAGAAAATGAGACAGCCGTTAAATGTGGGCTCTGACAGCAAACATAGGAGCAGGAGGAGGCCATTTGGCCCTTCTAGCCTGCTCCGCCATTCTTCATGATCATGGCTGATTGTCCAACTCAATAGCCTAATCCTGCTTTCTCCCCATAACCTTTGATCCCATTCTCCCCAAGTGCTATATCATTCTTGCAAGTCACCTCTTGAACACATTCAAAGATTTGGCATCAACTACTTGCTGTGGTAATTAATTCCACAGTAATTAATTAATCTCCACTCGTTGGGTGAAGAAATGCCTTCTCATCTCTGTCCTAAATGGTCCACCCCGAATCCTCACACTCTGACTCCTGGTTCTGGACACAGGCACCATCAGGAACATCCTTCCTGGGTGTAAACTGTCCAGACCTATTAGAATTTTATAAGTCTCTATGAGATCCCCCCTCATTTGTCTGAACTTGAGCGAAAACAATCCCAACCTGGTCAATCTCTCCTCATATGTCCGACCCACCATCCTTGAATCAGCCTGGTAAACCTTCGCTGCACTCCCTCAAGAGCAAGAGCACCCTACCTCAGAAAAGGAGATCAAAACTGCACACAATATTCCAGGTGCGGCCTCACCAAGGCCCTGTATAACTGCAGCAACACATCCCCGCTCCTGTACCCAAAACCTCTCGCAATGAGTAGTATTTGCCTTCTTTACCCCCACTGCACCTGCATGCTTACCTTCAGCAACTGGTGCACAAGGACACCCAGGTCCCGCTGCACACTCCCCTCTCCCAATTTACAGCCATTCAGGTAGTAATCTGCCACCTTGTTTTTGTTCCTGAAGTGAATAACCTCACATTTATTTAAATTATACTGCATCTGCCATTGATTTGCCCACTCACCCAACCTGTCAAGATTACATTGAAGGATCTCTGCATCCTCGTCACAGCTCTCCTTCCCACCCAACTTGGTATCATCTGCAAATTTGGAGACGTTACATTTTGTTCCTTCATCCAAATCATTAATATATATTGTGAATAGCTGGGGTCCCAGCACCGCTCCCTGTGGCACCCCATTAGTTACTGCCTGCCAATTTGAAAAGGATCCATTAATTCCTACTGTTTGTTTCCATTCTGCCAACCAGTTTCCTATCCACCTCAATACACTTCCCCCAATCCCATACTCTTTAATCTTGCACATTAATTCCTTATGTGGGACTTCATCTAATGCTTTCTGAAAGTCTAAATATATTACATTGACTGGCTCCCCCTTCTCAACTCTACTAGTTACATCTTCATAGAATGCCAACGAATTTGTCAAGCATGATTTCCCTTTTATACATCCATGCCGACTCTATCTGATCCTGCCACTGCTTTCTAAATGCTCTACTATTAAATCCTTGACAATGGATTTGAGAATATTCTCCACTACCTATGTTAAGCTCACCACTCTATAATTCCCTCTTGTCTCTCTACCTTCTGTTTGAATATTGAAGTGACGTTATCCACCCTTCAATCTGCAGGGATTGTTCCAGTATCTATAGAATCCTGGAAGATGACCACCAACGCATCCACTATTTCTGGAGCTACCTCCTTAAGTACTCTGGGATAGGGATTATCAGGCCCTGGGGATTTATTGGCCTTCAATCCGAAGAATTTTCCCCAGGCCAGTTCTCTATTAGTATTGATCTTCCTCAGTTTTTCCCTCTCACTCAATCTTGCATCCTCCAACAATTCTGGTATCTGATATGAGATGCGGCCTCTTTTGTGAAGTCAGAACCAAAGTATGTATTCGGTTCCCCAGCCATTTCTTTGTCCCCTAATATATATCATACATTCCCCTGTTTCTGTCTGTAGGGGTCCTACATGTCTCATGAGTGAATAAAAAGAATAATCCATGAGATACCTGCTTGTCCCTGTGAGCAAAGTAAGCTGGCAGAAGCATGCAAGTTGTACATGTCTATCAGCTCCAAATTAAGGCCTGAAATGGTGTGAGAGGAGGCACAATGGTGTGTGAGGCTGCTGGTTTCCCAGTGCAGTGTTGTGTAGACAAAGGGTCAAGGAAGATGGTGCCCAGACAGCATGCAGAGCCATTGTTGTAAACAAACAATTGTAGAGGCCAGTGCATGCATTCTGCAATCTGCTCCGAATTATCCCTGGGTAATTTATGCCATCTAGAAGCTTATTGAAGGACAGGAGAGTTGGAAGTGGAATTAATGCAAGGCAAGTGGGGCTTTCACGAAATGCAAATGCATGAAAATAAGGCAGTCTCCATTCGAGAGCAAGAATCTGAAGTTACTGTTTAAGGTTTCAGAGGAAAATTGGAAATCTTTCTCAATGTCAAGTATTTGATTTCTTTCATTTTCACACTATTTTGTCACTATATTCACTACTGCTCTTCGTCTATTAGCTGGGAAAAGTTCTGCATATTGTTTTTACCTGAGATTTTGTACCTATGCGCATTTGTACCTGGGATGGTGTTAGAATTGACGACTTTGTACAATTCTCACTGTACTTGTGTATTCAGCGTAGTTGTGTACATGACAATAAAACCTAATTCCTAATTTCTGTCTTACAGTCATAACTTGTTCCTCATTACTATTATTCAATAATAAATAACATCTTCTTTAAAACAAGCACCTCTTCTGTTTAAAACTCATCTGGTGGTAGCAAACTACCACTTATTTCACTTGAACCTGGAGGATGAAGGGCAACTTGATGGATGTTTACAAAATTATGAGATGCATAGATAGAATGGATTGTCAGAGTCTTTTTTTTTCCCAAGGTAGAAATGTCGATTACTGGGGGGCATCAGCTTAAGGTAAAAGGAGGCAAGTTTAAAGGAGATGTGAGAGGCAGGTTTTTCTTTAAACATAGAGGGTGGTGAGTGCCTAGAATACACTGCCAGAGGAGGTGGTAGAGGCGGACACAATAGCAATGTTTACAAGGCACCTTGACAGATACACAACAGGCAGGGAATAGAGGGAGACGGACCACATCGAGGTAAAAGACTTAGTTTAGAAGGGCATCATGTGTCGGCACAGTCTTGGTGGGCCAAAGGGCCTGTTCCTGTGCTGCACTGTTCTTTGTTCAATTACAACATGGTAATGGTTAGTATTGCAATACAATACTCGGGTTCTAAGTCTGTGTGGGTAGAGGTTTGCCCTGTTGAGCTGGAAGGTTTTAAATTGGGTATGTCCTTAGAATTGCAGACAAACAAAGGGTCAGGCTTTTCAAGTATCTTAACCTTGACATTCTCAACCTTGCAAAGATTTCTGCTGCAAATTGCTGGACGTATACGCTAACCATGAAGACACCAAAGCATCTGGGAACTAAGTGAACAATGAGATCAACATGGGGAAGGTGGGGGAGTTAGTTTCAAATTAGGTACGGAAAGAAATAGGAAGATTGGATTGAGAGAGAGGTAGAGCAAGGTCTGTTTCCATGCTGTATGACTCTCTGACTCTATAAAAAGAGAGTGATAGAGAGAGAGAAAGGGGGAGAGAGAGACAGAGAGAGAGAGAGAGACTGAAAAAAGAAAAATAATTGATTAGTTTAACATTTTATAAGTTGCTTCCAACAAATTACTACCTGTAGGAGTGAGCTTATTCAGTTTACATCATTCTGTTTTTGGGCCGGAGAAATTTAGAAGCATCTTAGAACACAAATTTCTTCCTAAAAATATATACTTATGGATAGCCATAAATTCCAGAGTAACTTTCAGACCAGTGATATATAAATGCAGCAATAGCTTGAAACTCAGAGGAAGATGATGGCCAGCTGTGGTTTTTGTAAGAGTAGTGAGGCCTGGTGTTTCTTTCATTGTTTAATTAACCACAGGATAAGGTTGTATGTATTCTTATGGTCAGTTTCTTCCAGTTTGGCCTGTGTTATGTTTGTCAGAGACCTTGTATGGTATTTTGTGTATTATGTTGGTTTTGTTGCTTGTGGGTATGGGATCCTTTATGTTCATCAGTAGCTGTTGCAGGGTGGTTGTCGGTTTGTGGGTTACCCTGATACCTAGGGGTCTGAGAAGTCTTGTGATCATCTCAGATATGTCTCTGATATACTGTAGGGTGACTGATGTTTCTGTCGCGAGGCAATGGTGGATTGTGCTTTTTTGCACAAACAGAGCTGCATCAGGACATTATTTAAACGGGTCTCAACACACTACAGCAATCTGGAATTGCGCAAAGCAGAACAGGATCACTTATATGGCGTTTCCAAAAGGAATGGATACCCAGAAAGGATTCACAAACACCAACTAGGCACCAAAAGACATGACCAATTCTCACTGGTCTCAAAGACATGGACAACTTGTCACGGACAACACAAAGTCCATTGAGATTTTCAACTCAAAGAAACAGAATTATAATCAGACTCTAAGTATACGGTTTTCTTGCAGATTTTTCCAGAACTGACCTTCAAGGATAATTGCATGCATTTCCGTTTTGGCTTTATCTGCCGTATGAGACCTGGTTCCCTAGAGGTAACAAATCTTTTTATTTTCTATTGGAAATAATACAGGATGTGGGCACTCTTTCTTGGATGCATTAAAATCAATAATGACCATCACAGTTGGCTGATGTGTAAATCAGGCTAAAAACTACTAATCTGCATTTCTTATGAGAAGTACAATTATACGGAAGCAAAACACAAACATTATGTTGAATTTCTACTGGTGCATTCACAGACTTTCTGAGGACAAGGTACAAAACCATTAGAATATTTATGATCACTTTCTCCACGTGCAGAGAAGGAAAATCAGCGTAGACTTGACAATCTGAATGCCTGAATTCTGTGCAATAAGGTTCTATAACTCCATGAAATGGACTGCCTGGTCTCCAAGGGAAAACTTTCTAAAAAAATGTTTCTGTTCTAATCACCAGTTTGAGAAACCTTGCTGCTTACTAACAAAGATGTATAAAAGAATGAAAAGAGTTTTGTTTCATTTTAGATACTGGATCAGAAGATGAAAGTCAACAAAGTGGAAATGGAGCCCCTGGAATCAGTAGTCTGACCATGCTCACCATTCCATTTGAACATAACATACCAATTTCGCATGCCTTCATTCTTTCGGACAAGTGTATACTTGCAGTTCTCTGATGTACTAATGTTGTTTGGAGTCAAGAAGATTGTGGCTTCACTGGAGCATTGTATAAACACGGGAAAAATCAATTAAAAAAAGTTACTCACGTACGGAAAGTTGGTTTAACTCTTTGCAACACAATCAGTATTTTTCCACAGTACGATTACACAGAATCACATGGATATAAAGCACAGGTGCATATCATTTGACCCAAGTCAATCCATATCTGTGTTTATGCTCCAAACCAGTCTAACTCTCACCCTGTCTTCATTTAACTCTACCTACCCTTTCTTTCCATTCATCCCCCCTTCTTGCGTTCACCAATATTCCTCTGACAGTACCTTCCAAACCCACAACCTCTAACATCCAGAAGGACAAGGGCAGCAGATACCACCACATGCAAGTTCCCCTTCAAGCCACTCACCATTCTGACTAAGAATTATATCAGCATTCCCTCACTGCTTCTGGGTCAAAATCCTGGAATTCCCTCCGTAGTGGCATGATGAGTGTCCATATGTCAAGTGGACTGCAGTAATTCAAGAAGACTTTTCACCACTAGCTTCACTTAGAGTACTTTGAGCAGATCTGGGCATCACATCCTGGGAAGGTTATATTGGTCTTACAGGAAGTACAACATTGGTTTAAAGGAATGATACCTGGACTTCAGGGGTTAGGTTATGAGGAGACATAAGACAAATTAGGCCTGTTTTCTCTACATTTTGGAAAGTTAAAGGGTGATCTGATTGAAGTCTTCAAGATATTAACAGGGAAGGACAGGGTAGATAAGGATAAACTATTTCCACTACATGAAGATTCTAGAACTGGGGGCATAGTCTAAAAATTATGGCCAGGAGAGATTTTGGGAAGCATTTCTACAAAGGTTGGTAGAGGTTTGGAACTCTCTTCCACAAATAGCAGACTTTAATTCTCAATCCGAAATAGATCAAATTTTTGTTAAGCAATGGTATTAAGGAACTTGGGCTAACACAGTTCAGCCATGATCTCACAGCCGCACAGCATGGGTAATAACTGCTGCGTAGCCAGCGACATCCTCCTCCCGTTAAAGAATAAAGAAAAAAAAAGACACAGAATCACTACAGTGTGGAAATAGGCCATTCAGCCCAACAAGTCCACACAGCCCCTCCGAAGAGCATCCCACCCAGACCCAGCTCCCTACCCGGTTTTTACCCATGCCTAACCCACCTACTCTATATATCCCTGAATACTATGGATAATTTAGCATGGCCAATCCACCTAGTCTGCACATCTTTGGACTGTGGGAGGAAACCCATGCAGACACAGGGAGAACATGCAAACTCCACACAGACAGTCACCCGAGGTCCCTGGAGCTCTAAGGCAGCCTTGTTAATCATTGAGCCACCGTTCCACTACAATCTCATTGAATGGTGGAATGGACTTGAAGGGCTGAATGGCCTATTCCTGTTCCTATGGTACTTGTGTCATGTGAATGTTACTTGCAGCTCCAACAACACTCAAAAAGCTTGACATCCCTCAGAAAAAAAGCAGCCCACTTCATTTACAATCCATCCATCACCTTCAACATTCACTTTCTTCACCACTGCCGCACAGTAGCAGCAGTGTGTACCAAATTCAAAATGCACTGCAATAACTTACCAAGGCTCCTTAGAAAGCACATTCCATATCTTCAACCTTCACTGTCTGGACGGACAAGGGCAGCATATACATGGGAACACTGCCACATGCAAGTTCTTTTCCAAGTTGTACACCATCCTGACTTGGAAATATATCACTGTTCATCACTGTCACTGGGTCAAAATCCTGGAACTCCTTTGGTATCGGAACTATAGGTATGCCTGCACCCCAAGGACTACAGGAGTTCAAGAAAGCAGCTCACCTCTACCTTCTCCAGGTCAATTAGGAATAGTAACAAATGTTACACTAGCTAGCAATAACCACATTTTATAAACAAATAAAAAATCTCAACTTACATTCCTGCATATGCCCTGATAATCTTTCATTCCCTTAGTAATTAAGAATCTATCCAACCCGCTTCAAAGATACTTAAAAATTCTGAATATACCGCCTTTTGAGGAAAGAAATTCCAAGTCCAACAGTCTGAGCGAAAAAAACATTCCTCATCTGTGTTTTAAATAGACAACCCCCTGTATTTATCCATGATGATTAGTTCTAGATTCTCCCACAAAAGGAAACATCCTTCCAACATCCATCTGGTCAAGTCCCCTCAGGATCTTGTACAGTTCAACTAAGTCACCTCTGACTCTTCTAACCTCTTCTAAATTGGGAGGTGATGGCCTCGTGGTATTATCACCAGACTGTTAAACCTGGTCTGGCCTACATGTGACTCCAGACCCACAGCAATATAGTTGGCATTTAACTGCTCTCTGGGCAGTTAGGGATGGGTAAGAAATGCTGGCCTTGTCAGTGATGTTCACATCTCATGACAGAGTGAATAGAAAAACTCCAGAGGATACAGATGTTGATTAATTGATTTTGGTTGATTATTGTTATTGTGATGAGTACCAAAACACAGTGAAAAGCTTTGATCCCGAGTAGTACAGGCAGATCACAGCAAGCAAAGGATGTACAGATCAAAACAAAACTGAGAGACATACAGGTTACATTGCAGGTAACATTATTTGAGGCTGGAGTCCATTTAACAGTCTGATAACAGCCAGAAAGAAGCTCATCCTGAACCTGCTGGTGCGTGTGTTCAGGTTTCTGTATCTTCTGCCTATAGAAGAGGCTGTAGGAGATCATTCCTGGGGTGCAATGAGTCTTTGATGATGTTGGCTGTTTTTCCATAGCAGCAACCTGTGTAAGTGGAGTCCATGGATGGAAGGTTGGCTTCCATGATGGTCTGGACTGTGCATACCACCTTCCGCAGTTTCTTATGGTATTGGGCAGAGCAGTTGCCATACCAATCCATTGTGCTCCCAGACAGCATGCTTTCTATGGTGCATCTGTGGAAGTTGGTGAGGGACCTTATCGAGATGCGAAATTTTCTGAGCCACCTGAGGAAGAAGAGGTGTTGTTGTGCCTTCTTGACTGTCACATTTGCGTAGGACACCCAGGAGAGGTTGTCGGTTATCATCACTAGCCTGTCTCGCCTTTCCTCATTAGGCAAACTGCTCATTTTGTATTAGTGTTAGTCTGCAAACCTTCCCCGGATTGCTTCTGAAACACTTACATCCTTCTGTTATGTAGTGACTGGTACTGTACCCAGTACTCCAGATGCAGTCTGACCAGTGTCCTGTATAATTGAAGCATAACCTCGCTACTTTTACATTCTATTTCCCTTGTAATAAAACATAACATTCTTTTAGGAACTGGAATAGGCCATTCAGCCCCTTGTTGTTAAAGTTCAGTAATGTGCTGTTGAATTAGTAGCAGCTGAGGTAGTGTGGCTGAACAAAGGAGGTGGGAGACAAAGAAAAGAACAAAGAACAAAGGAACTTACAGCACAGTAACAGCCCTTCGGCCCTCCAAGCCTGCGCCGATCAAGATCCTCTGTCTAACCTGTCATCTATTTTCTAACGGTCTGTATCCCTTTGCTCCCCGCCCATCCATGTATCTGTCCAGATATGTCTGAAGAGACGCTAATGTGTCTGCATCTACCACCTCCGTTGGCAACACGTTCCAGGCACCCACCACCCTCTGCGTAAAGAACCTTCCACGCATATCTCCCATAAACTTTCCTCCTCTCACTTTGAACTCATGACCCCTAGTAATTGAGACCCCACTCTGGGAAGAAGCTTCTTGCTATCCACCCTGTCTATACCCCTCATGATTTTGTAGACCTCAATCAGGTCCCCCCTCAATCTCCGTCTTTCTACTCAACCTCTCTTCATAGCTAGCACCCTCCATACCAGGCAATATCCTGGTGAACCTCCTCTGCACCCTCTCCAAAGCGTCCACATCCTTTTGGTAATGTGGCGACCAGAACTGTACGCAGTACTCTAAATGTGGCTGAACCAAAGTCCTATACAACTGTAACATGACCTGCCAACTCTTGTACTCAATACGCCGTCCGATGAAGGAAAGCATGCCATATGCCTTCTTGACCACCCTATTGACCTGCGTTGCCACCTTCAGGGAACATAGAACATTAACATAGAACATTACAGCACAGTACAGGCCATACGGCCCTCGATGTTGTGCCGACCTGTCATACCGATCTCAAGCCCATCTAACCTACACTATTCTATGAACGTCCATATGCTTGTCCAATGACGACTTAAATGTACCTAAAGTTGGCGAATCTACTACCATTACAGGCAAAGCGTTCCATTCCCTTACTACTCTCTGAGTAAAGAAACTATCTCTGACATCTGTCCTCTATCTTTCACACCTCAATTTAAAGCTATGCCCCCTCGTGCTCGCCGTCACCATCCTAGGAAAAAGGATCTCCCTATCCACCCTATCTAACCCTCTGATTATTTTATATGTTTCAATTAAGTCACCTCTCAACCTTCTTCTCTCTCATGAAAACAGCCTCAAGTCCCTCGGCCTTTCCTCATAAGACCTTCCCTTCATACCAGGCAACATCCTAGTAAATCTCCTCTGCACCCTTTCCAAAGCTTCCACATCCTTCTTATAATGCGGTGACCAGAACTGTACACAATACTCCAAGTGCGGCCGCACCAGAGTTTTGTACAGCTGCAGCATAGCCTCTTGGTTCCGGAACTCAATCCCTCTATTAATAAAAGCTAAAACACTGTATGCCTTCTTAACAGCCCTGTCAACCTGGGTGGCAACTTTCAAGGAACTGTGTACATGGACACCGAGATCTCTCTGCTCATCTACACTACCAAGAATCTTACCGTTAGCCTTGTACTTTGCCTTCTGGTTACTCCTACCAAAGTGCATCACCTCACACTTGTCTGCATTAAACTCCATTTGCCACCTCTCAGCCCAGCTCTGCAGCTTATCTATGTCTCTTTGCAACCTACAGCATCCTTCATCACTATCCACAACTCCACCGACCCTAGTGTTGTCTGCAAATTTACTAACCTATCCTTCTACGCCCTCATCCAGGTCATTTATAAAAATGACAAACAGCAGTGGACCCAACACCGACCTTTGCGGAACACCACTAATAACTGATCTCCAGGATGAACATTTCCCATCAACTACCGCCCTCTGTCTTCTTTCAGTAAGCCAATTTCCAATCCAAACTGCTATGTCTCCCACAATTCCATTTCTCCGCATTTTGTACAATGGCCAATTGTGGGGAACCTTATCGAACGCCTTGCTGAAATCCATATACACCACATCAACCGGTTTACTCTCATCTACCTGTTTGGTCACCTTCTCAAAGAACTCAATAAGGTTTGTGAGGCATGACCTACCCTTCACAAAACCGTGCTGACTATCCCTAATCAATTTATTCTTTTCTAGATGATTATAAATCCTATCCCTTATAAACTTTTCCAACACTTTACCAACAACTGAGGTGTGGCTCACTGGTCTATAATTACCAGGGTTGTCTCTACTCCCCTTCTTGAACAGGGGAACCACGTTTGCTATCCTCCAGTCATCTGGCACTATTCCTGTAGACAATGACGAGTTAAAGATCAATGCCAAAGGCTCGGCAATCTCCTCCCTGGCTTCCCAGAGGATCCTAGGATAAATCCCATCTGGCCCAGGGGACTTATCTATCTTCACCCTCTGTAGGATTTCTAATATCTCTTCCTTGTGAACCTCAATCCGACCTAGTCTAGTAGCCTGTATCTCAGTATTCTCCTCAACAACATTGTTATTTTCTAGAGTGAATACTGTTGAAAAATATTCATTTTGTGCTTCCCCTATGTCCTCTGACTCCACATACAACTTCCCACTACTATCCTTGATTGGCCCTGATCTTACTTTCGTCATTCTTTTATTCCTTAAATACCTATAGAAAGCCTTAGGGTTTACCCTGATCCTATCTGCCAACAACTTCTCATGTCTCCTCCTAGCTCTTCTGAGCTCTCTCTTTAGGCCTTTCCTGGCTACCTCGTAGCCCTCAAGTGCCCTAACTGAGCCTTCACATCTCAAGGGACCTGAACACCCAGATCTCTCTGTTCATCAATTTTCCCTAGGGCTTTTCCATTTACTGTATAGTTCGCCCTTGAATGAGATCTTCCAAAATGCATCACCTCGCATTTGCCCGGATTGAACTCCATCTGCCATATATCTGCCCAACTCTCCAGTCTATCTATATTCTGCTGTAATCTCTGACAGTCCCCTTCACTATCTGCTACTCCACCAATCTTAGTGTCATCTGCAAACTTGCTGATCAGACTACCTACACCTTCCTCCAGATCATTTACATATATCACAAACGACAGTGGTCCCAGCACAGATCCCTGTGGAACACCACTGGTTACAGGTCTCCAATTTGAGAAACTCCCTTCTACTACTACCCTCTGTCTCCTGTTGCCCAGCCAGTATTTTTATCCATCTAGCTAGCACCCCCTGGACTCCATGTGACTTCACTTTCTCCATCAGCCTGCCATGAGACGTTAGGTGATAATCGGCAGGCAGTTCACTTGCACATGTTTGACTTGATGCCATGAGACTTCATAGTGTCTGGAGTCGATGTTGAGGACTCCCAGGACAGCTCCCACCCATTTGGGCAGATCCGGTGGGACAGGGCACATCCAGGGAAGGTGGAGGTGGTATCTGGTATATTGTCTGTCAGGTGAGATTCTGTGAGAATGACTATGTCAGTCTGCAGCTTGACTAATTCATGGGAAACCTTTCCAGATTTTGGCACACAGTGTTAGTGAGTAGAATTTTGCTGTGCTGGCACGGCTTGGTTGCTGTTGCAATTTTCAGTCCAAGGTTGCTACCAGGTTTGTGCAATTTCATTTCTCCAAACAGACCTTGTGAAAATTAGTGAGTGTAGCTATCAGGCAATAGTTTGCTTGGCCATTTCATAGGGCATTTAAGAGTCAACCACATTGCTGTGGGTCTGGAGTAGGCCAGTTCCAATGGGAATGGCATATTTTCCTTCACAAAAGGGCAATGTTGAACCACATAAGTTTTTATGACAATTGACAGTGGTTTCATGGTTACTATTTGTCTAGATTTTAATTCCATATGTATTAACTCATTCCAAATTTGACCATAGTTCATGGTGGGACTCCAACCCCATATCCTCAGAATGTCTGGATTGTCTCATGACAATAACTCCACCTTAGGGATGAGCAACAAAAAAGTAGCCACATCCTGTCAAAAAATAATCTAGCTTTCCTTGCAACTACCTCCTACAATAATTAATTTCCAAATGTCTCACCAATCTTGGTAAAGATATCTGAGTTCCCTGTCTGATTTATCACTGTCTAACCTATATATGTATAGGCCCTGATTTTAGTTTCCACAACAGGAAACATCTTCTCAATGATTATCCTATCAAAGGCTTCCTTAATTTTAATGACATCTATTAGGATCAGCTTTTCCGTTTCTCTAAGAAAGGTGTTTTCATGATGATTTTATAGAATCATTCCTCAGTAGAATTTAATCAAGTTTACAGCTCTGTTTTAACCTTGGATGAGAGTGTGGGCTTTGAGTTGGTTAAAATCAAGGCCATTATGGCTCTGAAGATTTGAATTCTGAGATGAGTGTCCTTGTGGCTGAAGACTTGGTTAATGTAGTGAGTTAACTGCTTGCTAACGTTTTTTGAAATCGGGAAGCAAAGTCAGCATAAAATTATGCAAGGTAGATTCTTGCATATGAATTATGCAAGTTCAGCTGACAAAAACTGATACTGTGCCAAAGAAGGAGATATTAGGGCGGTGATCAAATGCCTGGCCCAAGATGTAGATTTTAAGGAGCATTTTAATGGAGGAGAGGGATGAATAAAGGATATTTCAATACTTATGGTCTTGAAAAATAAAGGCATGTTGACCAACACTGGGGCAAAGTAAGTCGTAGAATGTACCAAGAGAATTCAGTTAGACAAAGGGAGAGATTTTAGATGGTTTTTATAGGCTGGAGACAACAGAGATAGGGAGGAGAGATGTGAACAGAAATAGTGGGCTCCTGAACTCGCTGCTGATAAGGATAGAAGATGTGGACAAACTCTTCTTACTTTTAAAGAGATAAAAAGTATATTCACTTGAAACAGCAAAGGTCCAAGAGATGGAAAGCAAGTTTAAAATGGACCCCACTCAACTATTTTACCCCCAAACCCCATTAAACCAACTATGTGGCTGTTCAGCCCATCAAATCTGTACCACTAAAAGTACGCTACTATATACTAGAGATAATGGGAACTGCAGATGCTGGAGAATCCAAGATAATAAAATGTGAGGCTGGATGAACACAGCAGGCCAAGCAGCATCTCAGGAGCACAAAAGCTGACGTTTCGGGCCTAGACCCTTCATCAGAGGGTATACTAGTCCCACTTTCCTGCACTAGGCAATAGCCTTAAATGTTATAACATTTCAAGTTCTCATCCAAGTACTTTTCAAAAGTTGAGAAGTTTCCAACCACCACTACCCTCCCATGCGGTACATTCCAAACCCTCAACATCCTCTGGGTGAAAATGTTTTTCTGTAAGTCCCCTCCAAACCTACTGTCATAACTTTAGAATGATACCCCCTTGTCATTGACCCTTCAATTAAAAGGGGAACAGCTGCTTTCTATTCACCCTGTCCATGCCCCTCTCATGATTTAATACACCTCTATTGAGTCCTATCTCAACGTCTTCTGCTCCAAAGAAAACAACCTGGCCATATCCAGCCTCTCTTCATAACTGAAATGCTTCATCTCAGGCCACATCCCAATGAAATGCCTCTGCACCTCTCCCAGTGCAATCACACCCTTCCTATTGTGTGGTGACAGAACTTCACACTGTATTCCAGCTGTGGACTAACAAAGGTTCTGCGCAGCTAGGATGTGACCTCCCTGCTCTTAGAATGTATGCCACTGATAAAAACAAGCAACCCGAATGTCTACTTAACTATCCTACTAACCAGACTGTCCTCGTTCAGGGATCTGTAAACAAGTATCACAGAATTCCTACAGTGCAGAAAGAGGCATTCGGTCCAGCAAGTCTGCACCGACCCTCCGAAGAATATCCCATCCTGATCCAGACCCACACTCTATCCCTATAACTCCATATTTCCCATGGCTCATCCACCGATCCTACACATCCCTGGGCAATTCGTTGTAATTCCCCATGGCTAACCCACCTAGCCTACACATCCCTAGACGCTATGGGCAATTTAGCATGGCGAATCCACTTAACCTGCACATCTTTGGATTGAGAGAGGAAACACAAACACACAGAGGGGACTAACGGAGACATGGGGAGAATGTGCAAACTCCACACAGATAGTCACCTAAGGGTGGAATTGAACCCAGGTCCCTGGTGTTATGAGGCAGCAGTGCTAGTCACTGAGCCACCATACCATCCCTCTGTTCATCTGAGCTTCCTCATTTCCTGCCATTCATTGAGTACTTCCCTGTCATTTTCCTTCCTCCAAAGTATACTACCTCGCATTTGGTTTGATTTGATTCGGTTTATTGTGGTTAATTGTACCCAAATACAATGAAAAGCTTTGTGTGCCACCAGTACAGGCAGATCATAGCAAGCAAGCATATACAGATTATAGGGTGCTTAGACAGTGTGAGTTAATCAAGGTTACACTGCACAGGACATGCGTGAAGCAAGATCAACATTATTTGTAGTTAGAGAGTCTATTCACGAGTCTAATAACAGCTGGGAAGAAGCTGTTCCTGAACCACCAGCCCAGCATGTCCCTGCCTCCCTAACCTGTTCTTCCTCTCACCTATCCCTCCTCCCATCCCAAACTGCATCCCCATTTCCTTCCTACTAACCTCATCCCGCCCCCTTGACCTGTCCGTCCTCCCCGGACTGACCTAGCCACTCCCTACCTCCCCACTTATACTCTCCTCTCCACCTATCTTCTTTTCTCTCCATCTTCGGTCTGCCTCCCCCTCTCTCCCGATTTGTTTCAAAACCCTCTCCACCTCCCCTTTTTCTGATGAAGGGTCTAGGCCCGAAACGTCAGCTTTTGTGCTCCTAAGATGCTGTTCGGCCTGCTGTGTTCATCCAGCTTCACACCTTGTTATCTCGGATTCTCCAGCATCTGTAGTTCACATTATCCCTGTTGGTAAATGTGTGCAAGCTTCTGTAACTTCAGCCTGATGGAAGAGGTTGTGGGACAGCCTTACCGAGGGTGGGATGGGTCTTTGACGATGGCGACAGCCGTTCCGTGGCAGCAGCCATGTAAATGGAGTCAGTTAATAGAATAATAAGGTGTAGAGCTGGATGAACACAGCAGGCCAGACAGCGTCAGGGGAGCAGGAAAGCTGATGTTTTGGGTCTGGACCCTTCTTCAGGAAGTTCCTGAGAATGATTTTTCTGAAGAAGGGTCCAGGCCTGAAACGTCAGCTTTCCTGCTCCTCTGATGCTGCCTGGCCTGCTGTGTTCATCCGGCTGTACACCTTATTATCTCAGACTCCAGCATCGGCAGTTCCTACTATCTCTCACTTAATGGAATGTTTGCTTCTGTGAAGGACTGGGCTGTGCACACCACCTTCTGTAGTTTCTTATGGTCCTGGGCAGATCAGTTGCCACATCAGGCTGTTGTGCATCCGGACAGTGTGCTTTCAATGGTGCATCTGTAGATGTTAGTGAGGGAGCTTATGGACATGCTGAATTTCCTAAACTGCATGAGGAAGAAGAGATGCCGTTCTGCCTTCATTTATCAGGGTTAAATTCCATCTGCAACTGATCTTAATTTGTTAACTTTATTCTTCTGTTGGCATGTGACAAGGTCAGCATCTTTTTCTTTATCCAGAACTGCCTTTGAACTGAGCGACTTGGCTATTTCAGAGGTCTTTAAGCATCAACCACATTGTTGTGGATATGTAGTCACATATAGGCTAGACTTGGCAAAGGATGTTAGTGAGCCAGTTGGGGGTTTTACAACTATTGATTGTAGTTTCACAATTACCATCACGGGGAGCTGTCTTGCAATTCCAGAATTAATTAGTAATTTAAATGCCACCAGTTGCTGTGGTGGGATTGAAACTTGTCTTTCCCAGAACATCAGCCTTGATTCCTCAATTACAAGTCCAGTGATATTCCTACTACACCTCCGTCTCTCGAATTGAATGGATGATTTTTGATGGTCACTCAAACTGGCTTTCTAGTCCCATCTAATAAAAATATAATTAATAAACCAAAGTGTTCAGATTATAATGGCATGTGTATTTGTGTAGATTGTATTACCTGAGAAATTAATTTTGTCCAGAGAAGGTTCACTCGGTTGATCCTAGGTACTGAGGATTTTCTTATGAAGAGAAATTGAATAGGTTATAGGTTGGGTCTGTACTCTTTACAGTTTAGAGAATGAGAGAAGACCATTTTGAATTGTATAAAATTCTTCGGGGGCTTGACAGGGTAGATGTGGAAATGTCCATTTAAGATGGAGATGGGGAGGAATTTTTTTCTCTTTCAGAAGGTAGTAAATCTGTGTAATTATTGACTGTAGAGAGCTGTTGAGGTTGGGTCATTAAGTATTTTTGATCATTAAGGGAATCAAGGGTTAAGGGAAGAGGCAGGAAAATAGAGTTGAGTGTTGTCAGGTCAGCCATGATCTCATTGAATAGTAGCACGGACTCAATGGGCTGAATGGTCTACTGTTTCTCCTTTATCTTATGGTCTTGTCTTGCACTGTCTACAAACCTGCACTTGCATTGTAATTTTCGATAAGTATGGTTCACATGTCAGCCTTGTGCTTGCTGCCTTACTTTGGCTCATGGTTAAGCAATGCCTCAATTTAAAAATTCCAATCCTTATTTTCAATTATTATTTTGGAGTGCATGTCCATAGGACCATGAAGATGGTAGGACTCTTCTGATATTGAAGCAGTGTGTGTCTGTAGACAGCATGAAGCAGACAATATTCAAATTTGGGCTGATCAATGTCCACATAAGTGCTAGCCAATGACCACTTCCAAAAGAGTGAATCTAATCATTTGTACTTCGCATTCAATGACATCATTATCAGTTAATGTCACACTTACCAATATATTGGGGACTGTCATTGACCAGAAATTGAACTGGACACCCATACAAACATTGAGGCTGGAAGAGCTCAGAATCCTGTGGTGAGTAACTCACCTCCTGACTTCCCCAAAGCCTATTCACTATAAGAACATAAGACATAGGAGTGGAAGTAAGGCCATGCAGCCCATCGAGTCAACTCCGCCATTTAAATCATGGCTGATGGGCATTTCAACTCCACTTCCCTGCACCCTCCCCATAGCCCTTGATTCCTTCTGAGAGCAAGAATTTATCGATCTCTGCCCTGAAGGCATCTAACATCCGGGCCTCCACTGCGCTCCGTGGCAATGAATTCCACAGGCCCACCACTCTCTAGCTGAAGAAATGTCTCCTCATTTCTGTTCTAAATTTACCCCCTCTAATTCTAAGGCTGTGCCCACGGGTCCTAGTCTCCCTGCCTAACGGAAACAACTTCCCAGCGTCCAACCTTTCTAAACCATACATTATCTTGTAAGTTTCTATTAGATCTGCCCTCAATCATCTAAACTCTAATGAATACAATCCCAGGATCCTTAGCCGTTCATCGTATGTTAAACCTACCATTCCAGGGATCATCCGTGTGAATCTCCGCTGGACACACTCCAGGGCTAGTATGTCCTTCCTGAGGTGTGGGGCCCAAGGCACAAGTCAGGACTGTGATGTAATACTCTCACTTGTCTGGATGAGTGCAGCCCTAATAACACTCAAGAAGCTTGCCATCGTCCAAGACACCAACGATTTTAGCAAGAAAGGAGGAGGATATACCCTTAACTACATCAATGGAGCGGCGGTGGAGAGGGTCGGCAGCCTCAAGTTCCTGGGAGTGAGGATAGCCAACAATCTGTTCTGGACCACCATACTGAATGCAGAACTTTTCACTGTACTTAGATACATGTGGCAACAATAAATCAAATCAAAACAGCCCGCTTGATTGACAATCCATCCATCACTTTCAATGTTCGCTGCCTTCACCAGCAACATACTGTAACAGCAGTGTGTGCTATCTACCAGATGTAGTGCAATAACTTATCAAGGCTGCATGGACAGCACCTTCCAAACCTGGGACCTCCAAGCCACTGGCCATCCTACCTCAGAAATATATCGCCGTTCTTTCAGAGATGCTGGCTGTAAATCCTGGAGTTGGTACCTAAACAGCACTGTGGGTGTCCCAGTATTTCAAGAAGCTGGGAATTTGTAGATGGGCAATAAATGTCGCCTGGCCAGTGACCACCCACATTCTGTGGGCGAATTTGAAGAAAACAAGTCATTGACCTTTTAAATACTTGTTTGTGGTCCCCATCCTGGGCATAGTACGCAGGCGCAAATCCGTTGCTACGCGGGTGCTTCTCTCAGCAACGGCGAGTCCGCAACCAAACTTGACCGGCAGCATCATGGATGACCGACAGTAAATCTAGCCAATAGAAATGTGGTATGGGCAGGGGGCGTCCAACCAAATCCAATAGACGAACGGAGTAAGCAAAGGAGCACGACATCCGCTAGCAAGTGTCACAGCGAAGCGAGTGTGAAAAGTTGGCGCAGCTCAGAGCGGGGGAGAGCGGCCCGGAGCACGGCCAGGAATACCCCCCGCCACCCCATCCCAACCGCAACACTCCGGAATGGATAACAGCAACGTGGAGGAGACGGCGGCTGCTCTGGTGAGGGAATATCTCAGCCGCAAGGTGGGTTCAGCGATCTCCTCGGAGTCGGGTCCGACCGGGGGGGGGGTGGATTGTAGGAGGGGTTGGGGGACGATTGGTGAGGGGGAATGTGGGGGGTAAGGGGGGTGGAATGGTGGCGGGGGGGAGGTGCGGGTGGCTGGGTAGGGGGGGACGGATTGGTGGGGGGATGGATTTGGGGGGGACGGTCGGGGGACGGATTGGTTGGGGGGATGGATTGGTTGGGGATGGGGAGATGCGGGGGGATGGGGAGATGCGGGGGGGTGGGATGGCGAGGGAGGAGATGCGGGGGGGTGGGATGGCGAGGGAGGAGATGCGGGGGGGTGGGATGGCGGGGGGGGAGATGCGGGGGGGTGGGATGGCGGGGGGGGGAGATGCGGGGGGGTGGGATGGCGGGGGGGTGGGATGGCGGGGGGGAGATGCGGGGGGGAGATGCGGGGGGGAGATGCGGGGGGGTGGGATGGCGGGGGGGAGATGCGGGGGGGTGGGATGGCGGGGGGGAGATGCGGGGGGGTGGGATGGCGGGGGGGAGATGCGGGGGGGTGGGATGGCGGGGGGGAGATGCGGGGGGGTGGGATGGCGGGGGGGAGATGCGGGGGGGTGGGATGGCGGGGGGGAGATGCGGGGGGGTGGGATGGCGGGGGGGAGATGCGGGGGGGTGGGATGGCGGGGGGGAGATGCGGGGGGGTGGGATGGCGGGGGGGAGATGGGGGGGTGGGATGGATTTGGGGGGAGGGTCGGGGGGTACGGGGGGACGGATTGGTTGGGGGATGGGGGGAGGGGGTGGATTGGTTGGGGGATGGGGGGAGGGGTTGGAATGGTGGGGGTAGGGGGGTGGAATGGTGCGGGGGGAGGGGGTGGAGTGGTGGGGGTGGAGTGGTGGGGGTGGAGTGGTGGGGGGGGAGGGGGTGGAGTGGTGGGGGGGGAGGGGGTGGAGTGGTGGGGGGGGAGGGGGTGGAGTGGTGGGGGGGGATGGGGGTGGAGTGGTGGGGGGGGATGGGGGTGGAGTGGTGGGGGGGGATGGGGGTGGAGTGGTGGGGGGGGATGGGGGTGGAGTGGTGGGGGGGGATGGGGGTGGAGTGGTGGGGGGGGATGGGGGTGGAGTGGTGGGGGGGGATGGGGGTGGAGTGGTGGGGGGTGGAGTGGTGGGGGGGATGGGGGTGGAGTGGTGGGGGGGGATGGGGGTGGAGTGGTGGGGGGGGATGGGGGTGGAGTGGTGGGGGGGGATGGGGGTGGAGTGGTGGGGGGGGATGGGGGTGGAGTGGTGGGGGGGGATGGGGGTGGAGTGGTGGGGGGGGATGGGGGTGGAGTGGTGGGGGGGGATGGGGGTGGAGTGGTGGGGGGTGGAGTGGTGGGGGGGATGGGGGTGGAGTGGTGGGGGGTGGAGTGGTGGGGGGTGGAGTGGTGGGGGGGGATGGGGGTGGAGTGGTGGGGGGGGGATGGGGGTGGTGGGGGGGGGATGGGGGTGGAGTGGTGGGGGGGGGATGGGGGTGGTGGGGGGGGGATGGGGGTGGAGTGGTGGGGGGGGATGGGGGTGGAGTGGTGGGGGGGGATGGGGGTGGAGTGGTGGGGGGGGATGGGGGTGGAGTGGTGGGGGGGGATGGATTGGTGGGTGGAGTGGTGGGGGGGGGGATGGATTGGTGGGTGGAGTGGTGGGGGGGGGATGGATTGGTGGGTGGAGTGGTGGTGGGGGGGGAGGGGTGTGGAGTGGTGGGGGGGGATGGGGGTGGAGTGGTGGGGGGGGATGGATTGGTGGGTGGAGTGGTGGGGGGGGGGATGGATTGGTGGGTGGAGTGGTGGGGGGGGGATGGATTGGTGGGTGGAGTGGTGGTGGGGGGGGAGGGGTGTGGAGTGGTGGGTGGGGATGGGGGTGGAGTGGTGGGGGGGGGATGGGGGTGGAGTGGTGGGGGGGGGATGGGGGTGGAGTGGTGGGGGGGGATGGATTGGTGGGTGGAGTGGTGGGGGGGGGGGATGGATTGGTGGGTGGAGTGGTGGGGGGGGGATGGATTGGTGGGTGGAGTGGTGGTGGGGGGGGAGGGGTGTGGAGTGGTGGGGGGGGATGGGGGTGGAGTGGTGGGGGGGGATGGATTGGTGGGTGGAGTGGTGGGGGGGGGATGGATTGGTGGGTGGAGTGGTGGTGGGGGGGGAGGGGTGTGGAGTGGTGGGGGGGGGGATGGATTGGTGGGTGGAGTGGTGGGGGGGGGATGGATTGGTGGGTGGAGTGGTGGTGGGGGGGGAGGGGTGTGGAGTGGTGGGGGGGATGGGGGTGGAGTGGTGGGGGGGGATGGGGGTGGAGTGGTGGGGGGGGGATGGGGGTGGAGTGGTGGGGGGGGGATGGGGGTGGAGTGGTGGGGGGGGATGGATTGGTGGGTGGAGTGGTGGGGGGGAGGGATGGATTGGTGGGTGGAGTGGTGGGGGGGGGATGGTTTGGTGGGTGGAGTGGTGGGGGGGGGATGGATTGGTGGGTGGAGTGGTGGGGGGGGGATGGATTGGTGGGTGGAGTGGTGGGGGGGGGATGGATTGGTGGGTGGAGTGGTGGGGGGGGGATGGATTGGTGGGTGGAGTGGTGGGGGGGGGATGGATTGGTGGGTGGAGTGGTGGGGGGGGGATGGATTGGTGGGTGGAGTGGTGGGGGGGGGATGGATTGGTGGGTGGAGTGGTGGGGGGGGGATGGGGGTGGAGTGGTGGGGGGGGGATGGGGGTGGAGTGGTGGGGGGGGGATGGGGGTGGAGTGGTGGGGGGGGATGGGGGTGGAGTGGTGGGGGGGGGATGGGGGTGGAGTGGTGGGGGGGGGATGGGGGTGGAGTGGTGGGGGGGGATGGGGGTGGAGTGGTGGGGGGGGGATGGGGGTGGAGTGGTGGGGGGGGGATGGGGGTGGAGTGGTGGGGGGGGGATGGGGGTGGAGTGGTGGGGGGGGATGGGGGTGGAGTGGTGGGGGGGGATGGGGGTGGAGTGGTGGGGGGGGGATGGGGGTGGAGTGGTGGGGGGGGATGGGGGTGGAGTGGTGGGGGGGGATGGGGGTGGAGTGGTGGGGGGGGATGGGGGTGGAGTGGTGGGGGGGGGATGGGGGTGGAGTGGTTGGGGGGGGATGGATTGGTGGGTGGAGTGGTGGGGGGGGATGGGGGTGGAGTGGTGGGGGGGGATGGGGGTGGAGTGGGGGGGGGATGGGGGTGGAGTGGTGGGGGGGGTGGAGTGGTGGGGGGGGTGGAGTGGTGGGGGGGGTATGGATTGGTGGGTGGAGTGGTGGGGGGGGTATGGATTGGTGGGTGGAGTGGTGGGGGGGGGATGGATTGGTGGGTGGAGTGGTGGGGGGGGGATGGATTGGTGGGTGGAGTGGTGGGGGGGGGATGGATTGGTGGGTGGAGTGGTGGGGGGGGGATGGATTGGTGGGTGGAGTGGTGGGGGGGGGGATGGATTGGTGGGTGGAGTGGTGGGGGGGGGATGGATTGGTGGGTGGAGTGGTGGTGGGGGGATGGGGGTGGAATGGTGGTGGGGAGGGTGGATTGGTGGGGGGGACGGTGCGGGTGACTGGGTAGGGGGGGATGGATTTGGTGGGAAGGTCGGTGGACTGGGGGGAGGGTCGGGGGACGGATTGGTGGGGGGATGGGGGTGGAATGGCGGTGGGGGGATGGGGGTGGAATGGCGGTGGGGGGATGGGGGTGGAATGGCGGTGGGGGGATGGGGTTGGAATGGCGGTGGGGGGATGGGGGTGGAATGGCGGTGGGGGGATGGGGGTGGGATGGGGGTGGAATGGCGGTGGGGGGATGGGGGTGGAATGGCGGTGGGGGGATGGGGGTGGAATGGCGGTGGGGGGATGGGGGTGGAATGGCGGTGGGGGGATGGGGGTGGAATGGCGGTGGGGGGATGGGGGTGGAATGGCGGTGGGGGGATGGGGGTGGAATGGCGGTGGGGGGATGGGGGTGGAATGGCGGTGTGGGGATGGGGGTGGAATGGCGGTGTGGGGATGGGGGTGGAATGGCGGTGTGGGGATGGGGGTGGAATGGCGGTGGGGGGATGGGGGTGGAATGGCGGTGGGGGGATGGGGGTGGAATGGCGGTGGGTGGATGGGGGTGGATTGGCGGTGGGGGGATGGTGGGGGGGGGATGGGGGTGGAGTGGTGGGGGGGGGTTGGGGGTGGAGTGGTGGGGGGGAGAGGGGGGTGGAATGGTGGGGGGGAGGGTGGATTGGTGGGGGGGACGGTGCGGGTGACTGGGTAGGGGGGGATGGATTGGTGGGGGGGATGGATTTTGTAGGAGGGTCGGTGGACTGGGGGGAGGGTCGGGGGACGGGGGGGACGGATTGGTGGGGGGATGGGGGTGGAATGGTGTGGGGGGAGGGTGGATTGGTGGGGGGCACGGTGCGGGTGACTGGGTCGGGGGGATGGATTTGGTGGGAGGGTCGGTGGACTGGGGGGAGGGTCGGGGGACGGATTGGTGGGGGACGGATTGGTGGGGGGATGGGGGTGGAATGGTGTGGGGGAGATGGGGGTGGAATGGTGTGGGGGGGATGGGGGTGGAATGGTGTGGGGGGGATGGGGGTGGAATGGTGTGGGGGGGATGGGGGTGGAATGGTGTGGGGGGGATGGGGGTGGAATGGTCGGGGGGGGATAGGGGTGGAATGGTCGGGGGGGGATAGGGGTGGAATGGTGGGGGGGGGATGGTGGTGGAATGGTGGGGGGGGATGGGGGTGGAGTGGTGGGGTGGGATGGGGTGGAGTGGTGGGGGTGGGATGGGGTGGAATGGTGGGGGGGGATATGGGGGTGGAATGGTGGGGGGGGTATGGGGGTGGAATGGCGGTGTGGGGATGGGGGTGGAATGGCAGTGGGGGGATGTTGGTGGAATGGCGGTGGGGGGATGTTGGTGGAATGGCGGTGGGGGGATGGGGGTGGAATGGCGGTGGGGGGATGGGGGTGGAATGGCGGTGGGGGGATGGGGGTGGAATGGCGGTGGGGGGATGGGGGTGGAATGGCGGTGGGGGGATGGGGGTGGATTGGCGGTGGGGGGATAGTGGGGGGGGGATGGGGGTGGAGTGGTGGGGGGGATGGGGGTGGAGTGGTGGGGGGGACGGTGCGGGTGACTGGGTAGGGGGGGATGGATTGGTGGGGGGGATGGATTTGGTAGGAGGGTCGGGGGACTGGGGGGAGGGTCGGGGGACGGGGGGAACGGATTGGTGGGGGGATGGGGGTGGAATGGTGTGGGGGGGATGGGGGTGGAATGGTGTGGGGGGGATGGGGGTGGAATGGTGTGGGGGGGATGGGGGTGGAATGGTGTGGGGGGGATGGGGGTGGAATGGTGTGGGGGGGATGGGGGTGGAATGGTGTGGGGGGGATGGGGGTGGAATGGTGTGGGGGGGATGGGGGTGGAATGGTGTGGGGGGGATGGGGGTGGAATGGTGTGGGGGGGATGGGGGTGGAATGGTGTGGGGGGGATGGGGGTGGAATGGTGTGGGGGGGATGGGGGTGGAATGGTGGGGGTGGATGGTGGTGGAATGGTGGGGGGGGATGGGGGTGGAGTGGTGGGGTGGGATGGGGTGGAGTGGTGGGGGTGGGATGGGGTGGAGTGGTGGGGTTGGGATGGGGTGGAATGGTGGGGGGGGGTATGGGGGTGGAATGGTGGGGGGGGTATGGGGGTGGAATGGTGGGGGGGGTATGGGGGTGGAATGTTGGGGGGGTATGGGGGTGGAATGGTGGGGGGGGTAATGGGGGTGGAATGGTGGGGGGGGGCGTGGGGTGGAATGGTGGGGGGGGGCGTGGGGTGGAATGGTGGGGGGGGGCGTGGGGCGGAATGGTGGGGGGGGGCGTGGGGCGGAATGGTGGGGGGGGGGCGTGGGGCGGAATGGTGGGGGGGGGCGTGGGGCGGAATGGTGGGGGGGGCGTGGGGCGGAATGGTGGGGGGGGCGTGGGGCGGAATGGTGGGGGGGGAGTGGGGCGGAATGGTGGGGGGGGAGTGGGGCGGAATGGTGGGGGGGAAGTCGGGTGGAATGGTGGGGGGGACAGTGCGGGTGGCTGGGTAGTGGGGGGACGGATTGGTGGGGGGAGGGGGGGACGGATTGGTGGGGGGAGAGGGGGTCGGATTGGTGGGGTGAGAGGGGGTCGGATTGGTGGGGGGGGTAGTGGGGTGTAATGGTGGGGGGGGGAGTGGGGTGGAATGGTGGGGGGGGAGTGGGGTGGAATGGTGGGGGGGGAGTGGGTGGAATGGTGGGGGGGGAGTGGGTGGAATGGTGGGCGGGGGGCGTGGGGTGGAATGGTGGGGGGGGAGTGGGTGGAATGGTGGGGGGGGGCGTGGGGTGGAATGGTGGGGGGGGGCGTGGGGCGGAATGGTGGGGGGGGCGTGGGGCGGAATGGTGGGGGGGGCGTGGGGCGGAATGGTGGGGGGGGCGTGGGGCGGAATGGTGGGGGGGGAGTGGGGTGGAATGGTGGGGGGGAAGTCGGGTGGAATGGTGGGGGGGACAGTGCGGGTGGCTGGGTAGTGGGGGGACGGATTGGTGGGGGGAGGGGGGGACGGATTGGTGGGGGGAGAGGGGGTCGGATTGGTGGGGTGAGAGGGGGTCGGATTGGTGGGGGGGGTAGTGGGGTGTAATGGTGGGGGGGGGAGTGGGGTGGAATGGTGGGGGGGGAGTGGGGTGGAATGGTGGGGGGGGAGTGGGTGGAATGGTGGGGGGGGAGTGGGGTGGAATGGTGGGGGGGGAGTGGGTGGAATGGTGGGGGGGGAGTGGGTGGAATGGTGGGCGGGGGGCGTGGGGTGGAATGGTGGGGGGGGAGTGGGTGGAATGGTGGGGGGGGGGCGTGGGGTGGAATGGTGGGGGGGGAGTGGGGTGGAATGGTGGGGGGGAAGTCGGGTGGAATGGTGGGGGGGACAGTGCGGGTGGCTGGGTAGTGGGGGGACGGATTGGTGGGGGGAGGGGGGGACGGATTGGTGGGGGGAGGGGGGGACGGATTGGTGGGGGGAGAGGGGGTCGGATTGGTGGGGGGAGAGGGGGTCGGATTGGTGGGGGGAGAGGGGGTCGGATTGGTGGGGGGGTAGTGGGGTGTAATGGTGGGGGGGGAGTGGGGTGGAATGGTGGCGGGGGGGCGTGGGGTGGAATGGTGGGGGGGGGGCGTGGGGTGGAATGGTGGGGGGGGGGGCGTGGGGTGGAATGGTGGGGGGGGGCGTGGGGTGGAATGGTGGGGGGGGAGTGGGGTGGAATGGTGGGGGGGGGAGTGGGGTGGAATGGTGGGGGGGAAGTGGGGTGGAATGGTGGGGGGGACAGTGCGGGTGGCTGGGTAGGGGGGGGACGGATTGGTGGGGGGAGGGGGGGACGGATTGGTGGGGGGAGAGGGGGTCGGATTGGTGGTGGGGGGCGTGGGGTGGAATGGTGGGGGGGAAGTGGGGTGGAATGGTGGGGGGGACAGTGCGGGTGGCTGGGTAGGGGGGGGACGGATTGGTGGGGGGAGGGGGGGACGGATTGGTGGGGGGGGCGTGGGGTGGAATGGTGGGGGGGGGAGTGGGGTGGAATGGTGGGGGGGAAGTGGGGTGGAATGGTGGGGGGGACAGTGCGGGTGGCTGGGTAGGGGGGGACGGATTGGTGGGGGGAGGGGGGGACGGATTGGTGGGGGGAGAGGGGGTCGGATTGGTGGGGGGGTAGTGGGGTGTAATGGTGGGGGGGGAGTGGGGTGGATTGGTGGGGGGGGAGTGGGGTGGAATGTTGGGGGGAGAGGGGGGTGGATTGGTGGGGTGGAATGGTGTGGGGGGAGTGGGGTGGAATGGTGTGGGGGGAGTGGGGTGGAATGGTGGGGGGGGAGTGGGGTGGATTGGTGGGGGGACAGTGCGGGGGAATGGTGGGGGGGACAGTGCGGGTGGCTGGGTGGGGGGGGACGGATTGGGGGGAGGGGGGGACGGATTGGTGGGGGGACGGATTGGTGGGGGGAGAGGGGGTCGGATTGGTGGTGGGGGGGGTGTGGGGTGGAATGTTGTGGGGGGGAGTGGGGTGGAATGGTGGGTGGGACGGTGCGGGTGGCTGGGTTGGGGGGGAAACGGATTGGTGGGGGGTGGATTGGTGGGGTGGAATGGTGGGGGGGGAAGTGGGTGGAATGGTGTGGGGGGAGTGGGGTGGAATGGTGTGGGGGTAGTGGGGTGGAATGGTGTGGGGGGAGTGGGGTGGAATGGTGTGGGGGGAGAGGGGTGGAATGGTGTGGGGGGAGTGGGGTGGGATGGTGTTGGGGGTGGATTGGTCGGGGGGGAGTGGGGTGGAATGGTGGTGGGGGAGTGGGGTGGATTGGTGGGGGGGTGGATTGGTGGGGGGGACGGTGCGGGTGGCTGGGTAGGGGGGGACGGATTGGTGGGGGGGGGTGGATTGGTCGGGGGGACGGTGCGGGTGGCTGGGTAGGGGGGGATGGATTGGTGGGGGGGACGGATTGGTCGGGGGGGAGTGAGGTGGATTGGTCGGGGGGAGTGAGGTGGATTGGTCGGGGGGGGGAGTGAGGTGGAATGGTGGGGGGGGAGAGGGGTGTGGAATGGTGGGGGGGGAGAGGGGTGTGGAATGGTGGGGGGGGGAGAGGGGTGTGGAATGGTGGGGGGGGGAGAGGGGTGTGGAATGGTGGGGGGGGAGAGGGGTGTGGAATGGTCGGGGGGAGAGGGGTGTGGAATGGTCGGGGGGAGAGGGGTGTGGAATGGTCGGGGGGAGAGGGGTGTGGAATGGTGGCGGGGGGGAGAGGGCTGGAATGGTGGGGGGAGAGGGTGAAGTGGAATGGTGTGGGGAGGGGGGTGGAATGGTGGGGGGTTGGATTTGCGGGGAGGGTCGGGGGACGGATTTGAGGGGAGGGACGGGGAGACGGATTGGTTGGGGGGGGATGGATTGGTTGGGGGGGGACGGGGGGACGGATTGGTTCGGGGAGGAGGGTGGGGGGGATGGGGGGATGGATTGGTTGGGGGAGGAGGGTGAGGACGGATTGGGGGGAGGGTGGGGGGACAGTGGGGTGGATTGGTGGGTGAGGAGGGTGGGGGGACGGGGGGGTGGATTCGTTGGGGGACGTTGAGGGGGGTGGAGTGTGGGGAGCCGGGGTGGTGGATTGGTTGGTTGGGGGGGAAGGAGGGAGGTACGATTGGTTGCGGTGGGAGGGTGGATTGGTGGGGGGGACGATTGGTGGGGGGATGAGGGGTGGATTGGTGGGTGGGGAGGGTGAGGGGATGGGGGGTTGGATTGGTGGGGGGGAGAGTTGGGGGATGTGGGGGCGGAGGGTGGGGGGACGGGGTGTTGGATTGGTTGGGGGAGAGTCGGGGGACGTGGAGGCGGTGGGTGGGAAGATAGCGGGGTGGATTGGTTGGGGGGAGGGTGGGGGGGTGGATTGGTTAGGGTTGGGGGGTGGATTGGTCGGTGGGGGAGGGTTGGGGTTGGATTGGTTAGGGTGGGGGTGGATTGGTCGGTGGGGGAGGGTTGGGGGTGGATTGGTCGGTGGGGGAGGGTTGGGGGGTGGATTGGTTACGGTGGGGGTTGGATTGGTGGGTGGATTGGTTACGGTGGGGGTTGGATTGGTCGGTGGATTGGTTACGGTGGGGGTTGGATTGGTCGGTGGATTGGTTACGGTGGGGGTTGGATTGGTCGGTGGATTGGTTACGGTGGGGGTTGGATTGGTCGGTGGATTGGTTACGGTGGGGGTTGGATTGGTCGGTGGATTGGTTACGGTGGGGGTTGGATTGGTCGGGGGATTGGTTACGGTGGGGGTTGGATTGGTCGGGGGATTGGTTACGGTGGGGGTTGGATTGGTCGGGGGATTGGTTACGGTGGGGGTTGGATTGGTCGGGGGATTGGTTACGGTGGGGGTTGGATTGGTCGGTGGATTGGTTACGGTGGGGGTTGGATTGGTGGGTGGATTGGTTACGGTGGGGGTTGGATTGGTCGGTGGATTGGTTACGGTGGGGGTTGGATTGGTCGGTGGATTGGTTACGGTGGGGGTTGGATTGGTCGGTGGATTGGTTACGGTGGGGGTTGGATTGGTCGGTGGATTGGTTACGGTGGGGGTTGGATTGGTCGGTGGATTGGTTACGGTGGGGGTTGGATTGGTCGGTGGATTGGTTACGGTGGGGGTTGGATTGGTGGGTGGATTGGTTACGGTGGGGGTTGGATTGGTCGGTGGATTGGTTACGGTGGGGGTTGGATTGGTCGGTGGATTGGTTACGGTGGGGGTTGGATTGGTCGGTGGATTGGTTACGGTGGGGGTTGGATTGGTCGG
This sequence comes from Stegostoma tigrinum, assembly GCF_030684315.1. NCBI lineage: Eukaryota > Metazoa > Chordata > Chondrichthyes > Orectolobiformes > Stegostomatidae > Stegostoma > Stegostoma tigrinum. The sequence continues at coordinate 153,017,612 of NC_081355.1, read as the reverse complement.
TGGATTGGTTACGGTGGGGGTTGGATTGGTCGGTGGATTGGTTACGGTGGGGGTTGGATTGGTCGGTGGATTGGTTACGGTGGGGGTTGGATTGGTCGGTGGATTGGTTACGGTGGGGGTTGGATTGGTCGGTGGATTGGTTACGGTGGGGGTTGGATTGGTCGGTGGATTGGTTACGGTGGGGGTTGGATTGGTCGGTGGATTGGTTACGGTGGGGGTTGGATTGGTCGGTGGATTGGTTACGGTGGGGGTTGGATTGGTCGGTGGATTGGTTACGGTGGGGGTTGGATTGGTCGGTGGATTGGTTACGGTGGGGGTTGGATTGGTCGGTGGATTGGTTACGGTGGGGGTTGGATTGGTCGGTGGATTGGTTACGGTGGGGGTTGGATTGGTGGGTGGATTGTTTACGGTGGGGGTTGGATTGGTGGGTGGATTGGTTACGGTGGGGGTTGGATTGGTCGGTGGATTGGTGACGGTGGGGGCTGGATTGGTGGGTGGATTGGTTACGGTGGGGGCTGGATTGGTGGGTGGATTGGTTACGGTGGGGGCTGGATTGGTGGGTGGATTGGGTACGGTGGGGGCTGGATTGGTGGGTGGATTGGTTACGGTGGGGGCTGGATTGGTGGGTGGATTGGTTACGGTGGGGGTTGGATTGGTCGGTGGATTGGTTACGGTGGGGGTTGGATTGGCGGGTGGATTGGTTACGGTGGGGGTTGGATTGGTGGGTGGATTGGTTACGGTGGGGGTTGGATTGGTCGGTGGATTGGTTACGGTGGGGGTTGGATTGGTGGGTGGATTGGTTACGGTGGGGGCTGGATTGGTGGGTGGATTGGTTACGGTGGGGGCTGGATTGGTGGGTGGATTGGTTACGGTGGGGGCTGGATTGGTGGGTGGATTGGTTACGGTGGGGGGTGGATTGGTCGGTGGATTGGTTACGGTGGGGGTTGGGTTGGTCGGTGGATTGGTTACGGTGGGTGTTGGGTTGGTCGGTGGATTGGTTACGGTGGGGGTTGGGTTGGTCGGTGGATTGGTTACGGTGGGGGTTGGGTTGGTCGGTGGATTGGTTACGGTGGGGCTTGGGTTGGTCGGTGGATTGGTTACGGTGGGGCTTGGGTTGGTCGGTGGATTGGTTACGGTGGGGGTTGGGTTGTTCGGTGGATTGGTTACGGTGGGGGTTGGATTGGTCGGTGGATTGGTCGTTGGGGGAGGGTTGGGGTGTGGATTGGTTACGGTGGGGGTTGGATTGGTCGGTGGATTGGTTACGGTGGGGGTTGGATTGGTCGGTGGATTGGTTACGGTGGGGGAGGGTTGGGGTGTGGATTGGTTACGGTGGGGGTTGGATTGGTCGGTGGGGGAGGGTTGGGGGGTGGATTGGTCGGTGGGGGAGGGTTGGGGGGTGGATTGGTTACGGTGGGGGTTGGATTAGTCGGTGGATTGGTTACGGTGGGGTTTGGAGTCGTCGGTGGATTTGTTACGGTGGGGGTTGGATTGGTCGGTGGATTGGTCAGTGGGGGAGGGTTGGGGTGTGCATTGGTTACGGTGGGGGTTGGATTGGTCGGTGGATTGGTTACGGTGGGGGAGGGTTGGGGTGTGGATTGGTTACGGTGTGGGTTGGATTGGTCGGTGGGGGAGGGTTGGGGGGTGGATTGGTCGGTGGGGGAGGGTTGGGGGTTGGATCGGTTACAGTGGGGGTTGGATTGGTCGGTGGATTGGTTACGGAGGGGGTTGGATTGGTCGGTGGAAGGTTACGGTGGGGGTTGGATTGGACGGTGGATTGGTTATGGTGGGGGTTGGATTGGTGGGTGGATTGGTTACGGTGGGGTTTGGATTGGTCGGTGGATTGGTCGGTGGGGGAGGGTTGGGGTGTGGATTGTTTACGGTGGGGGTTGGATTGGTCGGTGGGGGAGGGTTGTGGGGGTGGATTGTTCGGTTGGGGAGGGTTGGGGGGTGGATTGGTCGGTGGGGGAGGGTTGGGGGGTGGATTGGTTACGGTGGGGGTTGGGTTGGTCGGTGGATTGGCTACGGTGGGGGTTGGGTTGGTCGGTGGAATGGCTACGGTGGGGGTTGGGTTGGTCGGTGGATTGGTTACGGTGGGGGTTGGGTTGGTCGGTGGATTGGTTACGGTGGGGGTTGGGTTGGTCGGTGGATTGGTTACGGTGGGGGTTGGGTTGGTCGGTGGATTGGTTACGGTGGGGGTTGGGTTGGTCGGTGGATTGGTTACGGTGGGGGTTGGGTTGGTCGGTGGATTGGTTACGGTGGGGGTTGGGTTGGTCGGTGGATTGGTTACGGTGGGGGTTGGGTTGGTCGGTGGATTGGTTACGGTGGGGGTTGGGTAGGTCGGTGGATTGGTTACGGTGGGGGTTGGGTTGGTCGGTGGATTGGTTACGGTGGGGGTTGGTTTGGTCGGTGGATTGGTTACGGTGGGGGTTGGATTGGTCGGTGGGGGAGGGTTGGGGGGTGGATTGGTCGGTGGGGGAGGGTTGGGGGGTGTATTGGTTACTGTGGGGGTTGGATTGGTTACGGTGGGGGTTGGATTGGTCGGTGGATTGGCCGGTGGGGGAGGGTTGGGGTGTGGATTGGTTACGGTGGGGGTTGGATTGGTCGGTGGGGGAGGGTTGGGGGGTGGATTGGTCGGTGGGGGAGGGTTGGCGGGTGGATTGGTTACGGTGGGGGTTGGTTGGCGGGTGGAATGGTTACGGTGGGGGTTGGATTGGTCGGTGGGGGAGGGTTGGGGGGGTGGATTGGTCGGTGGGGGAGGGTTGTGCGGTGGATTGGTCGGTGTGGGTGGGTTGGGGGGTGGATTGGTTACGGTGGGGGTTGGATTGGTCGGTGGATTGGTTACGGTGGGGGTTGGATTGGTCGGTGGATTGGTTACGGTGTGGGTTGGATTGGTTTGTGGATTGGTCGGTGGGGGAGGGTTGGGTTGTGGATTGGTTACGGTGGGGGTTGGATTGGTCGGTGGGGGAGGGTTGGGGTGTGGATTGGTCGGTGGGGGAGGGTTGGGGGGTGGAATGGTTAGGGTGGGGGGTGGATTGGTCGGTGGGGGAGGGTTGGGGGGTGGATTGGTCGGTGGGGGAGGGTTCGCGGTTGGATTGGTTACGTTGGGGGTTGGTTGGCGGGTGGATTGGTTACGGTGGGGGTTGGATTGGTCGGTGGGGGAGGGTTGGGGGGTGGATTGGTCGGTGGGGGAGGGTTGGGGGGTGGATTGGTCGGTGGGGGAGGGTTGGGGGGTGGATTGGTCGGTGGGGGAGGGTTGGGGGGTGGATTGGTCGGTGGGGGAGGGTTGGGGGGTGGATTGGTCGGTGGGGGAGGGTTGGGGGGTGGATTGGTCGGTGGGGGAGGGTTGGGGGGTGGATTGGTCGGTGGGGGAGGGTTGGGGGGTGGATTGGTCGGTGGGGGAGGGTTGGGGGGTGGATTGGTCGGTGGGGGAGGGTTGGGGGGTGGATTGGTCGGTGGGGGAGGGTTGGGGGTGGATTGGTCGGTGGGGGAGGGTTGGGTGGTGGATTGGTCGGTGGGGGAGGGTTGGGGGGTGGAATGGTTACGGTGGGGGTTGGATTGGTCGGTGGCGGAGGGTTGGGGTGTGGATTGGTTACGGTGGGGGTTGGATTGGTCGGTGGGGGAGGGTTGGGGGGTGGATATGTTAGGGTGGGCGGTGGATTGGTCGGTGGGGGAGGGTTGGGGGGTGGACTGGTCGGTGGGGGAGGGTTGGGGGGTGGATTGGTCGGTGGGGGAGGGTTGGGGGGTGATTTGGTCGGTGGGGGAGGGTTGGGGGGTGGACTGGTTTGGGTTGGGGGTGGATGGGTCGGTGGGGGAGGGTTGTGGGGTGGAATGGTTAGGGTGGGGGGTGGATGGGCCGTTGGGGGAGGTTTGGGGGTGGACTGGTTAGGGTGGGGGGTAGATTGTTCGGTGGGGGAGGGTTGGGGGGTGGACTGGTTAGGGTAGGGGGTGGATTGGTCGGTGGGGGAGGGTTAGGGGGTGGACTGGTTAGGGTGTCGGGGTGGATGGGTCGGGGGGTGGATTGGTTAGCGTGGGTGTGGATGGGTCGGTTGGGGAGGGTTGGGGGGTGGAGTGGTTAGGGTGGGGGGTGGATGGGGAGGGTTGGAGGTTGGATTGGTTAGGGTGTGGGGGTGAATGGGTCAGGGGGTGGATTGGTTAGGGTGGGGGGGTGGATTGGTTGTTGGGGGGTGGATTGTTGGGGGTGTGGATTGGTGGTGGGGGTGTGGAATGGCTGTTGGGGGTTGGAATGATGGGGGTGTGGATTGGTTGTGGGGGGCTGGATTGGTGGGGGTGTGGATTGGTTGTTGGGGTGTTTGGGGGGGTGGATTGGTTGGGGGGGAGGGTGGGGTTAGATTGGTCGGGGGGTGGATTGGTTGGGGGGGTAGGGTTGGGGGGTGGACTGGTTAGGGTGGGGGGTGGATTGGTCGGTGGGGGAGGGTTGGGGGGTGGACTGGTTAGGGTGGGTTGTGGATGGGTCGGTGGGGGAGGGTTGGGGGGTGGACTGGGTGGGTGGGGGGTGGATTGGTCGGTGGGTGGACTGGTTAGGGTGTCGGGGTGGATGGGTCGGGGGGTGGATTGATTAGGGTGGGTGTGGATGGGTCGGTGGGGGAGGGTTGGGGGGTGGATTGGTTGTTGGGGGGTGGATTGGTGGGGGGGTGGATTGGTGGTGGGGGTGTGGATTGGTCGTGGGGGGGTGGATTGGTTGTCGGGGGCTGGATTGGTGGGGGTGTGGATTGGTTGTTGGGGAGTTTGGGGGGGTGGATTGGTTGGGGGGGAGTGTGGGGTTGGATTGGTCGGGGGGTGGATTGGTTCGGGGGGAACATTGGTTGGGGGGGTGGAGGGTGCGGGATACGATTGGTGGGCGGGTGGGGAGGACGATTGGTTGGGGCGACGATGGGTATGGGGGTGGATGGGTATGGGGGTGGATGGGTATGGGGGTGGATGGCTGGGGGTTGGAATGTTGGGGGTGGATGGGTGGTGAGGACGGGTGGGGCGGTGAGGTGGGTGACGAAGACTGGGGACTGGTCGGGGGATGGCTGGGGATTGGTGGGGGGGGATGATTGGTGGGTGGGGGAGGGTCGGGGCGACGGTTGTGGGGAGAGATGGGATGGATTTGTGGGGGTGAGGGTTGGGGGGACGGGGGAGCGGATGGGTAGTGGGGAGGGTGGGGGGTTGGATTGGTGGAGGAGTGTGGGGGGGACGGGTGGGGCGGTGAGGCAGGTGACGAAGACGGGGGACTGGTGCGGGGACGAAGGTGGGACGAAGTGGGGCAACTGGTGGGGGGCGATGTGGGGGGACTGGTGGGGGACTTGTCGGGGGACGGCTGGGGATTGGTGGGGGGGACGATTGGTGGTGGCGGGGGAGGGTCGGGGGGCGATTGGTGGTGGGGGAGGGTCGGGGGGCGATTGGTGGGGGGGGGAGGGGCGGGGGGCGATTGGTGGGGGGGGAGGGTGGGGCGTACGATTGGTGTGGGGGGGAGGGTGCGGCGTACGATTGGTGGGGGAGGAGGGTCGGGGGTACGATTGTTGGGGGAGGAGGGTGGGGGGGACCGATTGGTGGGGGGTGAGTGTAGGGGTGACGGTGGGGGAGGGCTTGGTGGGGGGGTGCGAGGGTGGCGGGTTGGATTGGTGGAGGAGGGTGGGGCAGTGATGGGGGTGATGAAGGTGGGGGACAAAGTTGGGGGCGATGTGGGGGGACGGGGGCGATTGGTGGGGGGACGAAGGGGATTGAGTTGGATGATGGGGGTGTATTGGGGAATGGGATGAGGAGCGGAGATTGGAGACTAGGGGTGAGGAGCAGAGAGTCGGGGTGACAAGGGGGATGAATTGGGGTGACGAGTGAGGCGAATGGGTCAGTTGGGGGGAACAAGGTGGGAGAGTTTACGAATGGTGGGTGATGTGGGTGACCTGATGCACTGAGTGAGATGGAGTTGCAAGGGGAGACGTTGGGTGCAGGAGGGCACAGGAAATGCGTGGGGACTGAGGCACAGTTGGTGCTGGGGGTGGGTCAGGTGGATGGACTGAGGGGGATAGGAGTTGTGGGTGGGGGTCAGGGTGATGAGGGTGTGGCCTAGGAGGGGTTTGGGAATGGGGAGGACAGAGAGGGAGGGGGCGAAATGGGGAGGAGGACAAGGAGAGGGCTTGAGGGAGCTGGGCGAGATGAGAGGGGAGGACTATGGGCAAGAGAGTGACTGAGGGAGGTTGGACGGGGACAGGACAAAATGTCAGGGAGGTGTACTGAAGAAGAAAGGGAGTGGAATGGGAAAGGGGGACTTGTGGGAGGTGGAGGTCAAGGTGGGGGGATGTTGAGGGAGGATTGAGAGATGGGAAGTGGTGAGGGAGAGAATCCAGGTTTGGAAGAGGGATGAAAGAGGGTGTTTTGGAGGGAGTCTCGGGATGAGAAAAATGTGGGATGGGGAGAGAGGACCGGAGGTTGGTGATGGAGGATCGAATTGAGGTCTGGGTTCTGCGCCAGTCAGAAATAAGCGCACAATTAATTCTAATTTACTTTTTCAGTGCTTGACCCACAGCTTGTATGCCTTGGCATGGCAAATGCACATCTAAATATTGCTTTTACCTTCCTAATATAGGCAGAGTTCTAGATTTCCACCACACTTGGCTGAAAAGCTTGTTCTTCATATCAACTCTAAACCTCCTGCCACTTAAATGCATGCCCCCATTCATTATTCCCTCAACCAAGGGGAGAAGTTTCTTCCTGTCAACCCTGTCTGTGCCCCCTATAACATTAGACGTCTCAATCTGATCAGCCAATTTATCCTTCTCACTATTTACAACCCTACCAATTTTCATGAACTTATGATCACCTCTTATAGCACAACCACACTGATCCCTGTGGAACTCTACTGGACATAGGCGCCCAGTTGTAAAATCACCCCGTAACATCATCCTCTCCTTCCTGCTGCTCAGACAATTCTGTAACCAGTTAGAATAGAATAGTAATTTATTATCACTTGTATACAAAACGTACAGTAAAAGTGTTTAAGTTGCTGTACCCCAGCATCTATATTAATAATAGAAATCATATATTAAAGAAAATTGAGACAAAGTCCATCTTTGTTCAATTCATAACTCAGATTTCGAAGATCGAGAAAAAGACAAGTACCACATTTTTCACAGCTGCAGAAAGCTGACATTGAAGCCGCCAGATCTCAGGCTGTTGGAATTCCAGGCTGAACCACCACACTACAAGCCGTCTCAAGGACCCACCTTGAAGCTGAAGCCGCCACTAATGCAGACTACCTTGCCCAGGTTATTAGACTCCTTAGCCGGAAGACATCACAGAAAGAGTTCTGTGTTGGGACCAACAGGCCCAAGGACTTTACTATCCCGGGTTAGAATCCTGGGCCGGCCTTAAAATTAGCCAAATTTCCTTGGATCCTATGGGCTCTTAACTTCACTGTCAGTCTCTTTAACAAAAGCCTTGCTGACGTCCAAGCTGAGTGTGTTGTTTGCATTTCCCTCATCTACCCACCTGGTTTCCTTTTCAAAAAAATTGTTATGTTGATTAGACTTGGCCTCCTCTTTAAAACCATGCTGATTGTTCTTGATTGATCTGTGCCTCTTCAAGTTCAGTTTAGTTTTGTCCCTCAGGATTTCTTCTAGTTGTTTCCTTAGCACTGAGGTTAGACTCATTGCTCTGGTTTATCCCTTCCTCCCTCAAAACCTACCCTTTAAGTTGAAGTACTTTACATTGCACAATGGCTATGTTGTTAAACGAAATAAGTTACAAACAAAATAAATTTTAAAAGATAAAGAAATATGTTACCATTCTGCTTGCCTGCTCCTGGTCGCCTGTCCTCCTTGCCTACCACACAGATACTGCAACCTGAACCTCCCTGTTCGTTGTGGGCCCTTCCTCTTGCTGACAGTTTGGTTCACAGCCCCTGCTGCTACTTGTTCTTATTCTCTCTTCCTACCTAAACCCCCCAGTCCAGACAACAGCCTGATAAATCTCCTCTGCACCCTGTCAAGTGCTAATACATTCCTCCTATAATGTGGATTCCAGAACTGCACACAATACTCGAGTTGTTACCTAACCAAATTTTTATTCAGTTCCAACATACAGTTCCCTACACTTAAACTCCAGGTCTCAGCTAATGAGTGCTGTTATCTCATTACCTTAACTACTTTACCCGCTGATGAAGGGTCTCGACCCTTCAACGTCAGCTTTTGTGCTCCTAAGATGCTGCTTGGCCTGCTGTGTTCATCCAACTCCACACTTTGTTATTTCGGATTCTCCAGCATCTGCAGTTCCCATTATCTCTTATCCACTGTTCCTGCTTCTTTAAGGGATCAATGTACACACACTCCAAGGTGCCTCTGTTTCCCAGGGTCCTCCTATTCATTACTCGGCACTCTTGATTCTTGTGAATGCTTCAACTGCTGTGCCGCGTTCTTCCATTCTGAGGATGGGGACATTTGTTTGGCCATCTTCAGTGAATTGTTTCAGTGAAGGGAAGGTCGTGCCTCTCAAACCTTATTGAGTTCTTTGAGAAGGTGACCAAATAGGTAGATGAGAGTAAACCGGTTGATGTGGTGTATATGGATTTCAGCAAGGCGTTTGATAAGGTTCCCCACAATAGGCTATTGTACAAAATGCGGAGGAATGGAATTGTGGGAGACATAGCAGTTTGGGTCGGAAATTGGCTTGCTGAAAGAAGACAGAGGGTGATAGTTGATGGGATATGTTCATCCTGGAGACCAGTTACTAGTGGTGTACCGCATGGGTCGGTGTTGGGTCCACTGCTGTTTGTCATTTTTAAAAATGACCTGGATGAGGGCGTAGAAGGATAGGTTAGTAAATTTGCAGACGACACTAAGGTCGGTGGATAATGAAATGTGAGGCTGGATGAACACAGCAGGCCCAGCAGCATCTCAGGAGCACAAAAGCTGATGTTTCAGGCCTACACACTTCATCAGAGAGGGTGATGGGGTGAGTGTTCTGGAATAAATAGGGAGAGAGGGGGAGGCGGACCGAAGATGGAGAGAAAAGAAGATAGGTGGAGAGGAGAGTATAGGTGGGGAGGTGGGGAGGGGATAGGTCAGTCCAGGGAAGATGGACAGGTCAAGGAGGTGGGATGAGGTTAGTAGGTAGGAGATGGAGGTGCGGCTTGGGGTGGGAGGAAGGGATGGGTGAGAGGAAGAACAGGTTAGGGAGGCAGAGACAGGTTGGACTGGTTTTGGGATGCAGTGGGTGGAGGGGAAGAGCTGGGCTGGTTGTGTGGTGCAGTGGGGGGAGGGGACGAACTGGGCTGGTTTTGGGATGCGGTGGGGGAAGGGGAGATTTTGAAGCTGGTGAAGTCCACATTGATACCATTGGGCTGCAGGGTTCCCAGGCGGAATATGAGTTGCTGTTCCTGCAACCTTCGGGTGGCGTCATTGTGGCACTGCAGGAGGCCCATGATGGACATGTCATCTAAAGAATGGGAGGGGAAGTGGAAATGGTTTGCGACTGGGAGGTGCAGTTGTTTATTGCGAACTGAGCGGAGGTGTTCCGCAAGGCGGTCCCCAAGCCTCCGCTTGGTTTCCCCAATGTAGAGGAAGCCACACTGGGTACAGTGGATGCAGTATACCACATTGGCAGATGTGCAGGTGAACCTCTGCTTAATGTGGAATGTCATCTTGGGGCCTGGGATAGGGGTGAGGGAGGAGGTGTGGGGGCAAGTGTAGCATTTCCTGCAGTTGCAGGGGAAGGTGCCGAGTGTGGTGGGGTTGGAGGGCAGTGTGGAGCGAACAGATGACATGTCCATCATGCGCCTCCTGCAGTGCCACAATGATGCCACCCAAAGGTTGCAGGAACAGCAACTCATATTCTGCTTGGGAACCCTGCAGCCCAATGGTATCAATGTGGACTTCACCAGCTTCAAAATCTCCCCTTGCCCCACCGCATCCCAAAACCAGCCCAGTTCGTCCCCTCCCCCTCACTGCACCACACAACCAGCCCAGCTCTTCCCCTCCACCCACTGCATCCCAAAACCAGTCCAACCTGTCTCTGCCTCCCTAACCTGTTCTTCCTCTCACCCATCCCTTCCTCTCCCAAGCCTCACCTCCATCTCCTACCTACTAACCTCATCCCACCTCCTTGACCTGTCCGTCTTCCCTGGAATGACCTATCCCCTCCCCACCTATACTCTCCTTTCCACCTATCTTCTTTTCTCTCCATCTTCGGTCCGCCTCCCCCTCTCTCCCTATTTATTCCAGAACCCTCACCCCATCCCCCTCTCTAATGAAGGGTGTAGGCCCGAAACGTCAGCTTTTGTGCTCCTGAGATGCTGCTTGGCCTGCTGTGTTCATCCAGCCTCACATTTCATTATCTTGGATTCTCCAGCATCTGTAATTCCCATTATCACTAAGGTCGATGGAGTTGTGGATAGTGACGAAGGATGCTGTAGGTTGCAGAGAGACATAGATAAGCTGCAGAGCTGGGCTGAGAGGTGGCAAATGGAGTTTAATGCAGACAAGTGTGAGGTGATGCACTTTGGTAGGAGTAACCGGAAGGCAAAGTACAGGGCTAATGGTAAGATTCTTAGCAGTGTAGATGAGCAGAGAGATCTCGGTGTCCATGTACACAGTCCCTTGAAAGTTGCCACCCAGGTTGACAGGGCAGTTAAGAAGGCATATAGTGTTTCAGCTTTTATTAATAGAGGGATCGAGTTCTGGAACCAAGAGGTTATGCTGAAGCTGTACAAAACTCTGGTGCGGCCGCACTTGGAGTATCGTGTACAGTTCTGGTCACCGCATTATAAGGAGGATGTGGAAGCTTTGGAAAGGGTGCAGAGGAGATTTACTAGGATGTTGCCTGGTATGGAGGGAAGGTCTTATGAGGAAAGGCTGAGGGACTTGAGTCTGTTTTCATGAGAGAGAAGAAGGTTGAGAGGTGACTTAATTGAAACATATAAAATAATCAGAGGGTTAGATAGGGTGGATAGGGAGAGCCTTTTTCCTAGGATGGTGACGGCGAGCACGAGGGGGCATAGCTTATAAATTGAGGGGTGAAAGATATCGGACAGATGTCAGAGGTAGTTTCTTTACTCAGAGACTAGTAAGGGAATGGAACGCTTTGCCTGCAACGGTAGTAGATTCGCCAACTTTAGGTACAGTTGAGTCGTCATTGGACAAGCATATGGATGTACATGGAATAGTGTAGGTTAGATGGGCTTGAGATCGGGATTACAGGTCGGCACAACATCGAGCGTCGTAGGGCCTGTACTGTGCTGTTATGTTCTATGAATGATCCTGCGGATGAAAGCCTTGTCATATGAGGAGTAGTTGAGTACTCTGACTGTGTACTCAATGGAGTTTAGAAAGATGAAGGGTGATCTGATTGAAACTTACAGAATACTGAGAGGTCTGGACAAGGCAAGGATGTTTTCAATAATGGGAGAGACTAGGACCTGAGGACACAGCCTCAGAATGAAGGGAGGACCCTTTCGAAATGGGTTGAGGAGGAATTTCTTCTGCCAGAGGGTGGTGAATCTGTGGAACACATTGCAACAGTGGAGCAAGTCATTGAGTGTATTTAAGACACAAGTAACTAGGGTCTTGATTAGTTAGAGGATCGAGCGTTACGGTTGAGATAAAGGATCAGTTGACATCATATTGAATGATAGAGTCGGCTTGTAGCATTGAATGACTAAGTCCGCCTGTTTTTTTACCAAATGTGTCATAGAATAAAAGACAAATCCTGGCACCAGGTAGACAACATTAAATGTCTGGACTTATATTTTTGGCTGCATAGTACAGTACCAGTTCCCGTCCTATACCTTCCGCTGCTACTTTTGCATTGGATTTTGTTGCTCTCACTTAAACAGCTTCTTGAGCCGTAGTGAGTTAGTGCATTCAGCCTACAGCCATCACCTACATCCAAATGAGCAGCACATCAAACCTGTAGGATAAATACTGAGGCTCTTGCAATCCTACCCTTGTCTACAGCGCACAAAGCGACAACTTCCTGTCGATGACCATTTGACCAAATTGGAATATGCTACCCTAAGGTTGTAATCTCCTCCTAGAACAAAGTTGTCCCGCTAGCTTTCTCCTTCCCTGACCCGATTTCTAAATTAATCTAGCCTAATTTGCCAGTATTTGGCCTATATCCCTGAAAACCTTTCTTTTCATGTACCCATCCAGATGCCTTTTGAATATTGTAACTTTACCAGCCTCCACAACCTCCTCTGACAGCTCATTCCATACACACACCACCCTCTGTGTGGAAAGGTTGCCCCCTTAGGTACCTTTAAATTTTTTCCCCTTCATCTTAAACCTGTGTCCTCTAGCTTTAGAGTCACCTACCCTGAGAGAGAACCTTGTCAACTCACCCTATCCATCATAATTTTATAAACTTCTGTAAGGCCAACCCTTAGCCTCCAGTGCTCCAAGGAAAATAGCCCCAATGTATTCAGCATCCCCCTGTAGGTTAAACCCTACAACCCTGGCAGCATCTTTGACATTATTTTTTGAGCCCTTTCAAGTTTCACAACATTTTCCCTATAGCAGGGAGTACAGAATTGAATGCAGTATTCCAAAAGTGGCTGAACCAGTGTCCTGTACAGTCACAATGTGACTTCTTAACTCCTATACTCAATGCACTGACCACTAAAGGTAAGTGCACCTAACACTGCCTCCATTACCCCTTCTCCCTGTGACTCCACTTTAAAGGAACTATGAGCCTGCGTGACGAAGTCTTTTTTTTCGGCAACAGTCCCCAAGACTGTTAAGTGTCCATTAAGTGTGTCAGTCCTGCCCTGTTTTGCCTGACCAAAATGCAGCATATCATATTCACCTAAGATAAATTCCGTGTGCCACTCCTCACCCCATTTGCCCATCTGATCAAAGTCCTGTTGTATTCTGAGGTAACCTTTGCTGTCCACTACATCACCAACTTAGGTGTCATCTGCAAACACATATCCTCCCTTGAGTACAGTATTGTACAGTGTTATGTAATTGCAGAAGTACTTTTTGAAGGCTGAAATACAGGCCATTTTAGCGGTAGCTGTTTCGAAAGTTAGAAAAGCCTCCCTTGAATAGTTTCTCATCATGTGCTGTACAGCAAGATGTTAGCATTGTGGAGGTAAGTGGGAGGTGAAATTTGGGATTTGTGGCAATATTGTATTGGCTATAAATTGTGATTTGCAAAGACATTTGATGCACTACTGGATCAGGTGTTGTGGAGTTGCATGTGAAATAATTGTGTGACTGAATTCATTTCTGTTTTCCAAATGAGAAGGAAAGCAACGTATTTCTGCAGCTGATAGCCAATAGATTTTCCCTTCCTGATCCTGCAGGGTTTAAAGAAGACCATTTCTGCCATGGACCAGGAACTTCCACGCACAGAGGGCAGTATTAACACCCGAAATGAGCTGAAAAAAGTACTCCATTTGGAATCACTTTATAAACAGAACAAGGTGACGAGGAATTGTTTTTTTTGCTGAGTGATGTCAAAGTGACATTTTTCATGTAGTGCGTTAAGCTTGAAACAGTACTGCTAAGACTATTTGCCAACTGAGGTTTTAGTCATCCATTAGAACTGGCTTGTCCATGTCTGTAAGATATCAGTAGAATACATCTCTCGCTGGCACAGCATCTAAAGCAAGTTTACGTGGTTGTATGGAATCTTACACCACAGAACAGGTGGGCATTTGGCTTATTGTATCTCTGCCAGCTCTTTGAAAGATCTTGCCAGTTATCCCCACTCACCCTATTTTTTTTTCCCCATTGCCTTAAATTTTTTGCCTCTTGGAAGTATTTATCCAATTCCCTTTTTGACCACTGCTATTGAATCTTTTCCCACTGTCCTTTGAGGCAGTGCATTCTAGATAAGAATATTCGTGGGGGAAAGAATTCCTTTGTTGACACTTGCCCTTCCGTTTATATCTGCGTCCCCGGTTGCAAACCTTTGTGCGTAGTAAGTACTTGGTTAAAGGCCTACTACAGTTAAAATCTTATCAACTATAGACCTGTAGATAATCTTCACGTGAATTTCTCTGAGGGAGACAAAAATTAGAGAGGGGCTTTCTGTGCAGCTTTTCTAGCGGAATTGGAACTTTATCATTTAGGTGGTTATAAGTTTTATCTATTAATTGAAAGAACTGCAGATGCTGCAAATCAGGAACAAAAATGAAGTTGCATGAAAAGCTCAGCAGGTCTGGCAGCATCTCTGAAGGAAAAAAACAGAGTTAACGTTTTGGGTCCGGTGACCCTTCCTCAGTATTTTCCTTCACAGATGCTGTCAGACCTGCTGACCTTTTCCAGCAACTTTGTTTTTATAAGTTTTATCTGTTTGCCGAAACTATATCTGATGATACCATATGGGATCGTCTTTTATTGCAGTTTCCCACTGTTCTGCCATCTTTTCCAAATGATTTGTTTACCCCATCATAATTCAAAAACGATTAACCAACTAAGGGACTGAACAGAATTCAGGTTTTGTATCCCCTGTAGAGTGGGCGCAGGAAGAAGTTATTTTTTGATCTCATCGTGCTTTGATGACTTTCACTGCTTTAGAGTAATTGCTGATAAATTTTTGGCTTGCTTTCTTGGGAGTGATTGAAAGTACTTTTTAACATAGCAAAAACATTGCACTGACCTTCTCAGGGGTGTCATCAGTCAAAATTTAAGATGAGCTAATTAATCTTTGCTCTCTTGGTCCTAAAACTGACACTCAAATTTTGTGGTAAATAGAAGTTTTATAATGCATTTTCGAAATGCCATGGGACCTTTCATCGTTATAACAACATAAGTAGTTGAAGAAATACTAAAACTTAGGACTGCTCGTGGAAAAGGTGCAGATAAATGGAGTGGCTGAGAAGGAAAGAATTTGAGGAATATGTATAGGCTAGGTACTATTTCCGGTTGACTCCTTGTAAGAGATCCATAAATATTGTACTTGGCAATGATTGTTTGCTGAATTTTGCATTTTATTTCAAAACTGTTTTACAGGCTCAGTTGATGCCTTTAAAGACAATGCTCGAGATAATCACAAAATATTTCCTGGACAGCAATGAGAACACAAAGATTATGGCACGGGACAATTTTCGAGCACCAGCTATAGTAAGCCAAAGAGCAGCATCAGTGCGTTTTGACAGTACCTTCGTAAATATCTATGACCTGTCTGATGAGGACAAAGGTGGTGGTATAGCGTTTCATGACTTGAATAAATCAGAGGCGTGCAGGTACAAAAATTTAATTCTGGTGCATGATATTTGCTTTATCATTCTGGAAAAATGACTTCAATATGTGACTGCCTTAACTTAGTGCTTTAGTGACTTACAGGATGATCGTAGCATTAAGGGCTATTTAGCCAATTCGCCACTTTCCACCTCCATTACATCCCAGATGAATATTACAATCTCAGAACCAGCACAGAGAAGGGAATTTACATGGTGGTTTTTGTTTCATTCTTTAGCGCAATATGGGCATTATTGATAAGGCCAGCGTTTGGTACGAATTGTTCTTTAACAGAGTGGCTTGCTGCGCTATTTCACAGGGCAGTTAAGAGTCATATTGCAGTGGGTATATGGTCGCATGAAGACCAACAGAGATAAGCGTGATAGATTTTCTTCCTGAAAGACCATTAGCGAATCAGAAGGGTTTTTGGAATTGGAGATAGTTCTCATGGTCACTGTGACAGAGATTTTCAGTTTGATTTATTAATTGAATTTAAATTTCACCAGCTGCATTGGTGGGATTTGAACTCTGAGCCCTGACTCCTGTGCCATAAAGACTACAGCATACTCTTTCTCTGGCATTGAATATTTGACTGATTCCAATTCAGTTGTATTTTGTATTCTTTGCTGAGATGTGGGAGTCACTTGCAATATCAGCAGTTGTCATCCCAATTGGCCCTTGTGTTGAGAAGTTTGCAAGGCTATTTCAGAAGGTAGTTAAGCATCAACCAAATTACTACGTGCCTGGATTCTGTATTGTATTCTGGATTGGCTAAGGACAGCAGATTTCCTTCCTGAAGGACAACAATGAACCAGATGCTACCTCTTCAGTGAAGATGTTGTCATGCAACAATGACAGAGTATAACCGTAGTTGAAATATTCCATCTCATTAACGTACCTTTTTAAGGGAAATTTTCCACATTCTAAAAATGTTTCCATGGCTCCAGTTGGGCAAAACTATTGTGTCCCACTTGATAATTTGAAATCACTCTGTTCCTATAACTTAATTTGCTTTCTAAGACATATATTTATCTGCTTGACTATTACTCCATAAACCCCATAGTGTGTAAGCAATTGTTAGTAATTATATGCCACTTGATGGTTTATTGAAAAATACATTTGTAAGAAAATTTCTGTAGGAGAGCCATAAGACTGACCCTCTGTATCACTGCATCTCATTTTGATAGTGGAAGTTGGAAGAAAAATGATGCTGTCATCCAGCAATTTGTTTTTAAAAAGTTGATTTGTAGAATGAGACAGCACAGAAGTCAGTCACACCTGTGCTGTCCCTTTAATTCAAATGTATGACACACACGAGTCATTTGTCTCAAAAGCCCATGATGCAGTTATGCCCCTTTTTATGCAGAAATGTATCTCCTGTTGTTACTCATCTAAATGTAACCCTCTACTCTGTCATTTGCTTGTCTAGATTCCAGATTTGAAATTGGCCTTGGGTGCCTTGAACCACCAGTAACTTTTTAGTTAACAGCCAAACTGTAATCAGTTACCCCAGGTAGATTGCTAAATGCTATGCAAGACTTAGGGGGGCAATTTAAATGACAACCAAAAGGTGGACTAGATTTTTGAATGCTCAACCTTTTGAAAGAAGAAGAACTCTCAGAATTGTTTGAGGGTTCTAGGCATAAGGAAATTGCTGATTCAAATCTTCTGTTTCTGGGATAATCCCATGGAATCTTCTGCAACTGGGATTCTGTAGGGTCCTGACACAGACTTTGGTCTGTGTTGCTTCAGTGCCATACATGTTTGGATTATGTGAGTGCATGCTTTCACCTGGACTTGAACCAAGGAGCTATCCTATGTAAATGAACATGATAACTGCTACCCGACAGAAAGGGAAGAGTTATCCAATTAGTTACACTCTGCTCTTTCTTTGAAGTTATGGATCGAAGTTGACTATTTATCATTAGCACAACATTTCTAACCACAATTCTGTTCAATTTCTAGGTTCCCTAATGATTCTGCTGGTTTAACCTGCATGTCAGTACCATCTACCAAAGCTCTACAAAGCTCACTCAAGAAGAAAGATAGATCTCCAGGTAGGAATGGGTGCCCTTCAGGAGGTGAACCGGGGCTCCTTCCTGTTAACATTCTTTCATCCGATGCTTCCAGGACTGGTGTGTTTCCTGTGGAAGCTAGAGGAACAAATATGGAGTCACAGAGGCCCCGATCTGGTCGCATTGTACGTGGTATGATGTCTGGCCCAATTCGCACAGTACAGGAGGTAGGTAGTCACTCTGCACTGGTTGCATTTGTTAGTACACGATGGATCAAGTATCAAGGCAAAGTACAGTTGTTTCCAATCCCAAGTCTGTCTGTTGCGAAATGAATTCCATGGAAGTATCATATTAGCTTGCATAGTGGATAGAATAGAGTTGGGATAATGGGGCACATTTTTAAGATGAATTTTGATACTTGTTGGATGCAGAATCTATATGGCTGAAAATAAGAAAGCACAAGGGAAAGAAAACACTGGTGAGAATAGCTTGTCAGCCTGTAGGACAGACAATAGCTCAAGAGATGACGAGGGCATGTTAAAAAGGGTGGTATGTTTATCATGGGTGACTTTAATCTTCATGTAGGTTGTGATAATGAAATCGGCAAAGATTGCTGTTAGGAAGAACTCGGTGTATTTCACAGTTTTCTCGAACAATATGTTGTGAATTCAACTAGGCATTAGACTATTTTTTTGAGTCATGTGTAACGAGCCAGATTTAATAAATGACTTCAGAGTAAAAGGCCTAGAAAACATAACTATAACATGGAATTCATTTCGCAACAGACAGACTTGGGATTGGAAACAACTGTACTAAACTTACATACAGGTAACCACATAGAGACAAGAGTAGAGTTGGCGAGTGTGAACTGGGAAAGGAATTTATCGAAAAGATGATTGAGTAGAATTAGCAGACATTTAAAAAAAAAGTAATTGACTCTCAGCAGTGATTTACCCCAGTGAGGAAGAAGAATTCTAGGAAGGTTAAGCAGAGAAGGTAAGGGTAGTATTGAAAGAAAAAGCATATAATGTGGCAAATATTAGTGCTAAACCAGAGGATTGAGAAAGTTTTACAAGTTGACACAAGAGAGACCGTAAAATTAATAAAGGAAAGCAAATATATAGAACATAGAACATAGAACAGTACAGCACAGAACAGGCCCTTCAGCCCACAATGTTGTGCCGACCATTGATCCTCATGTATGCACCCTCAAATTTCTGTGACCATATACATGTCCAGCAGTCTCTTAAATGACCCCAATGACCTTGCTTCCACAACTGCTGCTGGCAACGCATTCCATGCTCTCACAACTCTCTGCGTAAAGAACCTGCCTCTGACATCCCCTCTATACTTTCCTCCAAACAGCTTAAAACTATGACCCCTCGTGCTAGCCATTTCTGCCCTGGGAAATAGTCTCTGGCTATCAACTCTATCTATGCCTCTCATTATCTTGTATACCTCAATTAGGTCCCCTCTCCTCCTCCTTTTCTCCAATGAAAAGAGACCGAGCTCAGTCAACCTCTCTTCATAAGATAAGCCCTCCAGTCCAGGCAGCATCCTGGTAAACCTCCTCTGAACCCTCTCCAAAGCATCCACATCTTTCCTATAATAGGGCGCCCAGAACTGGATGCAGTATTCCAAGTGCGGTCTAACCAAAGTTTTATAGAGCTGCAACAAGATGTCACGACTCTTAAACTCAATCCCCCTGTTAATGAAAGCCAAAACACCATATGCTTTCTTAACAACCCTAAGTAGAATCATGGCTGATCTGACACTCCTTCACATCCACTTTCCGCACAGCCCTGATTCCTCTACCAATCAAGAATCTATTAATTTTAGACAGAGACTCTGTGGCAAGGAATTCCAAAGAGATTCAACTCTGAGAGAAGAAATTCCACCTCATCTTAGTCTTAAATTGGTGTTCCTTTGTTCTGAGACTGTGCCCTCTGGTCCTAGACTCTCTCATGAGGTGAAATATCTTCTCAGTGTTTCCTCAGAGAAGCCCCTTAAGAACTCTGTTTCTTCTAAACAAGAACTCTATATGTTTCTTCTAAACACCAGTGAGCAGAGTCCCAACCTGTTTTGAGGGCAAACTAATAAGTAAAATAAAAACTGCCTGAGCTTTGTTAAGTATATAAAAAAAGAAGCGAGAAGCCAAAGTGAACATATGGTCCTTGGAGGAGGAGAACTGGGAAATAATAGAGTAATTGAATAAAGTCTTTGGATCCATCTACATCGTAGAGCATACTCGTACCTTTCCAAATATACTAAATAATCAAGGAGCCAAATGTGGGGAGGGAATAAACACAATTACTATTACTAAAGAAAATGCCTCTGACAGAAACTAATAGGTTGGCGTCCTTGGATTTTAAAGGAAGTAGTTATAGACATAGTATATTTCAAGGGTCCTTCGATTCTAGAAAAGTTTCATAGAATTAGAAAACTGCCAATTCTTCAAAAGATGCAGGAGACAAAAGCGGTAACTAAGGGGAAACCATGCCTGTCAAATTTACAAATTTTTTGAAGTTATAAGCAGGATAGATAGTGAAGCAGCAGATGTAGTGTATTTGGACTTTCAGATGGTGTATGACAATGTATCAGACATTTGGCTACTTAATAAGGTAAGAGCCCATGATGTTGGAAGTATCATATTAGCTTGCATAGTGGATAGAATAGAGTTGGGATAATGGGGCACATTTTTAAGATGAATTTTGAATATACTTTACTATCACATACATTCAAAATAGAATGCAGTGAGAAGTGTGCGCTTTTGCTCTTACATAAGCGCCATTCACAGAACAAATAAAGCAAGGTAATTTAAAGAGAGATAGCAAGAACTGCAGTTGCTGGAGTCAGAGATAACACCGCATGGAGCTGGAGGAACACAGCAGGCCAGGCACCATCAGATGAGCAGGAAAGTTGACGTTTCAGGTCAGGACCCTTCTTCATTTTCTGAAGCTCCACACTGTTAACTTAAAGAGAGTTCAACTTTCCTTCTTCACTGCTATATCACGGCTAGAGTCCCGCTCCGGACTTTCTGGCCCATGCTGTGCCACCGAGTGTGTCTGCTTCTGTAATTAGTGCCTCGGAAGGCTACAGTAATTACAATCTTTACTAATGACTTGGATGAGGAAAACAAATATACAATAGCCAAGCTTGCAGATGTCACAAATTTAGGTGGGAAGTCACGTGGTGAGGATGATACAGAGTCTGCAGAAGGATAGAGACCGGTTGGGCAAAAAATTGGCAGATGGAAAGTAATCTGGGTAAATGTGAGGTTATCCACTTTGACAGGAAGATTAAAGGATTAAATATTATTTAAATGGGGAAGGACTGCAAAAAGCTACAGAGAGCGATTTGAGGGTCCTCGTTCATGAAGTATAAATTTCTAGTATCAAAGTTCAGTGGATAATGAGGAAGACAATTGCAATATTGGCTTTTATTTTTCTCCATTTCCTTTGAATTGGTGAGGTTTTAATGCACCCTAAGCCTTAGCACCCTAAGTAGAATCATGGCTGATCTGACACTCCTTCACATCCACTTTCCGCACAGCCCTGATTCCTCTACCAATCAAGAATCTATTAATTTTAGACAGAGACTCTGTGGCAAGGAATTCCAAAGAGATTCAACTCTGAGAGAAGAAATTCCACCTCATCTTAGTCTTAAATTGGTGTTCCTTTGTTCTGAGACTGTGCCCTCTGGTCCTAGACTCTCTCATGAGGTGAAATATCTTCTCAGTGTTTCCTCAGAGAAGCCCCTTAAGAACTCTGTTTCTTCTAAACAAGAACTCTATATGTTTCTTCTAAACACCAGTGAGCAGAGTCCCAACCTGTTTAATCTTTGCTCATAAAATAATCTATCCACAGCAGGGATCAGCCTCGTGAATCTTTTCTGAACTGCCTCCAGTGAAATAATACCTTTTCTTAGAAAGGGGAATCAAAACTGCTCTCAGTACTCCAGATGAGGTCTCACCAACATTTTCTACAGTAGCAGTAAGACTTCTCTACTTTTATACTCCAACCCCCTTAAAAAAGGCCTACATTCCATTAGCCGTCCTGATTACCTGCTGGACCTGTGTGCTAGCTTTGTGTTTCATGTACAAATATTGCCAAGTCCCTTTTGTGTTGTGGCTTTTTGCAGTTTTTCTCCATTTAAATAATATCCTATTGTTTTGTTTCCCCCTTCCAAAATGAACAACTTCACATTTTCCTCAGAACTGAGGGAGGGTCACTCAATATAAAACGTTAACTCTTGATTTCTCTTCACAGATGCTGCCAGACCTGCTGAACTTTTCCAGCAATTTCTATTTTTGTCTCCTTCCCTAAATTGTTTGTATCCTTCTTGCAATCTGCCATAGAATCATACAGCATGGAAACAGACACTTCAGTCCAACCAGTCCATGCTGAACGTAATCCCAAATTCAACTAGTCCCACCTGCCTGTTCCTGCGATGGTTTCCCTCCAAACCTTTCCTATTCATGTACTTACCCAAATGTCTCTTAAGTGTTGTAATTGTACACTCATCCATCACTTCCTCAAAGTTCATTCCATACGTGATACACCCTTTGTGTAAGAAGTTTACCTCTTCTTTGTTTTTTAAATCCCTCTCCTCTCGCCCCCGATTTTGAAATTCTCCATCCGACGGAAAAGACAACTACTACTAATTCTATCTACACCTCTCATTATTTTATAAACTTGTATCAGATCGCCTCTCAACCCTCTTGCTCTGGTAGAAAAAGTCCCAGCCTTTCTTTATAACTGAAATCTTCCGTACCCAGCAACGTCCTGGTAAATCTCTTCTGAATGCTGTCAAGTTTATAGTATCCTTCTTATAACTGGACACAGTATTCCAGAAGAGGCCTCACCAATGTCCCGTACAACCTCAACATAACGTCCCAACTCCTATATTCAAAGGACTGAGCAATAAAGACAAGAATGCCAAATGCCTTTTTAACCACCTTGTATCTATGTGATGCAAATTTTAAAAGAATTACATACCTCAACCCCGCCCCTCTATTCTACAACACTACCCCAGGCCCTACCATTAATTTATAAGGCCTAACCTTGTTTGTTGTACCAAAATACAATACCTCAGATTTATCCATAGTGAATTCCATCTGCCATTTTTCATCCCATTGACCCACCTGATCAAGATCCCTTTGTAATCTTAGAAAACCTTTTCCACTCTCTGCTATACCACCGATTTTGGTATTGTCCACAGACTTACTTAGCATGCCTTCTACATACTTATCCAAATCATATATATAAATGACAAACAAAAGAGGACCCAGAACTGATCCCTCATCCTATCTTTGTATCATCATCAACTTGGCTGCAGTACATTTTTTTCAATAGTATGCATTGTAAACAGTTGTGGTCCCAGCACTGATCCGTGTGGAACCCGAATGGTTACAGGTTGCCATTATTGCCTTCTAGCCACTTACTGTTTCTTGCCCATGAGCCAATTGTTAATCCATACCAATATGACCCCCAAAACCCTGGGGTCTTATGCTTCAACCTTTGTCATAGACATAAACACAGAAACCAATCCATCATTTCAGCCAGCCCATGCTGACCATAATCCCAAATTAAACTAGTCCTACCTGCCTGGGCTTGGCCTTTATCGCTCTAAAGATTTTTTATTCATGATGTGGAGGTGCCAGTGCTGGACTCGGGTGGACAAAGTTAGGAGTCACACAAACCAGGTTATAGACCAACATGTTTATGTGAAATCAAAAGCTTTCAGAGTGCTGCTCCTTTGTCAGGTGAAGTTGGGGGGAAAAAAACAGGCACAGAATTTATAGTCAGCGAGATCAAAAATTCGTACAAGTGGAGTGTCAACAGACTGAATAACAAGACCTGCTGAGCTTTCCCAGCAATTTCTGTTTTGTTTCCTGATTTACAGCATCCAAATAACGAGACTGCATTTGAGCAAAAGTGTCACCTGCTGAATAGCAAGTGAAGGGATGACCTATAATCTGATTAATTGAGGCAGAGAGATAGTTACAGAAAATAAAAATGAAATGGTTTTTGACACGAACCAAGTAGCTAGAAGAACGTGATAACTGTAGGAGACGCATGCCGAGGGTCTAACCAAAGTAACAAGTCATCCAAAACTGTACAAATAAATTTGGGTGGAGAGATGATAACAAGATACCAAGGTGATGGTGTTTAAACAGGATAGTAAGGAGGAGCCACCATCTTACAGAATAGAATGGGCTGCTGCAAAGAAGCATAGCCACAACTGAACAACCAGGAACACTAGACAACCTGCCGATCCACCCATAGAACACATCTGTCAACTCAACAGACTGATTGAGACCTTTGATCCAAACCTACCGAGAACCTTCTGCACTCCTCTTGTGTACTTCTCCCATAAGAGACTACTACTGCCTTCAGAAGATGCACAAAGCCAACACACCTGGATGTCCCATCATATCAGGCAACGGGACCCTGTGTGATACCCTCTCTGACTATGTTGAGGGCATCTTGAAGTCCATTGTACAAAGAGCCCCCAGCATCTGTCTCAACACTTAGAGAAATTCTGCACCCATGGACCAGTCAAACCAGGAACATTCCTCGTCTCAAAGCATGTTTCAGCACTCTATACCAGCATTTCCCCACAATGATGGCATTGCTGCTACAGCCTCAGTACTCATCACCAACAACTGGCAATTTCTAGAAGCCACCCTACAACTCATCCACTTTATCCTTGACCACAGCGTCCTAACCTTCAACAACCAGCACTTAATCCAGACACACACAATAGTCATGGAGACCAAATTTGCACCCCAGTACGCCAACATTTTCACGCACAAGGTTGAGCAAGACTTCTTTGCTGCACAAGACCTCCAACCAATGCTATATGCCAGATACATTGACCTTTCTTTTCCTTGGACTCATGGTGAGGAATCACTGAAATGACTACACAATGATATCAACGGGTTTCATCCCACCATCAGACTTACATGGGCTGTGCTTCAGAATGGGTCCCATTCTTGGACGTGTGCATCTCCAGCAAGGATAGACACTTCAGTACCTCACTCTGCCACAAGTCCACAGATAACCTCACGATGCTACATTTCTCTAGCTTCCTCCCTCAACGTGTTAAAGAAACCATCCCTTACGGGTAAGCCCTCCGTATATGCAGGATCTGCTCAGACGAGGACGATCACAATGGACAGCTACAGAAGCTGAAAGACACCCTCATAAGAATGGGATATGATGTTCAACTCATCGAATGCCAGTTCTGACATGCTGCAGTGACCTCGTTGGAAGGCAGACGCAGAACACGACTGATAACCCTTCATCGTCCACTTCTTCCCCAGAGCAGAGAAGCTACGTCATGTTCTTAATGGCCTTCAACTTGTCATCAATGACGATGAATGTCTCGCCAAAATCATCCCTATGCCTCCACTTCTTGCCTTCAAACAACCGCCAAACCTTTATCGGACCATTGTTCGCAGCAAACTGCCCACCCTTCAAGACAATGTCAACCACAACACCGTAAAACCCTGCCACAGCAAACTGCAAGCCATGCCAGATCATTGACATGGACAGTACCATTACACATGGGAATACCACACACTACGTACCTAGCAGATATTCACTCGTGTGACTCGGCCAATATTATCTATCTCGCATGCTGCAGGCAAAGATGTCCTGAGGCACGGTATATTAGTGAGACCATGCAGACGCTATGACAATGGATGAGTGGAGTCAGCTAGTCAGCAATAGCCTCTTCCCAGACAGGGAACACTTCAGCAGTTAAGGACATTTGATTAAGCATTCTCCAGTGTGGCTTTTGAGAGATGCACGTGCACTTTCTGTATCCATGATGATGGCGTCAACTGTGATCTTTGGTTCATGTCGAGGGGTTACACGTGACCATACTGTTCTCTATTTGCAAGGTCTTCCTTACTGTCCTATTGTGACACTATTACCTTGGTAATTTATGATCTCTCTACTTTAATTACTTTGTACAGTTCTGGATTATTCATTACTTTGGTTAGACTCTCAGAGTGTAGCTCTTATACCTAGTGTTTTATTCCAGCCATTTGATTTGTCTCCAGTACCATCTTTCTTTCATTTTTGGAAACTATCTCTCTGCCTCAATTAATCGGATCATAGGTCATCACTTCACTTGCTATTCAGCTGTTGACACTTCACTCACACCCTCTGACATTTTTGATCACCTGCAGAACCTTGTTTTTGAGGCTGTCGACACTCCGTTCACACCACTTGTACGATCTTTTGATCTCTCTGCCTATAAATTCTGCATCTGTGTGCTTTTCACATTCATCAGGTGAAGTGAAGAAACACTCTGAAACCTTGTGGTTTCAAATAAACCTGTCGGACTATAACTTGGTGTTGTGTGAGTTCTGACCATTTGTTATTCATGTACTTATCTAAGTGTGAAGTTGATTCTACACATGAACCACTCCATTTTAAAAAAACAAAAAAATTGCCCCTCATGTTCTTTCTAAATCTTAGTCTACTCACCTTTCACCTTATTTACACCCCTGATGATATTATAAACCTCTATAAGGTCACCTCTCAGCCTCCTATAATTCAGTGAAAAAAGTCCCTCTCTATCCTTATAACTCAAAGCTTCCCTTCCTGGCAATGTCCTGGTTAAATGTCTTCTGAACCCTCTCTAGTTTAATAATATCCTTCCTATAACGCGAAGTTATAACACAGTAGTCCAGAAGAGGCCTCACCAATGTCTTGTACAACTTCATCACAACATCTCAACTACGATACTCAAAGGTCTGAGTGATGAAGGCAAGTCTGCCAAATGCTTTTTAAACCACCCTGACTACATGCAATGCAAACTTGAAGCAATTATGTATCTGCACCTTTTGTGAGGTACCTTGTCAAGTGTCTCTGGAAGTTCAAATACAAGATGTCTACTTGTTTGCTTCTAACCACTCTGGTTGAGACTTCCTCAGAATAAACACTAATAAATTAGTCAGGCACAATTTTCCTTTCATGAAGTCATGAGAGTCTCCTTCATTAGATTATAATTTTTCGAACTTGCTGCAATTACTTCCTGCATTTTTCCAACAACAGATGTAATTACCCGCTTTATGACCCCCTTTTTGAATAGGTCTGCCAGATTAGAGTCTTCTAATCCTCTGGTACTTTTCCAGAATCCAACGATTTTTGGAGAACTATAGCCAGTGTAAAAATGTGTCCAAGAAAGAAACGATCCTTAAGAAATTTCACAACAAACTATAATCACAGTGATCATAGAATCATATGGTACAGAAGAGGCCCTTCAGCCTATCGTGCCTGCACTGACAGAAAACTACTCTAAATCTATCCTAGTCCCACTTTCTTGCATTTGGCCCATAGTCTTAAATGTTGTGACATTTCAAATGCTCATCCAATTTGCAAAGTTCCTTGCCTCAACTATTCCTGCTTCTGTTCATTAGTTTGTGATATGAGATGGGTTAATCCTCACTGTTGAAGAATTCTTCCTCTTAAGGGTTTTACACTTGCCCAACATCCTATAAAATTACTCACGTACTGTATCCCTATGTTATTTTCTGGAAGGGATGATGTATAAAATGAAGTTAATGAGCAAGTTATGTATGATCTTATTGAATGATGCACAAGCTCAAGGGGCAGAAAGGCCTCCTCCTGTTCCTAGCCTTCATTGAAAGACAGCTAAACTTTTCTGTCGTCTCCCTGAAGAGTTGGACCCTCTTGCTTTCTAAACTATTGGGCTGAATTTGAAGGAGTTGTTTCCTGCTGCTTCATTTCCAAGTCTGACCTGATGTTTGAGTGGCCAGCAGCTCCATGAATCATAGTGTCATAGAGTCAGAGAGGCCTCTAGCACGGTGATAAGCCTTTTGGTCCAAACTGGTTCATGTCAACCAAAATGTCCATCCACACTAACCCCATTTCCCTATACTTAGTCTATATCCTTCTAAATCTTTCCTTTCCATGTATTCGTCCGAGTGCCTTTAAAATATTGTTAATGCACCTGCTTTGACCACTTCTGCTGGCAACTCATTCCATATGCATACTATCCTCTGTTTTTTAACAAAAGTTGCCCCTCAGGTTCTCAAGCATTCTTTTCCCTCTTAACTTAAACTGATACCCTCTAGTCCTCGATTCACCAACCTTGAGAAAAAGACTGAGTGTATTCACCCTATCCATGCCTCTTGTGATCTTTTATACAACCATAAGGTCCCCCTTAGTCTCCTACTCTCTTTTTATAAAAAAAAAGTCCTAGCTTGTCCAACCTCTCCCGATAACTCAGTCCCTTGTGTCCTGGCAACATCCTTTGTAAATTTCTTTGTGGTCTTTCCAGTTTAATATCATCCTTGTTATAGCAAGGTGACCAAAACTGAGTGCAATACTCCAAGTGTGGCTTTGCCAATGTCCTTTACAACTGCAACTTAACTTCCCAACTTCAATACTCAATTCCCCAATGAAGGCTAGTGTGCCAAATGTGTTCTTCACTGCCCTGTCTACCTGTTACTCCACTTTCAGAGAACCATGCACCTGAACTCGAAGGTCCCTCTGTTCCACTGCACTCCTTAAAGCCCTACCATTCACCATGAAACTCCTACCTTGATTTGACTTTCTATAATGCAATACGTCACACTTATCTGTATGAAATTCCAATTGCCATTTCTCGGCCCACTTCCCCAGCTGATCAAGATCCTGCTGCAATTTCTGATAACATTCCTCACTGTTCATGATACCGCCTATTTTAGTGTCATCCACAAACTTACTAATCCTGCCTTATACATTCTCATCCAAATTATTGAGATAGATAACAAACAGCATTGATCCCAGCACTGACCCTGGAGGCACACCACTAGTCCGACAAACATCCTCTCACGATTACTCTCTGCTTCCTATCAAGCCAAATATGTATCCGATTTGTCAGCTTTTCCTGGACTCCATGCGATCGAACAGCATACCATGTGGGACCTTATCAAAGGCCTTACTGAAATCCATATAGACTATGTCTACTGCCCTGCCCTTATCAGCCTTCCTGGTCACTTCATCAAAGAACTCTATCAAATTTGTGAGGTATGATCTCCTGCACACAAAGCCATGCTGACCGCTCCTTATCAAACCTTGTCTTTCTAAATGCACGTACGTCTTATCTCTCAGAATCTTCTTAAGTAATTTACCTAACAGAGATGTTAAGCTTACTAGTCAATAATTCCCAGGCTTTTCTTTACAGCCCTTCTTGAATAAGGGCACAACAGTCGCTACCCTCCGGTCTTCCAGGACCTCACCTGTGCCTAATCATGATGCAAATATATCAGACAGGGCTCCTGCAATTTCTTCGCTAGCCTCTTGCATGGTTCTTGGATATATCTGATCAGGACCAGGAGATTTATCCACCTTCATACATTCTAATACTTCCAACACAACTTCTGTAGTGATATGGACTGTCCCCAAGATATCTCCACTAACTTCCCCATGTTCACAAGCCTTCATGTCTCTCTCTGCGGTAAACAGGAGAAATATTTATTGAGGACCTTACACATCTCCTGTGGTTCCACACATGCATTTCCACTTTGGTGCTTGAGGGGTCCTGTTCTCTCTCTCATTATTCTTTTTCCTTTAGGATACTTAAAGAATCTCTTTGGATTTACCCTAATCTTCTCAGCCAAAGCTATCTTGCGACTCCTTTTCAGCCTCCTGATTTCCTTCTTCAGTAAACTCCTGTATCCCCTGTATACCTCCAGGGATTCCCTTGATCCCAGCCTCCTGTTCCTGACCCATGCCTCTTTTTTTCTGGTCTCAAGGCCTCAATATCTTTTGTCATCCAGGGTTTCCTATTCCTGCCAACCTTGCCCTTCACCCTCACAGGAACATATAGACCTTGAACTTTAGCTGTCACACTTTTGAAGGCCTCCCATTTTCCAGAGGTCCCTTTGCCTGCAAACGAACTATTCCAATCAACCCCTGAAAGCACCTGTCTAATTCCATCAAAATTCACCTTGTCCCCAATTTAGAACTTGAACCTGTGGACCAGTTTTGGCCTTCTCCATAACTGTTTTAACATTAATACAACTATGTTCACTGGTCTCAAAGTGCCTCCCCCACTCTCCCCTCAATCACCTGTCCTGCCCTATTTCCCAAAAGTGGTTCGAACTTTGCCCCTTCCCAAGTAGGGCCCTCTGTATACTGCTTGAGGAAACCTGCCTGAAAATGTTTAACAACTTCCACCCCATCTAAGTCCTTAATGCGATGGCAGTCCCAGTCTATGTCAGGAAAATTAAAATCTCCACTATTTCTCCTGCAAGTCTCTGCAATCTCCACGCATGTTTGTTCCTCTAATTCCTGTTGACGATTTGGGCCCTATAGGACAACTCCAATCACATCACCATCCCCTTATTTTTTAGCTCCATCCACAAAGCCTCACTGGATGATCCCTCCATTATTTTATCTCTTGACTACTGATATGATTCTGTCCTTGATCAACTCTTCCCCCTTGCCTCCTTGCTCCACCTCTGTCTGGCCTAAAGCACCTGGACCCTGTCACACTAAACTGTCAGTCCTGTCCTTTCCTTAGCCATTACAGAAGCAAGGCTATAATGTCCCAGTCCCACGTACCTATCCATGTCCCTGAGTTCATTGGCCTTACCTGTCAGCCCTCTTGCATTGAAATAGTTACAGTTTAATTCAGTAAGCATTCCTCACTTCCTGTCCTGTTCCAGACTGACTGTCTCTTCAACTTGCTATTTCTGATTATTGTATCTCCTTCCAGCCTCGCTCTTGCCCCCTTGCTGTGGAGGATTCTCTCCCCCCTCTGCCCCCCAACCCCCCAATCTAGTTCGTAGTCCCAATAGATTCAGGACTAAGTAATGGTCACTGCTGCAACTGCAGTTGGCCCTAGAATCAAGACATCCATTGTGGCTAGATCTGGGAAGTCTGCGGCTTTGGATGGAACATGATCAGGGAATCTTGGAATGGGAGAGTGGCTTGTCTGGAAGGAAAAACCAGTCAGCAAAACTTGCGAATGATACATGTTAATAAAGTGTGAAACTGGATGAACACAGCAGGCCAAGCAGCATCTCAGGAGCACAAAAGCTGACGTTTTGGGCCTAGACCCCTCTCTGATGAAGGGTCTAGGCCTGAAACGTCAGCTTTTGTGCTCCTGAGATGCTGCTTGGCCTGCTGTGTTCATCCAGCTCCACACTTTGTTATCTTGGATTCTCCAGCATCTGCAGTTCCCATTATCTCTGATACATTATCAATGATACATGTTAGCCTGAGTGTCCTGACTACTTTAAAAATGGAGCTCCAGTTTGCCAAGTACATTCATTTTCAAGTATTAACTTTTTTTGCTGGGTTTTAAGAGGGGCTGCTACCAACATGCAGGTGCCACACACAAAAGATGCGCTGTGACACAAAGTTGACTTTGAAAACAGCTTCCTGAATCTGTCACGTCTGTCCACACCAGGTTTATTATGAAGTGGGCAATGTAATATTTGGGTCAGTTGAAGTGTTTGCAAGTTCAGTTGACTGTTAATTGTTTGCAATAATTTCTCCGGTACCTGACAAGCACAGGGAATTGGTGGAAATGGCAAGTGGGGTGCTGATCCCTGCTGTTATAAAGCCCAGCTCAAAGCTTGTCGGGAACATTGTAGGCTAGCCAGTTGACACATTTTATGTGGCTCCCTCTGGCTGAAAACTTGTGTGGGTTGGAGTGATCAAACATAGCTTGTTGTTTCTGTTTTGGATCAGTTTTGAATTCACCCATTCACGGCCAAGCACTCTTTCTGATCCAGACAAGGTGCAGTCACTTATCGTGCTCAATAAGAGACACATTCCTGGGTAAGACAGTTTCACATCGACAGACCAGGTCCACCTTTTATCATCATTTGGTTGCAGAAATCTTACTGAAATTACCATTACGATCCGTTGTGATTTCCTAAGCCTGAAGCTGAAAAAAGGTTTCTATAGGCGTTGGACTGGCAACCTCAGCTGGAGAGGGCATTGGGAAACTTGTGTACAGTAAAGGCTGCACTTCTCAGTTTGGGAATGTGCCAGTATGTTGAAGCAGAATTAGGAGTCTTTTACTTTCCATTTAATTGCTGCTGAACCTAACTTGTTCTAGAGACCCAGATGCCCAATTTAGATGTAATGATTCTCCAAGTGCTAACATTACACATGTTAATGAGCATGTAAAACTCAACTCAAGAATAAAATAACACTCCAAAATCTGATGGGTCATGCAGTGCATACTAACCCTTACAGTCGAGTCGATCTTGCATGCTATGATGTGGGCCTACGATAGACAAGTCCTTGCATGCTGTAATCCAGGACTGGAGATAGAATAACAAATGCATTCTGTATCCTGGGCCTGCACTTGTACTAACCCTTATACTGTTCAACAAGGACCAGAGTTAAAGTAAGTGTTGCACGCCCTAATCCTAGATTAATCTTTTGACTTCTTCCAATGTGTGCAGGATTCTTCCAAAAAGCGTCTGATTAAACGGGCTTCGGGATCTAGCCTGGCTTTACATTCAATAGAGAGCGACATTGATAGTGGCTTCAAAGGCTATTTACGACAGATGGGCACCCCCTGTGAAACTGCTGCCTGTTCTGACTGGCTTCCTGCTGCTGGCACACTGGTGGACAACATTGTAGATGGCACACCCACCCAGGACTACCCACAGAAGAAACCTTCCTGTCTTGTGACAGGCAGCCGCAGCAGTCAGAAATCGCAAGATTTCAGGTGGTACCATGAGGCAGTGGATGACCCTGGTGCAGAGAGGGTACTGGAGCGAGAAAGAGGGCAGGTCCCAAGTGGGCAGGAGAAAAAACTCTCCTCAAACTTTAATGCCAACTTGCCCGAAAAGAGTAAGAAGGTGAAGTTTGCTCCAGATTGCATGAACATTGAGTACGAGGCAAGAGAAAACGATGTTAAGATGGAGGAAGATCTACATTCCAGGTATGTACCCCTGCTTTTATTGCTGTACCTCTTGGTCCATTAACATATCGGTGCAGATTTGATCGATGAGCTGGGGAGGTTTGAAGGTTCAGCACCCTCTTTGTGGTGATCTTCCCTAGGAAACAAATGGATATTGACATGGTCTTGGTTAAGGATAGAAAAAACTGGCAAACAGCTTCTTCTGATCAACCCTATTTTAACCCCTGGCATCTCCTAGAATATGTTTGTCCGCATACTGAATCCAGCTGCTATCCCCACAGCCATATTTGGAATCATATAATTTAGCACTGACCAAGTTACAAAGACTTTTTTTGGGCCTTACCAGCTGGTTCTGGATTGGCAGTAAATGCAACACCTGTACTTTGACTGGATTCAGATCTCTTCTTGATCAATGGATTTTGCTGTTTGTCCATGAATGTCATCTTTAGCTGTTACATATCTTTACTGACCACAGGTGGGCACAGGTTCGAGGTGAGAGGGAGAAAGTCTAGTGGAGAAGTGTGGGGATAATTTTTCACACAGGGTGATGGAAACAGGCATGTTGGCAACAATTAAGGTGTGTCTTGATAGATACCTGAATGGAAGGTGAACAGAGGAATAGTGGGTCTAAATATGGACCAGGATTGGTGCAGGCTTGGTGGGCCAAAAGGCCTGATCCTGTGCTGTATTATGCTGTATTGTATGATATTTATTTGGCTCTGGCAACAGTGCTGAAAGCCTTAATGAAGGCATTGGAGCTATCCAAGAACCATAGGGCCAACGTTTATGTGGGTGGCAGATATGCATTTGGCATTTTACATGACTACATGATAACATGGCCCCAGCGAGGATATATGCCCTTGTCTGGAGGGCACCTACAACATGAGGAACAGATCAGGGATCAAGTGGAAGCAGCATATGTGCCTAT
The DNA here is from genome assembly GCF_030684315.1 of Stegostoma tigrinum. Taxonomy (NCBI): domain Eukaryota; kingdom Metazoa; phylum Chordata; class Chondrichthyes; order Orectolobiformes; family Stegostomatidae; genus Stegostoma; species Stegostoma tigrinum. The sequence goes on along the minus strand of NC_081355.1, from coordinate 152,984,574 downwards.
ACAGGCTGGAGTGATTAAAATTAAGGCCCACAGAAAGATACAAACCACCAGTAACAGGGTAACAATTGTGCAGATAAGGCAGCTAAAGGCCTTACAGAGAAACAAGGCTCCATCCTTGCTTAGTGAGTAATACTTGATTCTGAATCAGAAAAGTCCAGTAAATTGAAGGCCCAGTCTAGATACATGATTGTTTGTTGAACTGGCACAGTACTGAGGGAATTGTCAGAGATGCTGTTGTTAATTGTAATGATAAACAGGAGCTTCCCTCTGCAATGCCTGTCAAAACCCTTCAAGTCTAAACAAAAAGCCCTTGCCAACTTTTTTGATAAAGAACGTGTGTGTCCTGTCAGCCGGATACAAGGCACTATCTGGGTGTGTGAGTGCGTTCGTCCCTCCAGCCTGGGAAAGTGCACTAGAAGTTCAGTATCATCCAGGACAAAGCAGCCTGCTGGTTGCCACCCTATCCACCATCTTCAATGTTCACTCCCTTCAGCACTGATACATGGTGGCAGCATTGCCTACAAGATGCACTAGCTCCTTTGATGTCACTTTCTAGATGTGCAATCTGTACCACGTAGAAGGGTGAAACGCGCAAGTACTTGGGGACACCACCACGTACAAGTTCCCCTCCAAACCATCTGCTATTTTGTGTGTACCTTGGAAATACATTGATATTCTTTCACTTGTGCTGGGTCAAAATCCTGAAACTCCCTCCATAACAGCACTGGGTGTCTCCACACCCCAAATACCACAGCAATTGCAGCTCAGCATCATTGTCTCAAGAACAGTTGACATTTGGGGATAGGTCCTAAATGTTGGCCAAGCCATCAATGGTTACACCCTGTGAAAGACTTAAAGGTTTACTTCTCACTTAAAAACAAATCATCTGCTTGTTTATCCCGTATATGTGAGATCTTATAGTGCATAAATTGGCTGTAATTTATCCCACATAACCATCACAGCACTCTTTAAATGAAACTGAATTGGAGCTGAAGCCCATGGATACTGTGATCAGGATATGTGCTCTTGTGCGATCCAATTTCTTTTTCCTTCCTCAGGAGTTCATTTATTTACTTTCCTTCTAGTTGTTATACATTTGACCAGCATTAAGAGGTTGCTATTTTGGCATAGGTGACATTTAAACAAACTTGTTGTGTCACTCATCATTTTCCATATCATTTTAAAAGGAGGGGATAGTACAAGGTCCAAGGTGCAGGGGATTCAGTGGCATGTGACACTGTGTCAGCAACTTGAAGCTCCACTTTTGTTTACCAAGATTTGCCATGAACCCATTCCAGTTGCTTTTTACTACTGCTATAAAGCTGTGTTATCTAATAGAATTCTGCTCATCAAACCTGTTACCACATTTGCTACCTGTTGTATGCAAAGAATGGGTTGAGTGTTGCAGCAGTCTCCCAGAGGTGAACTGGGATTGAGGAATAGGACTACAGGTGAAAAAATACATTCTCCACTCTGTCAGCAGCTTGGTCACAGAATGTTTTTACTGTAGCAGCACTGAAACACCATACACCATACTGCATCCAGTTGAGCACAACAATGAAAATATTTCAACAGCTTCCACATCCTTCATTGAAGCCACCTTTACCCCCACTCTGTAATGGCTTGATCAACGTTCAGGACCGTTTCTCCTGCAAGATTTTGCTTGTTTTTGTTGTGGTCATGAATTATGTTAATCTGAGACTGGTACCAGGACCTGGTTCTGGTGCAGTGCCATTGGATCTTAATGTCCAGACCTAGTGTGTCATGTCTCCACAAATATCTGGCCCATTTGCCACATGGTGAGTGAGCATGATAGCCAACACTGCTGTCATGGAGCGCACTCACTTATAATTCTTTGTGCAGCCACTTGAGGGAGTGCTGATCACATATATACCAAAACAAAGCAGTTGTGTTAAGAACTACAGGCAGGTTTTGCCTCCCTCGGTTCTGAGGAAGGGTCACTTTAACTCTGATTTTTTTTTCACAGATGCTGTTAGACCAGCTGAGCTTTTCTAGCAGCTTCTGTTTTTGTTGTTCTTCCTCAAATAGGTTTCACTGCTATTTTACTATATTTTAAAGCAACATAATTTTCTTTTGTCTAAGTTAAAGCTTATGTTTGAACTTTCACTGAACAACTGTGCATGATACTCTATAAGGATATGCAGACACTGGAGAAAGTAGAGGAAAGATATTGAAGCTGACAGGTTATGACCATAGAGAAAGAGTGAAATGGCTGCTGCTTTTTTTTTGTTGAGGGGTAACAGCTGATGCCTTTAATGTATGAGGGGTTCATTTGGACAGATCTTTCCATTTATTGGACCCTGGAACTTGGTGGCATTCGTCATAAATGGTTAGTTATAAATCCAAAAGGGAATTCACAAGGAAGTTCTTTAATCAGGGTGCAACCACATTGTTATTCCATTCATCATGATTCTTTGTCAAAGCTAGAAGGGCCATGTAACCCTACTGCAAATAGACCATATGTTACTGGCATTGAGTGTGAGAAAGGGAAATAGCACAAAGAGGAATCCCTGAATTGAGTCCAGAAGACTGTGATCGGTGAAGAGTGACCTGGGAATTATATTTCTTGTCGAAATATCATTTGTATGTTTTACGTGTCGAGGTCATAATGACATTAACAGACTTGTATTCTGATCACGCTGGACTGTATCCATTGTTTGTGGAAGAAGGGAGTAAGTACTACACTCCGAACATTGACTGATGTTTATGTAGCAGTGTTTGACTTGGTAATGCCCAACAGCTTTTTGCTTCAAGTGATGACAGTGCGTGAAATGCTCAACTTCTAACTGTGGACCACCCTGTGATTAAGTTTCCCAGAGCCTGAACCATTAGTTGAACAAACAACTTCATTGCTAGGAGAAGTCAGCAATATCTTTTCACCCCTTAATCTGACCTCTTGTTCATCCATCGTGTTTTTTTGCCTCAAAATTGGCAGTCATGCCTTTAGCTGCCATCTATTCCAAAGCAGCTTTGCACTTCTGACTATCTCGCCTTCCTTAAATCGTTCTGCAAAAGGCTACTATTTCTATGGTGAGCAGCTGCCTTGAACCATTGCGGTCCTTGGGGTGTAGGAAAATCCATGTTGTTGGGAAGGGAGTTCCAGGATTTTACCCAATGACAGTGAAGGCACTGTGATATATTTCCAAGTCAGGATGGTGAGTGGCTTGGAGGAGAGCTTGCAGGTGATGGTGTTCTCTTGTATTTGCTGGCTGAGGCCATGGGTTTGGAAAGTGCTGGTGGGAGAGCCTTGCAGAGTTACGGTAGAGCATCCTGTAGATGCTACATGTTACTGTTACTGAGTGTCGCTGGTGAAGGTAGTGATCATTGTAGATCACCAAACCTTTGTTCATCTGTTCTAACTTTTCATAGCGTGCTATTATATATTTTGTTACTTCCATGAGAGGATAGTACAGAAATATAGGAGCAGGAGTAGGCCATTCAGCATTTGAGCCTGCTTTGTTATTTAATACAATAATGGCTGATCAAATGCTTCAGTGTTTTTACCCATATTATCTCTATAACCTTCTATGTTAGTGTGTTAAAGGTACCAGTTGGATTCAGTTATCTGTTGCCTGTCTCCTCATCTCCTGAACTGTGACTTGTATCTTTATATTAGACAGCTTCTTCTTTGTGTTCCAGTGCACAGATCGAGTTTCTAATATAAAGATACAAGACCAGCTGTGGAAGGAAAGATTTATTTGGCGGGGTGTCAGTGAGGTTGTTAACACTGGATCAAAGAATGAGGTTGTAGAGAGACCTTCAACATGTTGAGAAGAGACCATATGACTATACCTTGAGAAAATAGCTGCAAATCGCAAGACCACGTCAATATGTGAAAACAATCTTTTGAGGTGGAAGGGAGGAAGTGAGCAGCAAGCAATGAGGTGTAGTCTGCAGGGAGGAAATTCCATGTGAGTTCATACCCTTGATCTTGTTGAATGGTGGAATACACTGATCCCTCCTTTTGTCACGTTAGAACATAGGAAATAGTTGGAATTGGCCATTTGACCCCTGGAGCCTGTCTTGTTATTTAACTTGATTGTGGCTGATCTATCTCCCATCTCATTTTCCCAGAGTATCTTCATGTGTCCCTTTGCATCGTTTTTAATATCTAGAAATTTGCCTTTCATATACATACCTTTGTTCATTCAGGTAGGTTGAAATTAAATTGGAAATTGATTTACAGGTCCGGACAAATTCATCCTCCCATATTCCAATCTGGGTTGGGCCAAGCTTGGATTGCGCAGTTGGATTATTTAAGAGTGCATTGCAATTTAATTTAGCCACTGTGTGGCAGTGTAGCTTGTGTGCAACATTAACTGCATTTTTAGTATTGATGACAGAGGCTCACTGAAATGACAGTTGTGTAGATTTCTGCTGGGACTGCATAGGTTATGCTTTGTGGAATCTTTTGGTCCTCAAATTGGAAGACTGACTAGGCTTAGACATTGACTGAATTTTGACATTTCTGTTGTAATCCTGTGTTGTTTATCCTCACAAAGGCATGAGTTAGGATTCCACAAGCCTGACTTGTTCCTAATATCCCTTTTATTATCCTTTTCCCTCAACCACCTCATAACCTATTGTTAAAAAATGACACAGTCTTGGTTCAGTAGCTAACCTTTTAATAAATTCCACACAATGGCGGCCTTTGATCTTATCCATACATCCCCTTATGGGAGACCCTTCATTGATTGGAAACAGTCTGTTTTCATCTGCTCTGCAGCCAGTTTTCATCAGGACTTATTGACTTACTGTTACTGTGATCCGAGTCAGCTATTGAAATGCTCTGCAACTTTGCACAGGATGGTGTGTTGAAAATTCCTAACATTGTAAAGATGAGTTGATAACATAGTTGACATCTCTTCCCTCTCAAGTGCATAAACAAAATGCATCAGCTATCCTAATAGTTAAATAAAGGGCATCACTACAAACCACTAACTCTTGACTGATCATTAGGCTTATCTTTTCAGCTGCACACCACCCACCACGTATCTCAGGGTGCCATAGTTTGTTCAATGTGTTTTCAGTTTTGTTCCTTTTGACTCCCCCTTTGAAACTCTGTAGAAATGGACATGATGCATCTTTGATTCAGTGCTTGCATGCATGCGAACACGTACTTGCAAGAGCACACGTGGACAGACACACCACAACAGTTTTGTTGGGTTTGTTAGTTGGGAGGGTCGTTGTGTAGTGGCCCTGTCACTGGACCAGTGATCCTGGGGTTACTGTTCAGTGGACACTGGTTCAAGTGCTATCACACCAGCTGATGGCATTTAAATTCAATTAATAAGTCTGAAATTGAGAGCTAGTTGGATTATGGCAGATTCTTTCTTGCAATGCGATATCCCTGCCATTCCCCCCCAAAAGAACAGCTTGAGAGCGGCTTGCAAATTCACTGAGGAGTGGTCATCAACACTGCAGTCATCCTCAAACTGTTCATCATTCATATCTTTGCAGGTCAGTTTAGTTTTGGGACAGAGATGACTGAAGTTAAAGTGCTGTCAGAGATGGGAAGGAGTAAGGCCATAATGGGATTTGAAAACAAGTTGGAGAACCCTTAAGTTGCTGGACTGTGTATCGCTATAACTAAAATCAGGGTGATAGACAAACAGGACTTTGTCTGAGTTAGGATGTACATTGGAGAATATGGGATGAATTTAAATTGACAGATTAGATACCGGGCACTAGAACATTGAATAATTAAGTCTAGAGATAAAAACAGGCATACCTGTTGTATAGGATAACAAAGTGTGAAGCTGGATGAACACAGCAGGCCAAGCAGCATCTCAGGAGCACAAAAGCTGACGTTTCGGGCCTGGACCCCTCATCAACCCTCTCTGATGAAGGGTCTAGGCCCGAAACGTAAGCTTTTATGCTCCTGAGATGCTGCTTGGCCTGCTGTGTTCATCCAGTTTCACACTTTGTTATCTTGTATTCTCCAGCATCTGCAGTTCCCATTATCTCTGATACCTGTTGTATAGGACTTTGGTTTGACCACATTTGTAGTACTGTGTACAGTTCTGGTTGCCACATTACCAAAAGGATGTGGATGCTTTGGAGAGGGTGCAGAGGAGGTTCATCAGGATGTTGCCTGGTATGGAGGGTGCTAGCTATGAAGAGAGGTTAAGTAGATTAGGATTATTTACATTAGAAAGACGGAGATTGGTGGGGGGGGACCTGATTGAGGTCTACAAAATCATGAGAGGTATAGACAGGGTGGATAGCAAGAAGCTTTTTCCCAGAGTGTGGGACTCAATTACTAGGGATCACGATTTCAAGGTGAGAGGGGAAAAGTTTAAGGGAGATATGCGTGGAAAGTTCTTTACGCAGGGGGTGGTGGGTGCCTGGAATGCGTTGCCAATGGAGGTGGTAGATGTGGGCACGATAACATCGTTTCAGATATATTTGGACAGGTACATGAATGGGCAGGGAGCAGAGGGATACAGAGCCTTGGAAAATAGATGACGGGTTTAGATAGAGGATCTGGATTGGCGCAGGCTTGGAGGGCCGAAGGGCGTGTTCCTGTGCTGTAATTTTCTTTGTTCTTTGTTCTGATATGACGGACGATATAACCAGGTCCTGTTTGCATTTGATATTTCTACAGGTAGAGGAAAGAATGGTTTAGGATGTAATTGTGGAGTGGAAATATTCATGATTTCATGGATATGTGGTCAGAACATATTTTGGGGTTGAAACAATTCTGTATTCAGTTTACAAAGAGGTATTGGTAATTGTGAGGTTTCTATGGGAGGGATGTGGATAGAAAAGAAAAGGGCAGTAGTGCTTCAAGAATTGATTTTCGTATTCCCTTTCAGAATTGGATATAGTTATGGAGAATTTCTGGAATCTGTGAGTTCGGGGGCTGGGTAGAGAGATTACAACAAATCTTTGTCAGGAGTTATTAACAGTTATGGTGCTCTGGATCATTTCGCAGACAGATGCAGTGTAGCTCTCCATAAGATGATGTGTTTAAATTTCCTGATGTTACTAAGATAAGATAACATCGCTAGCATTCCCCTCCAATTAAAAACTTTAAAAAATGCAGCAAGAATACTGATAGTGGCTTTATAACTTTTAGGACGAATGTTTAGCTGTCTAAATTAATCTTACTTCAGCACATCATGTCTTTTAGATTTGCAATGCCATAGTTATTTCTAATTTACTTTTTTTTAAAACTTGACACGCCTGTGTAGCTGTGCAGAAATGTAAAAGTGTAGTCACACTCAATACATAAATCGTTATTTTAATAATTCAGTGATCTGGATTATAATTCGAGATGAACTTGCACCGGTACATTTTACAAACTAGAATCCTGTTTAAAAAGATGGTATCATTGGAAGGAACAGCCAAGAAGCTGTTACTTAAATACACAGAAGTATAAAAAATAGGAGCAGGAGCAGGCTTTCAGCCCTTCAAGCTTGCTTTGCTAGTCAATAAAAATCATGGCTGATCATCCAACCCTGTTCCCAGTTTCTCCCCATAACCTTTTTTATTCTTTTATTCGTTCATGGGATGAGGGCATTGCTGGCCAGGCAGCATTTATTGCTCATAGGGCAATTAAGAGTCACCCACCTTGTTGTGGGTCTGGAGTCACATGTAGGCCAGACTAGGTAAGGATGGTAGATTTCCTTCCCCAAAAGGCATTAGTGAACCAGATGGGGATTTTTCCCTAACAGTCGACAATGGATTCATGGGCATCATTAGACTCTTAATTCCAGATACTTACTGAATTCAAATTTCTCATCTGTCATAGCAGGATTCGAACCTGGGTCCTCCGAACATTGTCTGGGTCTCTGGATTAACCGTCCAGTGATAATACCACCAAGCCATTGCCTCCACTACGCCTCTCCTTTGATCTCTTAACTCTAAGAATTATATCTAACTCCTTCCTAAAAATATTCAGTGTGTTGACCTCAACTGCTTTCTTTGGAAGAGGATTCCACAGGCTCTGTGCTGTCTGGTTGAAGACATCTCTCCACAAGTCTGTTGTAAATGGCCTTCCCCATATCCTTAAATTGGGACCCCAGGTTCAGTATTCCACAGTCAACGGGAGCATCTATCCTGCGGTTGCCTTGTCTAATTCAGTTAGAATTTAAAAGGTATCAATGAAGATCTCCCTCATCTTAATAAAACAAAGAATTGCGGATGTTGGAGATCTGAAGCAAGCAAAAACAAAAATTGCTGCTGAAACCTGACACGTCTGCAGCATCTGTGGAGAGAAAATGGAGTTAATGTTGAGTCCAGTGTTCCTCCTTTAGAACTAGAAGCAGTTTGGAAAAAGTGGCATTATGCTGATGATGAGGACACCAGTGAGTGGGGGAGAAAGGAGTGAGTGAATAGATGGAGATGGAGCCTAGCAAACGAGAGAGAAAAGGATAAGCACACAGAAGGATTACTGATAACAAGCCAGGGAAGAGAAGAAAACAGGAGATGAAAATGTGTTGGCTGTGCTGAAAGTAACCCATTTCATGACAGTACTTGAGGTTCTAGGCGTAGGTAATAAGCAAGGAAGGAATCTGCAATTGTTAAACTCCGTGTTGAGTCCTGAAGGCTATAAGATGCCTATGCAGAAGATTAAGTGTTACTCTTCTAGCTTGCATTGACTGCAGCACTGCTCAGTGAGAACATGGTGTTGTGTTGAAGTGGCAAACGACCAGAAGCTCAGGTTCATTTTTATGGACAGACTTTAGGTGTTCTGCAAAACGGTCAGCCAGTCCCCATTGCATCTATTCTGAATATGCCACCTTGCATGATGGCACGCAAACATGTTCATCTTATTCTTCAACGGCAGATTTCCTGCTACTATAGTTGACAGAGTCCTTTGCTATGTCTGCCCTCACCCCTCCCGTCTGTGCTGCAACATTGATAGCATCCCAGTTGTCCTCACTTTCCAACCCAACTGCATTTGCATCTAATGAATGATGAGCCACCATATCCACTATCTCCAGCAGGATGCCAGACCTAGGTCCATCTCTGCTCTACTGACAATGCCTCTATACTCCCCCGTGGCACCTTTTCGTGCAATCGCAGAAGGTGCAACAGTTGCTTATTTACCCCTCTGTCTCTGCCTAGGTTCACTACCTAGGTGAAGCAGCAATTTATCTGCATTTCATTCAATATATACAGTGGCTCAGTGGTTAGCCCTGCTGCCTCACAGTGCCATGGACCCAGGTTTGATTCCAGACTTGGGCAACTGTCTATGTTAAGTTTACACATGCTCCCTGTGTCTGCAAGGGTTTCCCCTGGGTGCTCCGGTTTCCTCCCACAGCCCAAAGATGTGCAGGTTAAGTAAATTGGCATGGGAAATACAGGGTAAAAGGGATGGTCTGGGTCTGGGTGGGATGCTGTTTGGAGGGTCAGTATGGACTTGGTTGACTGAATAATCTGCTTCCTCACTAAGGGGTTCTAATTTGTGATTCTGTTCCAACACAAACTGGGTGATTGCTTTGTGGAACACCATTACATCTGTAAAAATGACCCCAACCTTCCAGTTGCATGCTACTTCAACACACCACTGTGTTTTCGTTGCCAACATTTATGAAGTCCAGCAAAACCTGAAACAACCTGGAAGAAAGATGAAGGGTCTAGGCCCGAAACGTCAGCTTTTGTGCTCCTGAGATGCTGCTTGGCCTGCTGTGTTCATCCAGCCTCACATTTTATTATCTTGGATTCTCCAGCATTTGCAGTTCCCATTATCACTGGAAGAAGGATACCTGTTTTGGGTACCTTACAGCCTTCAGGTCTTGACATTATGTTTAACAATTCCAGAGCAAGAATGCCTCCTTCCTTGCCCATTACCTATCATTAGAACCCCAGGAGCTGTAATGAAATGAGTTGCTTTCATGCCAACCCATTTTCTCTCTCGCTGGTCTCTGTCTCTGCCCATCTCTCACTCCTTCCCCCCTTTGTCATCAGCATAAATACCACTTTTTCCTAGTCCCTTCTCGTTCTGAAAAAGGGACACTGGACTCAAAACATTAACTCTGTTTTCTCTCCACAACTGCTGCCAGACTTACTGGTTTCTCCATCACTTTCTGATTTTATTTGTTATTAGTCTTAACCAATCCAATCTATAGTTCACTAAAGCCTTTTTAGGGAAGGCAGTTGCCTCGACTGACCTACATGTAACCCAACACTGTCAGCAATGTGGTTACTGTTCTGTACTCTTTTGAAATAGTCCAACTTGCAACAAACGTCGTGTAGCACGGAAACAGATCTTTTGGTCCAACCAGCCCATGCCAAACATAATCCAAACTAAGCTAGTCCCACCTAACTACTTGCTGGCCTATATCCCCCCAAATCTTTCCTATTCGTATATCCATCCAAATGTGTTTTAAACGTTGTAATTGTACCTGTATCCACTACTTCCTCAGGAAGCTCATTCAATATGTGAACCACACTCTGTGTTTAAAAAAATATATAAATTTCCTCATATCTTTTTTAGCCTCCTCATCTTCAAATTCCCCATCTTGGGGAAAAGACAACTGCCATCAACTCTATCAGGTCACCTTACAATCTTCCACTCACCAGTGAGAAAAGTCCCAGTCTGTCCAGCTTTTCTTTATAACTGAAACCTTCCAGACCCGGCAACGACCTGGTAAATCTCTTACGAACCCTTTCCATCTTGCTAATATCCTGGACACAGTACTCCAGAGGAGGCCTCACCAATGTCCTGTACAACCTCAACGTAACGTCCCAACTCCTATATTCAATGGACTAAGCAATGAAGGCGAGCAATGCCTCTTTAACCAACCTTTCTATGTGTCATGCAACCTTTAAAGAATTATGTACCTGCACCCCTGGGTCTCTCTGTTCTATAACACTACCCAAGGCCCTACCATTAATTGTATAAGCCCTACCCTTGTTTGTTGTACCAAACTGCAATACCTTGTAGTTGTCCAGATTGAAGTCCATCTGCCGTTTTTCAGCCCATTAACCCATTTAATCAAGATTCTTCTGTAATCTTATAAGCACTTCTTGACTATCTACTCTGCCACCAATTTTGGTGTCATCTACAAACTTACTAACCATACCTTCTATATTATTATCTAAATTGTTTATATAAATGACAAACAAAGAGGACCCAGAAATGATCCCTGTGGAACACTGCTGGTCACTGGCCTCCAATCCGAAAAGCAACCCTCCACTATTACGCTCTGCTTCCTGCCATTAAGCCAAGTATGTATCCAATTGGCAAGCTCGCTCTGAATCCCATCTGATCTAACTTTACTAATTAGTCTAACATGTGGGACCTCGTCAAAGGCTTTTCCAAAATCCCAATAAACAACGTCTACTGCTCTGCCATCATCAATTGTTTTGGTAACGTCTTCAAGAAACTCAATCTAAGTTTGTGAGACATGATTTTCCTTGTACAAAACCATACTGACTATTCCTGATCATTTTTTGCCTCTCTAAATACCTGTATGTCCTAAATCACTTCCAACAACCTACCCACAACTGAAGACAGACTCGGAGGATGTCTGTAGTTCCCCGGTTTCTCCTTACTACTTTCTTAAACGAAGGCACGACATTAACTCCTACCAAGATGCCTCACAAGTAAAATTATGAACAAAATTTTGCATCAAGCCTTGAGTGACTTTAAAAAAAAATTTGTAGATGTGTGTATTGTTTGTGGGATAGCAGTTATTGCCCTTCCCCAATCAAGTTAAAATCAAGGCAGAGTAAGAGGCTCCAGTGGAGCTCCTCTGCTCGTCACCTCCTGTTCCTCTTCCTTTTCTTCCCTCATGCTGCAGGTGCCTGCTTTTCCCTTGCACCACAACCCCCCACCCCCCAAACTTCCTACAGTTCCCTACCTGGAGAGAATGGACAACGGAGTCTGACACCAGCCTGGCATGGGACGTCAGTCACAGCTGGAGGGGCTGAGTCCCGGAAGCAAGTCACGGTTGGTGTGGGAGCAGAGTGAGTGAATGCGGGCCGAGCAGCGGCCAAAGCGGAAGCAGAGTGAGGGAGTGTGGGCCAAGCTGCAGAAGTGAGTTGTGGGCCGAGCTGTGGTCAGAGCGGGACTGGAGCAAGCGAGTGAGGGCCGAGCTGCAGAAGCGAGTCACGGGCCAGAGCCCAGATGGGAGCAGAGCAGACATGGTTCAGCAGGAGCAAACGAGTCCTGGACAGATGTCGGCACGTGGAGACAGCAAGGTCTCGTATTCTGAAGCCTGGTGGGCACAGTCTCAGTGAAGAAGGACTATAACTTGAATACATTAAAAATACCTTTAATTACCATTCTGGACTTCTTTTATAGACAAGAGACAATAGGTACAGGAGTAGGCCATTCGGCCCTTCGAGCCAGCACCACCATTCATTACGATCATGGCTGATCATCCAGAATCAGTATACTGTTCCTGCCTTATCCCATAACCCTTGATTCCACTATCTGTAAGAGCTCTGGCCATCTCTTTCTTGAAAGTGTCCAGAGAGTTGGCCTCCACTGCCTTCTGGGGCAGAGCATTCCATATATCCACCACTCTCTGGGTGAAGAAGTTTTTCCTTCAACTCTGTTCTAAATGGCCTACCCCTTATTTTTAAACTGTGTCCTCTGGTTCTGGGCTCACCCATCAGCAGAAACATGCTCCCTGCCTCCAGAGTGCCCAATCCCTTAATAACCTTATACGTCTCAATCAGCTCCGCTCTCATCCTTATAAACTCAAGTGTATACAAACCCAGTTGCTCCAATCTTTCAACATATGATAGTCCTGCCATTCTGGGAATTAACCTCATGAACCTACGCTGCACTCCCTCAAATTTGGAGACCAGAACTGCACATTATACTCCATGTGTGGTCTCACCAGGGCCCTGTACAGCTGCAGAAGGACCTCTTTCTCCTATACTCAATTCCACTTGTTATGAAGGCCAGCATGCCATTAACTTTCTTCACTGCCTGCTGTACCTGCATGCTTGCTTTCATTGACTGATGTACAAGAACACCTAGATCTCGTTGAGCTTCCCCTTTACCTAACTTGACTCCATTTAGATAGTAATCTCCCTTCCTGTTCTTGCCACCAAAGTTGGTAACCTCACATTTATCCACATTAAACTGCATCTGCCATGTATCCGTCCACTCACCTAGCCTGTCCAAGTCACCCTGTATTCTCATAACATCCTCCTCACATTTCACACTGCCACCCAGCTTTGTGTCATCAGCAAATTTGCTAATATTACTTTTAATGCCTTCAGCTCTATCATTAATGTAAATTGTAAACAGCTGCAGTCCCAGCACCGAACCTTTGGTACCCCACTGGTCACTGCCTGCCATTCCGAAAGGGATCCGTTTATCACTGCTGTTTGCTTCCTGTCAGCCAGCCAATTTTCAATCCAACTCAGTATTTTGTCCCCAGTGCCATGTGCCCTCATTTTGCTCACTAATCTCCTATCTGGGACTTTATCAAAGGCTTTCTGAAAGTCCAGGTATACCACATCCACTGGCTCTCCCTTGTCCATCTTCATAGTTACATCCTCAAAAAAATTCCAGAAGATTAGTCAAGCACAATTTCCCCTTCGTAAATCCGTGCTGACTTTGACCTATCCTGTTACTGCTATCCAAATGAGTCGTAATTTCATCTTTTATAATTAACTCCAGCCTCTTTCCCACCACTGACGTCAGGCTAACCAGTCTATAATTCCCTGTTTTCTCTCTCCCTCCTTTCTTGAACATTAGCCACCCTCCAATCCACAGGAACTGATCCTGAATCTGTAGAACATTGAAAAATGATTACCAATGCGCCCACGATTTCTAGAGCACCCTGGGATGCAGACCATCAGGTCCCGGAGACTTATCAGCCTTCAGACCTAGCAGTCTATCCGACACCATTTCCTGCCTAATATAAATACCCTTCAGTTTGTCCATTACCCTGGGTCCTTCAGCCACTATTACATCTGGGAGATTGCTTGTGTCTTCCCTAATGAAGACAGATCCAAAGTACCTATTCAACTCTTGTTCCATTTCCGTGTTCTCCATAATAAATTCACCCGTTTCTGTCTTCAAGGCCCCAATTTTAGCCTTAACCATTTTTTTTTCTTTTCACATACCTAAAAAAGCTTTTACTATCGTCCTTTATATTTTTAGTCAGCTTGCCTTTGTACCTCATTTTTTCTCTGCGTGTTGCCTTTTTAGTTGTCTTCTGTTGCCTTTTAAAAGCTTTCCAGTCCTCCAGCTTCCCGGTCATCTTAGCTGTATTATACTTCTCTTTTATCTTTATACAGTCCTTAACTTCCCCAGTCAGCCACGGCCGCCCCGCCTCCCCTTTGGATCTTTCTTCCTCTTTGGAATGAACTGATCCTGCGCCTTCTACATTATATCCAGAAATACCTGCCGTTGTTGCTCCACTGACATCCCTGCCAGGGTATTGTACCACTGAACTTTGGCCAGCTCCTCCCTCATAGCTCCATAGTTCTCTTTGTTCAACTGCAATACCGACACTTCCGATTCTCCCTTCTCCTTCTCAAATTGCAGATTAAAACTTATCATATTATGGTCACTACCTCCTAATGGCTCCTTTACTTCAAGGTCCCTGAACAAATCTGGTTTGTTGCACAACACCAGATCCAGAATTGCTTTCTCCCTGGTAGGATCCAGTACAAGCTGTTCTAAGAATCCATCTCGGAGACACTCCACAAACTCCCTTTCTTGGGGTCCAGTACCATCCTGATTCTCCCAGTCTATCTGCATGTTGAAATCCCCCATAACAACTATAGTAATACCTTTGTGACAAGCCAATTTCAACTCCTGATTCAGCTTACACCCTACATCCAGACTACTGTTTTGGGGCCTGTAGATAACTCCCATTAGTGTCTTTCTACTCTTAGAATTCCTCAGCTCTATCCATACTGACTCTACATCTCCTGATTCTATGTCCCCCCTCGCAAGGGACTGAATATCATTCCTCACCAACAGGGCTACCCCACCCCCTCTGCCCATCAGTCTGCCCTTTCGATAGCACGTATAGCCTTGAATATTCATTTCCCAGGCCCTGTCCACTTGAAGCCACATCTCATTTATACCCACAACATCATACTTGCCAGTTTCCAACTGAACCTCAAGCTCATCCACCTTATTTCTTATGCTTAGTGCGTTCATATATAATATTTTCAATTCGTTACTCCCCTCACCCTTCCTATCAATCCCTATTTCACTTGGCCATACTGTACGATCCCTTCTTGAGTTTTCTGCTCCGTTGATTCTGTTGTCTTTCTTAACTTCTCTTATTCTCACTTTCCCTTTAACTTGATTCTTAAATTTCCAGTTTGTCCCCTCGCCCCCACTACTTAGTTTAAACACACCTGTGTTGCAGTGGCAAACCTGCCTGCCAGAAAGTTGGTCCCCCACCTATTAAGGTGTTACCGTCCCTCTTGTACAATTTATCCTTACCCCAAAACATACCCCAGTGATCCAAGAATGTAAATCCTTGCTTCTTGCACCAGTTCCTCAGCCACACATTCAAGTCCATTATTTCCCTGTTCCTGCCCTCTCCAGCCCGAGGATCTGGAGGCAAACCGGAGATAACCACCCTGGAAGTCCTGCTTTTCAGCCTTCTTCCGAGTTCTCTGAAGTCCCGCTGTAGAATGTCCCTCTTCTTCCCGACGTCATTTGTGCTGACATGCACCACCACCTCTGGCTCTTCATCTTCGCCCTTGAGGATTCCCTGCAATCTGTCGGTGACGTCCCGGATCCTGGTGCCATCCTAAAATCCCGCCTGTTGCCGCAGAAACCCCTTTCATCCCTCTCACTGTGGAGTCCCCTATTACCACGGCTCTGCCTTTATGCCAATTTTCGACTCGCAGACCTGTCCGTCTGTCGGACTGGCAATGTTGTCTGTCTCGACAGTTTCCAAGAGAGTCAACCTGTTTACGAGAGGTACTTCTCCCGTGGTCTCTTGTGCTTCAATCATCTCTTCCTTCCTCATCGTCATCCCCCTTCTCTCTTCTGGTATCCTTGGTGTAACGACCTCGCTGAAGGTCCTGTCCAGAAAACTCTCGTTTTCTCAGATGAGTCTGAGGTCATCTAGTTCTTTCTTCAGTGCTGCAACATGCTCCTTCAGAAGCTGAATGTGTACACACTTTCCACAGCTATAGGAGCCAGAGGCACCATCAGCGTCCCTGACCTCCCACATCATGCACGCAGCACACTGAGTCAGCTTGGCGGTCATGTCTTCACCCTCTTCACCTTTTAAACTCTGTGTTCCCATGCTCGTCTATTTTTATTTCTACTATTTCAATTCTATAACAACACTTGAAAGTATCTATAACTAGGTACCCAGTACTTAAGATAGCGACAAGAGGCGACCTTACAAACTTTTCACTACGCTCATTCAAGTGCATGTGACTACAAAGGCTATTCTGTTCTATCACTCAAGGGGCAGTTAAAGGTTAATCATGTGGCTGTTGGGCTTAAATCACGTACAGGCCATACGTGTGAAAATGGTGGATTTCCTTCCCTAAATGATGTTTGGGAGCAAATGATATTTTTATAACAGTCAACGATAGTTAATAATCACCATTAGATTTTAATTTTACATTTTAATGAAATTCACGTGCCCCCCCCATCTGTCAAAGTGGCCTTCAAACACATAACCTAAAACATTAGTCTGGAGCTCTGAATTCCCAGTCCAGTACTGGGAATGCTGACCAAAGCCTTGTTTGGAAAGGTAAGCTGAAAGAATACTTTAAAAGAAGAAGTGCTGGAGAGATTCCGAGCAGAAATTCTAGCATTTGGAGCTGAGACAGTTGAAAGCGCACCTGTTGGTGGTGGGCTACGTGAAATTTCAGAGTGATTAATGATAGGCAGTTAATGCTGAATTCATTATTAATGCTCACTTTCCAAGGATGCAGAAAAAATGATCTCCAGTCATTACACAGCTTGACTCCGTGCTTTGTTTCAGAGAGGCCTGTGCTCTTCCCTGATTGTTACCATGCTGCTGCTGTGTCTCAGCATGCCTTTGTAGCTTCAGCATCCTTCCTCTTCCTAGCACAAATTTTGAGATCAGTACAGGACCCCTTCAGGTGTCCTGGTGAGATTGACTAATGCATCATAGACCAGAGTTTGAAGCTGAAATCTTCCTGATCCATGCAGCTCAGCTCTGCACAGGGCGGCTTGGAACAGACAGGGCACACAATGACCAATTCATAACTTCATCTTGCTGAAGTTTGTAAAAAAAAAAATCCTGTAGTTAGTTCTGGCTCCTTTGAAAGAGTAAACTTATTAACCCCATTTGCCTTTGCTCTTTCCTTATAGTCATGGAAAATATTTATTTGTTATTAGTTTCCTTTCAGGCAGTGCATTGGATCATAATGACTCGCTGTGATTTTTATTTTAAGAAAAACATTTACCCCTCAGTTATGGAATGCTTGTTCTTCGACGCTTTGACTCAATTATAGCAGAGTTGAAGGAATTCAGTTATCTCGATGAAGTTGAGGAACTTGGCTTTTGCTCATTGGAAAGTAGAATGTTGAGGGGACATTTACCAGAATTATTTGAAATAAATCATTGAACAAAAACATATTTATAAAGCACCCTTATGATGAAAGCTTCTAAAATGCTACAATATAAGATCGAGTGTGACATGAAGTCACATGATGAGGATTGGGTCAGATGATCAAAGGCATGGTCAAAGAGGTAGCTTTCGAGGAGTATTCTTTGGTTCCTTTGGCAATCAGCTTGGTTATGTCCTCTGACTTCTAGCTGTACAACCACTTGAAACTGCTTCTTCTTATTTGCACTGTAATGATTTTGAATAACTAGCTTGCAGTTTTTTAAAATCAGATCTAAGGAGAGAATCCCACCTCTTCCAATATCCTAATGGACCCGAGGCCCCTTATTGTGGCCACTGTGTTGGTAAACCACCTCTGCACTCTCTCACACTCCCTCCCAGGCTTTGACATCCCCAAAAAATTGATCTCTAACCATTTATTGTAAGTGTGCTATCATTCAACAATTTTCTTTGTATGAAATCCAGATCTTCTGAAAGTATGCCTTAGGAACAATGTTAACATGAGGAAAGTGTATTAATATAAGAATTGGAACACATCTGGTTATGAATTGTTTTTGTAGAGCAATTGTTGCATTCTCCCCTGAGTTTAGTGATACTCTAGGGATCAAAGCATGATTCAGTTCTCTCCCTTTGTTTTATACCACACCACATTACATTGGTCATGTGCCAAAGTGCTCAACACCACTACACTCCTTACACATGTAAGTTTGCTTTAAATAATAACCTATCTTGGAGCCTTTTTTGTGCTTTTTGTATTTGTGACTGACCTGAGACTTGGAGAGGTTAAACTGCATGTGAAAGGCTTGCATGTTTGTGGGAAATTTTACTCCACTTTATTTCAGTTGTGGTATCCCGTTTAATTTAACCCCTCCCCTCCCAAATTTAACATATTCAATCTTTCCTTTGCCACTCCATGTGGCTAGCTCCCTTTTGTAATTTTGCAAAGTTTCTTAGCTCGGGATAGTGAAATCCAGAAAATGCCATTGAGCACTTTGCTATGGAAAATTTGTAAGATGTTTCATTGATTTTGCGCATAAGACAAGCTGGATTTGTGTCCCCACAGTACTTAATTCTTCAAGGAAGAGTTTTGGAAGAGGAGGGAAATATGATCCAATTTGTAATAACAACACTGATTGTACCAAAAAATTATTTTAAATTTGAGCCGAAGTTTAAATATATTGCTCACATTGGAGAAATTAAAAGTGTGAAAGAGATGAAATAAACCGAAGTGATTGTTGGGAAACGCCAAGTTCAGATTTTTAAGAAATAACTAGGTTCAATTAGGATGATGATCCAGGGCTACAAAAGCACCTTTTTCCACTTGGCATATTAGAAAGGTTTGTGTCAAGTATTTTGGTAAGTCTGGGAGTCCCTGTACCTTGTGTTTTGTGAGGAGTGGAATTGGAAGCAATTGTGGGTTATCGAAGGTAGACTGTACGTTTTACAAGTAACCCTCACATTCAGAAGCAGCACCTTTGCTCAACTGGTAACTCTGGCTTCAGCCAGTAGGCAGTCAGAATCAGACCCTTGTTATTTGCTGGAGGGAAAAAAATGACTGCCTCTATCTGCAAGGGTGACACTCGTTTTGACAGTGAGTTACCTGTTTTACCTGAGCCTCGTCTCCTTCCAAGCATGAAGCAATGTACTCTAAAGGGGACAGCCAGCATCTCCACTGCTGCCTTGGCTCTGCTTTGTTTTTACTTTGCCAATCTTGAAACATAGGCTGCAAGGAATCTTTATTGTAAACTGTTACTGGACACATTCTTCCAATGGTCATTCACAATACATGATAGTTTTCGGCACTTTTCCAAAGGGAAATCATTCCTTTATCATTTTGCCTGAACCTGTCATTATGATTGATCTCCAACATCTCTGAAATGTACATTGTGACTAGTGCAATCAATGAATACAGAATATTCAATTGTGCAAAAACTTGCTACATTGTGTGAAGAAGCAGGCCTTCTTCAATACTTCGCAAAAAGCAGTTGAGTCTGTTTGACTTGTTTAGAAATATATTGCAGATAGAGTTATGTATCTCTTCTATATATTGTAGACATAGGAATTCTCAATTAACTGTAGAGCTGAAAAATTTTCTAGCCACTTTTGGTGGTGTTTTTGTTTCTTGAGTTGGAAGGTAGAGATTTGAACCCTACTCTAGAGCTTTCGGACCTTGATCCAGGCTAACCTTTCAGTATACTCATGTGAAAGCTGTAATGTCAGAAATGTCATCTTCCAGAAGAGATGAAAAACCAAATTTCTGTTTTCCTGTTATTAGAGATCCCATGACAGTCTTTTGAAGAAAGTGGAGGTAGTTCTTGTTGGGAATCATTGAGTCACAGTCATACATCACGGAAACAGACCTGCTCTTCTCACAATCTAGTCTGCTGCATTTGCTGCTTCTCTACATTGGGGAAATGAAGTGTAGACTGGGTGATCACTTTGAAGAACACCTACTTTCTGCCCGCAAGAAAGACCCTGCAATTCCAGTTGCCTGCTGCTTTAACATACCATCCTGTTCCTTGGCCAACATCTCCATCTCAGGCTTGCTGTAGTGTTTCATCGCAAGCTGGAAGAACAGCACCTCATTTTCCACTTGGGAACCCAGTAGCCCTCGGAACTCAATGTAGAGTTTGATAATTTTAGGGCCTGATCTTTCCCATGTCGTAGCCTCCTACCCCACACATCAGGCCTCATTATCACATAATCTGCCATTACACACTACCTATTGTTAGCTACTAACAGTGTCCATGAGCAGCTAATCACCCTCCTAGCCATGTGGCTAACAATTCCTTTGTCTGTCGGACTGTTCCTCTCTCTCTTTGGGCTCTACCCCCACCTATCATTTACTCCTTACCCCAACTCCTCACTCTATCTTCTGCATATAAATTTATGTTTTCCTAGCTTCTACCAGTTCTGAGGAAGGGTCACCAGACCTGAAATATTTACTCTGATTTTTCTTCATAGATACTGCCAGACCTGCTGAGCTCTTCCAACAATTTCTATTTTTGTTCCTATTCCTGTACTTAGGATGTAGTACCGGAAGTAATCCCAAGATTACAACTTTTAATCTACTGTCCAACTTTCTAAATTCCTGCAGCATGACCTCATTTAATTTTTAACCCATGTTGTTGCTACCTACGTGTTCCACGTCTACTGGCTGTTCACTCCACGCCTTCTCCAACTCCTCTTCAGAATGCGTGAAGGCCCAACCGCGGTGCCACAAATTCGGTTGTTGCTGCTGTCCGCTGCGAGGCACCCCTCACATGTGCAGACACAGACATGTACACGCACGCACAACATGGAGCCCCCACAGAGCATCTGTCTGAAAGGGGGATGACAAGGAGCTCCACTTCTTGCCCATGCTTTCTAGTCATCCCAATGGTCATCCAACACTTCTCTGCTTGTGTAGCCCTTGTAATGTGACCAGTTTGCTAAATGCGCTCTCTGTAATATTCTTATCATCGCAGAAGCTCCATTGGGAATTCATCTACTGCTTGTGCTGCTCCATGTGGCTAATCAGGGGGAGGTGACAGCCTAGTGCTATTGTCATTGGATTGTTAGTCCAGAGATACAGATAATATTCTGGGATCTGGATTCAAAACCTGCAACGGCCGCTGGTGGAATTTAAGTTTACTAAAGAAAACTGGAATTAAGAATTTAATGATTACCATAAATCCATTATTGATTATCAGGAAAATCCCATCTGGTTCACAACTGTTTTTCAGGGAAGGATACTGCCATCTTTACCTGGTCTGGACTACATGTAACTCCGGACCTGCTGCAATGTGAACCACAATTGCCATTTCAAATCCACAATCTCTACCACTTTGAAGGACAGGAGTAGCAGATGGATGGGACCAATACTGGCAACAGGTTCCATTCTGTGTGCCATCCCATCCTGACTTGGAATTTATTACCATTTCTGCAGCGCCACTGTCTCAAAATCCTGGAACTCCGTTACAGTACTGTGGATATCCTTGCATCCCAGGGATTTCAGCAGTTCAAGAAGGCAACTCAGAAAATTCTTGCCTAGCTAGCAATGTCTATATCTGTGAATGAATTTAACAAAAAGGTAGGCTATAAATAGAAGGTACGTATATAATGACGAAATGTACCCATTTTATATTTGAGTTGCTGAATTGTGATATTGGGTCACTGCATTTAATTTGTCACCTTGCTACTAATATTGCTATTTATTAGTTCTCAACCTCGAGCTCTTGTTAAAGCTTGAATTTTGAGAAGAAAAATGAAAATATTTGAATTCATATTGAAGTTTTCACAACCAGTGGATGTATTGAGGTGATTCAGTACAGACCTGGTAAGGATGGTATTTTCCTTCCCTTGCCACAGAACTGCCTGTCAGTTCCCCATCACAGTCAAGTTCCCTATTACTAAACTGTCTTCTTTACCCTAGCCTGCTGCTCAGTCGGGTCATTTGCAGTGCCACAGACTTGGCTGTTGCTGCTGACCCCTGAGAGGCTATGCCCATCAGTATTCAATGAAGAATACCTATTTGATGTAATCATATCATAGAATCCGTACAGTGTGGAAACAGGCCCTTCGGCAAAACAAGTACGCACTGACCCTCAGAGTGTCCCGCCCAGACCCATTCCCATCCTCCTATAACTCGTCTAATCTATACATCCTTCAACTCTACGGGCATTTTAGCATGGCCAATCTGCCTAGCCTGCACATCTTTGGACTGTGGGAAGAAACCCACGCAGACATGCGGAGAATGTGCAAACTCCACACAGATAGTCACCTGAGGGTAGAATCGAACCTGGGTCCCTGGCACTGTGAGGCAGCAGTGGTAACCACTGAGCCCACCATGCTGCCCGTGAGAGGGGGATGGCCTCAGGGGACTCTTTCGCTACTTGCCCATGCTTTTTAATCTCCCACGTGGTTACCTAACACTTCTCAGCCTGTGGTGCCCTTAATAGCGATGTGACTAGCTTGCTAAATGCGCTATCTTCGATGTTCTTAGTATCATGGAAACTCCATAGGGAGTCCATTCACAGCTGTACCTGCTGCATGAGGCTAACTGGGGGAGATGATGGCCCAGTGGTATTCACAGCAAGTGAAGTACTTGAAGTGTGGTCGCTGTTGATAGAAACATAGCTGCTAACTAAGAACAGTGAGCTGCCACAAACTGCAATTTGATTAAAAACTTGATAACCTGTGTCTCTGACATTAACTGGGAATTAAATATTGACCAGGGAAACAAGGAGAATCTGCTTTTTATTTTTGCAGTAATGTCTTGGGATCTGTTATGTGCGCTTTGGCAGGCACATTATTTAATTGTCTACCATCATTCAAGACTGGAAGTGGCAGGACTGCAGAGCTGGATGTCCATTGGTTATGCATTTGCTTGGTCCTTTTTTATTGCTTGCTGTTGGCAAAGATGAAGTATAGTGTGGGAAAATGCAAACGTGTCCATTTAGGTAGGAAGAATAAAAACAGCATATTATCTAAATGGTTCGAGAGAGCAGCCTGTGAAGTGTACTCGTACTGTTTATTATATTGGACTGCAATATAAATTTAAGCTGATTTCTCACATTTCTGAATCAGTGATTTTTTTGCCCCCCCTTTGAGCAAGAGTGAAATTTTCTATTTTGTTTCTTAGCTTCTTGTTACTGATGTTTTATTACAATGAAGAAAGCAAAGTTGTTTCCAGGGCAATCATGCTATCACTAATTTCCAGGTTTTTGAACGATCCGAACTTCAGTCTGTGCTGCTTCATGCGTTGCCTTGAAGGAAACTTTTCCATGTGGGCATTGTTTAAGTGGGTTTAATTTCTGCACTTGCTGGTCTGTCCTCCTAACCTCTCCTCTCACCTGAAGCATGGTGACTATGGTTAAATCACCACCAGGCTCCTCTCTCTAGAAGCATAGGATCAGGAGTAGGCCATTTGATTCTTTGAGTCTGGTCCGCCTTTCAGTCCAATCATTGCTGAGCGTGGAGCTCAGTAATCTAATCCCATCCTCCCCCATATCCCTCGATCTCTCTGATTGAGAGAAGCAACTCTCTAGTCTGGTAAGATTATGGCGACTTTTGAGAGTTTAGGACGAAACTACTCATTCTCTGTTCATAAGACAAATCCCCCTCATCTCTGGAATCAAATTCGCGAACCTTCTAAGAACTGCCTCCAATACAACTACATTCTTTCTCAAATAAGGGGACCAAAAATGTACTCCAGGTGTGGTCTCACCACTGCTTTGTACAGTTGCAGCAATGCTTGCCTACTTTAACGTTGTACTCCTTTAGCAATAAATGCCAAAATTCCAGTTTCCTTCTTTATAACCTGCACTACCCACATTATAGTCTTCTACTCTTCATGCATGAGGACACTTATATCCGTCTGCACAAAATCACTGTGAAATTTTCCTCCATTTGGAAAATGTTGCCTTTCTGTTTCTCTGATCAAAATGTGTAACCTTGTACTTATCCACGTTAAAATTCATATGCCACATTTTGGCCCCTTGTTTTGTCAGATTTCCAGCATCCATAGTTAGACCGTAAAATGTAAGAGCAGAATTAGGCTATTTGGCCCATCAAATCTGTTCTGCCATTCGATCACAGCTGATATGTTTCTTAACCCCATTGTAACGAATGATCCCCTTACTAATCAAGAGTCTGTCTATCTCCATCTGAGATACACTCGATGACTTACTGTCTATAGCCTGCTGCAGTAGTGAGTTCCACAGATTAGCCACCCTCTGACTGAAGGAATTCCTCCTCACTCAGTTGTAAAGGGCCATGGCTTCATCTGAGGCTATGCCCTTGGGTGCTAGTTTCTCCTATTAGTGGAAACATCTTTGTCATGTCTGCTGTATCCTGGCCTCTCAGTATTCTATAAATTTTAATCTGATCCCCACTGCTCCACCATCCTTCTAAACTCTAGAGTCCTCAATCACTCTTTATATGACAAGCCCTTAATCCTTGGGAATAATTTCGTAAACCTCCTCTGCACCCCCTCCAAGGTCAGCACATCTTTCCTTAGATAGGGGGCCCAAAACTGCTCATTATATTCCAAATGTGGTCTGACCAGATCCTTATACAACATCAGCTGTGCATATCTGCTCTTGTATTCTAGCCCTCTTGAAGTGAATTCTTAACCTTGCAGTTGTCTTCCTAACTGCCAACTGAACCTGTATATTAACATTAAGAAAATCTTGAACTAGCATTCTCAAGTCGCTTAGTACTTCAGATTGCCGAAGCCTTTCCCCATTTAGAAAATAGTCTACACCTCTGTTCTTCCTGTCACAGTGCATAACTCCACACTTTCCCTCATTGTATTCCATCTTCCACCTCTTTGCCCACTTTCCTAGACTATCCATGTCATTCTGCAGTCTTTCTCCTTCCACAATACCACCTGTCTCGCCATCCATCATTGTGTCATCTACAGATTTAACAATAATGTCCTAATTTCCTTCATCCTTTGTTATTGTTCGAGTATTGGGTAGAAGATGACGCTAAAGGCAATGACCTAGTGGTATTATCACTGGACTGTTAACCCAGAGACGTGGGTAATGTTTTGAGGATCTAGGTTCAAATCCTACCACAGTTGATGTATTTGAATTTAATAAAAATCTGGAATTAAGAGTCCATGATGATCATGAGTCCATTGTCGATTGTCAAAAATACTCCATCTGATTTATTAATGCCCATAAGGGAACGAAACCACATTGCTGGGCCTGCTGTGTTCATCCAGCCTCACATTTCATTGTCTCACATCCTTACCTGGTCTGGCCTAAACCTGACTTGAGACCCTCGAGTCACAGTAGGCATCAGCTGTGGTTGGGAGTGGTAAAGCTGGAACGATGGAGAGTGACTTTGCAAACTGGGAGAGAGATTGTTGTTTCAGGTTGTGGGTGGGGTGCAGTCTTTGGGAGTTTGTATTATTCAGAGACTGCAACGAGGCCTTGGAGAAGCTGCAGGTGAGTGGGAGGTGGTTGGCAATGGTGAGCGCCCACCTCCTAGCTCATAGGCATTGCTGAAAAGATGCTTATATGCTAAATTATCCATTCTTGCCTCCCTTCAGCTGTCAAAATTCTTGACTTTTAGAAAACCTGGCCTGCAAACAATAACTTTAACTTTCTGTTTAAATCTGAGACATCAGACTTGCCTGTTCAGGTTATTTTTCCTTCCCAGTCAGCCTGTTGTAAACTGTTAGTGGGTACATTGGATGTGCATTGATTCACCTTTAAGATATTCTGTAACTTTACCCAACCTTCAGCTGTCTTTTTCTTGTCTGCTGCGGGGGGGGGTTTAAGATTTGCCCCTTAGAATTTGGGCTCTCATCCTAGCCTTTATGCTTGTGTGAGAAACCAGGCCTGGCAAAGCAGTGATTGTGACAATTTCTCTATTCCAAGGAAAATTTTTGTACACTTAACGTTGCTCAATTAAACCTGCAGTTGTCAGTATGCAATAGACGGACTAGCTGTGGTTCAATAATTAAAAGCATAAAATGCAAGAAATACTTTTGCACTACATGACTCCCTAATCAGGAGCTGTTCATCAAGTTGAAATTCAATGAATTTGTTAAACCATACAGTTTCCACTGCTTGTGATTTTACACTGCGGCACAATTCGTTTCACTGCTGTAGTTCAGAATGTTAACTGTGTTTGTTTGTTGCTATCGCTGTCACTCTCATTCGCTGTCTCTATTCCCTTTTTGTGCTGCGTTACATGATCTCAGCTGAGGTGATTGCAGTTCATCTTGTTGGTTCTGGGATATGGAGGGGCAAATCCACCAGTGATTTGCACTTTGGAGCATTTACATGTGCTGATAATGCTTGTCCGAACACTTATGTTTGACTGTGATTGTCCTTGAAATCAACAGCCTGCTGACATTCCCTTCACTATTCAGAATAACTGATCACATGGATGGACTGATAACAGTTACGATGACTTTTGGTGCAGACAGAGGGGGTGGAAAAATCCTTTGCAACAATTCTAGTGCAGTGAAGAATGAATCTGCACGTGGCTATAGCTAGTAGGCAGCGATTTAGCCTCTACCTCTGTCCTGCTTTACACAGGCACATTAACGCAATAGATAATCCTGGCTACCTTCACATATAATAACATTTTATTTTTGCTTTCCAGAAAGCCCACAATGTGTTCTCCTGAAAATCAACTGATAGAACGTCTGCAGATAGGTACTGCTTGTAAGACTTTTGAACCCTCTGTAGATCTGAAGTTACTTTTCACATATTTTGGGACACTGTTTTACATGATGTTGCAAGGCTTATGGAGTACATGCTCTTCAACTCTTCACAATAAATTTATGATACCTCGAATACTCATACAAGTATGTTATAAGTTCAAAAATTTGACCTGCAGAAGCACTACTAAATCTGACGAGAAAGGTGATCCCTTAGCAAAGAAACAAAGGAGAAATTGTTTACTTTAAGTTAGTGCATCCTTGTGCAGCTGCCATATCCTTTACAGTGGCCCAAGCTTAGGGACAAGACATCAATTTATACTGTAGTTGGTTTGGAAATTATGCATGGGATAAATTGGAGGGAAAATTAATTAGTTATTTTCAACTCAGTATTTCAGTGCCAATGCAGCAGAAGTAGGTTTTATAAGGAAATCTCAGCTGGTGTTATTACTGAACAAAACAGATTCCACACTGGAATCTGGCTTGATAGATCATGTTTTGGCTTTAACAAAGCAGTCTTTCACTAAAGCACAAAATGTTGCAGGTATGGTTTTAACAATAAAGCAATAGTTTATTATACAAAAAAATTGACATCAAATAGAATAAATTAAACTATTTACATATAACACAGAACGTTTTGAAATAGATGGTAAAATGTAATTCCTGTTAATTGTTGAATTACTCCTTTATAATACTCACCTAGAAAGAATTGCCCTCTGTTTCAAATCTGTTATGCTTAATTTCAACCTGGCTTCTATTCCCTGCATGGAAAAACTGAGAGACTTTTTCATACCACTAAACTTAAGACTTTATTATCTTCATGTAATTCCTTCAGGGGTTCAACCAAATCTGTCTGGTCTGTAGCTTCAAAAGTAAACTCCTTCCACTGAGGTAACCTCTTTCTTAATCGTCTAAACTATCTCCCTTTCTCAGGGTCAACAGTTTTACATATCCAGACTCAGCATAGACTTTGGCCAATGGCCCACATTGAAAATTAAGCTTTTTAATTCCCCAAATTTTGCGTGTTTCTCCTAACTGAAAAGAAAAAAAAAATCCAGAATCTTCTAGCTGAAAGCCAGATGCACCACATTGTGTACTTCATTTGCTAATAAACTCATAATGTAAACAAACCCCAATTACTCTCTAGGAAGTGTTTCCCTCATTCTGTGTTTTGAAATAAATCATTAAGGCTGCAGAAAAACTTGCAAGTTAATCCTTAAACCCTTTCAGATACACTCAGTCAATATGCCACTAGGTCAAAATTATAAAATCCAAAATAATTAATACTAACAATATATACATTTCAAATCTTACATCAGCGTTTCAGGCTGGTACTGAAACTGTTGTGTTCCTCAGTTTGCCTGCTGTTATGATTGAAGTCAAATAAAACAATCTCTCTGAAAACACATGAAGCATCTCAGTTATTTTGGACTACATGGGAAGTGGTCACTCTTTGATCAATGCTCTCGGGTAAAGAGCTGTAACCTGGTAACCTTTTCTGCAGGGTGTAATGCCTTAGTTCTAGTATCTTTTTTTGCATGTCCTTCGGTGTCTCAATCCTTCCTGTAACATGAAGACTAGAACTATGAACATAACGAACAGTCTGGTATTTCTAAGGTTCTAATACACAAGTTTCACAAAACTTCATTGCTTTTCATCTATTTTAAAAACATTGAATGGCTGCCTTAACCTGTGCCACTTCTAGTAATTTGGCTGTTTGTCCCTACAGATTACTCTACTCCTTTACCCCATTTAGGCAGTTGTTTCCTAAAAAATCTGTGGCCTCATTATTCTTCCTACAAAGTGAATAATTTAACATTTATTTATTTGTATTGAAGTTCATTTACAAATTACACACCCATACTGCCTTCTTCTAAATGTGTTAATGGATTCTATTGCTGACATCCTCTCTACTGACTACAAGCATATGAATAAGGAACAAGAACAGGCCATTCAGCCCCTTGAGTCTGTTGTGGCATTCAATAAAATCAAGGCTGACTTGATCCTAACCTGAACTTTACATTTATGCATGTTTCCGACAATCTTTATCCTCTATTAATTAAGAATCTATCCGCTTCTGCTTTAAAAATACTTAAGGAATCTGCGTCCATTGCCTTTTGAAGAATGGAATTCCAAAGACACTCAACTCTGAATTTTAAAAAAAATCCTCATTTCTATATCAAATGGGCAACCCTTTATTTTTAATCTATGTCCCCTCATTCTTAATTCTCCCATTGAGCAAAACATTCTTTCCGCACCCTCCCAGTCAAGTCCTCTCATTATCTTGTATGTTTCATTATGTCACCTCATTCTTATAAACTCCAGAGGATACAGGCTGAGCCTATTTAGTCTTTACTCATAAGACAATCCACTCATTTCAGGTATGAATAAACCTTCTTGGAGCTGCTCCCAACATTTTATGTGCTTTCATAAGTACAGTGATTGGTTATGTACACTATTCCAGATGCAATATAACCAATATCTGGTGTGACTGAAGCGTGATCTCCCTACCCTGCATTCAGTTTCACTTGCAATAAAGTATACATTCTGTTTGCTGTCTTGTACCTGCATGCACTAGGACACCTTACACCTCCAGTTGGTAATATCTGCAGATTTTAAAATTGCATCCTGAAAGCCTCAGTACAGTCATTTACTTAAATGGTGAATAACGGTCTCAGTCCTGATCCTAGGAACACAGATATCACACAATACCAGATCTTGACCATTTCCAAAAAGAGAGAATTAACCATCTCCCCTTCACATTTCAATGCATTACCATTATTGAATCCTCAACTGTAAATATCTGTTTGACCAGAAATTGAATTTGATTAGCCATATAAGCATTATGACTACAAGGTCAGGTCACAATCTGGGTATTTTCTAGCAAGTATCTCACCTCCTGTTTTCCCAATGCCTGTACATCATCTCGGGTGAATGAATCTCCAGTCTCATTCCCTGACAAACCAGCCTGCTTGATTGCCTCTCTGCCTATCGTCTTTGACATTTATTCCCTCCCCACTAGTTTACAGTGTGTACCATAAACATGCAGTGCAGCAACTCTGTACGTTCCATTTGACAGCATCTTCCAAACCTACATTTTCCACCATATAGAAGAACTTGGGTAGTAAGTGTATGGAGTGCAGGTTTCCCATTGCCATGTCTTGCTGTTGCTGGGTCAAGATTCTGGAACTTCCTCCCAAACAGCTCTGAATGTACCTACACACCTTGGACTGCAGTGTTCAAGAAGGTAACTCTCCATCACCTTCTCCAAGATAACTAGGAATGGGTAATAAATGCTGGTCTAGGCAGTGATGACCACACCCCATGTCTGATTTTAGAAAAAAAAATCCTCTTTTTGCTAGCCTGAGTAACTGCCTTTGGCTCTTTTTACTCTTTTGTAAACAGATTGCTATCTATTCCACTCCTGCATCCCCAACTTAATTTTTTTTGTCATTAGTTATGAGTCTGCCTTATCAAAGGACTTTCTGGACTTTTGTTACTTTTAGAAATCTGAAAATATTAGGCCTACTTCATTACCTTTGTCTGCCCAATCCCTTAATATTTCAAAAAAAAATAAGATTAATCAAGTATGATATTCCCTTTTGGATTCTGTGCTGACTACTCCTTATTGTATTTTCAGCCTCTAGATATTTTTCTTTTTCATCTTTGATTAAAGATTCCGTTATCTTTCCAACCACTGACTTTGAGCTATTTGGTGTATAGAACCGGGTCCAGGGAACAATCTCTCTTTCAATGTGTCGAAATCTGAAATCTTATTAGCTACACTCCAGTTCTGAGGCACTGTTCCATTTTCCAATGAATTTGCACGTCTATGTAATATAGCCATGTTAGAGCTTCCTTAGTTGGTTTTTGTATGCCGGAATGTAGTTCATTCAGAGCAGTGGGTATTTTTCTCTCTCGGTTTTTACTATATTTTACAATTATTTCCACCTCCCATCTTTACTGTATGATTTTTAAAAAAATTATGATGTGTTTACCACTTCAATCTCAGTATAAAAACAAGCAAAACTTTTTTTTAGTGTTTATATTATTTTATTGTGATTACATACATGTTTGTCATTACGTATATGTTTATCATATGTATGCCTGAAAAGCCCTGTCCCTGTTTCTTTTTCTCTTGTTATCAACATATCCATAGAATTTGTTGGTGTCTTAACATTCTTACATCATCACTAGTCCTCTTTAATGATTTTGCAGTGATCAGCTCTTTAACAGAGACACTGTTTAATCATTAACTCTGATATATTAATCTTGTATGTTGAAAAGAATTGTTACCTCGGATATTCATTCTTATTGGTATATTTATTTCATCACGTTAAAAGTAGGTCCTTGCCAATTGCATAGAATCATATAAAATTGACAGCATTGATAAAGCTATTGAGCCTAATTTAGCCATGCCAGTATACAGGCAGTTTCTGGTTACCAGGATGTTGATCATTCTATGTTTTGATTCATGGGTTTGCAATTTGTCTGCAAGTGGAATTAATTTCCTGATTCCTGTCCCATTTTTCTATTGCCACATTCTCTGACTTTCATATTTTTTCACTGGATTGAGTGTCACTCTTAAGGTCAGCATTTGTTGCTCGTCCCTAACTGGTAAAATACCTTGAACAGGGTGCAGGCCATCTGGTGTAGGTATCTTCTGTCTTCCTTCCATCCCTTCTCCATTCTTCAGTCTTTTTTCTTTCTCATTCCTCTGCCCTGGACACTAGCAGGGCAATATAATTACCGAATGGAGTTTCTGTTCAAAGTTTCCATTATAAGTATGACTATTGAGTTCATAGAATTGTAGAGATTTGAATTTCTAACTGATACGCTTAAAAAAATTGTGTGAATTTAAATGCGACTGTGTATTCGTTCTTGCCAGTTAGCTCATCCTCTGCACCTGACTTTGATACTCCATTTCACAGCACCACAGGATTGGGGAGTGTGGCGGGGGATGACATGTTCTGTAACTTCACAGCCAGCATTAGTAAAGATCATTTTGAATGGATGTGAATCCATGTGCAGCCTATCTGTGAAGTTGCTGTAATAAATAATACAAAACTATTGATTCTTCCTGCATTTGGTGTTGATGGCCCAGATAGTTGGACACTATTTCTGGTTCTGATTAGATTTAGCAATAGCCCACGTGCCTTTTAGAAGTCTTCTGTGCTGGAGATTCCTGGACCTTCTGTAACCTTTTTCCAGACCTATCCAGGAACCTTCAAACCCAACAGTGAAGATCTGCGCTGAAACCATGATCCTTTTTGCAGAAGTAAATGTCTTGTTCTGTGACTTAAAAGCAAACTTCTGTGAAAAGCTAAGTGCATCATTTCAGTGAGATGGGTAGGGAGTTGTTGTGTCCCATTTGATAGGTGTCAGACCAGCAGTAGGTTCTGTTGCAAAATTCAGCAGGAGCTGGGGAATGTGGAATGGGAGCAGCTGTTTGAGGATAAATCTACATTTGATATGTGGGAGGCTTTTAAAGAGAGGCTAATTACAGTTCAAGGGCAGACATGTTGCTGTGAAGATGAGGGATAGAAAGGGCAGATTAGGGAGCCATAGCTGACAGGTGAAATTGTGGGACTAGCAAAAAGGGAAAAGGAAGCATACATAAAGTCTAGGTGACCGAAAACAGAAGAAGTTTTGGAAGAATATCGGGAAAGTAGGACCAATCTGAAACAAGGAATTAGGAGGGCTAATAGGGGTCATGAAATGTCTTTAGCAAACAGGGTTAAGAAAAATCCCAATACCTTATATTCATACATAAGGAGGGTAACTAGAGAAAGGGTTGGCCCACTCAAGGACAAAGGAGGGAAGTTATGCAAGGAGTCAGAGAAACTGAGTGAGATTCTTAATGAGTACTTCGCTTCGGTATTCACTGAGGAGAGGGACATGATGGATTGTTGAGGTTAGGGATTGATGTTTGATTACTCTAGGTCAAGTCAGCATAAGGAGTTGGTGGGGGGGGAAGTGCTGGGTGTTCTAAAAGGCATTAGGGTGGACAAATCCCCAGGTGCGGATGGGATCTATCCCTGATTACAAGGGAAGTGAGAGAGGAAATAGCTGGGCCTTAACAGATATCTTTGCAGCATCCTTGAGCATGGGTGAGATCCTGGAGGACTGGAGAATTGCTAATGTTGTCTCCTTGTTTAAGAAGGGTAGCAAGGATAAACCAGGTAATTATAGACCGGTGAGCCTGACGTCAGTGGTGGGAAAGCTGCTGGAGAGGATACTGAGGGATAGGATCTATTTACGTTTGGAAGAAAATGGACTTAATAGTGATAGGCAACGTGGTTTTGTGCAGGGAAGGTTATGTCTTACCCACTTGATAGAATTCTTCAAGGAAGTGGCAAAGTTGATAGATGAGGGAAGGGCTGTAGCTGCCATATATATGGACTTCAGTAAGGCATTTGATAAGGTTCCCCATGCTAGGCTGATGGAGAAAGTGAAGTCGCATGGGTCTGGGTGTACTAGCTAGATGGATAGAGAACTGGCTGGCAACAGGAGACAGAGTTGTAGTGGAAGGGAGTTTCTCAAAATGGAGAACTGTGACTAGTGGTGCTCAACAGGGATCTGTGTTGGGACTACTGATGTTTGTGATATATGTAAATGATCAGGAGGAAGGTGTAGATGGTCTGATCAGCAAGTTTGCAGATGACACTAAGATTGGTGGAGTAGCAGATAGTGAAGGGGACTGTCGGAGGATACAGCAGAATATAGAACATAAAACAATACAGTGCAGAACAGGCCCTTCGGCCCTCGATGTTGCACCGACCTGTGAACTAATCTAAGCACATCCCCGTACACTGTCACATCATCATCCATATGCTTATCCAAGGACTGTTTAAATGCCCCTAATGTGGCTGTATTAACTGCATTGGCAGGCAGGGCGTTCCACGGCCTTACCACTCTCTGAGTAAAGCACCTGCCTCTGACATCCGACTTAAATCTATCACCCCTCAATTTGTAGCTATGTCCCCTTGTACAAGCTGAAGTCATCATCCTCGGAAAAAAGACTCTCACTGTCCACCCTATCTAATCCTCTGATCATCTTGTATGTCTCTATAAAATCCCCTCTTAGCCTCCTTCTCTCAAATGAGAACAGACCCAAGTCCCTCAGCCTTTCTTCATAGGGCCTGCGCTCCAGACAAAGCAACATCCTGGTAAATCTCCTCTGTACCTTTTCCAATGCTTCCACATCCTTTCTATAATGGGGCGACCAGAACTGCACACAGTATTCCAAATGAGGCCGCACTAGCGTTTTGTACAGTTGCAGCATGACATCACAGCTCCGGGACTCAATCCCTCTACCAATAAAACCTAACACACCTTAATCCTTTTTAACAGCGCTATCAACCTGGGTGGCAACTTTCAGGGATCTATGTACATGGACGCCAAGATCCCTCTGCACATCTACACTACCAAGAAACTTTCCATTGACCCGGTATTCTGCCTTCCTATTATTCTTCCCAAAGTGAATCACCTCACATTTATCTGCATTGAACTCCACTAGCCACCTTTCAGCCTAGTTCTGCAGTTTATCCAAGTCTCCCTGCAACCTGCAACATTCTTCCAAACTGTCCACCACTCCACCGACTTTAGTGTCATCTGCAAACTTACTAACCCATCCACCGATGCCTGCGTCCAAGTCATTTATAAAAATGACAAATAGCAGTGGTCCCA
The DNA here is from genome assembly GCF_030684315.1 of Stegostoma tigrinum. Taxonomy (NCBI): domain Eukaryota; kingdom Metazoa; phylum Chordata; class Chondrichthyes; order Orectolobiformes; family Stegostomatidae; genus Stegostoma; species Stegostoma tigrinum. The sequence continues at coordinate 152,950,200 of NC_081355.1, read as the reverse complement.
AAACAGATCCTTGAGGCACACCACTAGTAACCGGACTCCAGGCTGAATATTTTCCATCAACCACCACTCATTGCTTTCTTACAGAAAGCCAGTTTCTAATCCAAACTGCTAAATCTCCCTCAATCCCATGCCTCTGTGGAACCTTATCAAAGGCTTTACTGATGTCCGTGTACACCACGTCAACTGCCCTTCCCTCATCCACATGCTTGGTCACCTTCTCAAAAAACTCAGTGAAGTTTGTGAGACACGCCCTGCCCTTGACGAATCCATGCTGACTATCTCCAATCAAATTGTTGCTTGCTATATGATTATATATCCTATCTCTTACAATCCTTTCCAAAACTTTTCCTACATCAGACATACGGCTCACAGGTCTATAATTACCTGGGTCATCCCTACTACCCTTCTTGAACAAAGGCACAACATTTGCAATCTTCCAATCCTCTGGTACTAAACCTGTAGACAATGAGGACTCAAAGATCAAGGCTAAAAGCTCCACCACCACCTCCCTAGCTTGGAATACTGCGTCCAGTTCTGGGCACCCTATTATAGGAAAGATGTGGATGCTTTGGAGAGGGTTCAGAGGAGGTTTACCAGGATGCTGCCTGGACTGGAGGGCTTATCTTATGAAGAGAGGTTGACTGAGCTCGGTCTCTTTTCATTGGAGAAAAGGAGGAGGAGAGGGGACCTAATTGAGGTATACAAGATAATGAGAGGCATAGATAGAGTTGATAGCCAGAGACTATTTCCCAGGGCAGAAATGGCTAGCACGAGGGGTCATAGTTTTAAGCTGGTTGGTGGAAAGTATAGAGGGGATGTCAGAGGCAGGTTCTTTACGCAGAGAGTTGTGAGAGCATGGAATGCGTTGCCAGCAGCAGTTGTGGAAGCAAGGTCATTGGGGTCATTTAAGAGACTGCTGGACATGTATATGGTCACAGAAATTTGAGGGTGCATACATGAGGATCAATGGTCGGCACAACATTGTGGGCTGAAGGGCCTGTTCTGTGCTGTACTGTTCTATGTTCTATGTTCTATGTTCCCAGAGAATCCTGGGAAAAATCCCATCCAGCCCATCACACCTTCTAGAATTGATAACACCTCCGCCTTACTAATCTTAATCCTTTCAATTCTAGTAGCCCGTAACTCAGCCATCTTCTCTACAATATTCTCCTGTTCCTCAGTGAAAACAGATGAGAAATGATCATTTAGCACTTCTCTGATCTCCACAGGATCCACACACAACTTCCCACTTCTGTCTTTGACTGGCCCTATTCCTACCCTAGTCATCCTCTTATTCCTCACACACCTATAGAAAGCTTTAGGGTTCTCCTTTATTCTACCTGCTAATGTCTGCTCATAGATTGGAGAGTTGGGCGGAGAAATGGGAGATGGAGTTCAATCCAAGCAAATGCGAGGTGATGCCTTTTGGAAGATCCAATTCAAGAGCGAACCATGTGGTAAATGGAAAAGCCCTGGATTAGTTAACCATCAAAATTACTGGGCCAATATTGTAGGCTGGAGTGGAGTAAAAGAACATTGAATTGTCGGAGTAGGTGATTGGGTACAATCTTTCCATCTGAGCTTACCCTGAACCACATAGCTTTCACATGATCCTTTTCTCTCTCCTACAGAAATACACTGAAAATGCTTCTTGAGCCCAGTTTATACTGTCTGCTTCAATGCCACATCTCCATTAATTATCAATGACTCATCAAACATTAGAATACCTGTTTATTCTAATGCAGGACCCCGCTCTATTGTCTGATGTAGTCTGTATTCAGTCCTTTATGTTTAGCTATACGAGTTTAAGATTATTTGATGCAGACTGAAGGTTTGTCTGGTTTATTTTGCAGCTGATATTGATGACGATGATTTGGAAGAAGTTGATGAAATTGTACCTGTCAGTTCTCTTCGTAAACACCACATTGACTCTAAGCCTATTGACCTGTCTCTTGCTATAGTAAGTTATTTTGATTACATTCTTATGGTATTTCCATCTGTTAGCTTATCACCAAGAGTTTATGAATGTTTTTTTCATTTGTTCATAGTGTGGCAATAGCAGTTTTATCAAGCTTAACCTCAGTCCAACCTCCACCCATGAGATTTGCCTGTGGAAAACTGATCCACGTTTCTGTTCAAGATCACCCCTCCAGCTGTATATGAAGGGTGTGGTGATATTTGCGAAGTCACGTTCTGACTATATTGCCCATTCCATCTCTCGTAGCCTAAAACGCAATCTGTGTTTTTTTGTAATTTTAACTAGAGGCAGATTGGGAGACTAGAAATCCCTGTGGAGAGTTCAATGTGAAGCCCCCAAGGTGTTAGTAAATTATAGCAAGTAGCCTATCCTTCCTAATCACGTGTGGAATTGGGCAGCTGCCACATGTAATTTTGAGCACTCTGTGCTTTCATGTCCTGTTTGGGAACACTTTTATAACTGGTGGAAAGTGTCAGTAATCCATGTTTGTAGGCTTGATAGTTCTAGGTTTACCAGACTCATTCCTGGGATGACAAGACAGCCACGTGAAAAGAGACTAGGTCAATTGGGACTGTGTGCACTGGAGTTCAAAAGAAGGGAGGGGAATCTTATCAAACCTCCCCCATAAAATACTAGTAGAATTAGATGGTAAATATAGGAAAAATATTCCTGATGACTGGGGAATGTCGTCAGACGTGGAATTCAGGAAGAATTCAATTGAAAAAATCTGGAATGAAGAGTCTAATGTGATCATGAATTCGTTGTTGATTGTTGGAAAAATCCATCTGGTTCACTAATGTCCTTTAGGGAAGGAAATCTGCCATCCTTACCTGATCTGGCATACATTGACTTCAGACTCTCAGCAATGTAGTTGATGCTTATCTGCCCTCTGGAAAATTAGGGATGGGCAATAAATGCTGGCCGAGCCAGAGGTGCCCTCATGCCATGAATGAATAAACAACAAGTCGAGAACCAGTCATTATGGTCTAATGATTCGAGAAATGCCATTTAAAAATGAGATGAGGAGAAATTTCTTCACATAGAGAGTCATGTGTTTTTCTGCCATAGAAGTAGTTTGAGGCCAAAATGTTGAAGGTTCTCAAGGAGTAGTTGGATACGGTTCTTTGGGTTAATGGGCTCAAAAGGTATGGGGAGAAAGCAGGAGCCGGTGCTGACTTGGGCAATCAACTATGATTCCATTGACTAGTGGATTAGATAGAAGTGCCAAAAGGCTTACTGTTCCACCTGTTTTGCTGTGTTCTGTGTTTCTACATAAAGGTTCAGCTGTGAACCATTCAGGCTGTGGACCATGAGCCTTGGAAGACAGATGTTCACTTGGGCTGGAGGTGTCAGCCCTCCTGCACTTTTCATAAACTTTCCACTTGTGCCCTTCATAAACTCATTCAAACTCCAACTCATCTAAAAGTCTGCTGCACATTACTCTCCTTGTGCCTGATAACCCATCTGCCCTGTGATTGTGCACCAAATTGACTCTCCGTTAACCATTGTCTCACTGCAAGGATGTGTGTTTTAAAAGAGGCAATATCCAGGCTTGGGCTGAGAAGTGAGAAGCAACATTTGTGCCACACAAATGCCAGGCAATGACCCCTTCCAGCAAGACAGAATCTAACAATTATCTGTTGACATGCAGTGGGGTTGGCATCACTGAATTCTCCCTCTATCAACATCCTGGATGTGTCCAGGGACCAGGAACTTAACTGGATTAGAAGTCCTTAAGGGGCATGGATAGTGTAAATAGACAAGGTACTTTCCTTGGGGTGGGGAGATCAAAAACTAGAGGGCTTAAGTTTAAGGTGAGAGGGGAAAGATTTAAAAGGGACTTATGGGGCATCTTTTTCACACAGAGGGTGGTGCATGAATGGAATGAGCTGCCAGAGGAAATGTGGAGGCTGGTATAATTACAACAATTAAAAGGCATCTGGATGGGTACAGGGTTAGGAAGGGTTTAGAACAATATGGGCCAAAGGCTGACAAATGGGACTAGATATATCTAGGATATCTGGTCGGCATAGATGAGTTGGACCAAAGGCTTTGTTTCCATGCTCTATACCTTTATGATTTTGACTCTAAATGCAGTGGCTTAAGAGCAGGTCAGTGGTTAGGAATCCAGCAGTGCGCAACTCACCACCTGACTCCTTAAAGCCAAATACCATCTACAGTGCACAAGTCAGGATTGCGATGGAATATTCTCCATTTGCCTGGATGGGTGCAGCTCCAAAAGCACTCAAAGCTCAATACCATCAGGACAAATTAGCCTGCTTGATTGTCGATGTGGTGCCAAACATCCACTCCCTCCACAATTGGTGCTTAGTAACAGCAGTGTGTACTATCTGCAAAAGGCACTGCAGAAATTCACCAAGAGTCCTTAGATAGCAATGTCTCAACTCATGACCACTACCATTTGAAGGACAGAGGCAGCAGATACAAGGGAATGCCACCTCCTGCAAGATCCCCTTCAAGCAACTCATCAGCCTGACTTGGAAATATATTGCCCTTTTTTTCAGTGTTATTGGGTTGACAACCTGGAATTCCCTCCGTAAGGACATTGTGGGTACACCTACAGCGCACTGACTGCACCAGGTCAAGAATGCAGCTCAGTGGCACAGTGGCTCGGTGGTTAGCAGTGTTGCCTCACAGTACCAGTGACCATGGTTAGATTTCACCCTCAGGCAATTGCCTGTGTGGAGTTTGCACATTCTCCCTGTGTCTTAGATAATAGGAACTGCAGATGTTGGAGAATCTGAGATAACAAGGTGTGGCGCTGGATGAACACAGCAGGTCAAGCAGCATCTTAGGAGCAGGAAAGCTGATGTTTCAGGCCTTAGACGCTTCATCAGAAATGCGTTCCTGATGAAGGGTCTAGGCCCGAAATGTCAGCTTTCCTGCTCCTAAGATGCTGCTTGACCTGCTGTGATCATCCAGCTCCACACCTTGTTATCTCCCTGTGTCTGTTTGGGTTTCTGTCTGGTGCTGTGGTTTCCTCCCTCAGTCCAAAGATGAGACATATAAAATAATCAGAGGGTTAGATAGGGTGGATAGGAAGAGCTTTTTTCCTAGAATGGTGACGGCGAGCATGAGGGGGCATAGCTTTAAATTGAGGGGTGAAAGATATTGGACAGATGTCAGAGGTAGTTTCTTTACTCAGAGTAGTAAGGGAGTGGAATGCTTTGCCTGCAACGGTAGTAGATTCGCCAACTTCAAGTAGATTTAAGTCATCATTGGACAAGCATATGGACGTACATGGAATAGTGTAGGTTAGATGGGCTTGAGATCAGTATGACAGGTCGGCACAACGTCGAGGGCCGAAGGGCCTGTACTGTGCTGTAATGTTCTATGTTCTATGTGCAGGTTGGGTGTATTGGTTAAATTGCCCATAGTGTCCAGAGATGTGCAGGTTAGGTGGCATTGCCATGGGAAATGCAGGGTACAGGGATGAGGTAAAGAGAGGTGGTATGTGTTGGGTCAGTGTGGATTCTGTGTGTTGAATGGCCTGCTTCCACACTGTAGTGATTCTATGATCCTATGAATAGGGGTGGGAAATAAACGTTGACCCAGCCAATGATGCTCAGATCCCATGAATTGTTAATAAGCAAAAATTTGCCCCAGCTGCCTGTAAGTGGCAGTGAATCAGAAGGTCAAGAAGGTCTACAGCATGCTTGACTTCATCGGTCGGGCATCGAGTGTAAAAGTCGGCAAGTCATGTTGCAGCTGCATAAGATTTCAGATAGGCCATATTTGGAGTATTTGTGCATTTCTGGTCACTACACTGTAAGAAAGATGCGGAAGGTTTGGAGGGGATGCAAAAGAGGTTTACTAGGATCTTGGCTGGAGTGAATTGGCTACAAGGAGAGATTGGACAAACTTGGATTGTATTCAGTAGAGCATCGGAGGCTGAGGAGCGACCTGATAGAAGTATATAAAATAATGAGAGGAATGGATAGGATTGATAATTGGAGGGGGATAGTTTCGAGGAGATGTGAGACATTTTGTTTTACATAGTAGGTGGTAGGTGCCTGCAGTCTGCTGCTGGGACAGGTGGTAGAAGCAGATATGTTAGCAAAGTTTTTAAAAGGCATTTGAACAGACACCTGATCATGAAGGGAAGAGAAGGATATGGATCGTGTGAAGGCCAAAAGAATTAGTTTAGAATGTCATTGTGGTTGACACAGGCATGATGGGCTGAAGGGCCTGTTACTGTGCTGCACTATTCTGTGATCTTATAGTGCACGAAGGCAGATTGTAAATGTAAGTTGTTGAAATAAACTTGACTGTAAAACAGTTAACAAGTTGGAGTTGAACAAATAGGTAACTTAATACAGATTTTGTATAATGTATCAGAAAAGGTTTTGCTGATCAAGATTACTTGACCTTGGATAGTATACTAACTGAATGAGAATCATTGACCAGGTACCAGATTCAACAGCCATGATCAAGCGTAAGGTGGGTGAGGAGGTACCAGTTCGGCTCCTCTTACATAGGGCCTGATGTCAAATTTGGTTCAGGTACTGGAAGCTAACAGTATGATGCAGGTTAAACATGCATGGGAACAAATGAAATTGAAGTGCTCACTTATCAAAATTTTAAACTTGGAATTAGAAAAATAATCACTGACTTGTTGAGTAAGATAATTTGATTGATTCAGATTAATCTTGAATGTGTATATTTTAGATATTAAATTTCGTAGTTACTTTTTAATCCATTAGAAAAAACGTCTTCCCAATTTGGAAATTTAGCATGTGTTATTAGTCCTTTGATACTTTGCTGAAATAGTCATCCTTCATACCTCATCCTGGATACGATTTTTTAGCCAGTGAAATGACTGCAGGATCTATAAGAGCTAAAGTGCTGTCTCGGTCCAATTCAAGGTATATATACCCCCCATAACTTGCACACTAATAGCCAAATCTTATTTTCCTTCAACTCGTTTGATAGAGGTTTGACTCTGTAGTTGTAAGCAGCTCTCTGACTGGTTATATGTAAGTGTGAAGAGTGAAGCCAATTGATCATGGAAAAAAACGCATCATTCCAGCCTTCCCCAAGATCTACTTTGTGGCAAAATCAGGATTCCTTGCTTTATTCATTTTCATGTTTACTAACTAGAGCACATTGAAATAAAGAGATTTGCCTTAATAAAGAAAGTTCAGATTTGCAGGATATACGCCCAATGAATTGTTATATTTTTAAAAGTCATCACTTATAATTGCATCACGGATTTATCCAATTAATCCCATTTTCCCCTACTCTTGCCCCATAGCCCTGTCAAGCTTCCTTCTTTAAGCAGTTATCTGTTTCTGAGTATGAAACTAATTCAACTGTCATTCAAGATTAATACAACTAACTGCATTTCAGAAAACAAAATGTTGTCTACCCCTGGTTCTTTTGCATAAAACATGTCAACTTGTTACACTGAGGGTAATAGCAGTAAAATGGGATTTGTTGCCCAGATTTACTGCAATAGTGATGTGATCGTACCCAGGTTTATTATTTGTGATATTGATTGCGGAATAATTACTAACTGAGAAGAAATAATCTGTTGTTCTTTAATAGTGCCATGAATCTTGGATGCAGAAGGGGCCTTGATTTAACATCCCCTCTGAAACACTGCATTCCCTTAGCATTTCTTTGTGTGTGACAGCCTAGATGATGAAATGGGGTTTGAACCTGTAACTTCTTGACTGGTTGAGAGTACTATGTACTGAGTCAAAGCTGAAAAAGTGAATTCAGCTTTAATTCCCTGAGACCAGTTTGAAATCAATCAATTGAGTACAATCAGTAGATTTAGGAATTTATTTGACTTTTATTTCTGTGGCAGAAGTAGCACTTGAATATTGAGTGAACACTTTCTGCAGTTCCTATCTCTTTCTGTTGTCCTTTACAAACCATAATATAGTGTTATGTTCAGCCCTGAACAAAGCATTTGCCATGATAGGTGTCTCCAAACTTTATTAAGGTTTCAAATGGAAATGGTATTGCTTTCACAGATGTCAAAATGAGATTAAATCATACTTTAAGTTGTGGAGGATCAATCTGAGTTTTTTTTAATGTTTAATTTAGCCTACGGAAAGCCCATTCTGTAATAGACGTTCTTTGCACTTAGATATCAATACAAGTTTACATTTTGTTGTCGTCATCACAGAACTGTAGCCAGTCCTCCAGCTGTTTCTTTAGCTACTATTTGTTCTCATAGGAACTATGGCACCTCTGGTGATAAGTGTCTGAGAACTTCAGGGGAATTGGGTAAAAGGTGGATTCGAGGAGAGATGAGTCTAGAGAGAGCTCTTAGGAAAATGCAGATTTTGCAAAAGCAGTATTTGTTGATCAGTATTGCTAACAGTACTCTCAGATTCAAAAATTTGGATGTGCAGTTGAAGACTCCAAGCTGACAAATGAATTAGTCCTCTCTGATACTGGGAATTTCTAGGATATTACCTTTTACTTCAGATTTCTTGTATTTTGGGGTAGAGAACATCTGGTAAATGTTTGTAATCCAAATGTGCAGTGACCTGAATTTAGTTAGCTAGGTGGTTTAAAAAGCTTGAAGAACAGCAATTGACTCTTGACGTGCAATGGTAAGACAATGTGACAAAGCTGTCAAAAACACGTGAAACATCCCGACATCTTTAGCTAGAATAGTGGAACATAAAATAATGAAGATTGTATTAAAGATGCCCCATGCTGGTAGTGATTGCTGAAATGTTAGAGAAAGGAAATTAATTAATTAACAATTAGCTGGGCTCAATTTCGCAGCACTTCCATTCACCCCATTACAAGCCTCATTTTTAGGTGCAGTTTTTTTCCTTGTGGACTTCAGTAACGTTCTAAGAGTGTGTTGTAGTTTTAGGTACCCTGTTTGAGAGGAAGCCTGGCCATGTCCTGTCGTCAGCTTATTCCTGCCTCAGTCAGATTAACTAGATATCTGTTTGGCTACTGTTTCCAGCATCCTGCATGTTGTCATAACTAAGAAAGAAATTCACTGCAAGAGGAGGGCTTGAAAATTCCAAAATCAAAGATAATTTTCACAGATTGTTTTGAAATGGTATCCTCTGTTAATTTCGAGTCAGGCATGCTCTATAATGAGTTAATTGTTTGCTGATAGGATCATAGAATGATGTAGATCAGAAAGGAAGTCATTTAGCTCATCATACCTCTTTGAGGTTTTTTCAAAAGAGCTGTTTAGTTTTTTTCCTTGCTTTTACCTGCAAAGGGCCATAGCCCTGCAAGTCATCTTCCTTTGAATATTTACCCAATTCCCTTTTTGAAAATTTAGAAAAGCAGAAACAGAAAATTGATAAAAAAGAGTAGGCCATTCAGCCTTTCAAGCCTCCTGTCATTTGGTATGATCATGGCTGATCATCCAACTTCTTTCCTTGTTCCTGCTTTCCCCCCTTACCCTTTGATCTCTTTGGCCTTTAGAACTGTGCAAAAATCTTCCTTGAATCTAATTCAATTTCCATTCCAAATTGACATAACTTGCTGTGCTTTGAAAAACATATCCACTGTTTACACTGGGGGTAATAGTGATAAAGCAGAATTAGAAGCCAAGACTTCTTTGATATGAATTTACAGTGAGCCTTAATAGGCCAGTTGGCTATCTTTTTTGAAATATTTCATGTTTAAAGTAGGCAAGTGACTTTTTTAAAAACAAGCTTTCTAAGAGAGGCAGCATTTATGATAGACTGAATGGCATCTTCCTTTGCAGTAATCAGTCATTGATTCTATGATTCCGATTTTATTTGCAGCAGTTGAAAAATCTTCTATTTGGGTCCAGCTTTTCGTGTTTTGCTGAGGAATGGAAGATACAGAGTTTCACTTTCAGTGATATACCTGACTTAAGATACGGTATCGTTCAGAAGAAGGTGACTATATTCTGTTCTTGTTCTTGTTGTACAGTACCATAAGAAAAATGCGCAATTTTAAAACTAATATTTCTTCTGTGCTTAAAATTGCTCAGTTTGGATTGAGCTATGTGAAAGCCACAGTGTTTTCTAAACCGTTTCCATTTCTCTGGCACTAGCCTACTCTATAATTTCCACTTCTGGTATGAGTTCAAACTGGAAACCCACTGACCCTGTGATGATTTGACTTTCTCCTACTATGTAATCACCGCCTTCATGAGTTTACTTGCAGGTCTCGTGATAGCCTGATACTAGTTCACCACATAATTTCCACCCTCGGTAAGGGTTCACTTTGGAGAAAAACACAGTTGTCACAACAGTCTGGCATCAGACAACTTGCAATCACCATGGCAGCCTAAATTCACCTCTCTAAAATTACCATTCCCTGCTGCCTTTCCCTGTTTCAGAACATTGCAAAGTACTTTGCGAGGAAAACTGTTTTGATACTTCATGACAATGGTGAGGTGTTAGAGTTAGCATCACTAAAATACAGTTCCAGGATCAGTCTTTCAGCTAATCTGGCATTGCTAGACCCTGACTGGAACACAAAAAAACCCTTTTGAAATTAAGAATTTGTTTCCTTTTTGAACCAATTATTGTTGTCAAAAATGTGAGGCAGTACTGTCAGATAGATACTTGTGAAGTGTGGTCACTGTGAAATGCAGGAAATGTGGCAGCCGGTCTCTCAAATAGTTTAACTGGTTGTTAGTTTCTCTGTTATTTTAGAAATGTTGGTTGAGGAATACATTTTGGCCAAGGTGCCTCCCTTCTATTCTTTAGCTACTGCAATGGAATCTTCATGTCTACCTCAGTAGGCAAATGCTGGTTTCATCGTTCATCTGAAAGGTGACGCCTCCATATCTCTCAGTACTGCACTGGACAACCAGCTTAAGTTGTGTGCTGCAGGATCAATCAGTGATTGAGCCCACCATCTTCTAGAGACCAGGCTGATGTTTCTATAACCCCACAATTTCTAACTCAGTCTCTTTGCTCAAATGTTTTGGGCAAAGGTGATGTAAAGGAGGCTGTTGTTCAGCCCTTTACTTCCGTATCTTTCTGCAGTTCTCTAGTCACTCACAGAGGTATGCTGGCAGGAATACAGGAAACTGCTGACTTCTCTAGCTCATTAAGGCCTTTGCACTTTCTACCCCCTGCTAATTATTTAACAGATATTTCCAACAGCATGATCCCATGGGTGTGCAGCCCTGATCTTTCCTCGGAGATGGAAGTGGATTTTGATAGGCGGTTTCAGATCTAGAGATATAGCAGTTCCTTTGACACTATATCACAGTTTGGGTTCGGTTGGTTTCAGGCGCTACAAAAAGCATTATATTAAAGATTAACTGTTTGGCAGTACAGAAGTTGAGTGTTTTTGAAGCTTTTCATCTTGCCCTCGTTATTTGCAAGAATACCAATATAAAACAACTTTAATACAGAATGAGGTGAATGTGCTGATTGGCAAGTGTACTTTGACAGAGGGGTTGCCATGGGAAATTCATAAGTTGGTGACTGACCACTTCTTGTGAACTGTCCTGATAAATGAAAGATAAAAAGGTTGTGTATTTGAGCAATACACATTAAAGTTTGGTGTGCACATATGCATCTATGAGGGAACATTGGTTGTGCATGATCTCTTTGTTGCATCTCCTAATACATGCCAGATCGTTAGTAGCTGCACTCCTGTGCAAATTGGAACACATCATTTCTAGCACCCTTCACCTTCCCAAACCAAATGTTTATGTTGAATCCAAGTTGTTCCATGGTAGGCTGGTCTGCTCTGTATCAACAACATTGTGAGTGTGGCCTAGAGATAAGGAGACATTAACTGAGTATCTCAGTTGTCTTTGAAACACAAAGTATTATCTTAAACTTCATTTCAACTTTGAGGTCCTGAGAATGAGAGACTATAAGGCTGGGATTTGTTTATGGAAGAAAACCTATTAAAAAGCAATGGAGGCAGACTTGTCACGTAATAGTGCTGTTCTCTGGCAAGACGGGTGGAGGTTTAGGCTGGTGCCATATGAGCATAAACAAATGTAAACTTACTTTCCATCAGAGCTGTGTACTGTTGATTAAGAGGTAACAAGGTGTAGAGCTGGATGAACACAGCAGGCCAAGCAGCATCAGAGGAGCAGGAAGGCTGACGTTTCAGGCCTAGACCTTTCTTTAGAAATGCTGTTGATTAATCTGGCTGGAGCTGGCTGCTAGATTGTGCTAGTTTATAAATATTCCAGATTGGCTGTTTAAACTGTCCTTGGGGTGACTTGAATTTGATTTGTCTTATTCGTAAGAAATGAAATTAAATCAATAGTATGAAATGAAGTAGGGTCAGATGTTGTAGAATCTGTGTGGGTAGAATAGAGGAACCTCAAAGGTAAAATAGCCACAGGTGGAGTTATGTTCAGGCCTCCAAACAGTAGTCACGAGCTGGGACCCGAGATACACCAGAAGATAGCGAAGGTGTGTAAGAAAGGCAAAGTTGCAGTGATCGTGAGGATTTCAATATGCACGTTAACTAGGATAATCAGGTGGATTGCAAGAAAAGGAATTTGTGGAATGTCTACGAGATGGCTTTTTGGAGCAGCTTGTGGTGGAGCCCACTAGGAAACAGGCAATACTGGATTTTGTGCTGTGCAATGAGGCAGACTTGATAAGGGAGCTTAAGATGATGGGACCCTAATGAGGCAGTGACCATAATATGATTGAATTTACTATGAAGTTTAAGAGGGAGAAGATAGAATCAGAGGTAATGGTATTACAGCTGAATAAAGGCAACTACCGAGGCGTGAAGAAGAAGCCTAGCAGGAAAGACAGTGGACCAACAATGGCAGGAGTTTCTGGGAGTTATTCAGGAGACACAACAAAAATTTATCCCGAGGAAAAAGTAGCATACTAAAGGAGAATGAGACAACCATGGCTGACAAGGGAAGTCAGGGATAGCATAAAAGTAAAAGAGAAAGCATATAATGCAGTGAAGGGCAGTGGGAAGCCGGAAGATTGGGAACCTTTCAAAAACCAACAAAAGGCAACAAAACAAAAAATAAGGATGGAGAAGATTAAATATGAAGGTAAGCTTGCCAGTAATATAAAGGAAGACTGTAAGAGTTTGTTCAGATATCTAAAGGTCAAAAGAGAAGCAAAAGTGGACATTGGACCACTGGAAAATGATGCTGGAGAGATAGTAGTAGAAAACGAAGAAATGGCTAAGGAGCTGAATAATTACTTCGCCCCAGTCTTTATTGTAGAAGACACGAGTAATATCCCAAAAATTCAAGAGACACAAGGGGTGGACCTGAATATGGTGGCCATCACCAAGGAGAAGGTGCTGGTAAAACTGAATGACCTGAAGGTGGATTAAGGTGGATAGGTGATGACCAAGTGATATTATTGCGAGACTATTAATCCAGAAACCCAGCTAATGTTCTGGGGACCCAGGTTCGAATCCCATCATGGCAGATGGTGGAATTTGAATTCAATAATTTAAAAAAAAATCTGGAATTTAGAATCTACAGGTCACCATGAAATCCTAGCCGATTGTTGGAAAAACCCATCTTGCTCCCTATTGTCGTTCAGGGAATGTGGTTGATTCTCAGTTGCCCTCTGAAATGGCCTAGCAAGCCACTCAGTTGTACCAGTTGCTACAAAGTCCCAAAGAAATGAAACCAGACGGGTCATCTGGCATTGATCTAGGCACTGGAAAAGACAATGGCAGAAACTGCCCCGTCGATCCTGCAGAGTCGTCCTCACTAAGCCTGGGGCCAGTGCCAAATTTGGAAGAGTTGTCTCACAGACTAGTCAAGCAACAGCCTGATATAGCCATACTCATAGAATCATACCGTACAGACAATGCCCCAGACACCACCATCACCATCCCTGGATATGCCCTGTCCCACTGGCAGGACAGACATAGCAGAAGTGGTGGCACAGTGGTATAGATTCGAGAGGGTGTTGCTCTAGGAGTCCTCAACATTGACTCTGGACCCCATGAAGTCTCATGGCTTCAGGTTAAACATGAGCAAGGAAACCTCCTGCTGATCACCACATACTGTCCTCCCTCAGCTGACAGATCAGTGCTCCTCAGCACTCAGGATAGCAAGGGCACAAAATGTACTCTGGGTGGGGGATTTCAGTGTTTACCAACAAGAATGGCTTGGCAGCAGTATTACTGATGGAGCTGTTTGGATCCTAAAGGACATAGCTGCTAGACTGGGTCTGCGGCAGGTGGTGAGGGAACCAAAAGAGGGAAAAACATACTTGATGTCATCCCTACTAATCTGCCAGCTGTAATTGCATCTGTCCTTGATCGTATCGTTAAGAGTGACCATCGCACAGTCCTTGTAGAGCTGAAGCCCCATCTTCACATTGAGAACAACCTCCATCATGTTGTGTGACACCATCACCGTGCTAAAATGCTAAATGGGACAGACTTTGCAATGATCTAGCAACTCCAGACTGGACCTCCAGGAAGCACTGTGGGCCATCAACAGCAGTAGAATTGTACTCCAACACAATCTGTAACCTCATAGAAGGGTTATGGGGAGAAAGCAGGAGAATGGCCTATGTCTTATAGTCTTGATTTAGGTCCAATCAGCTTTCATCGTTCTGACTCCCAACAGTGGACCTTTTGGCTGAACAAGATCTCTGCCAGTTTTTATGCTCTGCAAGGGTCTCCTCACATTCCACTTACCTGAATTCAACTTTTCAGCATGTCATTTTATTCCATTGAGAAATAGCTTTTGTTTCTTTACTCTCCCCATTGCCGTTCACTTTTGCTTTGCACTGTCATCCTTTCAGTCATTCTAAATTCCCTTGTTCACTTTCCCTTTTCTTCTCCTCCTGTCTCAACTTTATCCTACTTCCACTCTTGCTGAAAATCTGTGACACCTGTAGTTTTTTTCAGTCATCGTGACGGGTCATTGACTTGAAATGTTGTCTCTCCACAGGAGCTTCCTCAATCGCTGAGTTTGTTATTTTCTGGTTTTATTAAAGCTCTCTGTAGTCTGTCTTCATACCCAGATACCAGAACAGTCCTGTTTGTGGGATGTGGTGTAAAAAAAACTCCCAGTTTATGTCAAATCTGGCTATTCAACTGACAGAGTTCTTCGAATGAAATCAACCAATGAAAATCTAGAAGTGACCTTCAATAAACAAAAGGCTTTCTCCTTGCCAGTTTCAGCAAATTTGTGTGTCTAACGTTCTAATTCAATTCTGATTACAGTCTGATTCTGTAATTCACTAAATGACTTCCTGTGATAACATCTTCCCAACTCCCTGGATAAGCAAATGGCATCAGAGAAAAACAATTAGCTAAAAGAAATAGATGGAAGATGCTGTTTGACCCATTGTCAGGATTGGAGTATTGTGTGCAGTTTTGGTTGCCACACTATAGGAAAGATGTGGAGGCTTTGGAGCGGGTGAATAAGAATGTTGCCTGGATTAGAGGGTACTAGCTATATGGCAAGATTGCGCAAACTTGGAGTGGTTTTACGAGAGCATTGGAGGCTGAGGGGTGACCTAAAGTGTCAAATAGTAGTGGCATAAGGGGTTTAAGGTGATATGGGAAAAGTTTAAAGCAGATGTGCGAGGAAAGTATTTTTAAACAGAGGCTGGTAGGTGCCTGGAACATGCTGCCAGAAGAGGTGATAGAAGCAGAAATTATAGCATCGTTTAACAGGCATTTAGACAGACACAGGAACAAGATGACAATAGAGGGATGTGGATCAAGTTCAAGCAGATGGAATTAGTATAGAATAGCATTGTGGTTAGCACAGACATGATGGGCTAAAGGGTCTGTCCATGTGCTGTGCTGTTCCATGAATGCAGCAGTTATGCCCAGCCTTGCAAATGCGCCAAACTTTGCGTTCTTGAAGAATCTGACACTTGTTCAAGATTTTCAGTTGTCTTTCTGTGCATGCTAATGGCTGTTCGAAAAATAAACACTGGCGGCAAAGTCATTTTAGTTATGCACTGCAACAGAGAAGTACTTTACCTTTACCTTTCTGCACAAAACTTTAGATTCACCACAGCCATTGCTCCCATGTCCCCATCATTCAGCTGAATACTCTCAGTGCAACAAACCCTGGAAGGAGAAAATCCAAAATTGAACTTTGTGTATTGACTTTTGTTTTGGCCCATAATTGGAGGATATGGTTTGGTAAATGCTGGTGCCCAATATTGTATTCCACCAACACCCGGGCTGATGGCATTGAATTTTCTTTGCTCTTTTCCAGCTTCTACAAGGAACCTTGTTGTTCATTATATTGTTGTTGTCCCATATTAACTGCTATGCATCTTCCCTGTCCTCTGTACTTTCATTTGTCTAATCTCTGTGCACCATAACGTATACAAGTGCATTCCCTCTTTGGTGCTCGGCTTACTGCTTATTAATCTGTCAAAATAAACAAAGAGCTATCAGAAGAACTCCTCTTAAATTATTGTACAACATTACATTGTGTCATTTGAAATTGCTAAGATGTTGAGTTTAGCTGTCACCAGGTTCCTGACTCCACAGCAGGTTTTCCCATGGTCACAAATTGACTGATATGGCGCAGCTCCCACGGGCTTCATAAATGTACCTGCCTTGACAAAAATAATGATGTAAGAGAATATTGGATTTGCAACAGGCATTTAAGTGGTGACCCCATGTCATTAAGGGGACGCAATGGCCTCGTGGTGTTATTGCTGGACTGTTAAAATTGTGAAACTGCACCCTTCTGTTGGCCTCCCAACTTGTGTTTGCTTAACAGCAGAAAGGGAAAATTCAATCTAAAATTGGAGGCAGTCCATTTGGCTGCAAATGTTCACTGAAAAGTAAGCAGAAATCTGAAGGTGGAAATCAGGGGAAATATGGACCTTTGAGGACTGAGATCAGTTTGTTTTGACTTGGTAAAGATATCATTGGTTAAATGAAGATGAGGTAGAGATCAAATATGAATTAACTGAAAGGCAGAAGAGACTGGAGGGGCTGAATGGCCTTCTCTAGTTCCTAAGTTCAAGTATAGCTTGAGAGAGTAGTTAATAAAGCATACAGTGCCTTACGTTTTATTAGTAGGTATAAAGCGTACAAATACCAGGAGGTTATGTTAAACTTGTATGAGATATTGTTTGGGTTTAGATGTGTTCAGTATGAGGCAGTGTAGGAAAGGTGTATTTAAATAGTTCCATGGATGAGGAATTTCATTTATAAAGGTGGATTGGAGAAGTTAGGACCCTTTATTTCCTTAGAGAAGGTTGGAAGAGATTTGGTTGAGGTATTTAACTCCACGACGTTTTGAGACAGAGCTAGGGAGAAACTGTTTCTAAGAGATAATGGGAACTGCAGATGCTGGAGAATCCGAGATAATAAAGTGTGAAGCTGGATGAACACAGCAGGCCAAGCAGCATCTTAGGAGCACAAGACCTGATGTTTCGGGCCTAGACCCTTCAGCAGAAAAGGGGGATGGGGAGAGGGTTCTGAAATAAATAGGGAGAGAGGTGGATAGAGGAGAAGATAAATGGAGAGGATAAATGGAGCCAATCTACCATCCCCTGAGAAAAAGAACAGGAAATGACATCACCAATGCAGGAAATGACATCACCAACCCAAGGAAACCTAAGCACATAAATAGAAAATGGGACATAACTCCAGCGCTTCGTCGGAGGCTCACTGATGATGTTACCTAGAATCGTGACGAAACATCTGAAAACTAACCTTCCAGCTCAGCGAGCAAACTCACATCCAGGAGAGGATACAAGAGAGTTGCAGTGGGAGAGAGATCCCCTGAGGTTGGTCCGGAGGGAGGAGGGTAACTCCTTTAGGTTAGGAATCCCTGGAAGAGGCTTCGCAGTGAGGCTAAAATTGTACCAGAGATAATGGGAACTGCAGATGCTGGAGAAACTGTTTCTACTTGTGTGATAATCGAGAACAAGAGGACATAGTTTAAATAAGTAGTAAAAGGCATGATGAAAATCTTTTTCGTGCACCAAATGGTTCAAATTTGGAATATATTGCCTGAGTGTATGGTTGAGGCAGGTGAAATCGAGGTATTCGGCAGGGTATTATTAACTGAAAAGGAAGAAGGCGTAGCATGACAGGGAGAAGGCAGAAAATGACATGAAGTGAATTCCTCATTCAGAGAACTGCAGATACAATGGACCGAATGGCATCCTCCTGCCTTGGACACCGTTCTGTGAATCTTACTAAATTCAAACCAGTACGTCAAGAAAATTTTGGCTTAGAATTTCCAGAAAGCATTGTGTAAGCCTAAAAGACGAATATTTTGCAGAAAATAAAATGAATCTGAAAAAGCATTGTGGAATATTTATATTAATTGCTCATGTTTTGTTACTAGGTATTGACTAGAGAGAAATAATTGTGAAAACTGAAAGAACTGTGGATGCTGTAAATTAGAAACAAAAAAGAAATTGCTGGAAAGGCTCAGCAAGTCTGGCAGCATCTGTGGAGAGAAATCAGTTAACCTTTCAGGTCGACCTGATACGTTAACTGATTTCTCTCTACAGATGCTGCGAAACCTGCTGAGCTTTTTGAGCAATTTTTTTTGCACGAGATATAATTTTAATCTGGATTTCATAGAATCATTGAATTCCTATGGTGTGCAAATAGGCCATTCGGTTCAAGTCGACACTGTCTGAAGGGCATCCCAGCCAGACTCATCCCCTACCCTGTCCCTGTAACCCTGCATTTCCCAAGCTGATCCACTGAATCTTCACACCCCTTGACACTGTGGGCAATTTAGCATGGCCAGTCCACCCGACCTGTGCGTCTTTGGATCGTGGGAGGAAACCGAAGCACCTGGACAAAACCCATGCAGACACAGGGAGAATGTACAAACCACACATGCAGTTGCCCGAGATTGGAACTGAACCCGAGTCTCTGGCACTGTGAGGCAGCAGTGCTAACCACTGGTCTTTTCCTGAAAGGTTTTGTTAAAAGAATAGTAGTCATGTCTGGACCAAGATCTGTGTTTCCCTATGAATGAATAGATACAAAAGGGATCTACCGTCTATTTATATCTTTTCTTGTCCTTTAAAAGTTCTTGCTTTTTCCAACTGCAAAATTAACAATTTAAAGTTATCAGCTAATTGACTTGTGCTGAATAAGGAATAGCTTATCTGATTTCTGTAAAACGTTCATACTGTTCCTGGAACCTCAAGTGATGTAAGTGAGATTTAGCTTGCTGTGTTTGATTGACTTTGATTATAATGTGAAACATTCAGGTAACACTGGCATTTGAGAATAATCATCCACTGTCCTTTCGGTAATCAAGGATCTGCAAACTGAAAATTTGTCCAGATATAGATTAAATGTGCTAATTTCTTCCACGTAAAGCACTTTTGGGACATCCTGAGGTCATGAAAGGTGCTATCTCAATACAAGCCTGTCTTTATTTAAAAACTAATTCCATCTGGAGTGTTTTTATGGAGCATGGGCTTTCAGATTAAAGGTTGCTTTGACATCGAAAGGATCTTTGTTCAGAATGAAAGGGCTGTGATAGTTTATATTTGGGCAGACTGATCTGTAATACAGAAGTAGTTAGTGTCATCTTGATTCAGATAACTGCATACAAATTAATTGCTTTGGCCCTGGGATGATGTGGGAGTGTTCCTGGAATGAACTGAATTAGCGACATGCGACCGAGATGACTTGAGGCATAGAATGTTTTCTGGAGGGCTGAAATTTTCTCTTTTATATTGCCCTTAAGGTTTGCCCCACATTGTTATATTTTTTCAATGGAACGAAGCCAAAATGCACACAGCAAAGACCCCAGTCAAATAGCTAGCCTGTAATCAATCAGTGGATCTCAGTTGAAATTACCATTGGCATCTTATCTTGCCTTGGAGAGGGAAAGAATCAACTAGCAGTTTCAACCTGCTCAGTGATTGGTTAAAAACTTCCAGTGCAGAAGATGTGAAGATTGAAGAAATTTATCTTATGGGGCCGGTGCTCTTTGAAAGAGCTGGTCATTTAATCCCATTTGAATCCTTTCGCATAGTCCTGCAGAGCCTTCTGCTTTGAGTGTTAATCCCCTTTTGACTATGTTTCCCTTACTGAAATACAACATCTGACATTTATCTGAAATACCATCTGCCGCTCCTGGGCCCCTTGGTCCATCTGATCAAGGCCCTGTTGTACACTGAGGTAACCTTCTTCACTGTCCACTACACCACCAATTTTCGCGTAATCTACAAACTCACTAACCATACCTCCTGCATTCACATCCAAATCATTTATACAAATGACAAAAAGCAGTGGACCCAGCATCCTTGCCCTTACGCTGGTCACAGGCCTCCAGTCCAAAATACACCCTTCCACCATCACCTGGAAGTATGTCCAGTGGAGTTATTTGGGTGGAACTGAGAAATAAGAAAGGAATGATCACTTTATTAGGATTGTACTATAGGCACTTCAATAGTCAGTGGGAAATTGAGAAGTAAATTTGTAACAAAGTCTCCGACGTCTGTAAGAACAATAGGACCATAATAGTAAGGGATTTTAACTTTCCAAACATAGACTGGGACTGCCATAATTCTAAGGACTTTGATGGAGAGGAATTTGTGTGTACAAGCAAGTATCTTTTTAAATTCAGAATGTGTATGTACCTACTAAAGAAGCAGCAAAACCTGATGTTCTCTTGGAAAACAACACAGGGCAAATACAAAAGGACAGACTTGATCTACAAGTTAAAGTTCTATATTGGAATAAGGGCAATTTTGATGGTATTAGGTAAGAACTTTGTAAAATTGATTGGGTCAATTAATTCACAAGTAAAGGGACAGTTGGAAAGTGGGAGGCCTTCAGAAATGGGATAACGAGAGTCTAGAGGCAGTATGTTCCTGTTAGTGTGAAGGACCAGGTTAAGTCTAGTGAATGCTGGATGACTAGAGAATTTGAGGCTCTGGTCAAGAAAAAGGAGGGAGCTTATATCAGGTATAAATCAGGTATAAACAGTTGGGATCAAGTGAATACCCTGTAATTTAGAAAAAAGTCCTCCAGTCTTTTTTACAGGTACCTTGGATCTTGAATAGCCTGTTGTCTGGATGAACATGTGAACAATGGCTAGCTGAGGAGTTTTTGGGAATGCTGTTAAGACTTTGGAATCTTAAGCACTAAAACATAAGATAACCATTAATGTGATTTATAGCAGCTGCAAAATATCAGTCAGCAAAATTGAAATAAACTGGCTTCAATCAGTTTAATGTAATCAGTTGATGTAAATCAATTTAACATCATCAGCTGTTAAACTATCTGAATCACCGTGAATTATTTAGAGCTAATGCTATGGTGATATTAGATTGTCATTATCAGTTGAGTAAACTGCAACTCAGAGCTGATGTAATGAGCAAACAAAAGTAAATTTGGCAAGAAACTGCTGCAAAATGAACAGATGTATCTAACATAGAATATAGGAACTGCAGATGCCGGAGGATCCGAGATAACAAGGTATACAGCTGGATGAACTGAACAGGCCAAACAGTGTCTTAGAGTGTGAAGGTTCTAGACCCGAAACATCAGCTTTCCTGCTCCTAAGATGCTGCTTCGCCTGCTGTGTTTATCCAACTCTACACCTTGTTATCTCAGATATATCTAACGTTATGATCAAAGTCTTTGAATCTTTTTGGAACTGTGATTTTAAATGCAGATGACTGAAGGCTTCTTGAGGTCTTAATGAACATTTGTATATATTTTGGGGTTTATGAAAGGAGATGAATAAAATAAACCATGACTTTAGTAGAAGCTAGGCTGAGCAATTTTTATTATAATTTGGTTGAAAGCTTTTAAATTCAGTTCAGAAGAGTCCTAACTGATTTGTATCTGAATTTAGTTTCACTCAGAGAAAGAGGTTTGTTCAGAGCAGTTAAGGGAATGAGCTACCTTGGTGAAAAAGTGTAGTTTGTGAAACTTGCAGACCAGGAATGTTAGGTCCGAAATGATTATTCAGCTGTGAGAGTCTAAGATGTCAGTTATGTGGGATTCAAGGAAACAATTCCCGGATCATAGCTCAGGAACAGACAAAACAAAACGATGAAATATCCTGTTTTGATAGGGAAGGCAAGTTTCTTTGACCATTGAGTAACTGCCAGGTGGTATTGGATAGCAGATGGGATTTTGGTTTGCCATGTGGTTTAAAATGATTTAAACTGTTGTATTTCAATAATGTAATAATGGGAACTGCAGATGCTGGAAAATCCAATATAACAAAGTGTGGAGCTTAATGAACACAGCAGGCCAACAGCATCATCAGCACAAAATTGCTCTGATGAAGGGCCTAGGCCCGAAACATCAGCTTTTGTGCTCCTGAGATGCTGCTTGGCCTGCTGTGTTCATCCAGTTCCACACTTTGGTATTTCAATAAAGTGGTTTGTTTTATTTTAGTTTTATTTTTCTTTTCTGTGATAAACTCCAGTTTTATTCATAAAACCTAATTTGCAGCTTTGTGCATTTATGCTGTAGTGAAAGATTTCCATGTTAAAGTAGAAAAAAGCAAAATGCGACCTCTCAAGCCAGGTTTCATAGAACATAGAACATAGAACATAGAACAGTACAGCACAGAACAGGCCCTTCAGCCCACAATGTTGTGCCGACCATTGATCCTCATGGATGCACCCTCAAATTTCTGTGACCATATGCATGTCCAGCAGTCTCTTAAATGACCCCAATGACCTTGCTTCCACAACTGCTGCTGGCAACGCATTCCATGCTCTCACAACTCTCTGCGTAAAGAACCTGCCTCTGACATCCCCTCTATACTTTCCACCAACCAGCTTAAAACTATGACCCCTCGTGCTAGCCATTTCAGCCCTGGGAAATAGTCTCTGGCTATCAACTCTATCTATGCCTCTCATTATCTTGTATACCTCAATTAGGTCCCCTCTCCTCCTCCTTTTCTCCAATGAAAAGAGACCGAGCTCAGTCAACCTCTCTTCATAAGATAAGCCCTCGAGTCCAGGCAATATCCTGGTAAACCTCCTCTGAACCCTCTCCAAAGCATCCACATCTTTCCTATAATAGGGCGCCCAGAACTGGACGCAGTATTCCATTTCATTCTGGGATCTCGGATATCCAGTAATACAGACAGCTGAGATCCCACTTACCTCTTCGCGGTTTTAGCAGCATTAATCTAGAATTCAGATAGTCATGATATAATGTTCATCTCAGCTCTTTGGTGAGATGATCATTTTGACATTGCTGGAGAATGTTGATTGCTAGCAGATCCTGATTACTAGGTCCAGATAACAAGCCCTTATCTACTGTTTCTTGACAATGCCAGTGAGTTACTCAGTAATGTCAGGGGCCACTTGATATTCCTCTATATTGCCACTGCTTACTGTACCTCATTCTGCCGGACTCCTTCTGTATTGCATTGGAGCATCAGCCTGGACTTTGTACTCAAGTCTTTGGGAGTGACCTAAACCCTCTTTTTCAGGTGATCTGTGTTACTTTCTTGAAGAAGAGTGTGGATGTACTCACCGGTGAACCTGACCAATATTCATCAATTTATCAATACCACATGAAACATGTTCTCTGGACTTTATTGCATAAATGTTTGTGGGAACTTAAATTGACTGACATATTTCCTATACTAGAACAGTGCAACTGTACTTCATTCCCAGTATGTATTTGGCTGTGAAAAGCTCTTTGATATGCTTAAGTTATGAAAGATGCTGCATTTATAAATGCAGATTTTCTGTACCTTTCGGTTAAGAAAATTATTAGACAGGAATGCTGCAGTGCTGTGCTACTGTGTCATCTGGTTTACCAATTTGAACAGTTCTGTTATCTTTTCAGGGTGGTCCTTGTGGAGTTCTGGCTGCAATTCAGGCCTGTGTCTTGCAAAAGCTTATCTTTGAGGATGTAGCTAGCAGTAGCAGTGAGGCCATGTAAGTGCGTGTGTGTACATTTTAAACAGGAACATGCATCACATGTAATGCTTAGAAATGTTGGCATTAATGCAGATGTGCAGGTCGTCAAGTAATATACCCCAAATTCATTTATTAAAGCATTAAGAGTTGTGGAATTATGGCCAGGTGTCGATTGCACTGTTTCACTTGAAATGTGAGCTCGTAACCATGCAGTAACTGGCTATGTTTATCTGCCATGTCCAAACTTGAAGGATGGCCAATACAATATGCTGCTTAATTGAAACCTCAAGGGATAAATTACTTCAGGAAGAATGCCAATCAGTATTGTCAATGTAGCCCATGCATGGGATTTCGAAGACAGAATGAATCATTGGCTGGAATGCTCTTGGCTTTCAGTAACATTTTAAAAAAAATTACCTTCATGTAGCCTTTCACATTTCACCCTGTGCATCTGTCTCTGGAATTTCCATCCCAAGCCTCTACATATCACTAGTCTAGTGACCCAGAACCCTGGGCAAATGTTCTGGGAGCACGGATTCAAATCTCAACATGGCAGAAATTTGAAGTCAGACAAAAATCTGGACGCCATTTGGCTAATCTGATGGTGATCCTATAACCACTGTTGGTTGTGCAGGTAAAAAATCTCATCTGGTTCACTAATTTCATTTAGGGAAGGAAATTTACCTGGTTTTGTCCATGTGCGACTGAAGACTCGCAGTAACGTGATTGCCTCTTAAATAACCAAGCAGACCACTCAGTTCAAGGGGCAGTTAGAGTTGGATTGCAAATGCTGGTCTTGCAAGTGTTGTCAATTCCCAAACAAGAATAAAGGAATAGAAACCTGCTTCCCCCTTTCTTCCTTGCTGCTCAGAACCCACTTCATGAACCAAACTTTCATTCACCTGTCCCATTACTCTTACATGGCTTGGTGTCCACCTTTAGTCTGTTAACAAGCATATGAAGCATATGAAAGGCCTCAGAAACATTTTTGCTTGTTTTAGAAGTGTTAAGTGTATGTACAAGTTGTTGCTATGGAGTAATTGTTGTTTTTCTCCCCTTCCTCTGATCTGCAGGGACCTGCAGCCAACCAGTGCTCAGCGATCACAGTGTCTTGCGTTGGCCGTTGCAGACATATTATGGCGTGCTGGGGACAGGAGAAGAGCAGTAGTTGCTCTGTAAGTATACGCTGTATGCAGGATCAAAGATAGAGGTGAGATTTAAGATGGCACCAGTACACCAGGGTGAAAGCCCATTCATCTGTGCTCCTTAAACAGTATTCCCAGTTGTTACTGGTAATGAGTTCAAGTCCCAGTCCCAAGGACAAAATTCATGCCAACAGTTCAACAAAACAACATACAGTAAAAAAGGAGCACTGTACTGTTCTTTGAATGAAATATTATATAGAGGCCTGATCTAGAATGTTACCAACTGAGCAATGGCTGATGTCTGAGTTGTGAATAATCGTCATTACAAAGGTGTAAAATTTAAGTGTTATGTTCTCTTGCTGTTCACAATCAATTACACCTCAGGAAAGGGAGCAAATTTTCAATACCTAAATCTGAAGCCCTTCTGAAAAGGAACAGATTTTCCAAAAAAAAAGTAACTGTAAAGGACTTGGGGACAGTGTGAAGATGTGATGAGATGCTACCTAAATGGAGTAGGGTGAAAAGCTCCATAATTTGTGGAATGAGATAGCAGGAACTGCTGATGCTGGAGAATCTGAGATAACAAGGTGTAGAGCTGGATGAACACAGCGGGCCGAGCAGCGTCAGAGGAGCAGGAAGGCTGATGTTTCGGGCCTAGATCCTTGTTCAGAAAATTTTTGGAATGCTGGTTACACACTCATCCTTTAGACAGGACATATGTTGGCCCAATTTCAAAATGTGCAGGAATACTGGCAGAACTCAGTAGGAATTAAGAGACATCCCACGGAAGTGTGTTGCAGCACCACTTGTTTTACTACTTTAACTCTTTGTTCCAGGTCAACAGGAAGACAGCAGTTTATCCCAGCAGGAAAATATAAAGCTGATGGGACAATTGAGACGGTATGTTTTCCCATATTCATTGAAAGTGTTTGAAGTTCTTCCTTTACACAATGTCTTATAATGTTATTGAATTGCTATGTGAAAGAGATATGGAAGTACATTCAATAGCAGGCTTCAAATTGAATTTGGATAATAGTGAAATAAACAAGAATGCCTTGTCTTGATGTCGTGCCTTTTACAACTTCTAGAAGTTCTAATGCATTTTAGAGCTCTTGTGGTTCATTTGAAGTGTTTGCTATGTTGTAAAGTATCTACACAGAAAAGTCTCCATTGTAATGATATTGGTTGAAGTCTAAATATTTGCTGGGACACCAAGGAAAAATTTCCCCATTGATAGAGTTTGATAGCACAGATCTGGTAGCAGGAGTTATGCCTACTGTTATAGTCACATCTGATTGTAATATTAGACAAGTCATATCCCAGAGTGAAACCTGGCTTCGTAGACCATAAGTTTTATTTTTGCAATCTGGTTACCATGATCGTCAATCACTGAACAGTCTCACAAGTACCAGTGCATTTTTAAGAAGGTAAAGTAAGCTGTGTATATGCAAGAGAATTTGGAAAGATCTTGTCATAAATAGCAAAAAGAAAATTGCAAGCCTTTTCCTTAGCAATAAACAAAAAAGGAGATGCTGGAAATCAGAAACACAACAGAAATTTCTGGAAAAACTCAGCAAATCCGGTAGAATCCGTGGAGGGAAAGTGGAATTAATGTTTTGGGTTTGATGACTCTTCTTCAGAACTGGTCACTGTTGAAACATTCACTGTGTATAGAGAGTGTAGGATGTTGCTTATAAAGGAAATTAGGAGGGCAGCGAAGATCCTTAAAATATCTTTGGCAAATGGGTTCAAGGAAAACCTCAAAGTGGATTACCAGAAAAAGAGTGGGACCTATTGGAGATCAAGGGGCAACCTGTCCATGGAGCATTCAATGTTGTGAGATCTTGAGTGCTTCTCATCTGTATTCGCAGAGGAGAAAGCCATCATAGCCGAAGATATTGGAGGGGGCATTGAAAGTGTTAGTGGGCGTACAAGTGCATAACTTTCCAGGGCCTGATGAGATGTATCCCAGGCTGCTATGGGAGGCAAGGGAGAAGATTTCTGGGTCTCTGGTGGATATATTTAACACTTCACTGGCTATGTGAAGCGCCAGGTGACTGGAAGGTAGCTAATGTGGTTCAAGAAGGGTAGCATGGACAGGCCAGGTGACTACCACCCAGTTAATCTCACGCCAGTGTTAGGGAAATTATTGTAAAATTTCTGAAGGACAAGATGAATCAATATTTGCAAAGGCAGGATTGATAAGGGATTGTCAGCTTAGATTTGGTAAAGGGAGATCCTGTCTGATTAATTTAATAGAATTTTTTGAAAAGGAGACTAATTATAGTTGAGGCTAGTGCAGTTGATATGGTTTAAATGGACATTAGTAAGGTTTTTGATAAGGTCCCACATGGAAAGCTGGTCCAAAAAGTAAGAGTCCATGAGATCCAAGGCAAGTTGGCAAACTCAATCCAAAATTAGCTTGCGAATAGGAGGCAAAGGATGATGGTGGAGAGTTATCTTTTGAAATGGAAACTGTGATGAGCGTTGTACTACAGGGCTCGATCTGGGACCCATGCTGTTGTAATGGTATAATTAGTAAGTTTACGGATGACATGAAAATTGTTGGTGTTGATAGTGAGGAGGATGGTCTTAGGCTACAGTCTGATATTGAACAATGGTAATTGGAATTTAATGCTGATATGTGTGAGGTGATGTGTCTTGGGAGGCCTAAAATGGGAAAAGATGTACACAATGAAAGGTAGGTCCCTACTGAGGAACAAAGCGACCTTGGTGTACAAGTCCATAGATTCCTGACAGTGTCAGCACAGGTAGTTGGGTCAGTTCTGTTGCTGGGTCAGGACATTTTCAGGGATGGTGATCTGAATGTCTGGAACATTGACTGCAAGTGTGATTCCATGTGTGTGACTATGTCAGGCTGTTGTTTGACTAGTCTATGACACCTGTCCCAATTTTGGCATTAGCTGCCAGATTTTAGTAAGAAGTTCTCTGCAAGATTGATAGAGCTGAATTTTCCCTTGTTGTTTCTGATGCCTAGACTGATGCCACGTGATCCAGTTTCAATCCCTTTTGGGACCTTCAGGCAGTTTTATAGAACTGTGTGGCTTGCGCAGCCATTTCAGAGATAGTTAAGAATCATTGCATTAGGTCGGGAATCATATAGGCCAGACCATGAAAGGAAGTTAGTGAACTGGCTGGATTTTATGACAGTCCATTCTGGGTTTTATGGTCATTTTTAGACTTTTGATTCCAGAGCTTTAAAAACATTTAATTCAAATCTCTTGTGGTGAGATTCAGACCTAGGACTCTAGATATTTATCTGCATTTCTGGATTAATTGTCCAGTGACAACACAAGGCCATCATCCTCAAATCTCATTCAGCTAACAAACCTGTTCTCAGTAAACTACATTGGTTCACGGACAAGCACCACCTCAATTTTAAACTTGCATCTTTCTTTGCAAGCTCCCTGACCTCTCAACTCCCTGTCACTATAATGTCATTAAAGGTACCGTAATAACTGAGACTGGAGGACTGGACACTTGCTCTGTTCTCACAACTCCATGGCTTGTAATATAAAATTAAACCTACTTTTTCCAGTTACAAACATGATCAATTAAATCCCTTATCTGTATTGCATTTCAAACACCAACCCCTATCAATCAAGTTGATAATATAAGACATAGGAGTGGAAGTAAGGCCATTCGGTCCATCAAGTCCACTCTGCCATTTAAATCATGGCTGATGGGCACTTCAACTCCATATGTTTGGAACAATTTTCTTATGCAGAGAAGTTGAGTTGGTTTGCTTGCATTCGTTGGAATTTAGAAGAATGACTTTCTTGACACATACAAGATTATTAAGGGACATTACTGGGTAGATGCAGAGAGCTTGTTTTCCCTTGTTGAAGTGTCTACAACCAGACAGCATAATCCCAGAATAAAGTGATGTCCACTTAAGACAGTGTTAAAGAGGGATTTCTTCAGTGAGAGTAGTTAATCTGTAGAATCCTTTATTGCAGAGGACTGTTGAGGCTGAGCCATTGAGTATATTCAAGCCTGAGACTGATTTTTAATCAGTAAAGGAATCAAGGGTTATGAGAAAAAGGCAGGAAAGTGAATTGGAAATGATCAGATCAGACATGATCTCATTGAATGGTGGAGAAAACTGAATTGGTTGTATAGAGGGAAATGGTTGAGCAGGTTGGACCTGTACTTATTGGATTTTGGAAGAAAGAGTGGTGATCTTATTGAAGCATATGAGATTCAGGGGAGAACTGACAGGCTAGATACTGAGAGCAGTGTTTCCTCCAAGTTGTGTGACTGTGCTTGTTCACTGCCATATCAAAGGTCCATGCTGATACAAACACTGCATTGGCTGCCACTTCTGCATATTTCTGCTGCTTATGGACAATGGAGATCTGCCAAGCTA
Source organism: Stegostoma tigrinum (assembly GCF_030684315.1). Lineage (NCBI taxonomy): Eukaryota > Metazoa > Chordata > Chondrichthyes > Orectolobiformes > Stegostomatidae > Stegostoma > Stegostoma tigrinum. The sequence continues at coordinate 152,920,911 of NC_081355.1, read as the reverse complement.
ATATAGTCTAAGAGAGAACGCTGGTTAAGGTGACATTTCCTCTCGTGGGATAATCTAGAACTAGTGGGCATAGTTTTGAGATGAGGGATCTCTCATTTAAGATAGAAATTGGGAAGATTTTTTTATCTGAGAACCATCAATGTTTGGAATTGTCTTGTTGGGAGAGTAGAGAAGGCTTGAGTCCTCTGAGAGTCAGCGAGCTGATACTGTTGACAGCATTAACTGCTTGTTGCAGGTGTTGCTGTAGCACATGGACCTCAGAAATCTGCTAAGGAGAAAACAAAATTCCTGGGAAGTCTGGTGAAATGTTATTGAAGTTGAGACCCTTAACTGATCAGCCTTGATCTTATCAAATGGCAAAACAAGGCTTAAAGGACTGAATTGCCTTCTCTTCTGTCCGTTGCGAATTAAAGGTGTTATATAAAAGTAAATTATTCGAGTAGATGTGTGTAAAATGCCATCAAGTTCAATAATCATTAGAACCTTTGGGTGTGCAAAATTTTATAGTTAAGAACTGAGTAAGTCTGTGTAAGACTAAGATTGATTTTTAAAATTAATGTACAGGATTTATTCAAACCTTATGGTAACTTGTTTTGAACTAATAAGTGAAATACATTCCCTTTCAGATTATACTGAACACTCTGACAAACTTCCAGGACCTGACAACTTTTCTTCAGCAAAATGTTGGCCAGGTTTGAGCTGCTCTCTATCTTCTGTTAGTTTGAGCAAACGCGTGAAAGAAAATGGAAGCAAAAAAGACGCCTTACTAAAGATACACATCAGGCACATTGGTGTATTTCTCTGAGAAGGGGTGGTTTCAGGATTAAGATGCGAACCTTGGAATCACTGAGTCATGCAGCATAGAAACAGGCCCTTCGGCCCACCATGTCTATGTTTACCAACAAACACTGGACAACACTATTTCCATTTACCTGCATTTGGCTAGTACCCTTCCATGTTCTGACATGTTAAGTTCTCATCCACATGTTTCTTAAATGTTGACAGACTATTTGCTTCCACCATCCTCTCAGGCAACATGTTCCATATTTCCACTACCTTCTGAATGAAATATTTATTTTAAACTTCCAGCCGCCTCCACACCAAGCACTCCTCGCTTGAAACTACATATCTATCATTGGGAAAATTTTCACTACCTACCCTGTCTGTACCAATTCCCCCCTGCACCTCCTCTGCTCAGAGGAAAACAAGTGTTTATCCAGATGCTTTTCAAATGACGTGGGAGTATCTGCCTCCTCCACCCTCTCAGGCAGCACTTTCCATATATCTACCACCCATGTCAAAAAATCTTTCTTCAGATTAAACCACTTGCACCTCCCCATAAACTTATGCACTCTGGTCTAGGGCACATCTGCCATGGGGAATAGATTCTGACAATCCACTTTCCCTATGACTCTATTAATGTTTTGTACCTCAAGTCAGATCTCTCCCTCAGCCTCCTGTGCTCCAAGAAAAGAATAATCTCAGCCTTATCCAGTCTCTCCTCATAACTGAGACTTTTCATCCCAGGGGTAACACTGGTGAATCTTCTCTGTGCCCTTTCCAGTTCGATCCGATACTATGGCGAACAGACCTGCACACATTATTCATTTTTGTAACTTAACCAAGTCTCTATAAAGGTGTAACCAGACTTCTTTGCTCCCACATTCTGCACCCCAGCTAATAAAGGCAAGCATCCTGTATGCCTTCTTCATCACCTTGTCTGTCTGTGATGACACCTTCAGGGATCTATGGACTTGTACATCAAGGCCCATTTGTTCCTCAGTACTGCTTAGGGACCTACCATTCATTGTGGTATATCCTTCCCTTATTAGATGACCCAAAATGCATCACCACACACTTAACAGGATTAAATTCCATTTACCGTTCCTCTGCCCAATTTACTTGCTGATCAATGTCAGTAGCCTGAGATCGCCATCCTTGTTATCAACTCCACCAATTTTCACGTCCTGTGCAAACTTACTAATTGTACCTTCAACAATCGCCTCCAAATTGTTAATGTTCATAATAAACAGCAAGGGCCCCAGCACCAAACCCAATGGTACACCACTGGTTGCAAGCTTCCAATTACAAAAACAACCATCCACTATCCTTTGCCTCCTATTTGTAAGCCAATTTTGGATCCAATTTGCTAACTTGCATTGGATCCAATGGGTTCTTACCTTTTGAACCAGCGTTCCATGTGACACCTTGTCAAAAGCCTTACCGGAGTCCATGTAAACCACATCAACAGCACTACCTTATTGATATATTTAACAACCTTTTTTTCCTAGCAAAAAGAATCAATTAAATTCGTCAGACAAGATCTACTTCAAACAAACCCATGCTGACTATCCCTTATCAATCCCTGCCATTCCAAGTGTGGATTACTTGAGTCCCTTAGAATTTTGTCCAGTAATTTCCCTACCACTGACGCCGGACTAACTGGTCTGTAATGACCTGGCTTGTCCCTGCTGCCCTCCTTGAACAAAGGGACCACATTGACTATCCTGTAGTCACCCGGCACTTCACCTGTGGCCAGCGAATTGCTTAATATTTCCACCAGCGACCCAACAATCTCCTTTCTTGCCTCCCATAACACACATTAGGACACATTGCATCAGATTCTGGAAATTTATGCATCTTTTCACCTGCTAAAATATCTAAAATCTCCTCCTTATCAATATTGATGTCTTCCTCCTCTCTGAATACTGATAAGGTATTCATTTAAGACCTCACCCATGTCCACTGACTCCAAACATAGTTCACTGCCTTGATTTCTAGTGGGTTCCACTCTTTCCCTGGTACTCTTCTCTTTTATGAGTTTTTACTTGACCCTAACTGCCTTGTGATTTTGTGACCCTTCTTAGACCTCCTAATTTCTTTATTAAACAATCTCCTACACTCTATACTTTTGAAGGACTGCCCCATTTTTGATGTACTATACTTGGTATATGCTTCCTTCTTTTTATTAATCAAACTCTCGCTATCCCTTGAAATCCAGGGTTCTCTGGACTTGCTGCTTTGGCATTTGCTTTCAGAGGAACACAGTGGCCCCAAATTCTCACTATACTACTTATAAAAGACTCTTACTTTCCAAATGTAGACATCATGTCAGAACTGCATGCTGAACCCAAACATTAAACTCCACCTCATCTAAAATGACTCCAACCCGTTACAAATTCTGCTCACTGGTTACTACACTATTTGCTGACTTACACTGATTCTGATTCAGCTATATTTACTTGTAACATCTGTAGTTCTTTAAATCTCTACTTCACCCCTTCTCTTCTCTATAACCCCTAGCAGGAACAGAAAGTGACGGTGGAGGGCTGTTTTTCGGACTGGAGGCCCGTTACCAGCAGTGTTCCACAAGAATTGATGCTAGGTCTACGTTTGTTTGTCATATATGTATATGATTTAGATGAGAGTATTAAGGCATGGTTAGTAAGTTTGTGGATGACACCAAGATCAGTGGGTGTAGTGGACATTAAAGAAGGTTATTTAAGTTTACAAAGAGATATTGATTAATTGGGTCAGTGGGTTGAAGAGTAGCATGGAGTTTAATTTTGGATAAATGTGAGGTATTGCATTTTTGTAAAACAAACATGGGCAAGATTTGTATAATTAAAAGTAGAGCCTTCGGCAGTATTATACAACAGAGAGACCAATGGGTTCAGGTACATAATTCTTTGAAGTTTGCATTAAATATAGATATTGTTGTTAAGAAGGCATTTAGCACACTTTCCTTCATTATTCAGACCTTTGAGTACAGGAGTTGGGAAGTTATTTTGAGGTTGTACAGGACATTAATGAGACCTCTTCTGGGGTACCATGTCGAATTCTGGTCACTCTGTAGTAGGAAGGATATTACCAAGCTGGAGAGGTTTCAGAAGAGATTAACCAGGATTGTGCTGGAAATGCAGGATTTGAGTTATGGGGACAGGTGGATAGGCTGGTACTTGTTTCACTGAAGGGTAGTAGGTTGAGACGTGACCTTAAGAGGTTTATAAAATCATGAGGGGTATAGATGAGGTGAATGGCAAGCATCTTTTCCCCAGAGTGGGAATTTCAAGATTAAAGGGCATATTTTTAAGGTGAGAGGAGAAAGATTTAAAAACAACATGAGGGGCAATTGTTTTGCGCAGAGAGTGGTTTGTGTGTGGGATGAACTTCCAGAAGAAATGGTGGATGCAGGTACAGTTACAATATTTAAAAGACATTTGGATAAATTCATGAATAGGAAATGTTTGGAGGGATATGGGACGAGCACAGGCAAGTGGAACTTATTTAGTTTGGGATTACAGTTGGTATGGACTGGTTGGACCAAAGATTCTGTATGACTCTATGGCTCTGACTTCTCAACCTTCCGAAAATTCACTGGTCTTGTGCATATCCTTCTCTTTGATCTGCAGTTGATGATCCTGCATTCAGCTCTGTTTAACTTCAGAATTTCTTTGTCAAACTGTTTTGTGCCTCCATCTCTCCTTCTCCTTTAAGCTATTCCTCAAAGACTACCTTTGATCAAGCTGTCGACCACTGATCTTAATTTTATCTGACCACAGAACTAACAAGTGCCTTGGATTTTTTGTGCATTAAAGCTGTGATATAAATACAAGTTCTTCACTTTATTTCTCAGAATTATTGATTAGGTTGAACTTTTTCAGTATTAATTGTCTGTTTCAGGTCCCCAGCAGCTACAGTCTTTTGTTTTCTATGTGGGTCTTCTGGTGCTGGTAAGAGAAGTAAGGGGTGTTTGTAGAGTGCATCATGCAGAGAGCAATTAAATGTGTAGGCATTTGCAGGAAGAAACTACAGCTCCCCCACAAAGCCTGGACAGTACTGTGCAGTATTATGTTTGGAGTAAACAGTGAAAGAGCCAAATATTTGTGGTGATGTGTGTGACATCCTTTGTGGAGCACAGAGGCTACTGTGTGCATGTTCCTTCTGTTTCCAGCATTCGGCTATTTTTAATGCTACTTTCATGATTGTACTTGCCCAGTGTCCGTTCTTAGAAGTATTTACAAAGACTGTTAAGGAAAAGCTTTTACACTTCAAGGTGCAGCTAACTCAAAATACCTACTGCCCAGGAGGTCATCATTCAGTCCAAAAGTCCGAAAACCAATCCAATACCCTGTCCTTTGTTCTTTCCTCTGAATCTTGCTCTGTTTCAAATATCCCATCTAATGTTTGTAGAGCATTGAGTGTAGGAATTTGTATGTCATGTACAGGACATTGGTGAAGCCACTTTTGGAGTACTGCATACAGTTATGGTTGCCGTGCAATGGGAAGAGTGTTATTAAATTGGAAAGGATGCAGAAAAGATGTACGAGGGGTTACTGGGACTAGAGGGTTTGAGTTATGAGGAGTGGCTAGATTGGATGGGACTTCTAACCCTGGAATGTTGGAGGTTGAGGGATGACCTTAAAAGTTCTTAAAATCACGAGGGGCGTAGATAAGGTGAATAGGGGTAGGAAAATTCAGAACTAGAGGGCATAGGTTCACGGTGAGAGAGGAAAGATTTAAAATGGATCTGAAGAAACCTTTCTCACACAGACATTGGTGGGTATGTGGAATGAATTCTCAGAGTAGTGATAGGCAGGTACAGTGGTAATGGGAACTGCAGATGTTGGAGAATCCGAGATAACAAAGTGTGGAGCTGGATGAACACAGCAGGCCGAGCAGCATCTCAGGAGCACAAAAGCTGACGTTTCGGGCCTATACCCTGGCAGGTACAGTCACAACATTTAAAAGATATTTGGATAGCTATGTGAATAGGAAAGGTTTAGAGGGATATGAGTCAAACACAGGCAAATGGGACCAGTTAAGTTTAGTTTGGAAAACCTGGTCGGCATGAATGAGTTGGACAGAAGGGTCTGTTTCTGTGCTGTATGATTCTGACTCTCTCCTCTAGCAACTTCCTCGCCTCAGCATCACTCTACTGAGTGTTGATTACATTACTACAGCACCATAAGAAGTACGAAGAGTAGGCAGTTCGGCCCCTCGCCTATTCTGCCAGACAGTAGAATCGTGGCTGATCTGACACTCCTCATGTCCACTTGCCTGCATTTTCTCCATTGCCCTTGAATCTCCTACTGATCAAGAATCTGTCTACCTCAGCCTTTAATATACACAAAGACTTTGCCATCGAGAGCTATTGGGGCAATGAGTTCTAAAGATTTTCAATGCTCAGAGTAGAAATTCTTTCTCCTCTCAATCATACATTTGAGCGGTTGTATTCTGAGTCTATGGCCTCTGGTCCTCGACTTTCCTGTGAGGGGTAACAGCTTAGCATTTTCCCTGTCAAACCCTATAAGAATCCTAAATGTTCCAATGAAATCACCTTCCATTCTTCTAAACTTCAGTAAGTAGAGTTCCGACTTGTTTAGCCTTTGCTCATAAGCCAATCCCTGTATACTGAGGACATCCTAGAGAACCTTCTCTGAATTGCCTCCAATAAAATGATACCTTTTATTACATAAGAGACGAAAACTATCCTCAGTACTCCAGATGTGGTCTCTCTAGAATCCTGTACACTTGCAGAAAGACATCTGTTTTCCTATATGCCAAACCCCTTGAAATAAGGGACAGCATTCTATTTCTTCATTTGCCTGCTGTACCTGTGTGCTAGCTTTCAGTGTTTCATGCACAGTATCCTGAAGTCCCTTTGTATAAAGCTTTCTGCAGTTTTTCTCTGCTAAAGTAATGTTGTTCTTTTGTTCTCTTTTTCAAAATGAGTAATTTCGCATTTTCTTTACTCCATTTGCTTTATTTTTGCCTACTTGCATAAACTATCAACATCTCTTTGTAAATGAATCATATCCTTCTTACAGCTTGCCTTTCTATCTATTTTTGTGTTATCTGCAAATTTTGATACAATTCATTCACTTTTTAACCCTGAGACTTTAGTATATATTTTTTTCTCTATTCATTCATTGGATGAGGGCATCATTGGCTTGGCCAGCATTCATTGCCCATTTCTAATTGCACAGTGAGTAGTTAAGAGTCAACCACATTAGAACATAGAACATAGAAAAGTACAGCACAGCAGAGGCCCTTCGGCCCAAGATGTTGTGCCGTGGAATAATCCTAATCCAAAAATAAAAAAACCCCACCTACATTCCCCTCAATTCACTGCTGTCCATGTGCATGTCCAGCAGTCGCTTAAATGTCACTAATGACTCTGCTTCCACGACTTCCACTGGTAAACTATTCCATGCGCTCACAACTCTCTGGGTGAAGAACCTCCCTCTGACGTCTCCTCTATACCTTCCTCCTAACACCTTAAAACTTTGACCCCTCGTGGCAGCCAGTCCTGCCCTGGGGAAAAGTCTCTGGCTATCGACTCTATCCATGCCTCTCATTACCTTGTACACCTCGATCAGGTCACCTCTCTTCCCCCTTCTTTCCAGAGAGAAAAGTCCGAGCTCAGCCAACCTCTCCTTGTAAGACAAGCCCTCCAGTCCAGGCAGCATCCTGGTAAACCTCCTTCGCACCCTCTGCAAAGCCTCCACATCTTTCCTATAATAGGGCGACCAGAACTGGACACAATATTCCAAATGTGGTCTCACCAGGGTTTTATAGAGCTGCAGCATAACCTCGTGGCTCTTAAACTCGAATCCCCTGTTAATGAAAGCCAAAACACCATATGCTTTCTTAACAACCTTATCCTCTTGGGTGGCAACTTTGAGGGAGCTATGCACTTGAACACCAAGATCCTGCTGTTCCTCCACATTGCCGAGAATCCTGCCTTTAATCCTATATTCAGCATTTAAGTTCAGCCTTCCAAAATGCATCACTTTGCATTTATCCAGGTTGAATTCCATCTGCCATTTCTCAGCCCAGCTCTGCATACTGTCAATGTCTCGCTGAAGCCCGCAATAGCCCTCGATACTATCAACGGCACCTCCAACCTTTGTGTCATCAGCAAACATCCTAAGCCACCCCTCAACCTCCTCATCCAAGTCATTTATAAAAACTACAAAGGGCAGCGGCCCAAGAACAGAGTCCTGCGGGACACCACTCAGCACTGACCTCCAGACAGAATACTTACCATCGACAACCACTCTCTGCCTCCTGTCAGCCAACCAATTCTGAATCCAGACAGCCAAATCACCCTGTGTGCCATACCTATTGACTTTATGAATGAGCCTGCTGTGGGGAACCTTATCAAATGCCTTGCTGAAGTCCATGTACACCACATCCACTGCTCGATCCTCGTCAACCTGTCTCGTGACTTCCTCAAAGAACTCAATAAGATTTGTAAGGCATGACCTGCCCCTCTCAAAGCCATGCTGACTCCCTTTAGTTACGCAATGCTTTTCCAAATACTCATAAATCCTATCCCTCAGAATTCTTTCCAAAACCTTGCTGACCACAGACATGAGACTGACTGGTCTGTAATTTCCAGGGATTTCCCTATTCCCTTTCTTGAAAAGAGGAACAACATTTGCCTCCCTCCAATCTTCCGGTTGTTGTGGGTCTGGACTCGCATGCAGGCCTGACCAGGTAAGGATGGCAGTTTCCTTCTCTAAAGGACATTAGTGACCCAGATAGGTTTTTCCGACAATTGGTAATGGATTCACGGTCATTGTTAAACTCTTAATTCCAGGTTTTTATTCAGTTTAAATTCCACCATCTGCCATGGCAGGATTCAAACCTGGGTCCTCAGAACATTGCCGGGATCTCTGGATTAACAATCTAGCGATAATATCACTAGACCATTGCTTCCCCATAAGACTTACCTTCTTTTCATGATTTTTGATTTCCCTTTCAGGATGCCATTGCTGATGCTGTTTGATTAGATTATGATTTTCCAAATATTCTGCTATTAATTCTTAATAATTGTTTCAAATGCATTTATTTCCAACAGTCAACAAATCGGCCTGTAGTTACCCACTTCTTGCCTCCTACCTTTTTGAATAGGGGTGCCACATTGGCAGTTTTGCAATCCTTTGGTACTTCTCAAGGATCTAAGGAGTTTTGGAAGATTACAACAAATGCATCCAATATCTCTGTGGCTATCTCTCTTAGCATCCAAGGACACAAGCCATCAAGGCCAGGGGACCTACTACCTTTAGCCTCATTATTTTGTCTAATGCCACTTCTTTAGTCATGGTGATGGTACTTAATTCCTCCCCTGTATTCTGTACTACTAATGGGATGTTTGTAGTGCCCTCTACTATAAAGACTGATGTAAAGTATCCATTTAACTCTGCTGCCATTTCCTTGTTCCTTCTTATGGTTTTCGTAGATTCATGAAGGAGTCTTTGTTCAGTTTGACCTCTCTCATCCTTTTTGTATATTTAAGGAGGCTCTTATTGTCAGTTATTAATCTTCCTCACTAGTTTGCTCTTGTACTTTATTTTCTATGTATTTACTATCTTTTTAGTCTTCCTTTGCTGGATTCTTAATTTATCTGTGTCTTGGGATTACATTAGTCCATCAATGATCTGAGGACTTTGCCTCTTTATATGCTTTTCCTCTCCTTTATACTCTCCTTAACTACCTTGGTCTATTCCGAGCCAACTAATCCTTCTCAAGAATCCAATTCAGTGCCTGGAAACGAACAGTGTGATCTAACCGCCCTAACATCACTAAAAGGAGTACTTTGAATTTGGAATTTTGGAGGTTATTGGGACAGATTAATCTCATTCTTTCCTGATAAACTGGTGAAACCACTCACTTGAATCAACGAACTTATATCAATTTTGTCTATCAAAATAACTCATCAGCTCATCACTTTTAGTTTGTACCTTCTGTCTAATGTTTCCCACTTACTTTATGGTAATTGGTATGATTAAGTTGACTGCCCCTCTGAATCTTTTATTTTTCTGTGTATATTTCAGAAACACTATTCTTTATTATGTTTGCTTAATTCTTAATGTGTTAAAATTAGATCCTCTCTTGAGGTTGATTGACTTGTCGAGCTGGTTCATTGTTGCTCCGCAGATATTTCATTACCCTGCTGGGTAACATCATAAGTGCAGCCTCTGATGAAGCGCCGTTGTGTTTTTCTACCTGGTTTTTAAACTCTGGAGTCCGTCGGGCTGGATTACCTCTCCTGGTTTTTCTTTCGTGCATATGGAGTCAAGTTCTATGTGTTTGTTGATGGCTTTCTTTGTGGAGTACCATGCTTCTTTAAGACCCTGCGTATTTTTTATCCTACTGTAGCTTTGCATTGATCGGGACCTCAAAAGCAGATTTCCTGTCTTTCTTCAATCATTCTTGCATCTTGATCCTCCACAGGCTTTTAAAAATGCAGATTTGATGGTGCAGTTTAATGCCTTCACTCTTTGGCATGTAGGGTTTGTGATCAGGCAGTTGGGTAGGGTTTTTGATCAGGCTGTTGAGTAGTGGGCAGGGGGAATCCGCTACTTTTGTCCTCTTTCCAGATTAAGCCCATGGTTTGAGAGCTGTTGGCAGCTGTCCTACTACACTGCAAATTGAAGTAACTAAGTGACTCATCGTTGCCCAATTTAAGAGACTCTCCTCATCACAACTAGACTCCACTCAGCAGCAGACAGGAGCTTGCCATGCCGAAATCCTTCAGAAGCAAACACAGTCCACTCTTCCACTCTCCTCTATAGCCCTCACCCTGCAGGCCAACCAGTTCCCATCCTCACTGAGGTCTCCCCTCCCCCCTTGCCTTCCTGGTAAGACTAGTAGCAATGATGAGCAATTGGCCTGTCAGTGGCAGGCTTGAAAAGAAGATAATTGTTTTTGTTTGTTTCTTGCATTCTAGTTTGAAATTGGACCATTTGGCTGTATTCTACTGACGTTGTCTGCAATTTTGTCTAGATCCATTGACCTGTAAGTATCCTTTTGTTTGGCTTATAAGCTATAAATATTTATTTTGTTGAAGCTTTATTTAATTCTGAAAATTCTATTATTAATTACTTTTCTGATCAGAGTGGGGTTAGGGAGGTGAGTGACAGGATATTATTATTTACTGTTTACCAGTGGCAAAATGAAGCATGCGTTCCCACTGCCAAAGGTGGCCACTGAAACCAGTAAGACCATGACTGGACTTCTGTTGTCAATATGTGTCTGCACTTGCGTGGATAACAAAGGAACTGCGAACAACTTAGATATAACATTGAGACTAAAATCCTAAAGGGGATTGACAAAATAGACTAGAATGGATATTTTCTCTCTTGCGAAATCTAGATTGAGAAGCCATATTTTAGGTTAAGGAGTGACAGATTTAAAATAGATGAGAAGGAATTACTCCCCGCAAAGGAATGCGAATCTGTGGAATTCACGACTGCAGAGTGCACTGAACACCTGGACACTGAATAAATTTGAGGAGATGGATCAAATTTTAATCAGTAATGGATTGAAGGATTATGGAGAATGGGCAGGATGTGGGGTTGAGGCTGAGATGAGATCAATCATTATTGTATTTAATGACAACAGTGCAGGCCAGTTAAGCTGAATTGACCACAACTGCTTCTTGTTCTTGTGTTCAAGGCAGTATTGTACATTTGTACTTGCTTTCAGATGATATGGCAATTTTTATGAAATGTATGTTTTTTTTTAACAGAAAGCTTGAGGCTCTTCAATTTTCTATCAAATCATTAGTAAAAATATCATTGTTGCTAAGCAGCTGTAATGATTTCACTTAGAAAAACACAGAGTAATTGATTCATACGTTATAGAAATAGGTCCTTTTGGCCCACCATGTCTATGCTGACCAATAAACAACAAACTACATTAATCCCATTTACCTGCTCTTAGTCCATAGCCTACTATCCCTGTATCTACAACCCTCTGGGAGAAATTTATTTTTCTCGGATATGTACTGAACCACTTACTCCTCACCTTAACCTTACGCTTTGTGGTCGTAGACATGTCTGTCATGGCTCACAGAGTCATACAGCCTGGATCCAGGCCCTGCAACCCAACTTGTCAATGCTGACCAGGTTTCCAAAGCTGAACTTATCCCATTTGCCTGCGTTTGGCCTATATGTCTCTAAACCTTTCCTATCCATATAGGGAAGCAATCTGATATCTACGACTCTTATGTTTTGTATACCTCAATCAAATTCCTCTCAGCCTCCTCTGCTCCAAGGAAAATAAAGTCAGTCTGTCCCATCTCTCCTCATAACTAAAACTTTTCATCCTCGGCAACACCATGGTAAATCTCCTCAGTACCCTCTCCAATGCCATCACATCCTTCTGAGAGTGTGGTGAACAGACCTGCACACAGTATTTATCTGTGGTCTAATCAATATTTTATGAAGTTGTCTCAAGACTTCTGTGCTCATACATTAATGCCCTGGTTAACCACCAAGGTCCCTTTGTTCATCAGTACTCCCTAAGAATCTACCATACATTGAGCATACCTTCCCTTGCACTTACTGGGATTAAATCCCATCTGCCATTGCTGTGCCCAGTTTACCAGATGATCAATGTCAGTCTGCAGTCTGAGACCATCCTCCTCACCATAAACACCATTGATTTTGTGTCATTTGCAAATTATACCTTGTTATTATTGTTAATTATAACTTCTTTATTCACATTAATGAACAAGTCCCAGGACCAAACCCTGTGGTACACAGTTGGTGACAATCTTTATAGCACAGAACCAATTTTTATCACTATTCTTTGCCTCCTACTCATAAGCCAGTTTTGGATCCAGTTTGCCAACTTACTTTGGATCCTATGTGCTCTTACTTTTTAGATCAGCCTTCCCTGTGGGATCTTGTCAAAGGCCTCACTGAAGTGCATTTACATCACATTAACTGCACTACCCTCATCGATATATTTAGCCACCTTTTCTAAAAACTCAAATAAATTAGACAGGATCACTTTCTAACAAATCTGTGCTGACTATACCTGATCAATTTCTGCCTTTCTGAATATTGATTAATCCTGTTCCCTCAGAATCTTTTCCAATAGTTTCCTTACCACTGATGTCAGACTAACTATGTTTCAGTTACCTGAATTGGCATGGTTGTTCAGTGGTTAACTCTACTTTCTCACAGCACCAGGGATCCTTGGTGACTGTTCGTGTAGAGTATGCACATTCCCGTGCTGCCTGAGACAAAGTACAAATTGTTAGAAAAGCTCAGCAGGTCTGGCAGTGTTTGTGGAGTGAAACCAGACTTAACATTTCGGGTTGAGTTACCCTTCCTCAGAATGCTCCCTATGTATGTATGGGTTTCCTCCGGGTGCTCCAGTTTCCCCCTATAGTCCAAAGATGCGCAGGTTAGGTGAACTGGTCTTACCAAATTGCCCATAGTGTCAAGGGGTAGCTGGATTAACCAGGAAATGTAGTGTTACAGGAATAGATTTGAGATGGGCCTGGATGGAATGCTCTGAGAGTTGGTGGACTTGATGGGCTGAATGGCCTGCTTCTGTACTGTAGAAAATTTATGATCCCTGCTGCCCTTCTTGAACAAAGGATCCACATTAGCTATCATCCAGTCATCTGGCACAACACCTGTGGACAGCAAAATATTAAACATAGGAGCAAATTACTGCAGATGCTGGAGTTGTTGGAAATCACAGCGGGTCAGGCAGCATCCGTGGACAGAGTAACCTAACATTTCAAGTCTAGATGACTCTTAATCAGAGCCGACGTGAAGTGTGGGGGGGATTGTATTTATTCAGTCGTTTGGAGGGGGTGGCAGGGGTGGGTCATAGCTCCGGGGATAAAAGGATGTTTATAGTTCAGATTAAGTAATTGGAATGTGAGAATGGCAGAACAATAGTGTGTCTAACTGTCAGACTGGAAAGAATCCACACTACCACTAAACTGCCTTCCTTCGCAGCCTGGAATAGATCTCATCAAACCCTGTGGATTTACGTCCTTTTAAGTAAGCTAATACCTCCCCCATTACTTAGTATTGCAATGCTATGTTTCTGCACGTGTGGTCTTTTCATCATGGTGGTGATAATAAACACATCTAGAAAAATGTCTTCAACTTTGTGGAAGCTGCTACTCTCAGACTGACACTAGTGGATGCAGCTGGTAACCAACATTGAAGAAACTGCAACCTGCTCACTGTTAGTAGTGAAACCATAACATGCTCATTCTCACTGTTCATGTTAACCATTAACACCAACAAGAAATGTTATGTCTTTACTCTTTGCAGTTTCTTTTATTGGGATGATGGGGACAATAAATGACTACATCTTTTGGAAATGTTTCCTTGTCCTTTCAAGCATGGATTTTGAAATAGTAAGCAGTTTTGGTTTGCTGCAGTTAACTTAGGAACATTTACTCACCTAAGTTCAGTTCCTGTACCAGAGATTTATGTTGTGGCTGCATTTCCAAGGTGTATATTCCATATCCCATTATGTGTCTTGGAAATGTTCTCAAATCAAGTGAAGAATTTTGTCTATAGTCAACATAAGCTAAATTTTAGACAGAGATCTGACGTTTCTTGGGGACAGAATTTTAAAACTAGCTGGACAAGCCAATAAAATTTAAGAAATCCTAGTGGATTTTCTGCTTTGTGAACAGTGTACAAAAGCGAGCAAAATGTGCTAAACCATTACAAGTCAAATTTAGCCAGAGCTTTGTGTCAAATTCTAAACTCCACAACCGTAAAGCTTTGGATAGAGTGTAGAGATCCATGACAATGTTACCAGTGATGAAGGGTTTTAGTTATGGTGAGAGACTAGAGATTCTGAAATTGTTTTCCTTAAAGTTATTTAGGAGTGAGAATTCCTGGCAAAATTCTGGTAATCTTCCTCCATACCCTTTTGAAATCCTGTGCATCGGTGGCCAAAGCTGTTCCCCAACACCCGACTCCCTAAACTCGCCTCGCTTCTAAATAACTTTAAGGAAAACAATTCCAGAATCTCTAGTCTTGAAAAAATGTGAACTGTTCTCAATTTGATTAGAAAATGGCAACAGGTGGCCTAGTTAAGGTTTACGTGATCAAGAATTTTCATGGAGATGGCTGTTGCCTCTTGGAATGGATCAATAACCAGATGCCATGTTTGATTCAAGATTTAGAGGTCAGATGAGGAGAACTTTTTCCACTCAGTGTTGAGATCCAGATTTCTCTAGTTGAAAAGGAGGTGAAAACTGATGCCACATAACATTTTACAAAGGTGTCCAACAGATACTTAAGGGTGGCAAACTTGCAGAAAATACTGCCCAACAGTGTGAAGTTGGGAAATAAAGCTCACACACATGTCACTTCCCCACACTAACTTGTGTTACGAATTAAAAGACTTCAGGAATAGTTGTGTTTAACCCATAATGCAAGTTCTGGTCCATGCATAGCTACTCCTTACGCCCGTTGATTGGTAGCAGAGGTTTGGATAGCCTAGCAATGTCATACTGCCTTGGAACTTGCAATGTCAGGCTGTGGGATTAATTGTGGGAATAATGTTCCCAATGTTGGGCAAGTCCAGAACTGAAAGTGACAGTCTAAGAATAAGGTAAGCTATTCAAAACGGAGATGAGGGATAATTCCTTCACTCAGAGATTTATGAACCTGCGGAATTTTCTACCACAGAAAGCTTTTGGGGCCAGTTTGTTAGATGTAAGACCATTAGACATAGGAGCAGAAATTAGGCCATCAGCCCATCGAGTCTGTTCCACCATTCAGTCATGGTTGATAAGTTTCTCAACCTCATTCTCCCCATAACGCTCAATCCCCTTGACAGTCACGATCCTGTCTATCTCTGTCTTAAATGTACTCAGTGACCCAGCCTCCACAGATTCACCACTCTGACTGAAGATGCTTCTCCTTATCTCCATTCTAAAAGGTCGTCCCTTTACTCGAAGGCTGTGCCCTCAGATGTGAGTCTCTCCTACTAATGGAAGCATCTTCCCAACATCCATTCTGTCCAGGCCACTCAGTATTCTGTAAGTTTCAATTAGATCCCTGCCCATCCTTCTAAATGCCATCAAGTATAGACCCAGAGTCCTCAAACGTTCCTCATATGTTAAGTTTTTCATTCCTGGAATCATTCTCATGAACCTCCTTTGAACCCGCTTCAGGGACAGTACATCTTTCCTATGATATGGGGCTCAAAACTGCACTCAGTACTCCAAATGGTGCCTGACCAGAGCCTTTTAGAGCCTCAGAAGTACATCTCTATTTTTATGTTCAAGCCGTCTCAAAATAAATGCCAACATTGCATTTGTCTCTCTAACTACTGCAATTTTACCTTGAGAGAATCGTGGACTAGAACTCCCAAGTCTCTTTCCACCTCGGATTTCTGAATTTGCTCCCCGTTTAGAAAATGGTCCATGCTTCTATTCTTCTTACCAAAGTGCGTGCCCTCACACTTTTCCCACTTTGCCACTTCTTTGCTCATTTCCCCTCACCTGTCCAAATCCTTCCACATGTTCCTCACCTCCTCAATACTACCAGTCCCTCTGCCTATCTTTGTATCATCTGCAAACTTAACCAGAATGCTCTTAGTTCCTTCATCTAGTTCATTAATGTACAAGGTGAAAAGTTGTGGCCCCAACACTGATCTTTGTGAAACACCACTTGTCACTGGCTCACTGGCTGCCATCATGAGAAAGACCTTTTTAACCCCACTCTCTGCTTTCTGCCAGACAGCCAATCTTCTGTCCATGCTAGCACCTTGCCTCTAACACCATGGGCCCTTATCTTACTCAGCGGCTTCCTGTGTGGCACCTTGTCAAAGTCCTTCTTGAAATCCAGGTAGATAACATCCATTGGCTTTCCTTGGTCTAACCTGTCCATACTTCCTCAAAGAATTCTAACAGATTTATCTGGCATGACTTCCTCTGAATGAAGTCATGCTGACTTTGCCCTACTTTACCATGCACTTCCAACTGTGCAGAAATCTCATCCTTCATAATGGACTCTAAAATCTTACCCACAACCGAGGTTAGGCTCATCTGTTTTTAAGGCAAGGTTAGATAAATTTTGAACAGTAAAGGAATTAAGGGTTATGGTGAGTAGGTGGGTAAGTGGAGCTGAGTTTCAAAAAGATCAGCCATGATCTTATTAAATGACGGGGCAGGCTCGAGGGGCCGGATGGCCTACTCCTGCTCCTAGTTCTTATGTTCTTATGAGCTGCCAGCGGGAGTGGGTGAGGTGGGTGCACTAACAACATTTAAAAGGGATTTGGATGAACACATGGATAGGAAAGGTTTAGTAGGATATGGGCCAAGTGCAGGAAGTGGCGTTAGCGTGGATGGACGTTTTGGTTGACATGGGCCAGTTTATGTTGAAGGGCCTGTCTTTGTGCTGTAGGACTCTATGAATCTATGACTCTATTACCAGGCATTGATCTAGGCACTGGAAAAGACAACGGCAGAAACTGCCCCGTCGATCCTGCAGAGTCGTCCTCACTAAGCCTGGGGCCAGTGCCAAATTTGGAAGAGTTGTCTCACAGACTAGTCAAGCAACAGCCTGATATAGTCATACTCATAGAATCAAATTAATCCCATTATCTCTGTCTCAACACTGACCCTTGCCAAACACTTGTCATCGGCTGCCATCATGAGAAAGACCTTTTTAACCCCACTCTCTGCTTTCTGCCAGACAGCCAATCTTTTATCCATGCTAGCACCTTGCCTGTGACACCATGGCCCTTATCTTACTCAGCAGCCTCCTGTGTGGCACCTTGTCAGAGGCCATCTTGAAGCCCAGATAGATAACATCCATTGGCCCTTCTTGGTCTAATCTACTTGTTAGTTCCTTAAAGAATTCTGACTGATTCATCAGGCATGACCGCCCCTTGATGAAGTCATGCATTACCCTATTTTGCTGTACACTTCCAAGTATTCAGAAATGTCATCCTTCACCATGAACTCCAAAATATTACCCACGACCGCAGTTAGGCTAATTGGCCTGTAGTTTTCCATCTTTTGCCCTTCTCCCTTTTTAAACAGGTGTGTCAAGTTAGCAATTTCCCAGTTTTCTGGACCCTGCCTGACTCGAGCGATTCATGAAAGATCACCACTAACGCCTCCACTATCTCTTCAGCGAACTCCTTTCGAACTCTGGGATGTGGTCCAACAGGTCCAGGTGATTTATCCACCTTCAGGCCATTCACTTTTCCTCGCACATCCTCCTTGCTGATGGCCCCATATTCAGGTCTTCTCCCTGATTCTGTCAAAGTTTTGGGAAATTACTCCTGTCTTCCACTGCGAAGACTAATGCAAGGTAATTATTCAGTTCATCAACCATTTCCTTGTTCCCCACTACTATCTCTGCAGCGATGAAGGGAACTGCAGATGCTGGAGAATCAAAGATAACAAAGTGTGAAGACCAAGCAGCATCTTACAGAACATAGAACATAGAAAAGTACAGGACAGTACAGGCCCTTCGGCCCACAATGTTGTGCCGTGGAATAATCCTAATCCAAAAGTAAAATAACCTAACCTACATTCCCCTCAATTCACTGCTGTCCATGTGCATGTCCAGCAGTTGCTTAAATGTCACTAATGACACGACTACCACTGGTAAACTATTCCATGCGCTCACAACTCTCTGGGTGAAGAACCTCCCTCTGACGTCTCCTCTATACCTTCTTCCTCCTAACACCTTAAAACTATGACCCCTTGTGGCAGTCAGTCCTGCCCTGGGGAAAAGTCTCTGGCTATCGACTCTATCCATGCCTCTCATTACCTTGTACACCTTGATCAGGTCACCTCCAGAGAGAAAAGTCCGAGCTCAGCCAACCTCTCTTCGGAAGATAAGTCCATGCAGCATCCTGGTAAACCTCCTTTGCACCCTCTCCAAAGTCACCACATCTTTCCTATAATAGGGCGACCAGAACTGGACACAATATTCCAAATGTGGTCTTACCAGGGTTTTGTAGAGCTGCAGCATAACTTCATGGCTCTTAAACAGTGTCACAATGATGCCACCCGAAGGTTGCAGGAACAGCAACTCATATTCCGCTAGGGAACCCTGCAGCCCAATGGTATCAATGTGGACTTCACCAGCTTCAAAATCTCCCCCTCCCCCACTGCATCCCAAAACCAGCCCAGCTCGTCTCCTCCCTCCACTGCATCCCAAAACCAGCCCAGCTCGTCCCTGCCTCCCAACCTGTTCTTCCTCTCACCTATCCCCTCCTCCCACCTCGAGCCGCACCTCCGTTTCCTACTTACTAACCTCATCCCACCCCCTTGACCTGTCCGTCTTCCCTGGACTGACCTATCCCCTCCCTACCTCCCCACCTATACTCTCCTCTCCACCTATCTTCTCCTCTATCCATCTTCGGTCTGCCTCCCCCTCTCTCCCTATTTATTTCAGAACCTTCTCCCCATCCCCCTCCCTGATGAAGGGTCTAGGACCAAAATGACACCTTTTGTGCTCCTAAGGTGCTGCTTGGCCTGCTGTGTTCATCTAGCTTCACACTTCACTATCTCTGCAGCGTCACTTTTCTGCAGTCCACTGTCCAGTAATTTATGCTAGACTGATTAAAGAGGCACCTCTGATTCCTTAGTTACATTCCGTGATTAAAATCTGTTGAGATACTCTATTTTGACCAGCCCCTGGTTGTGTATTACTTTAATCGGGACATGAAGGGCAAGACCTTTTTTACTATTTGTGCCCAGGTATTCCCACACATTGTTTTGATAGACACCTTTCACCTAACTAGGTACCTACTCTTCAGCATTCTCCAAGTTTAGTTTGCATTTTCATCTTGGGTGGTTTGTATCTTTGACTAAATCTCTTGCTAAAGGCCTTGTAGATATAAAGTTATTGGTGTCTATGATTAATAGTTGACCAGTTGATTTTGTAATTGCTTTGTATCATCAGAAAAATGTAACTCGTGCCTTCTTGACTGTTTTTACTGCGACCCATCATTGTAATGATTTACAGAATTAGCAACTAATAATTTACAGAACCAAATGCCTGAATCCTTTCTTGGGTGGATCACAGTCATAAAGTCAACAAGGAAGTGCTGCATGCTCCCGTCCTTTCAACTGCTGCTGTGTGTGTCTGGGACCTTCACAATCTCTTTATAGCCACAAAAGTTGCAATATTGTTAAGGCAGATCCTTGGTGATTGTGTTTCATTTGTTCCTGGAACATGGATGACGCAGCTGTATCCAGTGGGGTTGAAGTAGTCTCCTGACACACGATTGATGGAAAGAGGAAGAACGTTGTTACATCTTATCACTTTTGTTGTTGCTGCACCATGACATTTCAACCTTTGATCATTTGGAAAATGTGTGTTCTAGATATAATGCATGGTGTCATGTGCAACTCTCGGATCTCAATAACATTGATTTTAGTTTAGATAGCTGAATAAGTAGTTTAGAGCTGAATTTCTGCAAGCATTCTTCCCCTTTTTGCTCATAGTTTTAATGGGAGAGCTATGGGTACTTGGAAAAGAATTGGGAAACTTTCAGCCAGTCCGGTCTGGTTTTCCCTCAAAGGTAGATGTACATGGAGAATATAGATTAGGAGCAGAGTAGGCTCCAGGGTCTACTGCGCCATTCTGATTATGGCCTCCAATCCACTTTCCTATGTAGCTGTTGGACCCTTCCACTTTATCAATTGAGTATCTAGCTGTGTCGGCATTTAAAAATATTCAAGGATCCTGCCATCACTGCTGTCTGGGGAAGAGAATTTCACACTCGTGACCCACAACCCTTGACAGGAAAAAGAATTTTCCTCATCTCTGAAAGATCCCCCACTGTCCCCTCTAGTACTAGTCTGTTCCACATGGGGAATCGTCCTTTTAGCATCCAGTCTGGCAAGTGTACTCATGTTCTTTTCTGCTTTAATGTGAACACCTTGTATCCTTCTGTGTTTCCACCTGCCTAGCCTTCATAAAGCCATCCTTGATCCCGCATTTTCATTTTCATGTTATTATCCTAATCAAGTTCAGTGGTTTTACCTTTTTATTTTTCCTCTCTCTCTTTTCTAAATACATATTCTACCCTGCAATGTTTATTTCCTAATTCTGATTTTTCTATAGCCACGTCTCAATCTTTCTGATTCCCCCCTACCCCCCCACCAACACACGATTGCTTCCCAGTTGGCCTTTTATTTATTCACTTTGTGCAATGCTATGCAGACAGTTTAATTCATTTGTAAAAGGATTTCCTCTAACTTTGTTTAACGACCGTCTTTTAAAGACTCCTATTCTATAAACCATATTTATTACTCCTTATTTAAAGAAGGATATAAAACACATTAGAAACAGTTCAGAGAAGCCTTACTTTGCTAGTATCAGGAATGTCTTATGAGGAATGTTTGGATTGGCTGAGCCTGTATCCGCTGTAATTTAGGAGGCAACTTGATTGAGGCATCATATCCTGAGGGGTCTCAACAGGGTGGATATGGAATGAAGGGTTGCTGTTTCAAATTAAGAAGTCATCCATTTAAGACAGGAGATTCGTTTTCTGAGGGTCATGACACTTTGGAATTCTTCCCCAAAAGGTGGTGGGAACAGAGTTTTTGAATATTTTTAATGCAGAGCTGATAGATATTTCATAAACAGCGGGGTGAAAGGTTATTAAAGGTAGGAAGGAGTGTGGAGCCATGGTCTTATTGAGTCATAGAACAGGCTTGAAGGATCAAGTAGCTTATTCCTGCTTCTAATTTGCATGTTTATATGTTTCTAGTCATCTGTGTCTTCTGCTACTTTAGTCGTTTCTGTTTTCTGGTCCTATTTTATTTACATTTATGCTGTCAGTTTATTTTAGATCCCTTCCCCTCCCTGTTATTGCTGCTGCGTCATTTATTCTTTCTTTGGGGACCAGGGTTCCATTCCATTAGTATAGCTTTTCCATGGTCCCAGTCTAATGTGAATGTCCCATGGAAAGTTATGTCTCTTTCTCATGCCAGCTCTGCATTAATGCTCCTGAATGATCTACCTGCTGCCATGCCATTTTGCACACAACCTTGGGCAGTGATAGACAGATTACTATCCTTGATCCTGCTTTTTAATTTAGAAGCTAATTTCTGATGATATTTCAGCAGCAACTGCTGTTTGTTCCTCCCCATGTACTTGGATGAGTGCATCTTTAATGATATTTAAGAAACTTGACATCACCCAAGATAAAGCAGCCCACTTGGTAGCACCACATCCACAAGCTTGCACTCCCTCCACCAGCACCAACTCTCTGTACTGACAGTGTGTGTTCCCTGAAAGTTGTATTGCAGAAATTTGCCTTAGCACATTGCAAACCTGTGACCATTACTACCATTGAGAAAGTCAAGAACAGCAGTGTAGTGAGACCACCACCATGTACAAGCTCCTCTGCCAGCATCTCACCATCCTGACTTGGAAATTCTGACTTCAGTGTCGCTGGGTCAAAATTCTCACATTGGGAATCTAGCTAAACCAAATGGGCTGTGTTTGTTCAAGAAGGCACCACCTTTTCAGGGGCAGCCAAGGAGAAGCAAGAAATGCTCAGCTAGTGACACTGATAAGCCACGTGCCAAAATCAGCCATGATCAAATCAAATGGCTGAGCAACCTACACTACCACCTCTTATGAAGAAGAAAAAAAAATCTGCAAGCGTCACAGAGTTGTCATGACTCTAGAGGAATGGTCCCTTAGTGAGGAACAAATAATATCCTTTCTCCTGAACCTTGTTGACCAGCTGAGTCCACTGGCAAAGGTAATTTCAGATTGTTTGACTACAAAACCAATCACAGCTGCCAAACCTGACTTCAACTTCAATCCCCTCACTTTAAAAAATGAGAAACTTAAAGCATTAACGGTCCTCGAGATAATAGGAACTGCAGATGCTGGAAAATCCGAGATAACAAAGTGCTGGATGAACACAGCCGGCCAAGCAGCATCTTAGGAGCAGAAAATCTGTTCCTAAGATGCTGCTTGGAGCTTTTCTGCTTCTAAGATGATGCTTGGCAGCTTTTCTGCTCTTAAGATGCTGCTTGAAGCTTTCCTGCTCCTAAGATGCTGCTTGGCCTGCTGTGTTCATCCAGCTCTACACTTTGTTATAATTGTCCTAGAGACTGACCTTATTTTTATCTTTGCATGTGTTTTATCCTTGCCTGCTTGTAATATTTAGGTATTTTTAGCCAACAACTTTCTTGTCTTTACTTGAATAATTACAAGTTTAAATGCAGTAAACTAACTTTTCTTTAAAGGTTAGTTTAAACCACCTTTTCAAATTTTAATTAAAGCACAGAAACTGAAAGGGGGCTATAATGAAGGATGCTTAATTGCATCTTACAAACACTTAATAAAATACCTGTTGCGAACGTGACAAGAATAAATTTCAAAATTTGCCTGTTGCTACCGAACTTGGTGGAGTAGTAAGCAATGAAGATGATATGGTTCCTTACAAGTGGAATGGGGGTGGTGGGCAGGAGGATTCTGGTCCACAGTAATGAGCGTAGGGATGGAGGCAGCGGAAGAACAGTTCAATGTCATGGCGAGTCCGAAATTCTTTGAAGTCGGGGCGTAAGGCTCTGAAGCTGAGTCCCTTGTCAAGGTCAATACGTTTAGCTTCAGAGAGGGGAAGGCAAGAGGTATGTTGAAAACACGACAGGCTAGGGTTGGAGGTCGTGACCTCAGGATGGAAAGGGATGGCATCTGAGTGCTGCGGAAGGGGTGGGTGCTAACAGACTGTAAGGGTTCAGCGCTGACTGGCGGGAGTGGGGCACAGTGTTCGAGAGGCAGAAAGGGAAGGGCATTGTAGGATGGATGTTGGAGTCCATAAGTTGCTGGAGCTTGTACCCCTTGATGGAAAGAGAGAAAAGGCCTTTTGTTGAGTTGATGGATGGATGAGTTGATGTTGCTGCAGTGTGGAATCAGGTGTATGCAAATAACGGCACATGGCATTGACCATGGATGGTTGGATGCGACGGGAACAGCAGTCTGAGCAACGTTGACATCCTTGAGATACTTGTAATCTTGGGTGGATTTGAAGCGTGAATGGTGAAACTTGAGTTGAAATCCGTGTGGCGTAAGTCTGAGTCATTGGCAGTCACCGAGAAACGAAACATGGCTGTGAAAGCGAGTTTTCGCAAACACCTGGTTGGACACCAGCAGTGAAATGGAAATCAATGAAGATATACCAGGAGAAAGAGACAACCGGAATTCATGTCAGGGGGAAGAGTAAAACTTCTTCAGGTTCGGCATTCCTCAAAGAGACATGACAGTTGATTAAACATAATGTAGGAGCAAAATACTGCCGATGCTGGAACCTGTACTGAAAACAAAAAAAGCTGGAGATCACAGCATGTAAGGCCTTGATCTTTGTTTTCAGTTCAGTGAAATCTAGGATTAAGCAAGATTTTAAAATTCACTTGGCACAGTGGCTCAGTGGTTAGCACTGCAGCCTCACAGTGCTAGGGACCCAGGTTCGACTCCAGGCTCGGGCGACTGTCTGTGAAGAGTTTGCACATTCTCCCTGTGTCTGCATGGGTTTTCTCCGGGTGCTCCGGTTTCCTCCCACAGTCCAAAGATGTGCAGGCTAGGTGGATCGGACATGCTAAATTGCCTGTAGTGTTCAGGGGTGTGTGGGTTATAGGGGGATGGGTCTTGGTGGGATGCTTCACGAGGCGGTGTGGACATGTTGGGCCGAAGGGCCTGTTTCCACATTGTAGGGAATCTAATCTAATCACTTCAGAAGGTACAAGGGTTGAGTCATAAGCAAATTTCGTTTCCTTCCTAGAAGGTATTCAGGGCCATTCAGGCCACATCAGATTGACTTAGTTTGTAAAACTTCCAAACCTGGAGAGTTAGTTGAGAAATCCAGAGATTGAGAATGAAGAAAGTTGGCGCTGTCAGATTTGTGAAGATTTAATAGATCATAGAATCATAGAATCCCTACTGTGTGGAAACAGGCCCTTCAGCCCAACAAGTCCACACTGACCATCAGAGTATCCCCCTTAATATACTCATTGGAATTCAGAAGAATGAGGGAAGATCTTATAGAAACATATAAGGTTAGGAAGGGAATAGCTAAGCTGGAGGCAGGGAGGTTGTTTTCGCTAGCAGGTGAAACTAGGACTAGAGGGCATCGCCTCATAATAAAGGGAAGCAGATGTAGGACTGAGGTCAAGAGGAACTTCTTCACCCAAAGTGTTGTGAATCTGTGGAATTCCCTGCCCAGTGAAGCGGTTGAAGCTACCTCACTGAATGTTTTTAAGGCAAGGCTAGATAAATTTTTGAACAGTAAAGTAATTAAGGGTTATGGTGAGTAGACGGGTAAGTGGAGCTGAGTCTCAGAGATCAGCCATGATCTTATTAAATGGCAGGGCAGGCTCGAGGGCCCAGATAGCCCACTCCTGCTCCTAGTTCTTATGTTCTTAATGTACACATTCCTGAACATTATGGGCAATTTAACATGGCCAACCCAACTAACCTGCACATCTTTGGACTGAGGGAGGAGAATGGAGCACCTGGAGGAAAGAGATAGTAGGAACTGCCAATGCTGGAGTTCATCCAGCTGTACACCTTGTTGTCTCAGATTCTCCAGCACCATTTCTGAAGAAGCGTCTAGACCCGAAACATCAGTTTTCCTGCTCCTCTGATGCTGCTTAGCCTGCTGTGTTCATCCAGCTCTACACCTTGTTCACCCAGAGGAAACCCAAGCAGACACGGGATGAATGTGCAAACTCCACACAGTCACCTGAGGGTGGAATCGAACCCAGGTCCCTGGCACTGTGAAGCAGCAGTGCTAACCACTGAGACAGCATGCTGCCCATATTGGCAGACTTGCAAAGGACTAATAAAATTGCCTCTACAGTGCATGGCAAATAAACTGTCAAAAGTAAGTTAACTTAAAGGAGTTAAGATAGGGGTATGATTTCTGTGGTCTTGAGTGTCTGTGATGAATAGTGCATGGGAACAATCCTTTGCTTTGCTGTGTGATTTAGATCTTGGTAACTGGCTTCTGTATTTAGATGGCTTACTTTTTTTCTTCATTCCTACTTTTGTGTAATAAACTTCTGTCCTGTTGTTAGAGTAAATCTGCCTTGTCTTAATGATTGACCACCACGTTAATTAACTAAACAAAAAGCCATATGATCTACTTATCCGAATGATGTGACAGCTCTTTAAAGGATGCAGTGGACGTTACCAGAATATTTCCATAATGGGGTTTTAGCTACAAGGCTAGATTGAAAAGGTTGAGTTTGTTATCCTTGTTGTGAAGAATTTCAAGGGGAGATTTAATAGAGGTTTATCAAACTAACAATTTAGATCAGCTAGACAAGGAATGGGAAGCACAAATTTCAGGATTTAGATCACAGAAGCAGCGGAAATCTGAGGAAAATGATTTTTATGCAGCAAGATATAATCAACTAGAATTTGTTACCTGCAAGAGTGGTGGAAGCAGAAATGATGAATGATTTCAAAAGGAAATTGGACAGGTGCTTGAAAAAATAAACTACATAGTTATGGGGTTCAAGCAGCAGATTCAGACAGGTTGGACTGCTCCACAGGGAGCCAATGTGGATTTAGTTGGCTGACTTTGTGCCCTTCTGTGCCGTAAGTGACTATGCCTTTAGAATAAAAGGCAAGACTATATTGAATACCGTATGAAGTTTTAGTAGATGAAAGCGGTTAACTTGAGGAACAGGGGCACTTGAGAAGTATGTGCTTCCTCTGTCCTTCAATCACAATCTGCGTCACTTGAGTTTCCTGTAATAAAATTCTATGTAATTAAAGGATCTGGCTCTAAAAGTAGAGATGCAGCTTAACCTGCTAACAATCACTGCAAATAACACTTGTAAACAAAAACAGTGTCTTGAAACTGTCTAGCGCATCATGATGTGAATGGTGCCAGCACAAGTTCCTAAGGAATGCCATAAAATTAAACTGGGTCATGTTTGTCTTAACTTGTCAGCAAAACCTAATCAACAATCTCCTCTGAATGTTGAGTTTTAAAAGTTTAGATTTTCATTTGTTCAATCGTATTTTTCCCAGAGTGGGGGACTCAATTACTAGGGGTCATGAGTTCAAAGTGAGAGGAGGAAAGTTTAAGGGAGATATGCATGGAAGGTTCTTTACACAGAGGGTGGTGGGCGCCTGGAACACGTTGCCAGCGGAGGTGGTAGACACAGACACGTTAGCGTCTTTTAAGATATATTTGGACAGGTACATGGATGGGCAGGGAGCAAATGGACTTAGACCATTAGAAAATAGATGACAGGTTAGACAGAGGATCTGGATCGGCGCAGGCTTGGAGGGCCGAAGGGCCTGTTCTTGTGCTGTAGATTTCTTTGTATAATTTGGGGTCTGACTGGCTAGGTCAGGACTTGTTGCTTATCTCTAAATGCCTTCGACAATGTAATAGTGAGTTCTCAAACCACTGTATTCCTTAGATTATGGAAAATAAGAAGTAGGGCTGAGCTCAGAGTAGGCACTTGTCTGTGAACTTCTAGATTTTAATATGGACGTAGATGTATAACATGTGAGTTGCAGACCAGATTCAATAGAAAATAAACATTTGAGGGATTTGAAAATATTGCTTGGGATATGAACTCACACCTATGACTTTTATTTCTGTTGTTTTGCTTTGTGTTCTGACTTTACTGTTCATTTGAACTAACATAAATTAACATCCCATTCAATTTCATGTCACCTGTGGCAATATAATTCAGGCTGTGGTCACCAAATAACCCAGTGGAATGGGTTTCACATCTCCTTTACGGTTCTGTTGTATGTTTAAAAGCACTCCTTCACTTTCAAGGAAGTAGTTAACCTAATAATTGCCATCCAAAATTCATCACTTGGAGAATTGTGAAAATAAATGTGTTGTGAATAAGATGTCTAATAAGATGTCTCTCATCTTGTTTCTTCTGGTAAACCAAAATGTGCCTAGACTTCTGCTCTATAAGGGTGCCAGTTTCAGTTGAAGCTTGAGTTTGAAGTAAAGCTGGTTCTCATTCTGTAATCCTATCTGTCTGCACATGGCCTGTATTCTCCTCCTTCCTGCTTGTTCAGGTGTCTGTCTAAGTGTCTCTTAAACTTTGCTTTTGTATCAGCTTCTACCACCTCCCCTGGCGTCACTTCCCAGTACCTACCACCCTCTGTAAAAAAAAAAATTCCTTGCACATTTCCGTTTAAAATTTTCCCCTCCTACCTTCAACACAGGCACTTGGTATTTGACATTTCCACCCTGGGAAAAAGACTCCAAATATGCATCCTACGCATACATTTCATAATTTTGTATACTTCCATCAAGCCACACCTCAGCATCTGACACTCCCGTGAAAACAGTCCAAGTTAGCTCAACCTCTCCTTATAGCAAATACACTCCCAATCCAGACAACATCCCAGCAAACCTCTTTTACATCCTGTCCAAACCCTTCACATCCTTGCCATAGTTTGGCAAACAGAACTGTGCAGAGCACTCTAACTGTGGGCTAACTAAAGTTTTGTACAACTGCAACGTGACTTACCACCATTTATACTCAATGCCCTAACCAATGCCATATGCCTTCTTTTACCACCTTATACTCTTGTGGACTTGCACCCCAAGATCCCTCTGCATGTCAGTGCTACTAAGGGTCTTGTCGTTTATGAAATACATTCCTCTTGCATTTGACCTCTCAAAATGCATCCTTATCCCTTTTCCATATCCTGATTTTTGTCATGGACATACTAGGTTACTGAGACTACAAAATTCTGAGGTATAGAATTCCAAAGGTTATCACCCTCAAAGTGAAGAAAAATTCCTCCTCCTCTCAGTCCTTAATGACCTACACCTTACTTAGATGCTGTAAGCCTTGGTGTTTGGTTCCCTACCTACTGTTTTGGCCAGAGGTAAATCTTTTCTGCATTTACCCTGTGAAGCCCTATAAAAGGGTAAATTTGAGACTACCGCTCATTCTTCTAGATTGGAACCAACACAAGCTCAATCTCAGTTTCCCCTCAGAATAATTCATGTATTCCAGGAATAGCAATGAGTCCATGTTGTATTTCTTGTACAGCTGGTATATCTCTTTTGGCATGGCGACCATATTTATATACTGTACTCCTAATGTGTTCTCAGCAAGGCACTATATGATGGCAACTAGATCTCTTTATTCCAGTACTCAGATACTCTTGCATGAAAGGCCAGTGTACCATTTGCCTTCCTAATTGCCTAGTTTAAAGTAATTTATGAACAATGGCACCTAGGTCCATTGGAACAAAACATACTTTGCAATCTCTCACCATTTTAGAAATACTCTAAATTTCTGATTTTATTGCCCATATCAAAGTGGATAAGTTCTGATTTTTTGACATTACATTCCAATAGCTATGTCCTTGCACATTCACCTAATTTCTCTAAATCACCTTGAAGCCTCTTTGTGTCTTACTTGCTACTCCTATTCCCACTAGTTTGTATCCTTAGCAATCTTGGAAATATGTTTCGTCCCACACCAAATAATTGACAGGAATTGTGAATAGATAGGGTTGATTGT
Source organism: Stegostoma tigrinum (assembly GCF_030684315.1). Taxonomy (NCBI): domain Eukaryota; kingdom Metazoa; phylum Chordata; class Chondrichthyes; order Orectolobiformes; family Stegostomatidae; genus Stegostoma; species Stegostoma tigrinum. The sequence continues at coordinate 152,891,606 of NC_081355.1, read as the reverse complement.
AAATTTCTTTATCTGTTTCTTGGTCTTCATTTGCTCAATTCGAAATTGTTCCCAAAATACTCAGGGGCTTAGCACTTTGTCTATTTTGAAAGCTTTTTTCTTTGATCTAATACAACCTTTAACTTTTACAGTTATATTACTTTTCCTGTTGGGATTTTGTGCTTCAAAGGAATGTAAATGATGCATGTTGCTTAGAACTGGGGTTATATTTTGAAGAGATTATTTATAGTTCAAAGTACATCCAACTGACCTGTTTTTAATTATTGTTGTTGCTGTTGATTGCCAATGCCCCAAGATCCAGTATCTTAAAAAATAAGCCGTTTGTTTTCATAACCTTTGGGGAAACTCCCAAATTTGTGTTCTTTTTAGAAAAGACCATCTGAAATTCAAATGTGTTTCGTGATAAATGTAGTGAATACTCTTGCTTATCTCAAGTAGGTTTATTTTGATGACTTATTGTTTAGTTGTACCTCATGTTTCTGTGCAGTTCATATCCCGAGAGTAAATATGGGGGAAAGAAATATTTCCAGCTATTGTGTTGCTTGACGACAACTAGCGTGATGCAGAGATTTGACAGGATTTAAGGCAGAACTTGAGAATTGGGCACATGAGTCATCATTTGGCCCCTTGAGCTTACGGCACTATTTAATAAGATCATGGCTGATCTGATGTTGACCTTGAATCCACTTTGCTGTATGGACCCTCCCGACTCTTTATTCCTTTGCCTATCAAAAATCTCCATATCTCCACTAGATATGGAGTCTTGAATATATTGAAGTGAATTGGTTATGAATTTCTTTGTGAGCTTTGGCTTTTTTAAAGCCATGTGGCTACATGCTAACTAATGTATGTCTGTGAGTTTTCTCTGTCTAGTTTACTCTCATCATCCAAAGATGTGCAGTTTAGGTTGATTGCCCATGTTAAAGCACCCTGCGGTGTCCAGGGATGTGCAGATGAGGTGGATTAGCCATGGGGAATGCGTGGTTACACGGATAGGTAGGGGGTGGGTCTGCGTGAGATGCTCTTCAGAGGGTCGGTGCAGTCTCATAGAGTCATTCAGCAGGGAAGTGGACCCTTTGGTCCAACTAGTCCTCACCGATAATGTTCCCAAACTAAACTAGCCCCACCTGCCTGCATTTGACCCATATCCCTCCAAACCTGTCTTATTCATATACTTTTATCCAAATGTCCTTTAAACATTGTAACTGTATTGGCATCCAGCACTACTTCTGGCAGTTCATTCTGCACAGTAAGCACTACGTAAAATGTAATCCCTCACGTCGTTTTTAAATCTCCCTCCTCTCACCTTAAAAATATGCCCCTTGTTTTGAACTCCCCCCACCTTAGGGAAGAGACCTTTGATAATCACCTTATCTATGTCCCTCATGATCTTGTAAACCTCTCCCCTCAACTTCCTATGCTCCAGTGAAAAATCATCTCAGCCTTTCCAGCCTATTTTTTATAACTCATACCTTCTATTCCTGGCAACATCCTGGTAAATCTTTTCTGAATCCTCTCCAGTTTAATAATATCCTTCCTATAACAGGGCAACCAGAACTGCACATAGTACTCCAGAAGAGGCCTCACCAACATACTGTACAACCTCAAAGTGACATCTCAACTTCTGTACTCAAAGGCCTGAGCAATGAAGGCAATCATGCTAAACACTTTTAGTCACCCTTTCCACCTGTGATGCAAATTGCAAAGAATTTTGTACCTGATCCCCTAGGTGTCTCTGTTCTACAACAGGGCCCTGCCGTTAATTGTCTAAGTCCTGCCTTGTTTGTTTTACCAAAATGCAATATCTCACATTTATTCAAATTAAACTCCTTCCGCTGCTCTTCAGCCCATTGGCTCAATTGATCAAGATCTCTTTGTAATCTTAGATAACCTTCTTCACTGTCAACTATATCATCAATGTTGGTGTTATCTACAAACTTGCTAGCCATGCCTCCTGTATTCTTATCCAACTCATTTATATAAATGGCAAACAAAATTAGACGCAGTATTGATCCTGTACAACACTGCTGGTCACAGGCCTCCAATCCAAACATCAATCCTCCATCACCGCCCTCTTCCCCTACTGTAAAGCCAATTTTGTATCCAGTTGGAAAGCTCATCCTGAATTCCATGTGGTCACACTTCACTAATTAGTCTGCCATGCGGAGCCTTATCAAATACTTTACTAAAGCCCAAGTAAACAATGCTTACCGCTCTGCCATCATTAGTCTTTCTTGTTTCTTCCTCAGAAAACTCCATCAGATTTCTGAGATACGAAATCCCTCATGCAAAACCATGGTGACTTTCCCTAATCAATCTTTGCCTGTCCAAATGCATATCAATTCTGTGTCTCAGAATCACTTCCAACAGCTTACCTACCACCACTGTCAGACTCACAGGTCTATAGTTCTGAGACTTCTCTTTACAGCCTTCCATAAATAAATTCACAATATTAACCACCCTCCAAGTCCTCCAGCACTCACCTGCGGTTATAGATGATATGAATATTTCTGCTAGGGGCTCTGCAACTTCCTTCCTAACTTCTCACAATCTCCTAGGAGAGACTTGATCAGGGCCTGAAGACTGATCTACCTTTATGTTTTCTAAGACCTTCAGCACTCGCCCGTGTGTGATGTGAACCATTTTTAAAACATCAGTATTTATTTCCCTGAGTTTTCCAGTTTCCATTTCTTTCTCCTCAGTAAAACCTGATGTAAAATATTCATTTAATATCTCTCTTGTCTCCCGAGGTTCAACACAAAGGCAACTTCATTGACCCTTAAGGGACCCTACGGTCTCTATCTTTGCTCTCTTGCTCTTAATGTACATGGCCTCACTTCACTGTAGGAACTCTATGATTCTGTGTGTTTGAGTCTGATTTGCTGGTTTTCATAAAGTAAAAGATCTTAAAATCCCACCTCCTATTTCTTATTCTGCAGTTTGAAAGAAATTGCGATACCTAAATTTAGCTTTGGGCATTCTGCTGGTAAGGTAGATTTCATTAAATAATCTAGAGACAGAAATACTTTGTTTGTCATAAGTAACTATGTGATCACGATTGTTAATGGATGACATCCAACACAGCTTTAGAAGGCATAAATTTGAACCAAGCCAGCAGTAAATATAGGTACTGTCTTACTTGGTGGAAATTAGGAGTAATTTAACAATTCCTCTTCAAATTCTAGGAAAGACAAATTGATCCAATAATTGTGGAGTCTTTGAAGACATTGTTTGTTGTAATGAGAAGCTTAGTATTTGGGAAATCAGAGATAAAATGAACCAGAATGTAATTTATGGCGAGCCAATCATTTGATCTTTTAATTGGAATATTTGGCGGGCTCTGGATTGTTCACTGGTAAAGTTTTGGGTTTTGTCCTCTTCCCACCTGCCCTTAAAGTTTATTTTAATAAGGGAAACATCCTCAATATGCCTGCCTCTTGTTTTGGTGCCATCTAATGCACAGTGTTACTGAAATAATCCTTAGTGTCCACACCTCCTCCCTCACCCCCATCCCAGGCCCCAAGATGACTTTCCATATCAAGCACAGGTTCACCTGCACATCTGCCAATGTGGTATACTGCATCCATTGTACCCGGTGTGGCTACCTCTACATTGGGGAAACCAAGCGGAGGCTTGGGGACCGCTTTGCAGAACACCTCCGCTCGGTTCGCAATAAACATCTGCACCTCCCAGTCGCGAACCATTTTAACTCCCCCTCCCATTCTATAGATGACATGCCCATCATGGGCCTCCTGCAGTGCCATAGTGATGCCACCCGAAGGTTGCAGGAACAGCAACTCATATTCCACTTGGGAACCCTGCAGCTCAATGGTATCAATGTGGACTTCACCAGTTTCAAAATCTCCCCTTCCCCCACTGCATCCCAAAACCAGCCCAGCTCATCCCCTCCCCCCACTGCATCCCAAAACCAGCCCAGCCTGTCTCTGCCTCCCTAACCTGTTCTTCCTCTCACCCATCCCTTCCTCCCAACCCAAGCCACACTCCATTTCCTACCTACTAACCTCATCCCACCTCCTTGACCTGTCCGTCTTCCCTGGACTGACCTATCCCCTCCCTACCTCCTCACCTATACTCTCCTCTCCACCTATCTTCTTTTCTCTTCATCTTCGGTCTGCCTCCCTCTCTCTCCCTATTTAATCCAGAACCCTCTCCCCATCCCCCTCTCTGATGAAGGGTCTAGGCCCGAAACGTCAGCTTTTGTGCTCCTGAGATGCTGCTGGGCCTGCTGTGTTCATCCAGCTTCACACTTTATTATCTTGGATTCTCCAGCATCTGCATTTCCCATTATCTCTGATCCTTAGTGTCTGTCCATTTCAAAATATTGATTAATAAATTTTGATTCCCGTAACTAACCAATCACAGTCAACTCTGGCTTTAAACAAATATAACTGTACTTTGAGTGTTAAATGTTTGAAAAGCAGGTTACTAATGACAGCAATATTATGGTCATTTGAAATAGATGCTACATTTGGAGAGTGGTGGTTGCATGCTTTGGCATTGTGCGCATTTTACATGCATGTTCTGATCTGGAATAAAGGACTTTTTTCTCGATCTCTCCCTTCACCTGAGGTGTTGTGACACTCAGGTGAAACCACCACCAATTGTTTATCTTTGTCAAATGAGAGAGTAGCCCTGTGGTCTGGTAGGACAATGGCGACTTTACCCTTACTTGTAATCTGGGGCTATAGGTGGTGGTAGTAAAATGGGAGACCACATGGTTGACTGGGAATCTCTCCTACTTCTGCCATCTGCATGTATCGGAAGGATTTCCAGGTTTATAACCTGCTGGCCATACTATCCCTGGTTTGGACTTCATTCCCCCATATGAGAATAAGAATATTAGAACTTCACTGTGTCAAATGATTGCTTTCATCATTGACTTTCCTTATACTTTTGAGTGTTATTTTCAATGGATTTTGTAAATCAGTGATTTGAAATTTTTGATCAATTATTTTGAACTTCTTGCAGTTGTAGTTGTTAAGTGAGGAGACCATGTGGGCATCAAGTAATAGCATAGGAGCACAAAAACTCTGATGAAGTTTCTGATGAAGGGTCTAGGCCCGAAACGTCAGCTTTTGTGCTCCTGAGATGCTGCTTGGCCTTCTGTGTTCATCCAGCTCCAAGCTTTGTTAGCTCGGATTCTCCAGCATCTGCAGTTCCCATTATCTCTGATCATGTAATAGCTCTTGGCTTCATTTCTTCCACAGTTGAATGATCACAACACCTTTTTAAGCTACTAATATTTTGCATTATTTCCAGAGTAAAATCTGACTTTGATGTTCCCAGCAGTACACTGATTGGAGCTCATGGATACTGTACACAGGTCAGTACCACTTGTTTATGGAATAGTGAGGCGAAAAACATGGCCAGTTTGTATGTTTTCAGTTACTGTACAATTTCCTCCTGAAACATACATTTGGCTTTGACATTTTGTAAAATTGCAGTGAAGGAGCTGAGAGTCAATTCCCTAGATGATGATGTGCTATTCGGGATGCATCTCCTCCATATCTAGTGGGTATCTAAGGAAGATTAACATCAAGCAGTCAAATATTTCTAATGCCAAATTTACATCAGTAATTTTGATGATAATGACTTTTGCTGGCTTACTGGACTAAATTGTTTGGAATGACTATCTGCAGGAAACAATCTTAAAGGCACAGATTTTCCTATATTATGGGAATTAATAATGGAACAATGTTTTTGAGAATTGTATATTTCTGGAGGGTTTTTATAAATTAACAGATGTTGAATTGTTGCTGTAGTGTTAATTTATTTTTGAGATCTGTGGCCTACTTGCAAAAACAACAGTTGAACCGCTGAGGAATTTAATTTGAGAAAAGCTGGCCCTTAAAGCATTAATATTGTTTAGTTTTGTTTATTATGAGTAATTAATCTGTTCTTACTCACTTAGCTAACTTAAAAAAAGTTTAAGACCTGAAACAGCTCCAAAAGATCAAACACCTCAATAACAGTTCTGAAATATAAGCCCAAGACAATTGTTATACACAAAAACACTCTTGTCAGAACTCGTGCCTTAGTAACTAATGAAGAAGGATAGAGTTCCAAAGGAATGTATTTTATTTTGTATGAGTCTCTGCCCCTTGTTAATCTCTCTCTCAAAAAGTATCTTGATTTGTACCAACATTGGAACAGGAGTCAGTAATTTACCCCCTCGAACTTGCTCCATCATTGAATGAAGTTGTGCTGATCTGAGATCTAACTTCATATTACTACCATTACCCCATAACCCTTCATATCTACAGTGGTTAAAAATCTATCAATATGTTCTAAAATTAATAATTTCTCCCACACCAATTGCTGGAATTCCAAACTTTTACAGACCTTTGTTGTAAAGTATTTCCTGACTTCACTTCTGAAATGTCTGGCTCCAAATTTTGAACTCTTTACCATGCAGCCCCAGACGCCTTAACCAGTACAAATAGTTTCCCTCCATCTACTCTAATTGACTCCCTTAATAACTTGTCGTCTGATTCGATGCATTTAATCACATGTTTGTGCAGCTCTTACTTTCAATATTTTGTTCATTGAAGTTGAAAGCAGCATCATTTCAACTCAGTTTCTGTTTTCATTCCAAGTTAAGAGTTGATGGGAATTCCAAAAGTAACCAAGTAGGGTACTGCTGCAAGAAAGCCCCCGCTTCACCTGAAAAAGCAGCAGTGACACAGAAAATAGATTTTTGAGGAAAACAGCTAAGCATGCCTGACAAGTTCATTTGGAAGGTATTCTGATAATTGGAAAGCGTACTTTGCTGTAACAAAATTCAAATAACCCAGTAATTTGAATACATTAAATTAAGCAGTCCATTAATTTGAGAAAGAAAAGGGACATGAAAACAAATCAAGTACTCGGAGATAACAAAGTGTACAGCTGCATGAACACAGCAGGCCAAGCAGCATCTCAGGCTGCTTGGCCTGCTGTGTTCATCCAGCTGCACACTTTGTTATCTTGGATTCTCCAGCATCTGCAGTTCCCGTTATCACTCAAGTACTCAGGGGCTGTGTTCTGGAGGGATAGATTTGAGAAGTAAAGAAGTTGTGCAAAAACATGTATTAAATTTGTCTAGAGTACTGTATTCTCTGCCTCACCATTGTTGAAGATGTTGCAAAAGCTAAAGTATAATAATACCAGAAACACGTGGTTGTATCTGTCAGGTAAGAAAGAACAGGCTGGATCTCTTCTCTTGAAAACAGAAGGCTGAGGGTTGCCTTAATAAAAGTCTTTGAAATCATGAAGCGTTTTGATAAGATGCCAATTTTCTTCTTTCTACATTATATAATCTTATGGATTAAGAAAGAAGTTCAAATTTAAGAAACTTTCAATTCAAAGGAGTTGCCTGTATATTGACTTCCTTACAGGAAAAGAAGTAGATACATTAGGGACATTTAAGTGACTCTTGGATAGGCACATAAAATGTAGGGTATGCAGGTAATTTGATTTTAGATTAAGATAATAGGTCAGCACAACATCATGGGCTGAAGGGCCTGTATTGTGCTGTACTGCTCTATGTTCCATGTTCTAAATGTCACCTGCAACTTGCAGATCTGCCTCAAGTACACAATTGGCAACAAGGGAAAGAGTCATATGATTCCAAGGTCTGTCTTTTCCAAAGATTACATTGATTCATACTGTCTGCTCCAAATGCTAGTGAAATAAATTAGTCCACCTTGAAAAGTACTATAATCCTCTCACAACAAAAACAAAGTTGCTCGAAAAGCTCAGCAGGTCTTGCAGCATCTGTGGAGGAGAAAACAGTTAATGTTTCTGATCTGGTGACCCTTTCTCAGAACTGATAGTGGCTGGGAAAACACCAGTTTATATACAGAAAATAGGAAGTGGGTGGGGTAGGGAGTAAACGATAGGATAGAGCCCACTGAGAGAGAAAGACAGTTGGATAGACAAAGGAGTTGCTAATGATCAGGCTGGGAGGGTGAATAGATGTTAATGGGGACTGTTAGTGACTAACAACAGGGGCTATGTGGTAATAAGGCCTGGTGTGTGTTGTGGGGTCTGGGACATGGGAGAGTTTGGGCCCTAAAATTATTGAACTCAGTATTGAGTCCGGAGGGCTGCAGGTTCCCCAAGCGGAAAATGAGGTGTTGTTCCTCCAGCTTGCGCTGGGCTTCACTGGACACTGTAGCAAGCCAGAGACAGAGGTGTTGGCCAGGGAGTGAGGAGGTGCATTGAAGTGGCAGGCAACAGGTAGTTCTTTTTGCAAGCAGAATGTAGATGCTCTGTGAAGCGGTCGCCAAGTCTACGCTTTGTTTCCCCAAAGTAGAGGGGACCACATTGCAAGCAGCGAATGCAGTAGACTGGATTCCTGGAAGTGCAGATGAAATGTTGCTTCACCTGGAAGCTATGTTTGGGCCCTTGGATACTGGGGAGGGAGGAGGTAAATGCGCAGGTGTTGCACCTTTGCTGGTTACAGGGGAAGGTGCCGTACGGCTTTGGGGAGGTGTTGGGGCTGAAGGAACTATGGACCAGGTGTCCCAGAGGCGGACAAGGGAGGGGAGGGGAATATGTGTCTGGTGGTGGTATCTTGCTGGAGGTGGCGGAAATGGCGTCTGATGATCTTCTAGATGCAGATACTGGTGGGATGGCAGATGAGGACAAGGGGAACCCTATCGCTGTTGCGGGAGGGAAGAGGAGGGATGAGGGCAGAAGTGCGGGAGATGGGTCGCACCCGATTGAGGGCTCTGTCGATAACAGAGCTGGGGAATCCTTGGTTGAGGAAGAATGTGGACATTTTGGAGGCTTCCTTGTTGAAGTTGGCCTCATCTGAACATATGCGACAGAGACGGAGGAACTGAGAGAATGGGATGGAATCTTTGGTCTTCTCTACATTGGGGAAAGGAAGCGTAGACTTGGTGACCGCTTCGCAGAACATCTACGCTCTGCTTGCAAAACAGTCCCTGAACTACCTGTTACCTGCCACTTCATTGCACCGCCCTGCTCTCTGGCCAACATCTCTGTCTCTGGCTTAGAACATAGAACATAGAACAGTACAGCACAGAACAGGCCCTTCAGCCCACAATGTTGTGCCGACCATTGATCCTCATGTATGCACCCTCAAATTTCTGTGACCATATACATGTCCAGCAGTCTCTTAAATGACCCCAATGACCTTGCTTCCACAACTGCTGCTGGCAACGCATTCCATGCTCTCACAACTCTCTGCGTAAAGAACCTGCCTCTGACATCCCCTCTATACTTTCCACCAACCAGCTTAAAACTATGACCCCTCGTGCTAGCCATTTCTGCCCTGGGAAATAGTCTCTGGCTATCAACTCTATCTATGCCTCTCATTATCTTGTATACCTCAATTAGGTCCCCTCTCCTCCTCCTTTTCTCCAATGAAAAGAGACCGAGCTCAGTCAACCTCTCTTCATAAGATAAGCCCTCCAGTCCAGGCAGCATCCTGGTAAACCTCCTCTGAACCCTCTCCAAAGCATCCACATCTTTCCTATAATAGGGCGCCCAGAACTGGACGCAGTATTCCAAGTGCGGTCTAACCAAAGTTTTATAGAGCTGCAACAAGATCTCACGACTCTTAAACTCAATCCCCCTGTTAATGAAAGCCAAAACACCATATGCTTTCTTAACAACCCTGTCCACTTGGGTGGCCATTTTAAGGGATCTATGTATCTGCACACCAAGATCCCTCTGTTCCTCCACGCTGCCAAGAATCCTATCCTTAATCCTGTACTCAGCTTTCAAATTCGACCTTCCAAAATGCATCACCTCGCATTTATCCAGGTTGAACTCCATCTGCCACCTCTCAGCCCATCTCTGCATCCTGTCAATGTCCCGCTGCAGCCTACAACAGCCCTCTACACTGTCAACGACACCTCCGACCTTTGTGTCGTCTGCAAACTTGTTGACCCATCCTTCAATTCCCTCGTCCAAGTCATTAATAAAAATTACAAACAGTAGAGGCCCAAGGACAGAGCCCTGTGGAACTCCACTCACCACTGACTTCCAGGCAGAATATTTTCCTTCTACTACCACTCGCTGTCTTCTGTTGGCCAGCCAATTCTGTATCCAAGCAGCTAAGTTCCCCTGTATCCCATTCCTCCTGACCTTCTGAATGAGCCTACCATGGGGAACCTTATCAAATGCCTTACTGAAGTCCATATACACCACATCCACAGCTCGACCCTCATCAACTTTTCTAGTCACATCCTCAAAAAACTCGATAAGGTTTGTAAGGCATGACCTACCCCTCACAAAGCCGTGTTGACTGTATTTGATCAAGCCATGCTCTTCCAGATGGTCATAAATCTTATCCCTCAGAATCCTTTCTAACACCTTGCAGACGACAGACGTGAGACTTACCGGTCTATAATTGCCGGGGATTTCCCTATTTCCTTTCTTGAAGAGAGGAATTACATTTGCCTCTCTCCAGTCCTCAGGTACGACTCCAGTGGAGAGCGAGGATGCAAAGATCTTCGCAAGTGGCGAAGCAATTGCATTTCTCGCTTCCCAAAGCAGCCGAGGACAAATCTGATCCGGGCCTGGCGACTTGTCAATCTTAATGTTTGACAAAATTTTCAGCACATCAGCTTCGTCTATCTCTATCCATTCCAGCATGCACACCTGCTCTTCAAAGGTTTCATTCACTACAAAGTTGGTTTCTTTCGTAAAGACAGAAGCAAAAAACTCATTTAGGGCTTCCCCTACCTCCTCAGGCTCCACACACAAGTTCCCTATGCTATCCCTGATCGGCCCTACTCTTTCTTTGACCATTCTCTTATTCCTCACGTAAGTGTAAAATGCCTTTGTGTTTTCCCGGATTCCTTCTGCCAAGCCTTTCTCGTGCCCCCTCCTGGCTCTCCTCAGACCATTTTTGAGCTCCTTCCTTGCCTGCATGTAATCCTCTCTAGCTGAACTTGACCCTAGTTTCCTCCACCTTATGTAAGCTACCTTCTTCCTTTTCACTAGAAGCTCCACCGCTCTCGTCATCCAATATTCTTTAATCTTACCCCTTCTTGCCTGTCTCAGAGGGACATATTTACTCATCACTCCCAACAACTGTTCCTTAAACCGTCTCCACATGTCTATAGTTCCCTTACCATGGAACAACTGCTCCCAGTCCATGCTTCCTAACTCATGTCTAATCGCATCATAGTTTCCTCTTCCCCAATTAAATATCCTCCCATTCTGCCTAATCCTCTCCTTCTCCATAGCTATGTAGAATGTGAGGCAGTTATGGTCACTATCACCAAAATGCTCTCCCACCACAAGATCTGATACCTGCCCCGGCTCGTTTCCGAGCACCAAGTCTAGAATGGCCTCTCCCCTCGTCGGCCTGTCAACGTACTGCGTTAGGAAACCCTCCTGAACACACCTTACAAAAACAGCTCCATTCAAATCTTCTGCTCGAAGGAGGTTCCAATCAATATTGGGAAAGTTAAAGTCACCCATTACAACAACCCTACTGCGTGCACACTTTTCCAAAATCTGTCGACCTATGCTTTCTTCAATCTCCCTGTTGCTATTGGGGGGCCTGTAGTAAACCCCTAACGAGGTGACTACTCCCTTGCTGTTCCTAATTTCCACCCATACTGACTCAGTAGGCAGATCTTCCTCGACAAAGGAAGCTTCTGTAGCTGTGATACCCTCTCTGATTAGTAGTGCTACACCCCCTCCTCTTTTTCCCCCCTCCCTATTCTTTTTAAATGTTCTAAACCCTGGAACATCCAGCAACCATTCCTGCCCATGAGAAACCCATGTCTCTGTTATGGCCACAACATCATAGCACCAGGTACTGATCCATGCTCTAAGTTCATCACTTTTATTCCTGATACTCCTTGCGTTAAAGCAAACACACTTTAACCGATCCCTTGGTTCCTTCCCAGGAAAATCCTTCCCACTAGCTGGTCTACCTCTTGCTACTGCCTCACCTGCATCAACGCTCACCTCTGGTATACAGCTCAGGTTCCCACCCCCCTGCCATACTAGTTTAAACCCTCTCGAACTACTCGAGCAAACCTTCCACCCAGGACATTGGTCCCCTTCCAGTTCAGATGCAACCCGTCCTTCTTGTACAGGTCCCACCTTCCTCAGAAGGCATCCCAATTATCAACATATCTGAAGCCCTCCCTCCTACACCAGCTGCGTAGCCACGTGTTCAGCTGCGCCCGCTCCCTGTTCCTCACCTCGCTATCTCGTGGCACTGGTATTAAACCAGAGAACACTACTCTGTTCGTCCTGCTCTGCAGCTTCCATCCTAACTCCCTGAAATCACTTTTTATATCCTCAAACCTATTTCTGGCTATATCGTTTGTGCCAATATGTAACACGATTTCTGGCTGTTCGCCCTCCCCTTTTAGAACTTTATACACCCGATCGGAGACGTCCCGGACCCTGGCACCAGGGAGGCAACATACCCTCCGGGAATCCCGGCTTGCTACAGTGTTCCAGTGAAGCCCAACACAAGCTGGAAGAACAACACTGCATTATCTGTTTAGGGACCCTGCAACCCTCAATATTAAGTTGAATAATTATAGGGTCTAAACTCTCCCATGTCCCAGACCCCACCTCACATACCAGGCCTTGATACCACATAGCCTGCCACTACACAGCCGCTGTTGTTAGTGTCTAACAGTCCCCATTAACAACTATTCACCCCCCCAGCCTGATTGTTAACAACTCCTTTGTCTGTCCAGCTGTCTTTCTCTCTCTGGTCTCTATCCTATCACTTACTCCCTACCCGACTCACCTCCCTATTTTCTGCATATAAACTGATGTTTTCCCAGCCACTATCAGTTCTGAGGAAGGGTCACCAGATCAGAAACATTAACCCTGTTTTTCCTCCACAGATGCTGCCAGACCTGCTGAGCTTTTCCAGCAACTTTGTTTTTGTTCGTGATTTACAGCATCCGCCGTTCTTTTGGTTTTTGTTTACTATAATCCTCTCCCCTGTTTAAAATGTTGATCATGGGCATGTTTTACACTGTCGTATTGGCTCAGAAAGAATGTCTTATAACCTATCGATTCCATCTCTGCTCTCTGGAGGGTGGTCAAATAAGTGCCATTCCCTGCTGTATCCTGCATTTTTTTTTCTTTCTTTAATCGTCTAACCAGTTTCTTTTTTAAAATCATCGATCATCCTCACTCCCATCAGCCCTGTGAACAATGTGATCAAGGGCATTAACACAAAAAAAAATTCTTCCTCATATCTTTTGCCCAAAACCTTAAATTTATGCTCCAGAGCCCTTGTGTGATCAGCCCATCTTGAAGTTAACTGCATGTATGCTTTAACTGCATACAGTAGGTGATGGCTCAGTTAAATCTCTTTAGTTGTGTAATGTTGATTAATAATCCAACAATCTAGCAACATTTAGTACCTGACAGGACTTTATTTCATCTGTTCAGAATGCACTGCTGTGACTCATATCTCTGTGGAAAGAAGGAAATTGTCAGCTAATCTACCTGTTCAGTAGGGAAGGAGCCTTTCAACAAATTACATTACATTCATAGACATATGTATGTCATCAAATAGATGATCATCTCAGAGTAAACATGGCATTCTCTGTGAATTCAGTTTCCCCACTTTAAAAACTCATTTAATTTAAAAACTTGCTGTGAAGATGCAAGCATTTGGAACACCTGTACAAAAGGAAAGTCATAGGTTCAGACATTCATTGTTGTAACTTAAGAGTAGATATAAATTTTAGTAGTGTATAGCATTTGCTGCAATGATCCCTGGTAAAGGAAGTTTTACCTGGAAACAGTAAGTCAATAAGGAAGGCGTGAAGAGATAATGGGAACTGCAGATGCTGGAGATTCCAAGATAATAAAATGTGAGGCTGGATGAACACAGCAGGCCAAGCAGCATCTCAGGAGCACAAAAGCTGACGTTTCGGGCCTAGACCCTTCATCAGAGCGGGTCTAGGCCCGAAACGTCAGCTTTTGTGCTCCTGAGATGCTGCTTGGCCTGCTGTGTTCATCCAGCCTCACATTTTATTATCAAGGAAGGCGTGAACTTGTGTTTATACAGCAACTTTCGTGATCTTAGGTCTTCCCAAAGAGTTGTGGTCTTTGTAGGGATGTGGGCAACATAACTGCAATTTGTGAGCAGGAAGCTGTCAAACTATGTTGTGATAATGACCAGATCATCTGTTTGAAGATTAAATACTGGTCAGGATGTTGGAGGAAGTCCCTAAGCTTTCTGAATGCTGCCATAGGGCCTATTACAGCTACCTGAAAGGAAAAACAAAGCCTTGGTTGATGTCTCATCGAAAAGATAGCACGTTCAACAGCTCCCTCTGCCCTATGATAATTGTATCAGGTTGAATTATATGCTCAAGTCTATGGCGTAGGTCTTGAACACAACAGTCTTTGTTAACTAACAAGAGAGGAACTAGCTGAATAGTTTGTGAGAGCCTTATGTAGCTTCTTTCCAGGAATATTTGCTGCATCAAGGGTCACTTGGGTACTTAAAGTTATAGAGCCATAGGGTTGTACTGCGCGGGAATAGACCCTTCGGCCCAACTCATCCATGCCGACCAGATATCCTAAATTAGTCCCAATAGCCTTCATTTAGCCCACAGCCATCCAAACCCTTCCTATTCATGTTCCCATTTGAATTCCGTTTTAAATGTTGTAATTATACCAGCCTCTGCCACCACCTCTGACAGCTTGTTCCACGCATACACCATCCTCTGTGTGAAAAAGTTGCCCGTAGGTCCCTTTTAAATCTTTCCGGTCTCACCTTAAACCTAAGACCTCTAGTTTTGGACACCCCTACCCTAAGGAGAAGACCTTGACTATTCACTCTATTCATGCCCCTCATTTTATAAACTTCTAGAAGTCACCCCTCAGCCTCCAACGCTCCAGGGGAAATTGCCCCAGCCTATTCAGCTTCTTCCTATAGCTCAAACCCTCCAACCTTGGTTGACAAGCCTTTGCTCAGAATTAAGGATTCCTGGAGCAAAAGTCACAGTTAACACCATGAGATGTAAATCAGAGGTCACTAGCTCTAATGAACAGGATGGGTGTCATGTGGTGAAGATCACTGGAGAAGAGAGAGTGATTCCCAGTGGTCTGCCGCTCTGCTCCCTTGGTGTCAGGTTCCTCAGTCAAGCACTTCAGCACCATCTAACAAGAACCACTCGATATAGTTTGCTTATAATGCTCACTTGAATGGGCCCTTGTGATAGAGTGGTTGTGTCCTTACCTTTGAGCCAGGAGGCCTGGGTTCAAGGTCCGACCTGCCCCTCAGGTGTGTAATGACATCTCTGAGCAGGTTGTTTAGAAAATAACTATAATGTTTACGTGACAAGCCCACTACCCAATAGTAGGTCAGTGACAGCAGTGGTGTGATAACGCCGTTAATGTGGCTGTAGTTGTTTGGTTAAGGACTTCAGTGGTGCTGGTGTGAAAGGGACATCCATGAGCCTTTCCACTCTGGATGTCTTCAGATGTGGAAGCAGGAAGATGGCAGGGTTACCACTTGCTATCCTTTTGCTTAAAGTCCTGACACACATCCATCATGAGAGAAGGAAGAAATTCCCATTAACTTGATTTTAATCAAGATCAGAAATTTGATCCGTGGTCAATTTTCCTGTCACTCAGGGACCTAGGTTAAATTGATGACAGATACCAAAAATATTCTTCAAAACTATGTATCACTTATTTGCAATTTTAATGATCTTTTTAAAAGAAAGCCCTTTATATTCCCTTAAGCTATCCTGACTTGGTCCTTTGTCAGACAAGGTTTTGAAAATAAAATGGCCTTGATTAACCTTCACAATGTTTCTAGAATTTTATAGTCTGCTTAATTAAACTTTCAGGAGCCAGAGTAACAGAGAGATATTAGTTACTAAACTGTTTTTTGAGCTATTAGTTTTCTATGTTCCTTCTACCCTGAATGATTGCCAGCTTGCTGAACCCAGGAAGAGTGCGCTCCAATGTGTTGATAGAAGTTCCCTGCACTCCACAGCTTTTCATATCTTAGGTTCTCACTTTGTAGATTGCAGTTTCTAAAATCTCCTTGGGTGCTGGGTCACAAATGTGGCTTCTGTTAAGCTGAAAAGGTATCTTGGGTTAAGTGGTCAGTGCTCATGGCAGTAAATTTAAGGATAAATAGTCTATTCCTTCTTTTGCCCTCTATCTCACATTTGTATTCTGCATAAGCACAATGGAGAAATGTATTCTGTGGGGAGTGATAGTGTTCAAGCCCAACTCTCAGTGCTATGTCATTTTAATTTCATATTCCTATTTTATTTAAGAAAAAGTTTGTTTTAAATTCCATCCTTGGCTTCCTTCCCTAGCCATAATCTCTGACAGTCCTGCAATCCTTTGATTTCCCTAATCTTCCAACTCCTGCCTCTTGCTCATTCCCTCACAATAACATTGTGGCTGGCTGTGTTTTTAAGTGTCTAGGACCAAACTCTAGAGCCCACCCGATCTTAACCTCTTTAGCTGCATATGCTGAAAACAGAGCTGTGTTCTAGAAAGTTTGTCTTACCAGCAACAAATACACAAATGCCAAATTTCAAACTATCACAGCCATTTATACCACAGGTGAAAAGGTTGCTGATTGGCGAAGGGGATGCCCTGAAGGAAGTATTGGGTGCCCTAAGCTGTTAGATAATTTCTAAAGGTGTGAGGGTTGAAAATATTCCTTTTTGTTTGTGGAGAACAGATCCATTACGTGACTGCTTCTAGAAAATATTAATCAGCTATGTTACAGACGTGACTGATTATCTTAAATTGGTTATTAATATGGGCTGGTTGAGTACAGGATAATAGATATCCTGATAAGATCATTGTTTGCAGTGTTGTTGTGCAAACGTACAAGTGCTGGAACATTGGATTAGAATAGTTAGGGCATTGGTTTTGTTCTGTGCAGATGAGCTGGGCCGAAGGGCCTTTTTCTGTGCTATAGGAATTTATGACTCTGGTCCATAGACTGCATCTTTCAGATCTGCAAAATGCCTGTTTTACCTCAAATTACTGTGGAAAAAGCAAAAATATGTCATAAATTTAACAGGTTAGGCAAGCTGTTTCACTTTGCTATTAAGTGTGGTTGTGTGTATGTTCTTTTAGCCTCTAAGAGGGTGCTCTGCCTATCACAAACATGACCACTAATATATATGAGTTTCAGTGCAAGTACCGTGCTAGGTGCTTTGGTTGTGCATGCTGACGATTAGGTGATCAAATCAACAGCATGATCATAAGCTGAGTATAGAGATGACCAACTCTCATTTGCAAAACCCAAAACAATGTTTACCGTGATTCTGCAATTGGGCAGCACTTGTTGAACAATTCTGACTGCATTAATAGCTACACAAGCAACCGATTTAAGCCAATCAGTCAACTTAACAATCAATCAGTACTGTTTATCTCAGTGCAAATAATTGTGATCATTTCAGATCTTACATTCTTGCGCTGATGAGGGCAAGGTGAAAAGCTTCAGCAAATTCAAGTTCTGTTTCAAATCAAATACTGGTTGGAATTCTGTCCAGATAGATCATTTATATTGAGGCCTAGAGCTTTAGATAATTGGCTGAACTCTGAAGAAGGGTCACTGGATCCAAAAGTTAACTGTGATTTCTTTCCACAGATTCTGCCAGACCTGGTATGTTTTTCCAGCAATTTCTGTTTTTGTTGTTGAACTGCGATTTAGTTCTAAAGCCAATATTGATTGTAACCGTAAGCATTAACTTAGCTAAGGCTTTACCTTTCTCCCATTTAAGCAAGAATGTTGTGTGGTCATGACTTATTCCAGGAGTTGAGGAGGTAGTCTAGACTGACATTTCAGAGCTACCAGCCTTGGGGTGAGATGTTGAGTTTGATCAGGGAAGTACCCTAGTGCCCCACCTGGTAAAGGACAGGAAGCTGTCTCCATGTCTAATAAATAGAAACAACAAAAAAGTTACTTAGTGCACCACTTTGTGTTGGAATTGTTGATTCAGACTGGCTGTTATGGGGAGATTTCTCTAGTATTGTGGCTGAAACTATCATCTCGACCTAAGCCAAGTTATTATAGTAGAATTATGACTTTTGCATCTACTCAACAATGTGGAAAATTCCTAGGAATGTCCTATCCGCAAAAACAGGCCAAATCCAAATTGACTAATTACTGACCCCCTTCATGCCAGCTCCTAACCCCATCTACAGCAGCGTGTATGGTATGGTAGTATACAGCAATAACCTGAGCACTGATGCTCAGTTTGCATTCCACTGGAACCACTTCAGTTATTGACCCCATTTCACCCATGGTTCAGATTTGAACAAATGAGCTGAATTCCAGAGGTTGGTTGAGAGTATGTATCCTTGAACTCAAGGCAGCATATGACTGACTTGTGCACCATGGCAAAGCTAGAATGAATGAGAATTCAGGGCAGACTTTGAAGTCGTACCTAACACAGAGGCAGATGGCTGTGATTATTGGAGGCTAATTGTATCAGCACAAGTTCTTCAGGGTAGTGCCTAAGGCTCAAATGTCTTCATCTTCAGCTGCTTAATCACCTTCTGTCCATCGTAAAGTCAGAACTGGGGAATTCACTGATGATCATACACAGTTGCCTGCTGTCCACTACACCAGAAGACCATAAGATATAGGAGCAGAATTAGGCTCTTCATTCAGTCGGGTCTGCTCTGCTGTTCAACCATGACTGAAATGTTTCTCATTCTCCTGGCTCCTCCCTGTAACCTTAGGTTCTTGATTAGTAAAGAGCATCTATCTACTTAAGAATTATAACACTCAATGGCTTGTCCTCCACAGTCTTCTGTGAGGGTGTGGGGAAAAAAGAGTACTACAGATTCACCACCCTCTATGTGAAGAAATTCCTCCTCACTGTAGTCATCCTTAGATACTGAGGCACTGTCAATCCATATGCAACAAGATTTGGATGATATTCAGGCCTGGGCTAATAAGGACATTCACAGCACACAAGTGCCAGGCAGTGAGCATTTCCAACAAGAGATAATCTGACCATCATCCTTGACATTCAATGGCATTACCATTGCTGTATTCTCCACTGTCAACGTCCTGGAATTACTAAAGCAGAAACTGCAAAGAACCAGCCTGACACAACTGTGGTTACAAGAGCTGGTCAGAGTCTCAGAATTCTGGTGTATATCACTCACATCCTGACTCCCCACAGCCCGTGTCACACTTAAATAAAAGTACACATCATGGAATGCATCTGAACATTGTCCACTTGCCTGAATGCACGCATCGGGGAGCTCTCTACCATCCAAGATAAAGCAGGGCACTTCATTGGCACTGCATGCACCACCTTCAAGATTTGTGTTAGCCACGATTTGCATATTGAAGATTCAGTGTGTACAATGTTTGGGTTACATTGTAGGATCTCAGCAAACTTCTTTCAATAGCATCCTTCAAGGTTGTGACCACGATCATCTAGAAGGGCAGGGAAAGCAGGCATGTGGGAAAAGTACTACCTACAAGGTCGCACGTCTCCAAGCAGCAAACACACCATCTTAACTTGGAACCATATCATTCACTGCTGCACTGAAGTCCTAGAACTTCCTTCCTAAACTTTAATGCACCACCTTGTTCCCTGGCCAACGTCCCTGTCTCTGGCTTGCTATAGTGTTCTAGCGAAGCCCAATGCAAGCTGGAAGAACAACACCTCATTTTCTGTTTGGGGACTCTACAACCCTCCAGACTCAATATTAAGTTCAATTATTTTAGGGCCTAAACTCTCCCACTTCCCAGCCCCGTACCCCACACGTATTAACATGTTAACGTATAGCCTCCCCTTAAACACCAGCTGTTGTTAATCACCAATAGTCCCCATTAACAACTAATCACCCTTCCAGCCTAATCATTATCAACTCCTTTATCTGTCCAACTGATCTTCTCTTTATTTAGGCTGTATCCTGTAGTTTGCTCCGTACCTTATTTTCTGCATATAAACTGATGTTTTCCCAGCCACCATCAGTTCTGAGGAAGGGTCACCGGACCAAAAACATTAACTCTGTTGTCACACTTGTTGAGCTTCTCCAGCAACTTTGTTTTTGTTCCAAAAAGTCATTTGGTTGTACATAACAAAATAGGTTCTGTAGTGGTACATGAAACTTGTTAACAATCACCATCTCATGGATAAAAACAGAAGTTACTGGAAAAACTCATCAGGTCTGACAGCATGTGTGAAGAAAATATCAGAGTTAACATTTCGGGTCCAGTGATCCTTCTTCAGAACTCTGATTTTTTTCTTCACACATGCTGTCAGACCTGTTGAGCTTTTCCAGCGACTCCTGAAATTGTTCCTGATTTACAGCATCTGCAGTTCTTTCGGTTTTTACCGTGTCGAGGATAATTGGGGACGGGTGACAGATGGCCAAAAATGGCCACATCTAGTGAAAAGGTAGATAAAATCCTGCTGCATGCAAATTAGGTGCTGCCTTTTGAAAGCAGTGTCTTGGCTGAGCTGATAGCATAAAAGGTGCTGTATAAATTAAAGGTTTTTTAAAAGCATAACAATAGCTATTGCACTTAAGATGTATGTGAGTGCTTCCAGGTATATAATAGTTATTGCACTTAAGATAGGTGTGAGTGCTTTCAGATGTATCAGCAATGTGATCGTTATTCTATAAACAGCATAAAAATAATTCTTCTTATCGCTTGTTGTGTCCTCAGCCTGCTCCAAAATTTTACAGTCACCTGAGATTTTTATAAAGTTGGCCTCTGTTCTAATGTTGGCTAATACAGCTGCCAATCCATAAACAATAAATGATTTTTTTAGTGGGTGTCAGTCAAGTGATGAATATTGGTTTGATCACCCTTATTTGTTTTTATGACCAGAGGGAACTGGACTTTGGTTTAACATCCTGTAGGAAAGAAAACACCTTTAACACTGGATCCTCAGCCTAGATTAAGTGCATTGGTCTTGAGAGTGAGGCTTGAATCCATTTCCTCTGACTCAGAGAAGAGAATGCTACCATAAATCCAAAGGTGATATTTAAGAACAAAAGTAATTGTAAGAAATATCTTAACTTTCTCTCATAGGAACTTGTGAATCTGTTGTTAACCGGTAAAGCTGTCTCCAATGTTTTCAACGACGTCGTAGAGCTGGATTCTGGCAATGGCAACATCACAGTCCTGAAAGGAATTTCAGGACGCAGTGACATTGGGCTGTTATCACTGTTTGAACACTACAGTATCTGCAAGGTAGGTGCCCTCAGAGGCCAGTGCATGGAGTCTCTTGTTGCATGTTTTGGGTTGCTTTTCAACCGCAGTGTACTCTCTGCAAGATGTGTGCCCTCAGCCCACTGGTTTTGATGCAACTAATGATTGAAGTGTAGCTCAGTAGACAGTAAGGACCTTTTAGTAAGGATCAAGGTATTACCATCCCATAAGCTCAGTTTCAATCAAAGCCATGATGCCAATGCAGTTAATAGACAAGAATGTTGTGAATGACCATTTGTAACAAATGTACAGGAGGGAAATATGGAAAGAGCCAAGTAACCTGCTTGTAGAGCTAAAAAGGGCAACAGGAGATGAGGTTGCTAGGCAAGGTTAGACCATTATGGTTTTATTAGGTGAGCAAGTTGATAAAAGAGAACTGTAGGATCGGGATTGTTACTTGTAAGAGTCAGTGAAGGCAGCCTTGAAGAAGTAAATAGTTCCATTCTTAATTAATGGGATGATCGCAGGAAAGTAGGAATGGCAGAAAAGTACCGATAGGTTTGCATTAAGAACTGAAAGTGGGGCATTATCGATGAGGGGGATGATTAAGATCTTAGCATGACTGAGTGATAGTTTGGAGAATGAGGGGGCATGCATTTATGTGACATGTTTCAGAACCTTAATATCCAAAGGCACTTTTGAGGTGCAATCACTGCTGTTGGGTGGGGAGTGTTGCAGTTAATTGTGCGCACTGAGATCCCAGGAAATGAGAGAGACTATATAATTGCTGAGGATAATAGTGGCCTTGGGTCTGGATTGCAAGTGGCAGATGAGAGATATGTGGACATATGATAGATATTAGGGTCTGGTGTAGAACAGGAATAAGCCAGCAGAGAAAACAGACCACACTGGGAAAATCGGAGTAAGTTTGATTTAGATTTAGGTTTCACTGTTATGTGAACTCAAGTATGAGACACAAGAATATAGCAAAGAAAATTGCATAAGAAATAAAAGTAGAAGTAGGCCATTCGGTCTCTCATGCCCACGATTCAATAAGATTGTGGGTGATCTGCCCAACTCTCAACTGTTTTTTCATGCCAGCTCAATGTAGCCATCAACTCCATGATATTTACCTCTTCTAAGTACTTTCAGGGTTCAGAGGCTAGGAATATTGCAGTGAGTAACTCACTACTTGACTCTGAAAAGTATGTCCACCATCTGCAAAGCACAAGACAAGAATGTGATGGAATGAGTGCAGCTCCAACAATACTCGAAGCTTGATATCGTCCAAGATAAACGTAGCCCGCTTGATTGGCACCACATTTAGGAGCATCCGCTCCTTCTTCCGCTGATGCTGTAGCAGTATTATGTACTATCTACAAGATGCACTGCAGAAATTCACTGAAGATCCTTAGACAGCACCTTACATATCCAAGATAACAAGGTGTAGAGCTGGATGAACACTGCAGGATGAGCAACATCTTAGAAATGAGGGAGGGGAAGTGGGATCTGAAATAAATAGGGAGAGAAGGGGAGGCGGATAGAAGATGGATAGAGGAGAAGATAGTTGGTGATTAGACAGACCGGTCAAAGAGGCGGGGATGGAGCCAGTGAAGGTGCGTGTAGGTGGGGAGGTAGGGATCCACAAATCCACACCACTTCCATCTGGTAGGGCAAGAGCAGCAGATAGGTAGGAACAGCAAAGGGCTTTGTAGGCCTATCTCCAGTGCATAGACTGCAGCAGTTCAAGAAGACAGCTCATCACTGCCTTTGCAAGATCAACCGGAGATAGGCAATAAATGTTGGTCTAGCAGGTGATGCCCACATCATTCGAATGAATTAAAATAAAAACTCCAACTCCTTTGGAATACAAACCAAAATTTTATTTGCCACCTCACTACTACATGCTAATTCTTGTTTCACAATCAAGTATACCTGTGTTCTTTACTGCACTTTTATGGATTCTCTCTCCATTTAAACAATGACCTCACCTTTGATTCTTCAAAACAACTTGATCTTAGTGTACGATAACAGGTCAGCACAACTTGTGGGCCAAAGGACCTGTATGGTTCTGTGTTGTAAAGTGCACAACCATACACTAGATTACATTGAATTGCTAAGTTTTTACCTGTTCATTTCTGGTTGAGCAGCAGCGCGAGCGGGAGCTTGGAGCAGTCTGGAAGCCGGTGAGTCACTGTTTTTGAATCTACAAAAAGCTTACCTCGAGTGTCGGTGCCTTCCGTTTCTGGTTGAGCAGCAGCGCGAGCGGGAGTTTGGAGCAGAAGCCTGTCGGGAAACCGGTGAGTCAGAGATTTTGAATCTTTAAAAGGCTTACCTCGTGAATAGGCGGAGGTACACTGAGCAGGAGCGGACACGGGACTGCTGAGTAAGTGAGGTAATATATTTGTGTGGTTGTGTTACCCGAAACACTACCCAGGCAGTGTCTCCCACCCATCCTCCTCCTCTAACCAAAAAAAAATGGTTCTCTGCGCCAGATTGGTAAGGTCACAAGTTTATTTTTTATTCTTTATTTTTTAAGTCTTGGGAATTTAGAATAATGGGAACGGAGGTCAGGTCAGTTGAATGTTCCTCCTGCAGAATGTGGGAGGTAAGGGTCACCACTAGTGTTCCTGCTGACTACATCTGCGGGACGTGCACCCAACTCCAGCACCTTGAAAACCGCGTTAGGGAACTGGAGCTGGAGCTGGATGAACTTCGGATCATTCGGGAGGCAGAAGGGGGTTATTGAAAGGAGTTACAGGGAGGTGGTCACTCCTCAGGTACAAGAAAAAGGCAGATGGGTTACAGTCGGGGGTCAGAAAGGGAACGGGCAGGCAGTGCAGGGATCCCTTGTGGCCATTCCCCTCAACACTAAGTATACTGTTTTGGATACTGTTGGCGGGAGGGGGGGGACTTACCAGGGGAAAGCAGTGGGGCACAGGTCTCTGGCACAGAGTCTGCTCCTGCTACTCAGAAGGGAAGGGGGAAGAGGAGCAGAGCAGTAGTCATTGGGCACTCCATAGTTAGGGGGACAGATAGGAAGTTCTGTGGGGACGAGAGAGACTCATGGTTTGTGTGTTGCCTCCCAGGTGCCAGGGTTTGTGATGTTTCTGATTGTGTTTTTGGGATCCTTAAGGGGGAGCAGGAGTAGCCCCAAGTCGTGGTCCACATTGGCACCAACGATATAGGTAGGAAGAGAGATGGGGATTTAAGGCAGAAATTCAGGGAGCTAGAATGGAAGCTGAGAGCTAGGACGAACAGAGTTGTTGTCTCTGGTTTGTTGCCCATGCCACGTGTTAGTGAGGCGAGGAATAGGGAGAGAGAGGAGTTGAACACGTGGCTACAGGGATGGTGCAGGAGGGAGGGTTTTGGATTCTTGGATAATTGGGGCTCTTTCTGGGGTAGGTGGGACCTCTACAAGCAAGATGGTCTTCACCTGAACCAGAGGGGTACCGATACCCTGGGGGGGATATTTGCAAAGGCTATTTGGGTGGGTTTAAACTAGTTCAGCAGGGGGGTGGGAACCAGAATTGTAGTTCAAGTATAGAAAAGGTTGAGAGTAGAGCGGTCCGAAATAAAGTTTCAGGGACGCAAGATGGCACCGGCAAGCAAGAAGTTGGTTTGAAGTGTGTCTACTTCAATGCCAGGAGCGTTCGGAATAAGGTGGGTGAACTAGCAGCATGGGTTAGTACCTGGGACTTCGATGTTGTGGCCATTTTGGAGACATGGATAGAGCAGGGACAGGAATGGTTGTTGCAGGTTCCGGGATTTAGATGTTTCAGTAAGAACAGAGAAGATGGTAAAAGGGGGGGGGGGAAGTGTGGCATTGTTGGTCAAGGACAGTATTACAGTTGCAGAGAGGATGTTTGTGGACTCGTCAGCTGAGGTAGTATGGGCTGAGGTTAGAAACAGGAAAGGAGAGGTCACCCTGTTGGGAGTTTTCTATAAGCGTCCAAATAGCTCCAGATATGTAGAGGAAAGGATAGCAAAGATGATTGTCGATAGGAGTGAGACACACAGGGTAGTTGTCATGGGTGACTTCAACTTTCCAAATATTGACTGGGAGCACTATAGTTCGAGTACTATAGATGGGTCAGTTTTTGTCCAGTGTGTGCAGGAGGGCTTCCTGACACAGCATGTAGATAGGCCAACAAGGGGCGAAGCCACATTAGATTTGGTACTGGGTAATGAGCCCGGCCAGGTGTTAGATTTGGAAGTAGGTGAGCACTTTGGTGATAGCGATCACAATTCTGTTATGTTTACTTTAGTGATGGAAAGGGATAGGTGTATACCACTGGGCAAGAGTTATAGCTGGGGGGAAGGCAATTACGATGAGATGAGGCAAGATTTAGGGAGCGTAGGATGGGGAAGGAAACTGCAGGGGATGGGCACATTAGAAATGTGGAGCTTATTCAAGGAAAAGCTCCTGTGTGTCCGAGGTAAGTATGTACCTGTCAGGCAGGGAGGAAGCTGCAGAGCGCGGCAGCCGTGGTTTACGAAGGAGGTAGAATCTTTGGTCAAGAGGAAGAAGAAGGCTTATGTTAGGATGAGATGTGAAGGCTCCGTTAGGGCGCTTGAGGGCTACGAGGTAGCCAGGAAAGACCTAAAGAGAGAGCTCAGAAGAGCCAGGAGGAGACATGAGAAGTTGTTGGCAGATAGGATCAGGGTAAACCCTAAGGCTTTCTATAGGTATTTGAGGAATAAAAGAATGACGAAAGTAAGATTAGGGTCAATCAAGGATAGTAGTGGTAAGTTGTGTGTGGAGTCAGATGAGATAGGGGAAGAGCTAAATGAATATTTTTCAACAGTATTCATTGTAGAAAACGACAATGTTGTCGAGGAGAATACTGAGATACAGGCTACTAGACTAGGTGGGATTGAGGTTCACAAGGAAGAGGTATTAGAAATCCTTTAGAAGGTGAAGATAGATAAGTCCCCCGGGCCAGATGGGATTTATCCTAGGATCCTCTTGGGAAGCCAGGGAGGAGATTGCCGAGCCTTTGGCATTGATCTTTAACTCGTCATTGTCTACAGAAATAGTGCCAGACAACTGGAGGATAGCAAATGTGGTTCCCCTGTTCAAGAAGGGGAGTAGAGACAACCCTGGTAATTATAGACCAGTGAGCCTTACCTCAATTGTTGGTAAAGTGTTAGAAAAGGTTATAAGGGATAGGATTTATAATCATCTAGAAAAGAATAAATTGATTAGGGATAGTCAGCACGGTTTTGTGAAGGGTAGGTCGTGCCTCACAAACCTCATTGAGTTCTTTGAGAAGGTGACCAAACAGGTAGATGAGAGTAAACTGGTTGATGTGGTGTATATGGATTTCAGCAAGGCGTTCGATAAGGTTCCCCACAATAGGCTATTGTACAAAATGCGGAGGAATGGAATTGTGGGAGATATAGCAGTTTGGATTGGAAATTGGCTTGCTGAGAGAAGACAGAGGGTGGTAGTTGATGGGAAATGTTCATCCTGGAGACCAGTTACTAGTGGTGTACCGCAAGGGTCGGTGTTGGGTCCACTGCTGTTTGTCATTTTTATAAATGACCTGGATGAGGGCATAGAAGGATGGGTTAGTAAATTTGCAGACGACACTAAGGTCGGTGGAGTTGTGGATAGTGGCGAAGGATGCTGTAGGTTGCAGAGAGACATAGATAAGCTGCAGAGCTGGGCTGAGAGGTGGCAAATGGAGTTTAATGCAGACAAGTGTGAGGTGATGCACTTTGGTAGGAGTAACTGGAAGGCAAAGTACTGGGCTAATGGTAAGATTCTTGGTCGTGTAGATGAGCAGAGAGATCTCGGTGTCCACGTACACAGATCCTTGAAAGTTGCCACCCAGGTTGACAGGGCTGTTAAGAAGGCATACAGTGTTTTAGCTTTTATTAATAGAGGGATCGAGTTCCGGAACCAAGAGGTTATGGTGAAGCTGTACAAAACTCTGGTGCGGCTGCACTTGGAGTATTGTGTACAGTTCTGGTCACCGCATTGTAAGAAGGATGTGGAGGCTTTGGAAAGGGTGCAGAGGAGATTTACTAGGATGTTGCCTGGTATGGAGGGAAGGTCTTACGAGGAAAGGCTGAGGCACTTGAAGCTGTTTTCATGAGAGAGAAGAAGGTTGAGAGGTGACTTAATTGAAACATATAAAATAATCAGAGGGTTAGATAGGGTGGATAGGGAGAGCCTTTTTCCTAGGATGGTGACGGCGAGCACGAGGGGGCATAGCTTTAAATTGAGGGGTGAAAGATATAGGACAGATGTCAGAGGTAGTTTCTTTACTCAGAGAGTAGTAAGAGAATGGAACGCGTTGCCTGCAACGGTAGTAGATTCGCCAACTTTAGGTACATTTAAGTTGTCATTGGACAAGCATATGGACGTACATGGAATAGTGTAGGTTAGATGGGCTTGAGATTGGTATGACAGGTCGGCACAACATTGGGGGCCAAAGGGCCTGTACTGTGCTGTAATGTTCTATGTTACCATCACTGAACAACAGATGTTAGACTAATTAGCCTATAGTTTTCTGTTTTCTGTCTCCTCTTCTTGAACAGGTGGATTGCATTATCAGTTTTCTAATCTGCTTGAATCTTGTGGGAATCTTATGAGGTTTGGAATGTTTAGACCAATGCCTCCACTATTTCTGCAGCCCTGTCCTTTAAAACCCTTGGTTGTAGGCCACTGTGACCTGGCGACTTGACTACTTTCAGTTCTCTTAATTTGTCAATTGTTTTGTCCCTTGTGATCGACACTGTTATCTTGCCTCCCGTTTGCACCGTCCTTATCTGTTATCTTTAGGAAGTTCATAATATTATCCACTGTGAAGACTGGTTTAAATTATGCCATGTCCCTTTTGCCTGTTACGAATTCCTCAGTTACATCTTCCAAGAGTTCCACACTTGACTTTCCTCTTAGCCTATATTTCCCAGCATGCTTTAGACAAGCTTTTCTTCAAACCTCTGTAATTTAAGGAGTGGCATGGTGGCTCAGTGGTTAGCACTGCTGCCTCACTGCGCCAGGAACCCTGGTTTGGTTCTACCCTTGGGTGACTGTATGGAGTATGCACATTCTCCCCGTGTCTGCATGGGTTTCCTCCCGGTGCTCCGGTTTCCACTCTCAGCTCCAAAGATGTACGAACTAGATGGATTGACCATGCTGAATTACCCATAGTGTTCAGGGATGTGTAGATTGGGAAGATGGGTTTGTGTGGGATGCTCTGATGTTTGGTGTGGACTTGCTGGGCTGAAGGACCTGTTTCCACGCCATCATTCAGTGATTCCATGATTAAATTGATGCCTAAGACCTAAGTTGCTCTTCCTGAAACTGAATTTGAAATTCTACTATAACAAACTGTGAAGCTCAATGAACACAGCAGGCCAAGCAGCATCTCAGGAGCACAAAAGCTGACATTTCAGGCCTAGACCCTTAATCAGAGAGGGGGATAGGGTGAGGGTTCTGAAATAAATAGGGAGGGAGGGGGAGGCGGACCGAAGATGGATAGAGGAGAAGATAGGTGGAGAGGAGAGTATAGGTGGGGAGGTGGGGAGGGGATAGGTCGGTCCGGGGAGGACGGACAGGTCAAAGAGGCGGGATGAGGTTGGTAGGTGGGAGCATCTGCAGTTCCCATTATCTCTTATCTTTGAAATTCTACTATAATGTGATCACTACTCCCCATAGTATGCTTAACTATGAGATCTCTTATCAACCCTACCTCATTGCACGTTACTAGGTCTAACATGACCTGTTTCCTGGGTAGGTTCTGCAATGAATCACTCTTTAAAAAAAACAGTCCCTACCCCACTATAGTAATACCTCTTTCATGTCAATCTTATCCATTTCATTTGTCAATATGCAGATTAAAATCACCCATGCTAATTGTAGTTACCTCCTTGCACGCCTCTGTTATTTCCCAATTTATACTTTGTCAAGGAGCTATAGATGTTTCGCACGCCTGATGTCTTTCTCTCTCCATTCCTTATTTTTATCTGTATCAATTCTCACCACTGCACTGATACTGCCCTTTATCACAGAGCTACCTGTCCTTGTTGTCCTTTTTGCCTGTTCTTTTGTAATATTGAATTCCCTTGAATATTGAATTTGCAGACTTGGTCGCTCTATAACCATGTCTTTGTAATTGCTATCAAGTCATAATCATTTATTGCTATTTGTGCCATTGACTCATCTTTCTTTTTAACAACAAACTCTGTGCATTCAGATGAAGAGCCTGAAGCTTTCATTTTGACTCCGGTTGTTCTCAGGTTCTGATTTCTAGTTTCTGCTCTTTTCTGTCACACTTTGATTATCATTTCTGTCCTTGTTAAGCTGCATCTCTACTGTCTTGTGTCTTTTCGATTTTTAAAATTTCCCTTCAATTGAACTCTTCCCCACTAATTAGTTTAAAGCCGCAACCACAAGAATGTCCGTCTAAATTTTTGTTGGACACCAATGCTAAGTGGATGCACACGAGATAAAGTCAGCAGTATTGCAATAGTGATATCTATCCCTGTTTAGCACTACATGAACCTCCAGCTGTACAGGGATTAGACTCTCATTCCTCCTCCTCCTCCTCCTCTTCATTCTCCTCTCGGACTTGCGCTACCTGCCACTTCCTGCTGTATTGCTCACGGCTGTTTATCGCATTTTTTTCCCGAAAAAGAAATCGGCGCTGGCGCGCAGGATCAGCAGCTCCCGCCTCCACTGGCCTGAAAATGACGGCCGGCACCAGCAGTGGCCTGCTTTTTGTGGGAAACAACTCCAGTTATACATTTTGCCAGGACATTGGTCCCAACATGGCTCAGGTGAACCCTACCCCAGTGGAAGATCCCAGTTTCTTCAGTACTGGCCCCATGAATCAGAACCCATTTCTCCCATATCAGTCTTTGAGCCATGCTTTTACTTTCAATTTTCATGTGTCCTGCACCAGTTTGCAAGTGTTTCAGGTAGTAATCTGGTGATTATTACCTTTTCAGATCTGGTTTCAGTTTACCCACTGATTTGATTGTAATCTCCTAACAGAACCTCTTTCATATTCCTGCCTGTATCATTGGTACCTGTTTGGACCATGGCAACTGGCCCTTTCCCCTCTCACTTCAAGTTCCTTTCTACCCCAGAAGAGATGCCCTGGGAATATCGGCAACACAACCTGCAGAACTGTTTTTGCTACAGAACACAGTACCCATTTTCCTAAATATGTGATCCCCTATCACTGTGTTTACCTTTGCTCCCAGAACTTACATTGTGTTGAATAGTGTTCCGGACCATGGAACTGTGGTCAGTTCGCTTATCCTCATCTATAGGTCTGTGTCCTCTTCTACAGCGGGAACAAGACCTTGAACCTGTCAGACAAGGGCAGAGCTGATGCTCCTCCAAAGTCGGTTCTGGATCCCAATGCTTGTCTCACTTGCAGTCACACTCTGCTGTTCCTGACCATGGTCCATATTTGATGTAATTAATCTATGGAGCGTGACTGCCCCTAAGACAGAGAACTCGGGTACCTATCCCCCTTCCCTGATGTGTTGCAGTGTCTGTTGCTTAGCATCTTGTTCATCAGTTGCGATTCAAAGTACCTTGAACAGTCAACACTTGCTGCAGGTATGGATTGCAATGATGTCTACCAGCTTGCATATACTATAGAGCAGCAATGCATCACCTGCCCAACCATCTTTATTCCCTTCTGTTTGTTAATTTGGCCGTTAAATATTTTAAAAATGAACTTCTTCGCTGTGTCTTCAGATATAATAATGACTACTAATTTAAACCAATTGGCAAATTGAAAGACAGAAAAATACCCACCAATCATTGATCTGTTTTCCTGTGATGCCTCAATTTGGTTCTTACAGAACGAAACAAGTGGAATGGGCTCTCTGCTGCTGGTTTTTATTTCCTGCTGTTGCTTCCCTTTTCATTTAGGTCCATTCTTTTCCTTATCATTCTTTAGCGGAGGAAAAGGTCTCACCTCAATAATAGGGGAAGGGCTTCACACAGATAATACTGTGACCATATCCGACAGCATTTGACCGTCTGTCGACACCATATCACATCAAACAGCCTCTCAACATTGAACCAAACTTTGTGTAACAGGCTGTTTCCTGTTTTCTAACAAAGCAATTTGCCATCACTCCAAACTTCAATGCTATTGTCTCAGATTTCCCATTTACTGCAGTGTAGTGGACAAACCTAGTGTGGATTAACAGAAAACTTGAGATATTTGAAATTTATCGGAATGTTTCATGTCAGCCAAGCAGAGAAGGGATAAAGACATGAGTCAGTTTTATCCTGGTTCCTTTATGAATGTAACATGCTTCTCTTGTCTCACTCTCTCCCGCTCTAGCGCTATCTCTCGCGCTTGCTGTCATGCTCGCTTGCTCTCTGTCTGTGGATTTTCTATTAGGTATGTTTGTTTTCTCCTCTCTAACCAAGGGCAGTTTCCCCTACTTTCTATCTCTTACCTAATGCTTGTTTGAGTCCTGGACCGATAGAGAAGGAAGTCTGTTGGACCATTGTACAAACATTGGCTGAGCCCAGAATCTGGTTCAGTTGAAGTGTTTTACTGGAAGAACAATTTTTTGTTTTTAAAGATATGATTTGGGTTCAGTTATCATTTTAGCGAGGTACAAGTGGCAGATTGCATCAATGGAACGTACTCTCCTCCTCTGAAGGTATTGGTTCCTTGATGGGAAGAAATTAGAACAGGAGGGCAACAGCCACAATAGTTCAAAGAGATTGTTGCTGATGTGCTTTCGGTAGAAATGCACTTGGCGTGTGTCTAGGTCATTCAGCCCTACTTCGCTGTTAAATTATGCCTAATCTGTATTTTTCCTGAATTCTGTTTACTTGCCTTTGCCCTTTCTTAAGAGAATTCTGTAAATTTTCAATTGATTCCTAGAATCCATGGTATCTCTTTTTAAACCTATTCATGTGAGTCTAGGTCTGCATTTATTGTCCAACCCCAGCTGCTTTGGAGAAGGTGGCAGTGAGTTGCCGCCTCAAACTGCTTCAGCTTTTGGGATGTAGGGCACCCACGGTGCTCTTACGAAGGGCATTCCAGGATTTTGACTTTGTGACGGTGAAGGAATGGAAATGTAGTTTCAAGTCAGGGTGGTATAAGGCTTTGTTGGGAACTCGCAGGTTCCTGTGAATCTGCTGCCCCTATCCTTCAAGATGGTAGAGGCTGCAGTATTGAAATATGTTTTTGAAGGAACTTTGGTGAATTTCTGCAGTGCACCATAAATGGGACACACTGCTTGCCACTGTGTTTTGATGGTGGATAAGGTGCCACTCAAATGAACTGGTTTATTCTGGATAATGTTGAGCTCCTATGTATTGTTAGAACTGCAATCATTGAGGCAAATGGAGGCTATTCCTGCCTTGTGCCTTGTAAATGGTGGACAGACTTTCAGTTGGACATGTCCTTTCTAGGCCACACAACTTGAAATTTCTACAACCAGTTGTGTCTAATTATTTTGTGATTTCTTCCCGAATGGCCTCGCTTTCATTTTAAGGTTGTCTAATTCATGGTTGCTCTACCAATGGAAATAGTTTCTGGAAATCGACCTTTGCATACCAAAAATCCTTTGGAAATTCATCTCCACCTACTGGTTAATGAACAGAAAGTAGAATAAATATTGGACAATACATTTCACCACACTTAGTCTAATTATGTTTTTGTCTAAAAGGATCTTTCTGTCTTCCAGGTGGGATCTTTCTTGAAAACTCCTAAGTTTCCAATCTGGGTGGTATGCAGTGAGAGCCACTTCAGTGTCTTATTTTGCCTGAAGAAGGAAATAATGAGTGACTGGAAATTTGAGAGAAGATTTGACCTCTATTACTATGATGGTCTGGCCAATCAACAGGAAGAAATTCGACTTACAATGGGTTGGTAACCTAAACATTCCCCGCTTTGAGGTATTCCTGTTAGTGAACTTGATGAACTGGAGCAGAGTATTCAGTTATAGTCCTCAGAAAAAATGTTTTGCTTAGAAGAGGCACGGAACCACCAGAATCATAGCAGTGTGAACAAAGTTCAATTATTAGGATAAGTTGTGCAGTTTACATTCTTGAGTGAGAGGATTAAGGTATGGTCTAATTGTAGTGTTCAAGATGATTAAAGAAGTTCACAGGATGGGTAGATTTGGTCTATTTACGCTGATGGGTGAGTCAGGAATTAGGAACCATAACGTTAACGTTAGATCTCAGTCTTTCAGGGATGCTTCAGGAAGGGAGAGGTCACAAATCTAACGAGACACAGCAGGAAAAGGTCATTTAAGAAAGGGCGGGCAGGCAGTGCGAAATTGATTGATGTTGTACTTAAATGCATGGAGTGACATTTGACAGATATGATGTTGTGGGATTCAGAGACTTTGTTGCAAGGGGATTGGGTCTGGGAATTAAAAATCCAAGGAAACGCTTTCTGTTGAAAGGACAGGCAGTTGAGCAGAGGGAGCAGTAAGAAATGAAATTAAATCAACAGCAAGAAGTGATATTGAATTGGACGGCATAGAATCTGTGTGGGTAGACTTGAGGAACTACAAAGGAAAAAAGATTCTGATGGAATTGTGTACAGACCTCCTGGCTGTAGTGAGGATATAGAACATTACAGCACAGTACAGGCCCTTCGGCCCTTGATGTTGTGCCGACCTGTCATACCGATCTCAAGCCCATCTAACCTACACTATTCCATGTACTTCCATATGCTTGTCCAATGACGACTTAACTGTACCTAAAGTTGGCGAATCTACTACCGTTGCAGGCAAAGCGTTCCATTCCCTTACTACTCTCTGAGTAAAGAAACTACCTCTGACATCTGTCCTATATCTTTCACCCCTCAATTTAAAGCTATGCCCCCTCGTGCTCGCCGTCACCATCCTAGGAAAAAGGCTCTCCCTATCCACCCTATCTAACCCTCTGATTATTTTATATGTCTCAATTAAGTCACCTCGCAACCTCCTCTCTAATGAAAACAGCCTCAAGTCCCTCAGCCTTTCCTCGTAAGACCTTCCCTCCATACCAGGCAACATCCTAGTAAATCTCCTCTGCACCCTTTCCAAAGCTTCCACATCCTTGGGGCAGAAAATAAATCAGATAGAAAAGGCATCCAGGAAGGGCCCTATTACGAAAGTCATGGAGGACTTCAGAATGCAGGTGGCCTGGGAAAGTCAGATTGATAGCATATCTCAAGACAGGGAATTTGTGGAATCTCTATGACATTGATTTTAGAGCAGCTTGTGGTAGAGCCCTTTCGGGAACAGGCAGTACTGGATTCGGTGATGAGTAATGAGACAAACTTGATTAAGGAGCTTAAGGTGAAGAATCCCTAGGGGCAGTGACCATAATATGATAGAATATACCCTGCAGTTTGCGAGGGAGAAGCTGGAATCCGGTGTAACGGTATTACAATTGAATGAAAGTAATGACAAAGATATGAAGGAGGAGCTGGCCAGAGTTTTTCAGAATGTGCATCTAGCATGAAGAACACTGGAGCAACAATATCAGGAGTTTCTGAGGGCAATTTGGGAGGAACAGCTGAAATTCATCCCATGGAAGAAGAAACGTACTGAGGGGAGGACAAGGTGACCATGATTGACAAGGGAAGTTGGGACAGCATAATAGCAGAAGAAACAGTATAAAATATGGTGAAAATAAGTGGGAAACCAGAGGATTGGGAAGTCTTCTAAAAAAACAGCAGAGGATAACTGAATAAGCAATAATAGGGGAGAAAATGAAGTAAAGGAGTCACCTAGCTTGTGATATAAATAAAGAATGCCAGACTTATCTTTAGATTTCTAAAAGGTAAGAGAGCAATAAGAGTGGATAGTGCACCGCGGAAAAAGTAGTAATTGGGAACAAAGAAATGGCAGACGAAGTGAATAGGTACTATGCCAGTTTTCACCGTGAAGATACCAGCAGCATATCAGAACTTGGAGAGAGTCTGGTGCAGAGGTGAGTGTAGTCGGCATCACTAGGGAGAAGGTGCTAGGGAAGCTGAAAGGTCTGAAAATGGATTATTCACCAGGAGAGCCAGTGGATGTGATCTATTGGATTTCCTCCTTTGACAAGGGCTGTGTAGGAAACTGCTAAATAAAATAAGAGCCTGTAGTATTAGGGGCAAGGTACTGGCATGGATAGAGGAATGGCTGACTGGCAGAGAGCAGGGATTAATGGGTCTTTTTCAGGATGGCATCAGTGACTAGTGGAGTTCCACAGGGGTCAGTGTTGGGACCACAACTATTCATGTTACACATTAACGATCTGGACAAAGAAACTGCTAAGTTTTCAGATGACACTAATGCAGGTGGAGGGACAGGTAGTGTTTAGGAAGCAAGGAAGAGTTGGACAGCCTACAATAAAGTCCAAAGAAGTGATAGATTGAATACAATGTGGGAAAATATGAGGTTGTGCACTTTGACAGGAAGAACATCAATGTAGACTATTTTCTAAATGTGGAAAGGCTTTGGAAATCTGAAGCATGAAGGAACTTTGGAGCCCTAGTTCCAATTCCTTTAAAGTTAACATGCAGATTCAGTTAGCATTTAGGAAGGCAAATGCAATGTTAGCATTCATTTCAGGAGGACTGGAATGGAATAGCAGAAATGTACTGCTGAGGCTGTATAAGGCTCTAGTCACATTTCATTTCGAATATTGTAAGCAGTTTTGGGCCCCATACCTAAAGAAAGATATGTAGATATTGGAGGGGGGCTCAGGTGAGGTTTACAAGAATGATTCTGTGTATGAAGGGTTTGTCATATGAGGAATGGTTGAAGGCCTGGGTTTGTACTTGATAGAATTTAGAGGGATGACAAGGGAATCTGTTAAAACTTTCAGAATACAAGTTGTGTACAATTACAGCATTTGAAAGATATTTGGATATGTACATGGATAAGGAAGGCTTGGAGCGATAAAGGCCATACTCAGGAAAATGGTATTAGTTCAGTTTAGGAAACCTGGTTGATATG
Organism: Stegostoma tigrinum; assembly: GCF_030684315.1. NCBI lineage: Eukaryota > Metazoa > Chordata > Chondrichthyes > Orectolobiformes > Stegostomatidae > Stegostoma > Stegostoma tigrinum. The sequence continues at coordinate 152,855,512 of NC_081355.1, read as the reverse complement.
GACAAGTTGGACCAAAGGGCCAGCTTCCATGCTGTATATCTCTGAGTCTATATAAAATACTGAGAGGTCGGAATAGAACAGACATGGACAAGGTGTTTCCACTAGTGGGAGAGACTAGGACCTAAGCCTTTATCCCCAAAGGGTTAACCCTTTGGAACTGAGTCGAGGACAAATTTCTTCAGGCAGAGGGTGGTGAATCTATTGGAACTGATTGCCACAGCAGGCTGCAGAGGCCAAGCCATTGAGAGTATCTGGGACAGATAGGTAGGTTCTTGATTAGTCAAGGGATCAAGGGTTATGGGGAGAAGGCAGGAAAAAGGGTTTGAGAAGCATATCAGCCATGATCGAATGGAAGAGCAGATTTGATGGGCCAAGTGGCCTAATTCTGCTTCTGTATGTTATGGTCTCATATAAATCTAGAACACTTGCACAATGAACAGGAGAAGTTCGGGTTCAAATGAAAACTTCAAAACTGAGATTGTAGGCCTTTGGCAAGGCTATGAGGTGTTACAAGACCAAAGATGAGAAACAGAAACTTGGAGCCAGGTAGGGCTGTGCCATTCTGCCCTTTGAACCTGCTCCATCCTTCAATATGATCATGGCTCATCATAAGATCACACATACAGAAACAGGAGTCAGACATTTGGCCCCTCAAACTTGTTCTACTATTCAACAGGATCATGGCCGATCTGACATTCATCACATCCACTTTCCTGCTTTTACTTCGTAACCCTTGGTTCCCCTTACAAATCAACAACTTGGTCTTAGACTCACTCTTGAGGGGTAACATCCTCTCAGCATTTCTCCTGTCAATCCCCTTAAGAATTCTTTATGTTTCGATGAGAGCGTCTCTTATTTTTCTAAACTCCAGTGAGTAGAGTTGCAACTTGTTTAGCCTTTGCCCCTAAAACAATCCTTGCATACTGGGGATCATGCTCATGTACCTTCTCTGAACTGCCCCCAGTGAAATGATATCTTTCTATAAATGAGGGACCAAAACTGCTCTCAGTTCTCCAAGTGTGGTCTTACTAGCATTTCGTACAGATGCAGTAAGATTTCTCTACTCTTATATTCCAATCCCCTTGAAATAAGGGCCAGCATTCCATGTAAGATAAGAAAGTGTGGAGCTGGATGAACACAGCAGGCCAAGCAGCATCTTAGGAGCACAAAAGCTGATGTTTCAGGCCTCGACCCTTCTTTTCTTCCCATTGTCTCTGATCACAATTTTAACCTCACTGCAAAGCCTCTTCCAGGATGCCTAACCTGAAGAAGTTACCCTCCTCCCTCTGGAGCAACCTCAGGGGATCGCTCTCCCACTGCACTCCTCTATCCATCTTCGGTCCGCCTCCTCCTCGCTCCCTATTTATTTCAGAATCCTCTCCCCATCCCCCTTTCCTGATGAAGGGTCTAGGCCCGAAACGTCAGCTTTTGTGCCCCTAAGATACTCCTTGGCCTGCTGCGTTCATCTAGCTCCACACTTTCTTATCTTGGATTCTCCAGCATCTGCAGTTCCCATTACCTCTGATCCCAGCATTCCATTTACCTTGTGATTACTGACTACACCTGTGTGCTAGCTTTCTGTGTTTCATGTACCAGTTCCCTTGCACCCATCTGTGTTGCAGCTTTCTGTAGTTTTTCTTCTTCTAAATAATACTTTGTTCTTTTGTCCCCACTTCCAAAATGAACGACTCACATTTTCCCCACATAATACTCAATTTGATAACTTTCTGCCCAATTACTTAATCCATTAGGGATTGTCAACACGGTTTTGTGAAGGTTAGGTCATGCCTCACAAACGTTACTGAGTTCTTTGAGAAGGCGACTAAACAGGTGGATGAGGGTAAAGTGGTTGATGTGTATATGGATTTCAGTAAAGCATTTGATAAGGTTCCCCACGGTAGGCTATTGCATAAAATATGGAGTCATGGTTTGAATCAGAAATTGGCTAGTTGGAAGAAGACAGAGGGTGGTGGTTGATGGGAAATGTTCATCCTGGAGTTCAGTTACTAGTGGTGTACCGCAAGGATCTATTTTGGGGCCACTGCTGTTTGTCATTTTTATAAATGACCTGATGAGGGCATAGAAGGTTGGGTTAGTAAATTTGCAGATGACACTAAAGTCGGTGGAGTTCTGGATAGTACGGAAGGATGTTGCAGGTTACAGAGGGACTTAGATAAGCTGCAGAGATGGGCTGAGAGGTGGCAAATGGAGTTTAATGTGGAAAAGTATGAGGTGACTCACTTTGGAAGGAGTAACAGGAATACAGAGTACTGGGCTAATGGTAAGATTCTTCATAGTGTGGATGAGCAGAGAGATCTCGGTGTCCATGTACATAGATCCCTGAAAGTTGCCACCTAGGTTGATAAGGTTGTTAAGAAGGCATACGGTGTGTTAGGTTTTATTGGTAGAGGGATTAAGTTTTGGAACCATGAGGTCATGTTACAGCTGTACAAAACTCTGATGCGGCCGCACTTGGAGTATTGTGTACAGTTCTGGTCGCCACATTATAAGAAGGATGTGGAAGCTTTGGAAAAGGTGCAGAGGAGATTGACCAGGATGTGCCGACCTGTCATACCGATCTCAAGCCCATCTAACCTACACTATTCCATGTACGTCCATATGCTTGTCCAATGACGACTTAAATGTACCTAAAGTTGGCAAATCTACTACCGTTGCAGGCAAAGCGTTCCATTCTCTTACTACTCTCTGAGTAAAGAAACTACCTCTGACATCTGTCCTTTATCTTTCACCCCTCAATTTAAAGCTATGCCCCCTCGTGCTCGCCGTCACCATCCTAGGAAAAAGGCTCTCCCTATCCACCCTATCTAACCCTCTGATTATTTTATATGTTTTAATTAAGTCACTTCTCAACCTTCTTCTCTCTAATGAAAACAGCCTCAAGTCCCTCAGCCTTTCCTCATAAAGACCTTCCCTCCATACCAGGCAACATCCTTAAACGGAAGGATGCTGTTTTCGTTAGAGAGAAGAAGGTTAAGAGGTGATCTAATAGAGATTGACAAGATGATCAGAGGATTAGATAGGGTGGACGATGAGAGCCTTTTTCCTCGGATGGCGATGGCTAGCACAAGGGGACATAGCTTTAAATTGAGGGGTAATAGATATAGGATAGATGTCAGAGGTAGGTTCTTTACTCCAGTAGTAAGGGTGTGGAATGTTCTGCCTGCAACACTAGTAGACTCGCCAAGTTTAAGGGCATTTAAATGGCCATTGGATAAACATATGGATAATAATGGACTAGTGTAGGTTAGATAGGCTTCAGATTGGTTTCACAGGTCGGCTCAACATCGACGGCCGAAGGGCCTGTACTGCGCTGTAGTGTTCTATGTTCTTATGTTCCATCAATCCCTCTCTGTAAACTTTGTTTCTCTTTTGCATCTTGCCTTTCCACCTTTTTTGTATGAAAATATGGTAACCGTACATTGGCCTCCTTCCTTCAAGCCATTAACTTCTATTATAAACTTTTGTGGTGCCAGCACTGATTCCCTCTGGATACTGCTGGCCATGGGCCACCAACCTGAAAAAAGAAGCCTTCATCCAGTCTGATGTTGCCTGCTCATGAGCCAGTTTTGTCTCCATGTCAATATATTACGTCCAACGCTGTGGCATCTTATCTTATGCCTTAACCTTTTCAGTGGCACGTTGTTGAATGCCTTTGGAAGTCTAAATATAACCCATCTTCTAGTTCCCTCTATCCACTCTGGTTGAGACTTACTCAAAAAATTTTAATAAATTAGTCACGCGCAATTTCCCTTTCTATGCCGACTGTGCTTGATTAGATTATGGATTTTCCAAATGTTTTGCTATTACTTGCTTAACAATTAATTCCAAAACTTCTCTGACAATAGATTTTGGGTTAATTGGCTTAGTTACCTGCTTTTTGCCTCCCTACCTTTTTGAATAGGCTTGTCACATTGACAGTTTTCCAGTCCTCTGGTACTTCTCCAGATTTTTGGAAAATTATTAAATTGAATTGAATCAGTTATTGTCACATGTATTCAATGTAAAAAAATGCAGTGAAAAGTATATGCCTTCGCTGTACATACATGGTGCCAATCTCATTAACTTAGAATAAGGCAAGAAAAGATAACTTGAGAGTCGAACTTTCCATGCCACTGCCACAGTCCTACTCGGGGCTTTCCAACACTTGCCGTGCCTCTGCTGCAGTCCTACTCTGGGCTTTCCAACGCTTGCCATGCCTCTGCCGCAGTCCTACTCTGGGCTTTCCAACACTTGCCATGCCAATGCCAGAGTCCCACCCCAGGCTTTCCAACACCTGCCGTGCCTCTGCCAGAGTCCTACTCCGGGCTTTCCAACGCTTGCCGTGCCTCTGCCGCAGTCCTCCTCTGGGCTTTCCAACGCTTGCTGTGCCTCTGCCGCTGTCCTACACTGGGCTTTCCAGTGCTTGCCATGCCTCTGCCAGAGTCCTACTCCGGGCTTTCCAACGCTTGCCGTGCCTCTGCCAGAGTCCTACTCTGGGCTTTCCAGAGCTTGCCATGCCTCTGCCGCAGATTCACCCCGGCTTTCCAACGCTTGCCATGCCTCTGCCAGAGTCCTACTCCGGGCTTTCCAACGCTTGCCGTGCCTCTGCCAGAGTCCTACTCTGGGCTTTCCAGAGCTTGCCGTGCCTCTGCCGCAGATTCACCCCGGGCTTTCCAGAACTTGCCGTGCCTCTGCCGCAGCCCTACCCCGGGCTTTCCACCACTTGCCGTGCCTCTGCCAGAGTCCCGCTCCGTGCTGCCTCACTGGCCCGATCTAACCACCACTGCTTCAGTGCCCGCTGTCGCTGGCCACCCTTGATCTCCTGCCGTTGCTGCAGGATAAAATCTGCATGTTCAGCTCGTGCCACACGGTTCTTGTTCGTGACCTAGCTCCTTAAGTAGGTAGTTAAAAGGGGTGGGCGAGAATAGAATTACTACAGAGGGAGAGAGAAGAAGGGGGGAGTAAAAAGGAAGGACAACCAAATTACACATTACAATCATAATTTCTGCTATGTTTTTTAGGATCCTAGGATGCAAGCCACCAGGGCCAGGAGACTTAGTTGCCCTCATATTCTTTAGTATTACTGGGATGTTTGAAGTATCTCCCACTGTAAAGACTGATGCAAATTATCTGTTTAACTCTCTGTAAATATATGTTCACCGATACCATCTCCCAGATTCATTTTCTAAGGGGCCTCTTGACTTTTTTACTTCTCTCTTCCTTTTTCATAGAGTTCACAGAGCTATACAACATAGAAATAAGCCCTTCAAATCATCGGGAGCAGCATGATGGCTCAGTGGTTAGCATTGCTGCCTCACAGCACAAGGAAACTGGATTCACTTCCACCTTTGGGCAAGTGTCTGAATGGAGTCTGCACATTCTCCCCGTGTATACAAGGGAACCTCCAGGCGCTCCAGTTCTCTCCCACAGTCCAAAGATGTGCAGGCTAGGTGGATTAGCCATGGGAAATGCAGGGTTACAGGAAGAGGTTAGGGGACATAGCTCTGGATGGGATGCTGTATGGAAGGTGGGTGTGAACTCAGTAGGCCGAATGACCAGCTTCTGCACTGTAGGGATTCTATGATTCTGCCCATGCTGATCCACAAATACCAAAGTGAACTGATCCCATTCATTTGCACTTGGCCTGTAGTCTACTGTTGCACAGCATTTTAAGTATTCATCTAGATGTTTCTTAAATGTTGCATGAGTATCTGCCTCCACCTCCTGCTTAAGTTCTATATTTCCACTACCTTCTGGTTTAAAACTATATTTCCTGTCTCCTCTAACCACTTTTTCCTCACCTTAAACTTATGCCTTCTGGACTTGGACACATCTGCCATGAGGAGGAGATTCTCACAATCAACTCTGTCTGTGCTTCTCAATCAGATCCTTCCTCAGCCTCTTCTACTCCAAGGAAAGCAAATACAGTCTATCCAGTCTCTCCTCAAACCAAGACTTTTCATCCCAGGCAATGTCCTGTTGAATCTCCTCTGTGTCCTCTCCAGTACAGTCACATTCTTCCAATAGTGTGGCAACCAAAATTGCTCACAGTCTTCAATCTGTGGCCTAATCAATATTTTGTTAAGTTGTAACATGACTTCCTTGCTGCTATACTCTAAGCCCAGCTAATGATGCGTAGCATCCTGCATGCCGCCTTCCTGTTTACCTATGCTAACTCCTTCAGGGATCTTTGGACTTGTATACCAAGGTCCCTTCGTTCCTCAGTACTCCCTGGAGATCTACAATTCATTGTGTATGTCCCTCCCTTATTGGACCTCCCAAACTGCATCATCTCACTTATTGGGATTAAATTGTATATGCCATTGTTCTGTCCAATTTACCAGTTGATTAATACCATCCTCTTTGCTACCAACATCAACACCAACTTTATATATTTGAATATGTTGTCATTGTCAGCTTGTATATTCCTCAGCTAGTTTGCCTTCATTGTTTATTTTCTCTGTCTTTATTATCTTTTTAGCTTTCCTTTGCTGGATTCTGAATTTATCCCAGTCTTCAGGACTTTCGCCACCTCATGGTTTTCTCTTTCGACTTAATACTGTCCTTGACATTCTTGGTTAGCCATGGTTGGTTTATCTCTCTCTTAGAATCTTTCCTTCTTACTGGGATATATTTTTACTGAGAGTATGAATTACCTCCTTCAATGTCTGTCACTGCTTGCTTGCTTATTATCCTTCCTGCTTAACTATCTGCCCAGCTCACTTCAGCTAACTCTATCTTCATTTCATTACAATTCCTTTTAAGTTAAGTGGTTGTTCCTGACATAAGTTTCTCACTCTTGAACTGAACATTAAATTCTATCATGTTGTGATCATTAATAATCTTTAACTTGGAAAATATTTTCCTATTTGCCTTCAATCTGAAATTTATAATTGCCAACTTAGCAGCTATGACCAACCAATGAACTTCCGGTCTTCCTGTGACATCAATCTTTGTTTTGTATTGGGCCCCAAATCCTGTCCTTAAATTTATCCTGTTACATGACCTTACAAATTGAGCCAAAAAGCAAAAGAAGCTTCCCTTTTGTACAGACTTCCAATGTTGCACCAAAATCCTGGAGTTATATAATCCTTTGGACTGTGCTTGTTTTAGATGCTATAGGAAGAATAGAAAAGGAGACAAAGGGGGAGGGGGTTGGCGTTTTTGATTAAGGAATTCCTTAGCGCTATAACTAGAAAAGATATTTTCTGCAAAACCATCCAGTGAAAATACATGGATAGAAATAAGAAAGATCATTTTGATGGGATTGTACTATTATAGGCCCCCTAATAGTAAGAGGCAAAATGAGAAACAAATATATAGGGAGATCTCAGATATATGTAAGCTTCATAAGGTTGTAATTATGGGCGATGTTAATTTTCCAAACATTGATTGGGACCATCATAGTGTAAGAGGTTTGGATGGTGAAGAATTTGTCAAATGTGCTTAATATGTGGATGCTCCTGCTAGAGAAGGAGCAAAACTCTACCTTCCTTTGGGCAATAAGACAAGGCAGGTCATAGAATCATAGAGATGTTGTGGTTGGTTGGCTCACCGAGCTGGATCGTTGTTCTGCAGATGTTTCTTTATCCTGCTGGGTAACATCATCAGTGCAGACTCCGATGAAGCGATGCTGTGTTTTCCCGTCTGTTATTTAAACTCTGGTGTTCATTGAGCTGGATTACCTCACTCCCGGTTTTCCTTCGCAATGGAGTGTACATGAGGTCTAGCTCAATATTTTTATTGATGGCTTTCTTAGTAGAGAACCAGGCTTCTAGGAATTCCTGTGCTTGTCTCTGCCTGTCCCAAGATTCTGGTGTTGTCCCAGTTGAATTGGTGGTTTTCCTTATCCATGTGGATGGAGGTGAGTGAGTATTGGTGGTGTTTTTTTTATCTGCCAGTTGATGTTTGTGCACCCTTGTGGTTAATTTCCTTCCTGTTTTTAGATGCCTGGTTCTGTACTAAGAAAGCCATCAATAAACACATAGAGCTAGACCCCACATACAATCCATTGTGAAGGAAAACCAGGAGTGAGGTAATCCACCTCAACGGACCCCAGAGTTTAAATAACAGGCAGGAAAACACAACAGCACTTCATTGGAGGCTGCACTGAGGATGTTACCCAGCAGGGTCATGAAACGTCTATGGAACAACGAACCAGCTCAGTGAGCCAACCAACCACACCATCCACAACCCAAGCTACAAATGTACTCTAAAACCTTAGGATCATGGAGATGTATAGCATGGAAACAGACAACGGTCCGACTTGTCCATGCCAACCAGATATCCTGTGTGGCCTCACAGAGGCCCTGTCAAAGTGGAGTTGAGATTTGGATCCAGCATAATCTAAATAGTGCAGCAGGTTTTGGAATTGCCTGAATTATTTGAATTGTCTGTGCCTATCCCAATTTCTTTTAGCTTTTCCTTGTATGCTTATGAGATGGACTCTGTGATCATAGTATTGATACGTATTGCGACAGTTGTAAATTCTGCAGTTTGAATTAAGCTGTCCTGTCTCTTTAATGACTGTTCATGGAATCCTGGAGGCGTACTTGTTAAGGTTGACACTAAATATCAAAACAAGCTGACCGTTTGTTCTCTAGGAGGGCTGATTGGTGATCTGATAGAGATGCTGTCATCTATGGAGGAATTGGATTGTTAGACACAATATTCTCACTTATTGACCAATGCAAAACTCCGATCCCTAATTTGAGAGCCACTAATTAACTATTTGAAAATTTAAGAGAAACTCTTATCCAGAGGGCGGGGAGACAGTGGAACTCCCTACCACATAATATAATTTGTAAGAACTAATGTGATAGACATTTCAGAGAGGCTGGATGAGGGATAGAAGGATTTCAAAAATAGAATTGGAGGAACTATGTTTGGAGCATCAATACCAAGGCAAAATTACCTTTCCTGCGCTGTACATTGTTATTTAATAAGATGAACAAATGTGATTTAGCATGAATCCACTGTAAAACAACAGCACTTAAAAAACAAAAATCCTGGCCTACTAAATTGAAATAGGACAAATCAGCAAAGAAGAATTATGAGCCAAATTGCCAGATCACTAAACTAAGGCAAAAGAAAGCTGCAAAGTCCAAAATAGCAAAACAAAACTCTGAGCTTAGTGAGTTTCATTCTCTGTGTACCTTAAACTCCTGGCGAAACTATCTTAAAGCAGGGGTTTAAAATGCAAATGGATAACTAACTGTTTACCAGAGAGCAGTGTAATGTCAATCAGCTGAGTAAAACAAAAGCTCACCGAGGAGGTTATGCTTCATAAAGGTCAGAAATAAAAGGTTGAATCAGACGAGGTATTGTCTAAATCTACCAACCTTTTTAAGGCAGTTCAGGACCATTTATCCTCAAGTCACTTGAAACAGTTTGTGAGGTTCCAGCTGTGAGCTAATGGCCATCAATAAAAATGTGAAAAATAGAAAGGTACCAAACTATACTCAAGCTGGAAAACTGCCATTGTGAGCAACCCAGCGAAGAGGATATTTGCCAAATCTTGTGATTCATTTGTAGATTTTTTTTAATGTTTGCATAGTAGATTCATAGGAACCCAGCACCTGCAAATTCCCCTTCAAGTCGCACACCATCTTGACTTGGAATTATATTATTGTAAATCGGTCAAAATTCCTGGAATTCTGTTCCAAACAGCTCTGATGAAAAAAAAATGTGAAAGGTTGTTTCCCTTTCTGTGGGAGAGTCAAGGACTGTGGTTTCCAGCGTTTAGATCACAGAGCCTCTGGCAATTGATCTCAGTTTCACCACGATGCTTCTTCTAAGCGTCCTGCTGCTGCAAGATTTCTGCCTCCAGGAGCTGCAGCTGTGCTCAGGCATTCTTGCAGAACAAAGAACAGCTACAGCAGATAAAAACTGAAAGAACTGCAGATGCTGTAAATCAGGAACAAAAATAAAGTTGCTGGAAAGGCTCAGCAGGTCTGGCAACGTCTGTGAAGGAAGAAGCAGAGTTAACATTACGAGTCCGGTGACCCTTGCTCAGAATTTCCTCAGTTACAGCAGATGCTGCCATACATTGCGTCTGATATCTGAGCAATAGAAACTGTCCTAAGGCCCAGAAAACAAATTGCAGCTACAGAAATGACTTGCTGTGCATCTGCACTAGAAGGCAGCTGGCAACATTCTAGATATGGCACAAGCATGGACCAGTGGTAGAGTGATGTTTACAGACCACAAGGTGAAATGTGTGCACAGAAAAACTGCCTGAAGACCCACATTTTAAACTCATAGTTGATTGTGAGTGCAGAATTTGTTCTAATTCAACAGATTTTGAAACTTCAAAATACCTTGTGTGCTATTTTGCGTAATGCACATGTCTAACCTAAAGTGTGTTTGTAATTGTAGGAAAATAGCTAGTGGTACCTCAGTTTTTATCTACATTCCTGGCTCGAGATGAATGTGGACTGAAAATATACACCTTCATTGCAGAAGGAGAAAATGAATTTCTGTTCACAGTGGGAAATGATAATTACGTTTGCCCTGTATGTTGCTAAAATATGTCAATAAGGAAAAGTAAGTATTTGGAACGACACAACAATGCACAATGAATTAAAAGGTGTTTTTCATGAGAATAGCACGCCTTGGACAAAGAAAGTTGACAAGTTGAATGCCACTTTGAAAACTCAGCAGTCATTTTATCTAAGATAGCAGCAAAGGATCAGAAAGGCCTGTATTGAAGCAAGATTTCAACTTTGCCATCCTCTGGCAGAAGAGAAATCATTCATAGATGGCAAAGTAATTAAAGAAGCAATCACTGTCGCTGCTGACTCATTATTTGAAGATTTCAAAATCAAAGAAGGAACAATAACAGCAATCTAGAGCAAATTACTTGATGCTTCTACAGTTGCAAGAGAAATTGAACTTTTTTCTGAAAATGACAATCCGGACTTAAGGTTAGTATCAGATAGCATGTAGCCACAGTTACCATACTGAGACTTGGTGAGCAGAGGCCAAATATATATTTATATATAATTGATTTTAGACTTATATATAGTGTAAATTAAATATTTTACAATGCAATTAAATTTAGTTCAACAAGTGATCCTGTGCTTAAAATGGCCAGAGACCACTAATCTACGACTGACGGCGCAGTCTCAGATTAAGTGCTCCCCTGTTTACAACAGATGAAAAGGAATTTCTTGATGTTAGTGAATCTGTGGAATTCTTTACAATGAGGAGTGTAGAGTATAGCTGATCTGACTACCTGAAGTACACGTTTTTCACCAATTAGGGAATCAAAGCTTATGGAAAAAGGCAGGAAAGTGGAGTTGAGAATTATCAGATTAGCCACACTCAGTTGTCTCAATGGGCTTAATGGTCTTCTGCTCCAGCATCTTAGAGTGTTATGGTTTTACTATATGAAGCTGCTATACAAATACACTTTTTGAGAATCAGTTAGATCAGGTTGACTATGAATTTAGGTCTCTGATTTCTAAATGTAATACCTTGAGACTAAGATTAGCTGTGACTAAGGGTCACCATCTAATTATCAGCTTGCTTTGAAGTTTGCTGCCAACAGCCCCTCGCCAGAAACAATAATGGCCCAAGTTAGTGAAAGAAATTAGGCCAGTTCTCGGGAGGCTGTTTTTTTGTTTACTGGAACATGATGTGAACTCATGTAACAGCAGATTCCTGCCGCACACTTGTTTCCTGATTTCGATTTCTCACCTGATTGTGTTGGAACAGTTCGTGCGTTTCAAACAGATCACCACCGATTTCCTTGCTGACAATTAGTTCTTGCGGTGAAACAAAGCTCTTTGTGGAGGGAGAAGGTTTAATTTAAAATCAATCTGTACGTAAAGTCTTAGATTAAAAGAAAATCATGGAATGCTGCAAGTATTTAGCAGCTGTCTTGGCATGGAAGAGAAAATTAACATAAAAGTGTGGCACTTCCATCAGTACTAGGATAAGTGATCTGTAAAGATCTGTTCACTGTCTTTAGTGCTTTTATGTTGCCATCATCTTTGTGTTAAACAGTGAACATAAACATTCCCCACACCCTGAGTTCTGATGAAATGTTTCATCCGAAATATTCACCCTTTTCCTTTGCAGTTTCTCTTTGACCTTGTTCCATTATTCTACCCTTTTTTTGTTTCAAGCATACGAACTAATTAACCTAACTTGGGGTAAAATGCTTCTGTCTCCCATTCCCAGATGCATCAGAACATTGCTCGTTGGAAGGAGATGATGATTTGATTCCTCCACTTGAACATTGCATCAGGACAAAGTGAGTTAATGTGAAATGATTTATATACTGAGTTTTGTGTAGAAGTGAGATTTCTGCTTCACATGCAGTGAAGTCACGGCAGCTAGGGGGAGGCGACTGCCTTGTGCTGTTATTGCAAAACTAATAATCCAGAGACCTGGGTTAAAATCTTGATGGAATTTGAATTCACATTTTTAAAAAATCTGGAATTGAGTTTTATGATGACCATGAAATCATTATTAATTGTCATAAAAACCTATCTCATTCAGAAATGCCCTTTAGGGAAGGGGTCTGTTGTCCTAACCTGGTCTAGCCTACACGTGACTCCAGGTCCATAACAATGTGGTTGATGTTTAGCTGCCCCCAGGCATTAAATACTGGCCTAGCCAGCAATGTCCATTTCCAGTGAACAAGTGAAACAAATTGGTGGTAGATTCTGATTTACGTGCAGACTTTTAAAACAGCTCTATTTAGTCATGATTGACAGTCTGCTGTTCCCCCATTTCTACTAGGCCAAATTCCTCGAATTCCTTACTGTACAGCAGCAGTTGATTCTGTGGTAGTCATTTGAAAACAGAGGCTTGCCTTATCAAGGCCACCAAAATTGTGAAATAAGAGTTCCTTTTCACAAATGCTACCTTGTGATGTCTATTTCCTAAGAATGTGGAGCAAATGAAGTTGTGCTTATTCCTCCCTCCCCTGCTCCCTTTGAAGAAGGTTTATTCCATTATTCAGTTAGGCCATGGCTACTCTGCAAAAACATTTGCTGTTATTTCTAGAGTTATTGTGGGGACCAAAGGTGGATGAGCATACACCCCAAGGTGGCAGAGAGAGGAACAGCAAAAAGTATAAGCCAGCCTCAAAGATGATGAATTGTACTTCATTCCTCTCTCATGTTACACTTCACTGCTGATAAATTATCCCAAAACTGAAATAAATTACCCAGCTGTTACTTGTATTTACCTTGATATATCCCATAAATTACCAGAGTGCTTGTGATACATAGAAATGACTCCCCCATCACACCCTTCCCGGGTTATTCCTGTAAATCATCCCAGCGTGTGGCAGAAGATGTACCCTTCTCACCTCTCAAATATAGCACCAGCACTATTATTTCACAAACCCTTTGCATTCAAATTGACATTCTTAAATGCTGCACTTTTTCTAAGCTGATTTTCTGAATTGATTGAATCCTGTCAAGGCTGGCTGACATCACCAGCCCTGTCTGCACATGTGTAGGTGCTGGGAGCCGTTTTATCTGCTGCTTTGGAGTTTGGAGGAATTGCTCTGACCAAAGATAGCCACTGACCTTCTCCAAGAAGTGTGGCTATGTGGCAGTGTGACAACCCAAGAACTTGTCAGTAGGCTGTACAAAAGTTTTCCCTGTAAATCAGCATGTGTGTGGCTCCACAAAATGTTTAAAGGGGGCTAATTCACTGCCAGGTTTGGACCAAAAATGAAATACTATGAATAATTTTACAACATTAGAAGTGCTACATAAACACAAATAGTTGAATCAGTTAACTTTATGAATGATAGGAAAACTGCTAAAACCAAACGAAAATTAAAAAACTGAAAGCAAAGATTGGGTGAACTTATTTATATGTATTAATTATTATGTAAGCAAGGGGAAGGCTAACATACTGAATGAAAGGAGAATGCTGATTGGTTGGTAAGTGGAGTCATTTGCAGGGTACAGTGTTTTGGCTTGATGACAGCACCCTGTTAGTGATGAATGCCACCTATGTTGCCATCGTAGCAGTGTATAAACAAGCTTCACTTGTTGCTCAAACCTTTGTGATATCTTATGCTTCATCTGAGATAAATAACTCAAAATGATTTGATCAGGGTAGCCATTATCCCATAGGATAGACTTGATGGCCCCATTTCAACATCAAGTTTGCATGGTGAACATGCCTATCACAAATAAGTAATGTGATATATCAATTTCATTGCCCATGTGATGCCAGTTATGTAGGCCATGTGCCCAAAGACCAGCAAAATGTTTATAATAGCACGTTCCTTCAAGTGTTTGCAACAGGCACGTTACTGACCATAGCCAACCAGCCTGCATGTGTAAAGCTCACAACACTCAGTGATTACGCATTTGGACAACATTTGCTGGATGATTTTGAATGTGCGATCAGTTCCACTGACAATCAATTTAGGATTGTCAGGCTCAGTGTGATGCACTTTCATCTACTGGGGGTTGCACATATTAGTACATAAGGCCCTGTTCTTTGAAGGCAGACAGACCGTGTACATGCATAGCTCCTGTTTCAATTTAAAATATGTGCCAGCCATATGCTAGTTCATTTCTTACGGCAATGCCCAAGGCAATGGGAGAATGGTTTAAAATTTAGACCTGGCTGTTAAGTGTCAATTGGCATTAATGGGAAAATGTTGCATTGCAATATCTGTACCAATTAGCACTCTCCAGTCCTGCAGAATAAATAGTGGTTTTCTCCTTCTACCTGTTCCTTGCGAAATGTACGATGAGTGCATGACAAAAGTTTAGTCAAAATGTGACTCTCTTCAGAAATAAAGAAGGGGTGGTAGTGTTGTAGTGGTAATGTCATTGGTGTGGTTATCCAGAGGCCTAGGATAAAGCTGTGTGGAGATGTGTTCAAAGTTTTACATGTTCAATATGTTGTTTGGTGGAAAAGAAATCTGGAATTAAAAACTAGCTTTTATAATGGTTATCAATTGTCATGAAAACCCATCTGGTTTACTAATGACCTTTTAGTAGAGGAAATCTGCTATGATTGTCTGGCCTGACCTACACATGACTGCAACTAACTAAGGACAGGCAACAAGTTCTGATCTCACTAGTGATACCCACACTTTCTATTGGAGAGCAGACTGAGTGAGGGAAAAATAATCAAGTGATAAATTGGGAAGTGTTAAACATTGCAACACAAATTAATGTTTTGCAGAATTATAGAATTGCCAGCACAGGAGAGTATTCAGCCCATCTTGTCTATGTCAGATTTTCAGAAGATTGTTCTGATTTGATCCCACATACCAGCTTTCTTCTCATGCCCCTCCAAACTATTCCTCCTGAAGAGCATGTACAATCTTGTGGAATGTAATTTGGCCATCATTTCAGGAAGTGTGTTCCAGGTCTTACCAGTTTGTCTGTCAAGAAGGTTTTCTTTATTTACTCTTTGTTTTGAAATTGTTTTAAATAGGTGACCTCTGGTTACTTGCCAGAGGAAACTGTGACTCCCCTACTTGTTCTATGAAATCCATTATAATTTTCTATAGGTCTATTAAATCTACCCATAACCTTTGCATCCCAAAGGAAAATAATCTCAGCTTGTTCAACCCCTCTGCTTAATTGAAGTCCCTTGACCATGGTGTTATCCTGGTAAACTTCCTCACTGCATGTTCTGTACTTTCATATAAGACATAAGTTGAAGCCTAACTGATATCTCTATTGACAAAGCTAAGTATTTCAAATGCTTTCTTAATCATCATCTCAATGTGCACTATAACCTTCAAAGCTTCGAATCTGCTTTTGAGGTTGGGGGAAGTTACCTCTTGTACATTTCAGTTAAATAAGTTGTTAAATAATAACAATGACTACTTTTATTAAGCTATCCAGTAACAACTAGTAATCTGTATTTGAAAAGACCTACCGTAATTACAACTGAGCAGTTTGCTAAAAGAGATTGCTAAGACACCTGATTATAATAAATAGACAGTGAAATAACTCCACATCAGCTGGTATCCTGTCACCAGGCCACCCTTCATTTACACATGCATAGTACTTGAGACTGGTCTGGCTTCCTCAGAGCCAGCTCCAAGTGAACAGAACTTCTGACACATCTGTTTTTATCTGTGAATCGGGGCTCCCTGATTAGACCAGGTTAACAGCCCCAAACAGGGAACTCATATTCTATGAGACCCACTTGGCTGACCTCATTACAGTCACTACAGGCAGCAACAGAAATATTTGACATTGAATTTTTACCACTGAGGATTTTTCTTCCAGAAAACCATAACCTCATGGCTGCTGCTGTAATTCCCAGTTAGACTGCACATAATGACATTAAATATTTAATATTTCTGTTTCTTAGGATGCCACTTAGATGTTTATGTTTGATGGAAAATTTAACCTAAATATATCACAGTGAAAATAACGTATGTCTATCCTTTGCGCCCCCCCCCCCCCCATTTATTATATCACTGATGATCACTGCAGTGCCTTTGATGATCTTGTCCCTACAGGAATGTTGTCTCTCTTCCCATGTATTCACTCTTTCGCAGTGTGGCTCCCATTGAAAAAAATTGATTTGGCAGACCAAAATATTCCACTGGTGTCTAGATCAAGAGGGCACTGCCTTAAATAGATGAGGAAAGTGATGTCTTCATGCACATGGTAGGAGAAGTTTGCAAATCTCTCTCACAAAAAGAAATGGATACTAACTCACCTAATTATTTAAAGCCTGCAACTGATAGATTTTTGCTAGACAACAGCATGGAAAATATTCAGAGTCAAGGCAGTAGGTAGATTAGAACAGAGGTCAGCCATGATCTCATTGGATGGTAAAGCAGGCTTAAATGACTGAATGGCCTCCTCCTGTTCCTGTGTTCTATTTTCATTGCCTCAAGTCCAACACACATCACCAACAATCTTCCCTCCAATATGTGGACAGAAGTGGGGATGTTGGCCGATGATTACACAGTGTAGGTGCTGAAATAGTGCATGTTGTTATGCAACAGGACTTGGACCGTATCCAGGCTTGGACTGACAAATGGCAGTAACATTCAAAACACACAGATACCAGTTCCAACAAGACACCGTCCACTTACCACCCATGACATTCACTGAATCCCCCACTATCAATAGCCTAGGGGTTACCATTGAGCAGAAACTCAACTGGACTCGCCACATAAACACAGTGGTTACAGTAGCAGGTCAGAAGTTAGGTATACTGCAGCATGTAACTCACCACCTGACTACTCAAAGCCTGTTCACCATCGACAAGATGCAAGTCTGGAATGTGATGGAATATTCCCCACTTGCCCAGATGGGTGCAGCTCGAACAACACTCAAGCTTGACAACATCCAGGACAAAACAGCCACTTGGTTGGCACCCCATCCACAAACATCCACCCCCTCCGCCGCTGGTCAGCAGCAGCAGTGTGTACTATCTACAGGACGTACTGCAGAAATTCACCAAAGATCCTTAGATAGTGCAGTACCCTCACTGAACCTGATTCACAAGCTAGATGTCAAACCCACAATGACCTCCATCTCATCGGACAAGGACAACAGATACATGGGTATACACCACCACCCTCAGGTTCCCCTCCAAGCCATTCACTATCCTGACTTGAAAATATTCACCATTCCTTCACTATCACAATAAAAATCCTGGAATTCTCACCCTAAGGGCATTGTGTGGCTATGTATAAACACATGGACTGTGGCAATTCAAGAAGGCAACTCACCACCACCACTGTAAAGGCAGCTAGGGACAGGCATTAAGTGCTGACCAGCCAGCGATGCCCATCCTCTCTGATTGAATAAATAAATAAAACAGTTATAAACTGTGGCTCTAATTCTTGATCTGTTTGAGTGGGAGTAGTTTCTCAGACCCATCATGATTTTGAAAACTTTAATAAAATCTCCTGTAGCCTTTGTTCTAAGGAAAACACTGGCAACTTCTCTGATCTTCCTTCTTTTCTGAAGTGTTTCATCCCTGGAGCCAAGCTCATAAGTCTCTTCTGCACTCTTACTAATCCATTCACAACCCCCTGTAGGGTGGTATCCAGACCAGTAGACAGTACCTCGAGCTGAGGTCTTCCGTAAGTTCATCATAACCTCTCTACTCTGGTACTGTCTACCATTGTTTATGAGACCTATAGTTGTGTATGCTTTATTAATAGCATTCTTGAACTTTAACGGCTGCATATCCTTTCAAAAAATACCCTTTTTTTGTGATCAGAGATAATGGGAACTGCAGATGCTGGAGAATCCAAGATAACCAAGTGTGAAGCTGGATGAACATGGCAGGCCAAGCAGCATCTCAGGAGCACAAAAACTGACGATTCGGGCCTAGACCTTTCATCTTCCTTCTTTTCTGAAGTGTTTCATCCCTGGAGCCAGGCTCATAAGTCTCTTCTGCACTCTTACTAATCCATTCTCAACCCCCTGTAGTGAATGGTCTAGGCCCGAAACGTCAGCTTTTGTGCTCCTGAGATGCTGCTTGGCCTGCTGTGTTCATCCAGCTCCACACTTTGTTACCTTTATTTTGTACTGCCTTTCAATGTTCTTTTATACCAAAGTGTATCACGTCACACTTCTCCACACTGAAATTCATTTGCCATAACTACCCTTTCTCCTAATCTGTCATTGTCATTTTGATGTTTGATGCTGTCTTCCTCATTGTTTACAGGTCTCCTAAGTTTCCACAAACTTTGAAATTGTCCCCTCCACCTTAAAATCATTTATATATTTCAGGAAAAGCAAGGATTCCAACCCCTGCAGAAATGCACTAAAACTTTCTTCCAGGCTCTTGGATGTTCATGTATACCACATCAGCAGTCTTTCCTTGATTATCTTATGTGTTACCTTGTCAAAACACTAGCAAGTTAGACACAATTCTCCCTTCACACATCTAAGCTGACTCCTCCAAATCAATCCATAGTCCATATGTGACTATTAATTCTATCCTAAATAATTGTTTGTAGATATTTCCCCACCATGGAAGTTAACTGTCACCTTTAGTGTTTAGGCCAGTGTCTGCAACCTTTTTTGAACCAGGGAATAATGTTTGCAATTCTCCAATCCCCTGGCCCCGACCCCATGTCCAGGAAAGGTAGACAGATAATTGGCATGTCCAATGCAATTTCTAACTTCGCTTCTCCGGTTTCCCCTCATAACTGCAACTTTGTAAGCCTCCTCTGTATTTCCTCCAGAACAAGTGTATACTTCCTGTACTGTGCTGTACACACAACCAATGTCTTATATAATTGCAACATTATATCCCTGCTTTGGTATTCAGAACCTTGCCATTTTTGGAAAAGTATCCCATATGTCTTCTTTAGAACTTGGTATCTACTTGTCCTGCCACCTTTGGGGACCTGTGGACATATGCTTCCAACATGCCTCATTTCCTGTACCCCTATTGGTACCCTCATGTTTATTGTGGATTCTCTTGCCTGCACTTCTCCAGAATGAATTCAGTTTGCCATTTTATACCAACTCAGGTGAACCATCCTGCAGTCAACAGTCATTCTTCTTGTTATCATCTGCAGTGCCAATTTTTGCATTCTGTACAAAATTTCTTATGCCTCCCACATTTAAATTTAAACCGTTAGCTTACACTACAAACAGCGAGGAACCCAGTACTGAGCCCTGTGGAATACTACTGAAAACCACTTCCCATGTGCTCAAACTTCAGCCAGTTTTGGATCCTACTTGCCATGGTCCCTGGTGTCCAATGGACTTTATGTTTTCTCAACACCTTGCCCAAAAAAAACAGATTAATGTGGCACAACTTGCTCCAAGCTTAAAGTGAGAAATTACATTCATCTGAAAAAGGAGAGGACTTCTGTTCAATGCAACACAACCTAAAACTATTCTCTAATTTATTAAGGTGGAAGGGAGCATTTGTTGACTGGAATGGAACGGACCCAATTCTGTGAGAAGCTCGATTATCGTCTCTGAGGTTGAACCTGGATCATGTGGCCCGGGGGACTGAGAGGTGCAAAAACCAAACACCAACACCTTCGCTTCTGAAGTGCTGCAGATAATAGCAGGATAGATCTTAAAATGTGTCTGTCATCGGATGGCACCCAACAACACCTCCATCAGTTAATTTACCTCATTTCTTCTGAACGTGTAGCGGTGGGGGTTGGGGGAAAAGTGGAGATTGTGAGTTGAAGGCCGTAAATTCGGGAAAGTAGTGACCTGGCTTATCTGCCAGTCTCCCAAATGAACTGCCAGAATGTGATATTTGGTATGCTACCATGCCTATTCAATTCGGGTTATTCTATAGGATTGAAGATCTTCCCTATTGTTAATAACGTGGAACCCAAAGTGAAAATTAGACACTATCAAAATGGGCAAGTTTGTTGGGCAAGGTTAATGGCCTGTGGCAGTGCTGAAGGGGCTGAGCGCTGTAGGAGATGCTGAGTGATTCTCTGAAAAGTTGTCTTGGATTCAGCAAATGCAACCTTTTAGAGGGTTGTGTTCAATTTTATCGTTTTTTTTGTTTTAAACAATTTAAGAAATTACTGAAGTAGGAAATTGGACCAAAACCAATTTTTCCTGTTCAATAAGGATGCTAAAGGCTCTGGTTCGATGGGAGATCGCAGGTTCACAGTTGCTTGATAGTGACTTCAGTAAACTCATGAATGCCTTTTACCTGTTAGCCACCATACTATCCACTTGTTGCTAAAAACAATAATGTTGCATGTTTAAAAGAAAAATGGCTTTTATTAGCTCATGCAGCTAATTTTTTTAGATCATGAGTTACAACTTATGATTTCCACCGAGATAGTAGAGGTCAAAGGTTGTACCGTGTACCTTAAAAGAATGGTCAACATGGACCAGAAGCTGGAGTTTCGAGGCTTTACCTGAGCAAAGCCTCAGGACACATTTCAATAAGTGAGGCAACTTTATTGTACCCTTAGAAGCAGCTGGCCACTGTACTTCAGTCTGGTTAGAGCTAGGTCTCTTGCTGGCAGTGGCCCGCAGTGAACGAGATGTAGGGATGGGCCAATATGTGGTGTACCTTCCAGGCTGCACAGCAACCTGTAAGTTCTGGAATTGACCATACACTGCAAAAGAATTTGAAATCCCTTTAGGAGCCCACATAATTATGCCGTGTGTTGATGGAGTAATCCTGAGCAGAAGAGTCCCTACAGGCTGCTCTGCCCTGTTCAGATTCTGGGACACAATCTTGGGCATCTGACTGTGAAACCTGGCAAACCATTTCTGCCATGAGATGGTGCCCATAACATTGACATAATTCAAATTCATACTGTACCATGTTCCTTTTTCCCCAATGAGGAGCATTTTCTCCCACCTCACTGTGGTTGAAAAATAAAGGGAATAGTGTAATGTTTCTTTGTTCCCAAATAGAGTCTGAGAATTTTTAGGAACGAAAAATAAACCAACAGACCTCAAAGCCTGATCCTACTACCCTGTTATGATTTTTCTCTGTGTTCCTTAAAGATATTTATTTCAAGTAAGCATCTATCCCTTTATTTGCTGCCCTAATTGATTTTGTATTTACATCCTACTGGTTCAGTGTTTTTATGTTTGTCTTGATTCTGCTTTTAATCAAGGATTCATCTACAAAAAGTGTCTTCTCCACAAACTGCAGGTTGATACAAACAATTTCATGACTCCCTTTTTTGAGGAGTTGCACTTTTTCAAGTATGTGTTGGCTAGCATTTGTTACTGAAGCAACTTGACCAGCACCACTAAAACCGATGAATGGCCATTTTGATTTCATAGCAACCTATGGGATCTTGGCCTGTATAAGCTGATTGCCATCTTTGACAAGTTGAAGATTCATCAGCTCGGAAGCATTTTGGGATGTCTTGGATCTATAAAAGGAGCTGCATTACTTGACATTGTTCTTTTCATTCTCTCCTTCCTTCCTTCCTTCATCTTTCCCAAGGATTACATTTCACTAAATTCAATCCAGTGGTGTCATCTTCCAAACTCAACCCCACCTTACCACCTCATAGGACAGCCTTAGGGCCTCATCACTACCAGCTCAGACATTATTCTGCTGGTTTCAGCCCGAATGCCAGTGCTGTTTTACATATATAAGCCCTTGGAGTAAAATGCCTGCGTCCCAACCCGCTTTCCATCTGTTGAGCAGGATTACCTCCTATTCCTTGTGCTTCGTTTTGAGCTGGCAAGCCTGTTGTGCAGAGCCTTTTAAACGTGACAGAAATAAAAATGTTCCCTAATCAGCTTCTGCGTTTAGTGCACTTGCCTTAAATGTCCGCATGATAAAGTTGTTTACAGTAATCTCCAGCCTCGTGTTGTATAACTGGTTGTCAAGGAATTAAAAAGCAGCCATTATGTTTGGCTTTGTTGGATATCTGTTGCCTTTAATTTGTTTGATGCAAGAAATGTGCATGTGTGTGCACAAATATGTGTATTAATGTATGTCTGAGTCTTCCTGGTTATTACATGGAGCCAAACAATGAGAGACCGAGCTGTTGTATTATTTTGTGTGCAGTAAGTTGATGCTGTGGACTTTCTGAAGAATTGCTGTTTTGTTTGTAAGAGTGAAATGAAATAATGGTTAATTTATTGAAAACCTTTCATTTGTGTCCTGTGCCACCTGTACACACCAATAATGCCTTCACGTGCTGCAGAATAAAAAGAATCCTGGCATATATTGAATTCCTTTTTCAAAGAAGAAGAATGTTGGACTGCATGACCTGACTTGTATGATTCTGTTTCCTGCCAAATATCACAAATCGTTTACAGTGACTATAAGACTAATTCATTAAATGTGCTTCATTATGCAATATAGAATCCCTACAGGCCAGAAAGAGGCCATTTGGCCCATTAAGTCTGCACCAACCTTCCAAAGGGCATCCCACTCTGTTCCCACAACAGCCTGTTCCCCAGGGCCAGTCCACTTAACCTACACACCTTTGGACTGTGGGAGGAAACTGGAGCACCCGGTGGAAACTCACACAGACATGGAGAAAATGTGCAAACTCCACACAGAGGCTGAGAATCGAACCCAGGCACCTGGCGCTCTAAGGCAAAAGTGTCAGACACCATGCCACCCAATATATTCTGCGTGTCTAGAATAACAGTTTTGAAAGCAGAAATTCACTTTCTAAAATGCATGCTCCTGTACCATGTTAAGTGTGTGATACAGTGTTTATTTTATTTCTAACTTATACAGTTTAGTCACTTGTGTTTGGCTGTGGAAATTTTCAATTGAACAGTGGAAAAACATTGCGCTGTAATGACAGAATCTGTGCATTTAAACTTGGCGCATAGAACAGTACAACATACAACATGGAACAGTACCGGCCCTTCGGCCCACAATGTTGTGCCAACCTATAATCCTACCCTAAGATCAAACTAACCTATACACCCCACATTTTACTATCATCCATGTGCCTGTTGCTTAAATGTCCCTAAAGCATCTGACTCTACTACCACCACCAGCAGCACATTCCACACTCCCACTACTTTCTGTGTAAAGAATCTACCTCTGACATCTCCCCTATACCTTCCTCCGGTCACTTTAATGTTATGCCCCCTCGTAATAGTCATTTCCACCCTGGGTAAAAGTCTCTGACTATCCACTCTACCTATGCCTCTAATTATCTTGTACACCTCTATCAAGTCACCTCTCATCCTTCTTCACTCCAATGATAAAAGCCCTTGCTCCCTCAACCTTTTCTCATAAGACCTGCCCTCCAGTCCAGGCAAAACAACCTCCACGTTTCTATTGTGCATTTCCCTGAGAACATCTCTTCCCAATTTATGTTATGTAGTTCTTGCCGAATAGCATTGTAATTCCCCCTTCCCCATACCATCTGCTGCAATCCCTCTCCATGACTATAGTAAAGGTCAGGGAGCTGTGATCTCTGTCACCGAAATGCTCTCCCACTGAGAGAGCTAACACTGGGCCTGATTCATAGCCAAGCACTAAATCCAGTATGGCCTCTCCTCTAGTTGGCCTATCTACAAACTGAGTCAGAAATCCTTCCTAGATACACCTGCCAAAATCAGCTCCATCCAAACTATTTGCATTTAGGAGGCTCAGAGGGCTTGTAAGCCTACTAACAGAGGAATAAACCACCTTTGGTTGTGGCTCTGTCATTAATGGCATTTAATAAATCTTCCAGTTTAGATGGTGGCAGAGTAAGACACTCCAGCTGAAGCTCCTCTGCTCGCCAGCTCCTTTGCTTGCTTTTTGCCTTTTGCTGCAGTGTCTTCCCCCTACTCGCAACTTTTAACTTCCTGAAGCACCTTACCTGGTGGGAATGGAGAATGGAGCCCAAGATCAGCCCGACATGGGAGATGGGTCATAGCGGGGGCGTCTTCAGAGCGAGTGCAGGCTGAGCTCTGGAAATGAATCATGGCCAGAGCAGAGCAAACACAAGCAGAGTCAGAGAAGCGAGTTGTGACTGGAGTGGGAAGCAGAGTGAGCGCAAGCCAAGTCCTGGAAGTGAGTCACAGCCGAAGTGGCAGCAGAACTAGCACGGACCAAGCTGGGAGCTGAGTAGCAACCGGAGCGGGAGCAGAGCGAGCCCAGGTGGGCCGGGGGGTCTAGTCCTGGACTGAAGCCAGTGCGAGGAGGCAGTGAGACCCCGTGTCCTGAAGCCCAGTGGGCATGGATTCAGTGAGAAAGGACTATAACTTGAGTACTTTAAAGATACTTTTTATTATCACTCTGGACTTTTTAAACTTTGTATTCCTGTGCTAGGCTTTTTTACCATTTCAATTCCATAACAATACTTAAAGTATCTGTACCTAAAATAGTGCCAAGAGGTGACATTACAAACTTTTCACCACTCATTGGAATGCACGTGACAGTAAAGCTGGAACAAATTCTACGTACTAATATTGGCTGTAATCAGACCAGTTGGAGGTAATAAATCAAGTTACTCACCCAAGTACACACTGAACTTGGTTCAATTGCTCACACTTCTCTCTGGGTTAGAAGTAAAAGAAGCAAATAGGACGTGAGACAGGCTTTTTTCATGGAATAAATTGTTCAGGGTCTGGAATGCACTGCCTAGATGTGTGATGGAGGCACCTTCAATTGAGACATTCAAGAAGGCATCGGAGGATTGTTTCTATGCAAATAACGTCAACGGGTACAAGGAAAAGGCAAGAGAATGGCATTCAATCATACTTATTTCGAAAGCTGGTGCAAACACGATGAGCAGAATGGCTGTCTCCTGTATCATAACAATACTGTGAATACCAGCAGTTTAAACTCATTGTCTGCAAAATAAAGACTGGCATTTGCTTCAGCCTGCTCCAGCCTCAGGAAACCCCAATGCACTTTACAGCCGATTTTTAAATAGTTATGGGATGTGGGTGTTACAGGCTGGCCAGCATTGTCCATCCCTAGTTGCCCTTGAAAGGGTGATGGTGAGCTGTTTTATTGAACTCTGCTATCCATTTGGTGTAGACAGTTGCCTGCCACTTCAATACACCACTGGCCAACATCTCCCTAACAGCATCATGGGACTGAGTTCCAGGATTTTGACCCAGTGACACTGAAGGAACAGTGATATATTTCCAAATCAGACTTGGAGTGAAACTTGCAACTGGTGGCATTCCTAAATATCTGCTGTCGCTATCGTTTTAGATGGTAGTGGTCACAGATTTGGAAGGCACTGCCTAAGGATCGTTGGTGAATTTCTGCGGTGCATCTTGTTGATGGCACACATTGCAGCTGTGGTGAAGCGAATAAAGATTTATGGCTCAGGTGCCAATCAAGTGAGCTACTTTATCCTGAATGATGTGAAACATCTTGAGTGTTGTTGGAGCTGCACCCATCCAGGCAAGTGGAGAATTACATCACATTCCTGACTTGGGTCTTGTAGATGGTAGACAGCTCCAGACGTCCCTACAGAATAAGTTACTTACTGCATAATTCCCAGCCTGTAGCCACATCTTAGCAATGTATTTATAAGGTCAGTCAAGTTCAGTTTCAGGTCAATGGTAATCCCCAGGATGTTGATAAAGGAGTGATTCAATGAGAATATTGCCGTTGAATGACCGGGGCAGTGGTTAGCTACTCCCTTTCTGGATATTGTCATTGCCTGACATTTATGTGGCTTGTATATTATTTGCCATTTGCCAGCCGAACCTGAAAATTCCACAACAAAAACAGAAATACTGGAGAAACGCAGCAGGTCTGGCAACATATGTGGAGAGAAAGCAGAGTCAACTTTTTGAGTTCAGTGACCCTCCTTCAGAACTAGGAAAGTGTGGTATATAAGCTGAAGGTAGTAGGGTCAAGGAGTAGTCAGATGGGAGGAGTGCACAGATTGGCAGAGATGGAGCCCAGAGAGAGAGAACAACAGTGAAGCAGATAAAGAGATGGGTGGGAGTAAGTCAGGGAGAAAGTAAAGCAGATAATGGGGACCATAAGTGGGAGAAAATGGGTTTGCTGTGTTGAAAGCAGGGTGTGGAGAGAGGTAAAGAACATGGAAGGAGGTGTCCAGGTTCTTAAACTATTCAATTGGATATCGAGTCCTGAAGGCTGCAGAGTCCCCAGGTGAACAGTGAGATGTTGTTCTTCCACCTTGCACTGAGCTTTACTGGAGCAGTGCAGCAAGCCTGAGACAGAGATGTTGGCCAGTGGTGTATTGAAGTGACAGGCAGCTGGAAGCTTGGGGCCATTCTTGCTGACGTAATGTGGATGTTCTGCCAAACGGTCACCCAGTGTGCGTTGTGTCTCTGTTGTAGAGGGTAGCACATTCTGAGCGGTGAAGACAATAAACTAGGTTGAGTTAAGCACAGGTAAATCACTGCCTCACCTAGAAGGTGTGCCAGGTGCCTTGGAAATTTTTTTGGGGGGATGGGGTGGGGTGGTTTGGTGGTGTGCAGGTGGGCAGAGTAAATGGGCAAGCGTTACACTTTTTCCGATTGCATGTGAAGGTGCCATGTGGGTATAGAGAGGCATTGGGGCTAGAGTTCCTGTGCCAACAAGGAGGGGAGAGGAATATGTGTCTGGAGGTGACAGAAATAGTGGCCTATGATCCTTTGGCTGCTGAAATTAGTGGGGTGAAAAATGACTCAACGGACCCTATTAGTGGTATGGGAGGGAAGAGAAGGTGTGCAGAGAAATGCAGGAAATGTGTCACACACAGCTAAGCACTCTGTTAACCATAGTGGTTGGTTTAGGAAAGAGGGCATTTCTGAGGCACCAGTGCAGAAGCTGGCATGGAATAGATGGAGATAATGGGAACTACAGATGATGGAGAATCTGAGATAACAAAGTGCGGAGCTGGATGAACACAGCAGGCCAAGCAGCATCTTAGGAGCACAAAAGCTGACGTTTCGGGCCTAGACCCTTCATCAGAAATGAGGGAGGGGGAGAGGGTTCTGAAATAAATAGGGAGAGGGGGAGGCGGATTGAAGATGGATAGAGGAGAAGGTAGGTGGAGAGGAGACAGACAGCTTAGACGGAGGTGCCGTAAAAACTGCTTGATGTCCAAATGTGACTGGTATTCGTTGATGTGTGGGTGGAGGGGGACAAAGGTGAGCCCTTTACTGAGGACTGACCATTCGCCCTCAGTCAGGGGGTGGTCTACGGGATGGTGAAGATTTGGCAGGGCTCAGTGTTGCTGTCTCCTCTGCAGCTGCTGGCTGTGGAGGCTGTGGGCCGCTTAACTTGTCTGTCTCCTCTCCACCTATCTTCTCCTCTATCCATCTTCGATACGCCTCCCCCTCGCTCCCTATTTATTTCAGATCCCTCTCCCCCTCCCCCTTTTCTGATGACGAGTCTCGGCCCAAAACGTCAGCTTTTGTGTTCCTAACATGCAGCTTGGGCCCGCTGTGTTCATCCAGCTCCATACTTTGTTATCATGGAATAGATGGAGATGGAGAAACCAGGAGAATAGAATGGAGACTTTATAGGAAACAGGGTGTGAGGATGTATAGTCAAAGTAACTGGGAGTTGGTGTGGTTGTAATGGACATTGGTGGTCAGCCTAGCTAAGAAATAGAAACAGAGATGCCAGGGAAGGGAGGGATGTGTCAGAAACTAGGTGAAGGTGAGAGCAGGGTGGAAATTGGAAGTGTCAAGAAGCAGTATGTCCTCCTCCTGGAACAAATTGTCCAGGTAACAATCCCCCCGTCTGATTCAGCACAGCATCTGCAACTCAAACTCCAGCTCGAAGTTGCTTGATCTGTAAACACTTGCACGGTTTGTCTGTTGTGGATCACCTTGATGTCTAGCAGCTCTCATGTGCTGCAGCTCTAACACCACCTCAATTGCATGTTATTTAAATTATGAATTAAATCACAGAGTCATTATACAATCTCTACAGTGTGGCAACAGACCCTTCGGCCCAACAAGCCCATACCGACTCTCAGGGCATCCCACCCAGACCTGTAACCCACCTACACATCCCTGAACACTACAGGTTATTTAGCACGGCCAATCCACCCTAACCTGCCCATCTTTGATCTGTAGGAGGAAACCCACACAGACACAGGGAGAATGTGCAAACTCCACACAGACAGTCACCTGAGGCTGGGATCAAACCTGGGTCCCTGGCGCTGTGAGGCTGCAGTGCTAACCACTGAGCCACCGTGCCACGTAGGGCCTTACAGCACGGAAATAGACGCTTCGGCCCAGCCAGTCTGTGCTGAACATAATCCCAAATTGAACTAGTCCCACCTGTCTGCCCTTGGCCCATTATCCCTCCAAAGCTTTCCTATTCATGTACTTATCCAAACGTCTTTTAAATATAGTAATTGTACACACATCCACCACCCTCTCTGTGAAAAATTTGCCCCTCGTCTTTTTTTTAAAATCTCTTCTCCTCTAACCTTAAAAATGTGCTCCTAGTCTTGAAACCCCCACCCTAGGGAAAAGAATGTCCACTCTGAACAATTCATTGTCATTTGCTTTTGGATACCCTTGTTTCAAATCCTACACTGGCTGAGGGTACCATGATAGAGTCTTCTTCTCAACCTCTCCCTTTGCCTGAGGCATGGTGACCCTCAGGTGAAACCACCACTAGTCACCTCTCTCACGCTCGCACTCGCTCGTGCTCTCTCTCTCTCTCTCTCTCTCTCTCTCTCTCTCTCTCTCTCTCTCTCTCTCGCTCTCTCTCATGAGAGAGCAGCTTTGTAAGGCAATGGCAAATTTTTTTAATATCATTCTTATACCTAAGAAGGTGTAAATAGGAAGAAGAGAGAGGGAAAAAGAGACCAGAGACTTAAATAAAAGTTAAATACTTTACTTCTATATTAAAGATTAGAAATACTTACCAAAGCTACTTACAAATCCACTATAAGATAACAAAGTGTGAAGCTGGATGAACACAGAAGGCCAAGCAGCATCTCAGGAGCACAAAAACTGACGTTTCGGGCCTAGACCCTTCATCAGAGAGGGGGATGGGGAGAGGGAACTGGAATAAATAGGGAGAGAGGGGGAGGCGGACCGAAGATGGAGAGTAAAGAAGATAGGTGGAGAGAGTATAGGTGGGGAGGTAGGGAGGGGATAGGTCAGTCCAGGGAAGACGGACAGGTCAAGGAGGTGGGATGAGGTTAGTAGGTAGCTGGGGGTGCGGCTTGGGGTGGGAGGAAGGGATGGGTGAGAGGAAGAACCGGTTAGGGAGGCAGAGACAGGTTGGACTGGTTTTGGGATGCAGTGGGGGGGGCGGTGGGGTCGAGCTGGGCTGGTTTTGTGCCTTTTTAAGGTGGCAGGAGCCAAGGCACAAAACCAGCCCAGCTCGACCCCTCCCCCCACTGCATCCCAAAACCAGCCCAGACTGTCTCCGCATCCCTAACCTCTTCTTCCTCTCACCCATCCCTTCCTCCTACCTCAAGCTGCACTTCCATTTCCCACCTACCACCTCATCCCGCCTCCTTGACCTGTCCATCTTCCCTACTGACCTATCCCCTCCCTACCTCCTCACCTATACTCTCCTCTCCACCTATCTTCTTTTCTTTCCATCTTCGGTCCCCCTCCCCCTCTCTCCCTATTTATTCCAGAACCCTCTCCCCATCCCCCTCTCTGATGAAGGGTCTAGGCCCAAAACGTCAGCTTTTGTGCTCCTGAGATGCTGCTTGGCCTGCTGTGTTCATCCAGCTCCACACTTCGTTATCTTGGATTCTCCAGCATCTGCAGTTCCCATTATCACTTAGCAATCCACTGCTCTGTTTGTGAAAAATCAACTCTTTCCTTTCTATGCTGAACTCCTTGAGACACTGACTGCCAGCACCCTCATGCCAGTTGGTGGAATTTCAATTCAATAAAAAATTTGTATTAAGAGTCTAATGATGCCCATGAGTACGTTGTCAATTGTCAATTGTCAGAAAAATCCATATGGTTCACTAATGTCTTTTAGAGAAGGAAGCTGCCATCTTTACCTGGTCTGGACTCCAGACCCATAGCAATGTGGTTGACTACTAACTGCCCTCTGGGCAACTAGCAATGGGCAATAACTGCTGGCCAAGCCAGTGATGCCCTCATCCCATGAATGAATAAAAGAAAAGTTGCACTAAGATGGCTCCTTAAATTTGCACCTAGCAGAAAGGCCAGTTCTGAGCCATTAACCAGGATCTAGTTTCAACACATTTTTAATTAGGCTGCTCTTTCAATGCACCCCTTGAAAATAAACCTGTTCAAAGCTCACAATAGAACTCTAAAATGGCACAAGTTAAAGTTTTGGACGCTTTCTTATGTAGCAAATGCACACACTCAATCCAAGGTCTGAACTGAATTTACTAACTGATCTCATATATACCCAATAGAAAGTGCCTAGTTGAGTGTTCTGTGACAGTATCTCTGTTCCACAATACTCCTCAGGACCTGGAGATATCAGGAACTGCAGATGCTGGAGAATCTGAGATAACAAGGTGTAGAGCTGGGTGAACACAGCAGGCCAAGCAGCATCAGAGGAGCAGGAAAGCTGACATTTCGGGCCAAGACCCTTCTTCAGAAAAAATTTCTGAAGAAGGGTCTAGGCCCAAAGCGTCAGACTTCCTGCTCCTCTGATGTTGCTTGGCCTGTTGTCTCCATCCAGCTCTACTCCACAGGACCTTACCACTTACTGTATATGTCTTACCTCGGCCTGACTTTCCAAAGTGTAACAGCTCACGGTTATCTGTATTAAATTTCATTTGCCAATCCTCAGCCCATTTCCCAGGCTCAGGAAATTTGGCATGTCCATAAGGACCCTCACCAACTTCTACAGATACACTATTGAAAGCAAACTCTCCAGGTGTATAATGGTCCGGTCGAGCAACTGCTCTGTCCTGGACCGTAAGAAACTACAGAAGGTGGTGCCCACAGCCCAGACCATCACGGAACCCAACTTTCCATCCGTGGACTGCATTTACACAGCTCGCTGCCACGGAAGGGCTGCCAACATCATGAAAGGTCTATTGCACCCTGGTAATGACCTTCTACAGCCTCTTCCATCAGGCAGAAGATACAGAAGCCTAAACACATGCACAAGCAGTTTCAGGAACAGCTTCTTCCCAGCTGTTATCAGACACATGAATGGACTCTCTAGCCTTAAATAATACTGCTCTTGCTAATGTTGATCTCGCCTCGCGCACGCCCTGTCCAATGTATCCTGTATGCCTCTGTCTAAGTCTTTTTGATCTGTACATCCTTTGCTTACTGTGATTTGCCTGTACTACTCGTAAACAAAGCTTTTCACTGTATTTCGGTACACGTGACGATATTTAAATCAAATCAAAAACATCTCATCAATCTCCCTCTGTAATGTTGAGGTTGGTTGGCTCACCGAGCTGGTTCGTTGTTCCGCAGACGTTTCATTACCCTGCTGGGTAACATCCTCAGTGCAGCCTCTGATGAAGCGTTGTTGTGTTTTCCTGCCTGTTATTTAAACTCTTGGGTCTGTTGAGTTGGATTACCTCACTTCCGGTTTTCCATCGCAGTGGAGTGTAAATGGGGTCTAGCTCTACGTGTAGAGCTCTACACCTGGCTGCAGCTCCTGACAGACCACATTAGGGAACTGGAGCTGGATGTACTTAGGATCATCCAGGGTTCAGAGAACATCACTGACAAGAGTGAAAGTGAAGTGGTCACTCCTAAGTTGCAGGCAGCTGGGTGACCACCAAAAGAGGTAAAAGGGTAAGGCAGATGGTGCAGAGTTCACCTCTGGCCATTCGCCTCAACAACAAGTATATCGCTTTGGATACTGTTCAGGGGTGGTGACCTTTTAGAGGTCAGCAGCGGCAGTCAGGGCAGTGGCACTGTGGCTGGCTCAGAGCACCAAAGAAAAGGAAACAGTCAGACAGAGCGACACTGATAGGAGACTCAGTTGTGAGGGTAACAAGACAGGAGATTCTGTGGCTGCAGAAGGGACACCGGGATGTGTGTTGCCTCCCAGGTGCCACGGACAAGGATGTCTCCAAGCGGCTGCAGAACAATTTTTTTTTGGGGGGGGGGTAAGAGAAGAGGAGAGAAGAGGTGAACAGCCAGAGATCATTGTGCACCTCGGTACAAATCACATAGGTAGGCAAAGGAATGGGGTCCTGCAAAATGAGTATTGGGAGTTAGGTTTGAAGTTAAAAAGCAGGACCTCAAGGATAGTGACCTCCTGTTTATGCCCAGTACCACACGCCAGTGAGGATAGAAAGAGAAAGTTAGGCCAGATGAATGCATGGCTGAGGAGCTGGTGTAGAGAGCAGGGTTTTCAGCTCTTGGATCATTGGGATCTCTTTTGGTGTAGAAGTGGCCTGTACAAGAGGGACAGGTTGCACTTGAACTCAAAGGAGGTCGAATATCCTTGCTGAGAGATTTGCTGGTGTTACTTGGGAGGGTTTAAACACTAGTTTGGCAGGGGGTGGGGCGGTACACAAGAGAGGGGTCATTCAAGAAGTCAGAATTAAATACATTAGCCATCGAGAGCAAGTTTACTATTCAGGATGCCAGGGGCACAATAAAGGGAGGGGAAAGGCTTTTGGTTTAAAGTACAATATTCAACATACATGGTCTGACTGGTCAGGCAGATGAGCTCAGTGCATGGATTGGCTCTAGGGACTGGGATATTATAGTCATAACAGAAATGTGACTGAGAAGGGTAGAAGCGGCAGCTCAAATACTCCAAGATACAGAAGCTACAGGCATGGCAGAAGTACAAGTAAGTGAGGAGAGGGAGTTGTCTGTTTGATAAGGAAGGACATAACAGTGTTTAGAGAGGATATTCTTCAGAGGTCATCAAGCGAGGCCGTTTGGTTAGACCTTAGAAATAAGAAGCAGACGGCCATCTGTTGGGATTGTACTATTGACTCCCATAAATCCATAAAGCTGCCAGTGGCTCCTATCCCTTAACAACTTTGCTTCATAAGATTTCATCTACTGCAGATTTAAAACTAACAAGCAATCCAGCATCCTCTGCAGGAAGATGGGGAGGGAGTGAGACCATGGAGGACTCTAAAAACAAGGTGCCCCTTGACTGTTTTCCAGTGGGAGACAACAAGCACAGTGGGATCGCTGAACAGAACATGATGTGACTAAGGAAATAGGGAGTATTTTTGGAAGAGCTCAAGTTCACAGAGGGTAGAATGTGGAGGCTGGCCAGAAATGCAATGGAATGGTTAAGTCTGGAGATAAAAATGGAGGCTTTTGAGACAGGTGGGAAGGGTGAAGTCGGGAGTTGCTATGGAGATGGAAATGGGTGGTCTTAGTGAGGGTAAAAAAAAAATCAGAAACAAAGCCTCATGGTTACTAATAGTCTGCAGAGACTCAGAAGTTCTGGCAGCATCTGTAGAGGGTGAAACAGAGTTAATGCTTCAACCCCGGAATGACTCTTAGAGTCATGGAGATGTACAGCCAGAAACAGACCCTTCGGTCCAAACTCATCCATGCCGACCAGATATCCAGAATTAACCTAGCCCCATTTGCCAGCATTTGGCCCATATCCCTCTAAACGCTTCCTATTCATGTACCCATCCAGATGCCTTTTAAATGTTGTCACTGTACCAGCCTCCACCACTTCCTCTGGCAGCTCATTCCATACACACACCACCCTCTGCGTGAAAAGGTTGCCCCTTAGGTCCCTTTTAAATCCTTCCCCTCTCATTGCCTTCTACTTTTGGACTTCCCTACCCTGGGAAAAAGACCTCACCTAATCACCCTATCCATGCGCCTCATGATTTTATAAACCTCTATAAGGTCACCCCTCAGCCTCTGACTCTCCAGGGAAAATAGCCCCAGCCTATTCAGCCTCTCCTTGTAGCTCAAACCCTCCAACCCTGGCAACATCCTCTTTACTGAACACTTTCAAGTTTAACAACATCTCTCCTATAGTGGGGAGACCAGAACTGAACATAAAATGGCCTAACCTATGTCCTGTACAGCCGCAACATGACCTTCCACTTCCTTGATACATCTTCAGAACATGGAGATGCTGGTGTTGGACCGGGGCAGACTGCCCTCCAACCCCACCACACCCGGCACCTTCCCCTGCAACCGCAGGAAATGCTACACTTGTCCCCACACCTCCTCCCTCACCCCCATCCCAGGCCCCAAGATGACATTCCACATCAAGCAGAGGTTCACCTGCACATCTGCCAATGTGGTATACTGCATCCACTGTACCCGGTGCGGCTTCCTCTACATTGGGGAAACCAAGCGGAGGCTTGAGGACCGCTTTGCAGAACACCTCCACTCAGTTCGCAAAAAACAACTGCACCGCCCAGTCGCAAACCATTTCCACTCCCCCTCCCATTCTCTTGATGACATGTCCATCATGGGCCTCCTGCACTGCCACAATGATGCCACCCGAAGGTTGCAGGAACAGCAACTCATATTCCGCCTGGGAACCCTGCAGCCATATGGTATCAATGTGGACTTCACCAGTTTCAAAATCTCCCCTTCCCCTACTGCATCCCTAAACCAGCCCAGTTCGTCCCCTCCCCCCACTGCACCACACAACCAGCCCAGCTCTTCCCCCCCACCCACTGCATCCCAAAACCAGTCCAACCTGTCTCTGCCTCCCTAACCGGTTCTTCCTCTCACCCATCCCTTCCTCCCACCCCAAGCCGCACCCCCCGCTACCTACTAACCTCATCCCACCTCCTTGACCTGTCCGTCTTCCCTGGACTGACCTATCCCCTCCCTACCTCCCCACCTACACTCTCTCCACCTATCTTCTTTACTCTCCATCTTCGGTCCGCCTCCCCCTCTCTCCCTATTTATTCCAGTTCCCTCCCCCCATCCCCCTCTCTGATGAAGGGTCTAGGCCCGAAACGTCAGCTTTTGTGCTCCTGAGATGCTGCTTGGCCTGCTGTGTTCATCCAGCCTCACATTTTATTATCTTGGAATCTCCAGCATCTGCAGTTCCCATTATCTCTCTCACAAGGTTATAGTCCAACAGGTTTGTTTGAAATCACAAGCTTTTGGAGCGTAGCCCCTTCATCAGGTGAAGGACTGTTGGACTATAACCCAATGTGGTGTGAATTCTGACCTTGTTCAGAACAGCAGCTGCTGCCAGAGTTTCCACAGCACTTAACGGCCTGTGTCTCAGATCTTCAGTGTCTGCAGTATTTTTTTTTAGCTGTGAACAGTCCGCTTCGGCCTCAGAGAGTAGCCAGGGAGGCGGATTGAACTCGTAACATTCTGCCTGATTCAAAACAGAAGATTAAAATGATAAACGTAGACATGGAGAATAAATTACTCTGAGAATTCCTGAGCCCAGAAACCAGGGAAACGTCAGCTACACAACGCACAAATGGCAGGATCAACTCAATAAGGACTGCGTTATCTGGTATCTGGTGATTCATTATGAAGGTGTCAGAGTGAAAAGTTTTTGTTAGCTTGACGTGTATTTAATCATCAAAGTAAATTGGATAGAGTCCACGAGAAAGCCAAGAGTATGTGCTTTGGAACAAAAGGGTTTTCTCTCAATCTGTGTGGACTGGGCTCTGAGCTCATTCAAGCGGTCTTTCTCCTCTGCTCAGGCACTGAATTGATCTGCACATTGAAGACCCGCAACATCTATCTGGGTGGACTTTGAACGCTGAAAGCTCCCCCTGCCAATATTCAGTGGCTTCTGTACGTGCGTAGTGAGCTCCATTAGGTCAAATAGAAGTGAAGTCATGGGCGGAGTTTGGTAAAATTGAGGATGGGGGCAGGGGAGTCACTGTAAACAAGATCACTGTGAGAGAAAGCAAGCCACAAGTCAGAACGAGTGACACAGGACTGTCGAAACAGGCTGAAAATGGGACGCATACTTGCTTATGTAGATTTGCAGCACAACAGCAATGTCCAGTACCATCCTTTCAACATATTTGATTTAGCATCCGGTTCAATACGGGGATACATTTTGGTAGGAAACGCATGGAAAGACATTATAAGCATAGAAGCTAGAAGCAAGAGGTAGGCCATTCAGCCCTTCGAGCCTGCTCCACCATACAGCGTGATCATGGCTGACCCTCTATCTCAATACCATATGCCCACTTTCTCCTTGATGCCTTTAAAATTGATCTCTTTCTTGAGTATATTCAATGACCCAGCCTTCACAGCCACCTGTGGTAGGGAATTCCACAGGGTCTCTACCTCTGAGTGAAGAAATCTTTCCTCATCTCAGTCCTAAATGTGGAGGGGTCCGGTGTTGGGCCGGGGTGGATAAAGTCGGAAGTCACATAACATTAGGTTATAGTCCAGCAGAATTATTTGAAATCATAAACTTTTGGAGTACTCTTTATAATTTCAAAAAAATCTGTTGGACTATAACTTGGTGTTGTGTGCCTTCTGACTCAGCCCTAAATAGTCTCCCCCTGTATCCTGAGATTGTGTTCCCTAGTTCCAGACTCCCTCACCCAGGGGAGACATCCTCCCTGCATTTGGAGAGTCAGTGTTAACATGATGGGACCAACTGGCCTCACTCTCTGGACTGTAGGGATTTCCATGACTCAGCACGTGTCAAGCCCTAACTAGGCAATGATACCTCTGCCTCTGTTGCCAATCATGTTAAACCTATGTTGGATTTTTAAAACCAGCAGACAGTGGTAAATAGATTTTGAGAGGAAACTTCAGTGCTTCAGGCTAAGACAGCTGCTCGAAATGTAGAAGACAGTGGCAGTACACTCAGGTTTCCATTCTCATAGGCTTACACATCGGCAGAGCTGTGTTTGGTGTCCAGTTTGAGATGGAGGAGGACATGACCTCGTGACATTATCACCAGCCTACTAAACCAGGTAATGTTCATAGAATCATAGAATCCTTATAGCATGGAGACAGGACATTCGGCGCATTGGGTCCACGCTGACTATCCAAAGAGCATCCCACCCAGACCCATCCCCATCCCCCTACCCTGTCCCTGCATTTCCCATGGCTAATCCACCTAACCCACACATCCCTGGACACTATGGGAAAGCTACCTAACCTGCACATCTTTGAACTGTGGGAGGAAAATGGAACACACAACATGTCAACTCAGTATAGAGTTGCTCTCTGATGAAGGGTCTAGGCCCGAAACGTCAGCTATTGTGCTCCTGAGATGCTGCTTGGCCTGCTGTGTTCATCCAGCCTCACATTTTGTTGTCTCAGTATAGACAGTTGCCCGAGGCTGGGACTGAACCCGGGTCCCTGGCACTCCAAGGTAGCAGTGCTAACCGCTGAGCCACCGACCCACCCCTTTGCAAAAGGAAATGTGTTGACTTTACTTGGTCTGGCCTCCACGTGACTCCAGACCCACAGCAATGTGGTTGACCCTAAACTATCCTCTGGACAATTAGGGGATGGAACAAACGCTGGCTTAGTCATCCTGTCAATAAAGGAAGAAAACAAAAACCTTCCAGAGACAAGAGGAAATAAAGCAATCAGGTCAAAAAAAGGATTAAATAGTTCCTAAAAATGAACATAATGTCATCCAGAACATCATCAAAATGCAGCAGAACAGTAATACTGTTCATGGGAATACTGGGGAACAAAAACCAACTTCTATTTAAATTTCATCTGTAACATAGAAAAATGCTCCAGTAGCATTATAAGACTAAAACAACCACAAGTCAATGAGGAAGAATATAGCAGTAAGTGATAATCAGGCAAAATAGGTCTGCAAGAACTGAAAACAACAATTGTTGGAAATCACAGTGGGTCCGGCAGCATGCGTGGAGAGCGAGCGAGCTAACGGTTCGAATCTGGATGGCTCTTCAACAGGGCTGATGTGACGCGTGGAGGGGACAGCATTTGGGCTGGAGTAGGGCTGGAGTGCTGGGGGAGGAAGGGTGTTAGATAGTGCAGATTAAGTGATCGGAACGGGGGAAACGGTGTGTCCAACTGTCAGACAGTAAAAGACAGACAGTCCCACTGGAGTGGGGAGAGGGAGAGAGGACGTGGTGACAGAGAATGCAACAAGTAAAGCTACAAGAAAGGGAGGGAATGGGAGTGGGTTCTACAAATTATGAGGTTTTGAACTCAATGCTGAGCCCAGAAGGTTGTAAAGAGCCTGGTCTGAAGATGAGATGTTGTTTCTCCAGTTTGCACTGTGATTTATTGGAGCATTGTAGCATACCAAGGACAAGACAAGTTGGCATGCGAACAGGACACTGTGTTAAAATGACCAACTGTGGGAAGGTCAAGGTCATGCTTGAGCACAGACCAGAGGTGTTCTGCAAAGCGGCCACCCAGTCTGCCTGTTTGGCTTCTCCAAACAGTAGGCCACATTCGGAGCAGCGAATGCAATAGGTCTCAAGAAGGATGAGATGGAGAGGTCAAGGGAGGGAGGACCAGAGCTTAGCACCTCAAGGGTTTGGGAGTTGGAAGCTGCACAAGAGAGACCGGAGTTGGAGGGGAGCGGAAGGCTGCAGATGATGGCCAGATGATGAAGGTTAAGAAGTCAGGAATGGGGAGCAGGGCTATGGGAATCTGTACTGTAGGAAACAGGAAGGAAAGGATATATCTTCAGGAAGAAGAATCACACAGCATATCAAGCCAAGGCATGGTAAAGCTGACTTTATATTTAGTTTCGCTACGACAGGTCTTTTGAGCCATTGGAGGTCGTTTCCAACACACTGCTTAAAGGCTGCTAAAACATGTGGCCAAATCTCATCACAGAACGAAGGAAAGGTGACTTTTACATGGGTGAAAGTAACAATCAGAGAAAACATTGATATTGCTTCTTCATTGATTAACTTTTTTGTTTTGTGGAATACATCTAACTGTTAGTTATAATTCCTAGTAACTGGGCCAAGCTGGGTGTCTGCTGGTGTATTAGAACTGCAACAAAATTTCTTCAACACTGAATCATTGCAATGTGGAAGCAGCCCAACAAGTTACACTGACTCTCTGAAGAGCAGCCCACCCAGACCCACCTCCCTTATCCTATCCCTGTAACCCTGCATTTTCCATGGCCAGTCCAGCCAGCCTGCACATCCCTGAACACTGGGGCAAATCTAGCAATGGCCAATCCACCCTAACCTGCGCATCTTTGGACTCTGAGAGGAAACTGGGTGAGGAACCCTATGCAGACATGGGGAAAATGTGCAAAGAGCACACAGTTGCCCAAAGGTGGGAGCAAACCCAGGTCCCTGGTGCTGTAAGGCAGCAGTGCTACCCACTGAGCCACTGTAATGGAAGGAATGTGTTGAGGAAGCAAATAGAACACAAGCTGTTTTAGATTTGGTATCATGCAATGACAAAGGGCCAAACAGTGATCTTGTTGTAAAAGAACCAATGGGGTATGTCATAGTATGACAGAAATGGTCATTAAGTTTGAAAGGGCTGTAGTCCAAGGGGTGGAACCATCCCAGGCCCAGGCAATGTGGATTATGACAGGTTATATAATCGTAGGGCATCGGGTGAGGACCTTTCTTGATGCCCAGATCAAAATGTTGCATTTTCCAACCAGGTCCCTTATTACTGAATGTTATGTTTGAGGGAAATCTTAACTAATTACTTTGGGTCTGTCCTCATGGAGGGAGACATGACAAGTCTCCTTGAATTAATTGAGACCCAGTTATAGTGACAAACTAAACAATCTAGATTGAGCAACAAAGCAGAATTGGAGAAAGCCATGAGACGGTAAGTTGACCAGGGCCTGGTGACGTACACCATAGAATGTTGAAAGAAATGTTTAGAGAGACAGTGGGTGCATGCACTCATCTTCCAAACTCCTATTCATTCTGCAACAATGCCATCAGGTTGGAAGGTTGAAAATGTGCTCCCACTGTCGACATAACAAGGTGTGGAGCTGGATGAGCACAGCAGGCCAAGCAGCATCTTAGGAGCAGGAAAGCTGATGTTTCGGGCCTAGACCCTTCATCAGAAATCTAGGCCTGAAACGTCAGCCTTCCTGCTCCTCTGATGCTGCTGGGCCTGCTGTGTTCATCCAGCTCCACACCTTGTTATCTCGGATTCTCCAGCATCTGCAGTTCCTATTATCTCTGATCTGTCGGCCTGGCTTCAGTTATAGGCGATGCTGTTACTGGAACTGAAAAAGCAATTGTCTGACAGACAGAATTAACATGGATTTATGAAGGGGATGCCATGTTTGACTAACCTGATAGTTTTAGAGGATGCTACTAGCAAAGTTGATACCGGGGAACCAGTGGATATGGTGTATTTGGATTCTCAGTCGATTTTTAATGAATTCCTACATAGGAGGTTAGTAAACAAAATCAAAATACATGAGGTTGGGGATAATACTGCATATGTGCTGAGGGTTGTTCAATGGCAGAAAGCAGAGAATAGGTGTATACGAGACTTTCAGAGATGGCAGAAACTGCAGATGCTGGAGAATCTGAGATAACAAGGTGTAGAGCTGGATGAACTCAGCAGGCCAAGCAGCATCAGAGGAGCAGGAAGGTTGATGTTTCGGGCCTAGATCCTTCTGATTTTCTGAAGAAGGGCCTAGGCCCAAAATATCAGCCTCCCTGCTCCTATGATGTTGCTTGCCTCCTTTGTTCATCCAGCTCTACACCTTGTTATCTCTGTATAGGAGACTTTCTACTCAGGGAAACAGTTTCTCCCTATCTCCCTTGTCTATACTGCTCAGAACTTTATCCCTGTCAATTGGATCTCCCCTCGGCCTTCTCTGCTCCATGGAAAACAACCCGAGCTTACCCAGCCTCTCCTCTTCACTAAAATGCTCCATCCCAGGCAACATCCCAGTGAATCCCCTCTGCACGCCCTCTAGTGCAATCACAGCCTCCCTAGAATATTATGATCAGAACTGTACACATGGTCTAACATAACAAAGTGTGGAGCTGGATGGACACAGCAGGCCAAGCAGCATCTTAGGAGCACAAAGGCTGATGTTCGGGCCTAGACCCTCCATCAGAGAGGGGGATGGGGAGACAGAACTGGAATAAATAGGGAGAGAGGGGGAGGCGGACCGAAGATGGATAGAGGAGAAGATAGGTGGACAGGAGAGTATAGGTGGGACAAGAGAGTTGCAGTGGGAGAGAGAATCCCTGAGGTTGGTCCGGAGGGAGGAGGGTAACTTCTTCAGGTTAGGCATCCTGGAAGAGGCTTCGCAGTGAGGTTAAAATTGTGATCAGAGATAATGGGAACTGCAGATGCTGCAGAATCCGAGATAACAAAGTGTGGAGCTGGATGAACATAGCAGGCCAAGCAGCATCTCAGGATTCTCCAGCATCTGCAGTTCCCATTATTTCTGATCACAGTAGTCTAACAGATGCCTAATTAATGTTGTATACAACTCCACGATAAGTTCCTTACGCTCGGCTAATAAAGGCAAGTATCCTGTATGGCTTCTTAACGGCTTTATCTGTCCGTTTTCCAGCCTTCTGCGGTCTGTGGACATGCATATCAAAGTGCCTCCCACCCTCTTACTTCCTCGGGTTCTACCATTCAATCTATTAGAGCAGCTCATGCTGTAATCTAAGGCTTTCGATTCTATCAACAGTGAATGTTAAATCCATCCCTGGTCGTTTCAGGCATCCTTTGGTGGCAACTTCTGAAAGGCCTCTCAGAATCCAAATATATTACATCCACCTCATTTATTCATTCTGATGTTTCTTCACACGTCTTGCCAAAGCATAATTCAATTTTTAGAAAATTTGCTTTTTTGATCCCATGAAGTCTGTGATTCAATTTAGCTCGACAAGAAGCAATGCATCATGGGAAACACTGGTCAGCTCGGACTTGGTGGGCCGAAGGGCCTGTTCCCATGCTGTACTGTTCTATGTTTTAGTGTTGGCATACTGCAACAGGAACATTATCCAAAGAGGCTTGCTGCAGTACAATGTATAGGATTCATTCGCCACTAACAAGTTAGCTGCTGGTTTTTTTTTGGGAGAGGCTTACTTTGTCTTTTTGTCTGCTAAAATGTAACTCATGCAGAAGGTGCATCTGGTGGCATTGAAAAGTCACCAATCAGTGTTCCCCTCTCAAAAAGAAATGTTGGTACTCTTGAAAATTGCCCTGCTGTGTGCAAAATGAAAAGCTTCAATAAAATGTGTCTTTTTCAGCAATACTCGGTTCTGTACAACCAAGTGACTACTAATAATCCAAGACAATGATCAAAAGGTTCTGTGGGAAGCATTGAGTTTTGTTTTTACCCTGTTGATGTGATCTGAATGGGCAGTGGAAGCAGATCAGGTAACAACTTTGAAAAGGCAGTAGGATAACTACTGAAGGAGGAGAACATGCAGGGAGATGGTGGAAGAGAAGGGATATAGGAATAATTGCATAGATCATTCTATTCAATTAATTTCTGGTAAGCCAGCACAGTCACAACAGGCCAAAAGTTTAACACTGTACAATAATATAACACACAAACTTTAAGCAACAGAAACAGAGTAAGCAAAGAGGCAGACATTTGTATGATTCTTACTGAGAAGAAGTTTACTTTTATTCAGTAATCAGGCAAAACAGACCATAATTATCACACAATCACTTAACTTCATCACACTGTTCTGAGGAAAGATCATCGGACTCGAAACGTTAACTCGCTTTCTCCTCATAGATGCTGCTGAACCTGCTGAGTGTCTCCAGAAATTTCTCTATTTGTTGCATCATGCTCTGTGTCAGGCAATCGGGGGCATTTTATTGAAATGTCACAGGTTTATTTCAATGGATTTTACGATATGTCTCAAAATATTCCATGTAGGATGCTCACCTTTCAGGAACTGTATGTTTAAGGAGACTGCTGAACGAGACTAGAGCAGCTCAAATACTGGTCAGCAACAAGAAGTGGATCTGTTGCCCCAATTTCATACACAGTGGAGAAGAAAATACAAGGAATTGTACTTTTGCTGTTTCTGCAGATGTAAGTGGGACCAATGCTTCAAATCTGTGACCTTACTAATTTACTAGTTAAGCTGCTGTAGCCTTGGTCACTGGGCAAAGGT
Organism: Stegostoma tigrinum; assembly: GCF_030684315.1. NCBI lineage: Eukaryota > Metazoa > Chordata > Chondrichthyes > Orectolobiformes > Stegostomatidae > Stegostoma > Stegostoma tigrinum. Next base: position 152,812,272 of record NC_081355.1, on the reverse strand, counting down.
TGTTGCTCATGTTATTCATTTACAGTGAATTCTTGCACTTGATAAGATGAAGGTTGAATCAAAATTAGATCCTTTCTATGACACTCATCCCTTTGGCACGTCAGCTCCTGCTGTTTGAGGAAAGCCTCAGGCTGCCCCTCCAACATTTGTGTTCATGTGCAAGCTCATGCAGGGCTGAAGTCTCAGCATTTCCACCATGGAAGGAGGGGGGAATTGGCAGGGCCTCAAGAGGATTTCAATCCCCCTTAAAATCCCCACAGTGTAGAGGCAGGCCACTTGAGTTCACACCAACCCTCCAAAGATCAACCAGCCAGCCCTATTCCTGTAACACTGCATTTCCCATGGCTATAACATTTGGCCTGCACATATCCTTGGATACTGTGGGCAATCTCACACAGCCAATCCACCTGACCTGCACATTTTTGGAGGAAACCGGAGCACCCGGAGGAAACCCATGCAGACATGGGGAGGATGTGCAAACTCCACGCAGTCACCTACAGGTGGAATCGAGCCCAGGCCCCTGGCGCTGTGAGGCAGCAGCGCTAACCCTATCGTCACTTGTGCCACCGTGCCACCACTTATTGACATTTGTTTACAACTCGTGTTGATATAGCACTTTTAAAGCAGCCAAACAGTTCCAGGCACTTCGCAACGGCATTAAACTGGCACAGGTAAATAACAGAAGAGGTTAGGAGACCAGTAGTCTGATGCCTTATGTAGTGTTTTTAACAAGAAGAGAATGGGAAAGAAGCCAATGATTTGGCTTCTAAGATGAAGAGCACTGAGGGTGAATAACAGGTCAGATGGGAGTAATGAGAAACTCATAGAGGGCTGTAGGGTTGAAGGTGGTTATCGGCAAGACTTCAGTGATACAGGGGATTAGAGAGAGTCCTGGAGTACTGCACACTATTTATTTAATGAAACATGTAAACATGCTGGAAGCAGTTCAGAAAATGCCGACTGGACTAACACCTGGAAAGTTCAGGCTGATTCATTAGCTGTGTTTGAATAGAATAGACTTGTATCTGTTGGGGACCACATGAGTGAGAGGTAACTTGGTTAAAACAAAACGAGATCCTGACAGGTTTTGATACGTGTGGAAAGGATGCTTCCTCTCAGAGGAGAGCGTGGAACTAGGAGCCACTGTTTAACAATAAGGGTCCATGCATTTAAAACAGAGATGAGAGTTGTTTCCTCATTGAGTATTTGGAATATTCTTGCTCAAAAGGTGGGGGGAAGCACTGTCCGCGGAATATTTTTGTGGGGATTCTTGCTAAAACAGGTTGGGGTGAAAGGTTATCGGGCTTTGGTGGGATTGTGGAGAAACCAAATTCACTGGAATGTTACCAAATGGCACAGCAGGTGCGAGAGGCTTTGTGGCTTCCTCCCCAACTTTTGCGCTTATTAGAAACAGCGGAATGGGGCGAAAGAGGGTGAGAATTTCACAGTGGACGTGTCACTTGTTCAGGAGCCAACGTAGGGCAATGGCAACTGGGGCAATATGAGAAGAGTAATGTGTGAGGGCAATGAAAAATACAGGGAGACTCAAGGGATAGCTTTTAAGGAGTAATTGAATTTATAGCACACTTTCAATCTAAATTCTAGTCTTCTTTAATTGAACAATGAATTGGAAGTTGCTCTTTTGGTTGGGTGCAACTAACTGAGCTGAATCAAGTTACAGAGATAATGGGAACTGCAGATGCTGGAGAATTCAAGATAATAAAGTGTGAAGCTGGATGAACACAGCAGGCCAAGCAGCATCTCAGGAGCACAAAAGCTGACGTTTCGGGCCTAGACCCTTCATCAGAGAGGGGGATGGGGAGAGGGTTCTGAAATAAATAGGGAGAGAGGGGGAGGCGGACCGAAGATGGATAGAGGAGAAGATAGGTGGAGAGGAGAGTATAGGTGGGGAGGGGATAGGTCAGTCTGGGGAGGACGAACAGGTCAAGGAGGTGGGATGAGGTTGGTAGGTGGGAAATGGAGGTGCGGCTCAAGGTGGGAGGAGGAGATGGGTGAGAGGAAGTACAGGTTAGGGAGGCGGGCATGAGCTGGGCTGGTTTTGTGATGCAGTGGGGGGAGGGGGAGATTTTGAAGCTCACATACCACCCTACCAACCTTCAGATACAACGTATCATCCTCTGACACTTCCGCCATCTACAATCTGACCCCACCACATTTTTCCATCCCCACCCTTGTCTGCCTTCCGGAGAGACCACTCTCTCCGCGACTCCCTTGTCCGCTCCACACTCCCCTCCAACCGCACCACACCCGGCACTTTCCCCTGCAACCGCAGGAAATGCTACACTTGCCCCCACACCTCCTCCCTCACCCCATCCCAGGCCCCAAGATGACTTTCCATATCAAGCAGATGTTCACCTGCACATCTGCCAATATAGTATACTGTATCCACTGTACCTGGTGTGGCTTCCTCTACATTGGGGAAAACCAAGCGGAGGCTTGGGGACCGCTTTGCAGAACACCTCCGCTTGGTTCGCAATAAACAACTGCACCTCCCAGTCGCGAACCATTTTAACTCCCCCTCCCATTCCTCAGATGATATGTCCATCATGGGCCTCCTGCAGTGCCACAATGATACCACCCGAAGGTTGCAGGAACAGCAACTCATATTCCGCTTGGGAACCCTGCAGCCCAATGGTATCAATGTGGACTTCACAAGCTTCAAAATCTCCCCCTTCCCCCACTGCATCCCAAACCCAGCCTGGCTTGTCCCCTCCCCCCACTGCATCCCAAAACCAGCCCAGCTCGTCCCTGCCTCCCTAACCTGTTCTTCCTCTCACATATCCCCTCCTCCCACCTCAAGCCGTACCTCCATTCCCTACCTAATAACCTCATCCCGCCTCCTTGACCTATCCGTCCTCCCCGGACTGACCTATCCCCTCCCTACCTCCCCACCTCCCCACCTTCCCACCTCCCCACCTATACTCTCCTCTCCACCTATCTTCTCCTCTATCCATCTTCGGTCCACCTCCCCCTCTCTCCCTATTTATTTCAGAACCCTGTCCCCATCCCCCTCTCTGATGAAGGGTCTAGGCCCGAAAAGTCAGCTTTTGTGCTCCTGAGATGCTGCTTGGCCTGCTGTGTTCATCCAGCTCCACACTTTGTTATCATGGATTCTTCAGCATCTGCAGTTCCCATTATCCCTGTGGAATAACTGAGCAGCTTGTAGTAGACCCCACAAGGGAACAGTCATTTCTGGATTTGGTGATGTGCAATGAGGCAAACTTGATTAGGAAGCTTTTTCAATTCGCTCATGGGACATGGGCATTGTTAGCTGGTGTTGGAAAAGGTGCAGAGGAGGTTTACCAGGATGTTGCCTGGTCTGGAGCGCAGGCCCTGTGAAGAAAGGCTGAGGGACTTGGGTCTGTTCTCATTGGGGAGAAGGAGGCTAAGAGGGGATTTAATAGAGACATACAAGATGATCAGAGGATTAGATAGGGTGGACAGTGAGAGTCTTTTTCCGAGGATGATGACTTCAGCTTGTATGAGGGGGCATAGCTACAAAGTGAGGGGTGATAGATTTAAGACAGATGTCAGAGGCAGGTTCTTTACTCAGAGAGTGGTAAGGGCGTGGATTGCCCTGTCTGCCAATGTAGTTAACTCAGCCACATTAGGGGCATTTAAACAGTCCTTGGATAAGCATATGGATAATGATGGGATAGTATAGGGGAATGGGCTTAGATTAGTACACAGGTCGGTGCAACATTGAGGGCCGAAGGGCCTGTTCTGCGCTGTATTGTTCTATGGTCTATGTTCTATGTTCTATGTTCTATGTTCTATGTTCTATGTTCTATGTCCAGTATTTATTGCCTGTCGCTAGTTGCTGTTGAGAAGGTAGTGGTGATCTGTGTCCTTGAACCTTTGCAGTCCAGTAGGTAGACCCACAATGCCCTTAGGAAGGGACTTCCAGGATTTTGACCCAGCAACACTGAAGCAACAGCAATGTATTTCCAAGTCAGGATGGTGATTGGTTTGGAGGAGATCTAGCAGGGGCTGGTGTTCACATGTATCTGCTGCCCTTGTCCTTCTACATAGTCACAAGTTTAGAAGGTCAGGTCTGAGAAGGGGGTCACCCGACCCGAAACATTGACTCTGATTTCTCTCCATGGATGCTGCCAGACCTGCTGAGCTTTTCCGGCAATTTCTATTGTTGTCTCTGATTTACAGCATTCACGGTTCGTTCAGTTTTTGAGTTCAGAAGGTGTTGTTTAAGGAGCTTTTGAATCATGGTGAACCAGTCTCTCGGGGGGACAGTGACCACAATATGATAGAATACACCCTGCAGTTTGAGAGGGAGCAGCTGTGATGGTATTAATCTAATGAGTAAAGGTAGCTACAAATACATGAGGAAGGAGTTGGCCAGAGGCAATTGGAAGGGGAGTCTGGTGCGGAAAAATAATGGAGCAACAATGGTAGGGGTTTCTGGGATAATTTAAGAGGCACAGGAAAAATTCATCACAAGGAAGAAGGAATGTACCAAAGGGAGAATGAAACGACCATAGCTGAAAAGGAAAGTCAGGAATGGTATAAAAGAAAATGGTCAAATAATACAATGTGGCAAAGAGTAGAGGAAGCTGAAGGATAAGAAAGGCTTTAAAAACCATTCAAGGACAGCTCAAAACAACAAGGTCGGGGGGGGAGACAATTGGAAGGTAAAGTGGCAAGTAATATTAAAAGAAGATTGGAAGCGATTTAGTTTTTCTTAGAAATGGAGTCAGAGAGGCAAGAGTAGACATTTGACTGCTGGAAAATGAAGTTGCAGAAATAGTCATTGGGAACTAAGAAATGGCAGAGGAACTGAACGGGGACTTTGCATTGGTTTTCACAGTGGAAAACTCCAGCAACATACCAGAATTTCGAGAGTCTGGGGGCAGAGGTGAGTGAAGTGGCCACCAGTAAGGAGAATGTATTGGGGGAGCTGAGAGGGCTGAAGGTGGATAAAGCACCAGGACCAGATGGACTACACCCCAGACTTCAGAAGGAGGCAGCTGAGGAGATTGCCGAGGCATTGCCAGTGATCTTCCAGGAATCATTGGAGTCAGGACTGGAAAGCGGCTAATGTAACATCTCTGCCGAGAAGGAAGGAACGAGACAGGAAATTGTAGGCCAGTTAGCCTGACCTGGGTGGTCGGTAAAATTTGAGTCCATTATTAAGGATAAGATTGCGGAGTACTTGGAAGTGCAGAATTCCATCTAAGAAATTGTACATCAATATTAAATTTCCTAAGCCTCAGGCGACATCAAGTTATCAGAGAGTATCGAAGCTGTGGATGTTGTCCCAGTAGTTGGTAGGCCCTGCGGGAGAGGCATCATGGGTACTGCCTACTCAAACTGCACTGCACTGGAAGCATGGAATAGGCTCTCATGATGCTGTCATGGTCATCTTGTCACCACTACCAGGTTTCTCATTGGCTGCCAAGGCTCAGTAGATGAAAGATGGGCAGTGCTTGTTCAATTTCCCAGCCACTTGCCGTCTCTGCTACACACGCCTAGCAGGATGCAGCCACACTGGATATCCGTGATCAGGCAGGTCCCTCACATCTACACAGTGTAACCACCTAATGTTCTGTCCGAGAGGGAGAAGCCTGCTGTTCAAGAGGCTGTGAGCAAATTATAGCCCGCAACACACATGGCAGCAAATATCTTTTGCAGTTCTATTCTCCCAAACACACCATCGTTAACAATGTTCATTGAAATGATAAAAATCATTGGTGCATGTAAGGACATAAGAGAATGAAAGCAATGTATTCTTTTGTGAAACAATATTGTCTTGAATTGTGGCATGGGGTGCGGTGGGGAAAGGGATAGGAAGCTGGGGACTTAGGTCGTGCTATTCTGGTGACTCCACATTGCGTCCAATCTCCAATAACCTTTCACTCTTTCAGTCAACGAGGACAGGGCCAGCTGCGCAGGTCCTTCTAGTGCTAGGAGACGGTCAGAGGAGATCAGCCCCAGCTGGCAATCCCAAAGCTCTGGCACAACCAAGGAAGCTTAGATGGAAATTTCAGCTACAATATACACATGGAGGCACAGACACACATGACCAGTTCATCCGCAGCGAATCCGGGATTCAGGAAAGCAGGCACCGTGGAGAGAACATCCAATGGTTCAGTGCCAGAAAGGGTTCTGTGTGTCCATGCATGATCTGAAGCTTATTTCAAACACTTACCATCATGAGCCATTTCCGACAGTTACTGGGTTAGGGGCTAGGGACTGTGAAACCTTGCTGGCATTTGCACACCTGGACCAATCCTAAAATCTCTTTGCTAGCATCGTGACTGAGATCGATTCATTCAGTTCCAGCTCTCCACAGGTTAATCAGAATATATCTAACAGCTTCAATTCTCTGTTCAAACATTGTGCCAGCGCATTAACTAACTCAGTCGTGTGTCTCTGTGTTTCTGTGTCTGTGTCTCTGTGTCTGTGTGCGCGCGTGTGTATGAGGGCAGGATAGGGACAAAGAGAGTGCCCTTTAGCCAATCTGACAACAAGATCCAGGCCTCCGGGAAGCATTCCCAATCTAAACACTAAAATGGAGACTGCATGAGGCCATCACAAAGACCAAGCCGAAATCTCACCACAGCAACTTGATGCACTACTTGTTCTAATTTGTACAGAATCGGTAAAGCTGGCAACAGAATTGTCTATTAAACGACTGCGTTTCCCTGTGCAGGGGGCCAGCACGGATGAGATTATGATGAAACATGGTAACCCCAGTACACTAAAGGGAGAGTTCAATTTGCACACACTTCCTGTAATGGGGAGTTTTGGAAAAAGGAAGCATTGTTTCCCACCGAAACGTTTCAATAATTAAGGCCAGCTGCCCTTTGTAATGTTTTCTTTCCACTAAAGGAAAACAGCGAGCTCTATTGTGATTGAATTCCGGGAAAGGGAACATAGGAACAGGAGTAGGCTACGTAGCCCCCTTGAGTCTATTGCACCAAGGGCAATAATAGTCAGGTTCCAGCAGCTTTAACTGGGAGCTCTGTGCTTGACAAACTGCCACCTAAAGGACAGTAGTGAGAAGAGCCAATTCTGTAGCAAAGACAATCCATCTTCCTTCAATATTCTTCATTATACTGCTGCAAGCAGCCCAGCTGATGCAGTTCTATACCAGGAGCTCTGACCTCATGCTCATTTCTCATGCAGGAATTTCTTGCATCGCACAAACACTGAAATTTGCACAGGACTCTGAAGCACTATTACCAATGTGTAAATTTCACCCTCGCGTTCAGCTGGCTTCCCTACGATCAACCAAAATAGCCCGGGTAAAAATTTTCACTGTTAATGCAAATGCCTCGAGATTGCCCTGCCATCTCGACCTCAGGTTCGCCATTCTTTAACAGAAATCTTAGAACATAGAACATAGAACAGTACAGCACAGAACAGGCCCTTCAGCCCACAATGTTGTGCCGACCATTGATCCTCACGTATGCACCCTCAAATTTCTGTGACCATATGCATGTCCAGCAGTCTCTTAAATGACCCCAATGACCTTGCTTCCACAACTGCTGCTGGCAACGCATTCCATGCTCTCACAACTCTCTGTGTAAAGAACCCGCCTCTGACATCCCCTCTATACTTTCCTCCAGCCAGCTTAAAACTATGACCCCTCGTGTTAACCTTTTCTGCCCTGGGAAATAGTCTCTGGCTATCAACTCTATCTATGCCTCTCATTATCTTGTATACCTCAATTAGGTCCCCTCTCCTCCTCCTTTTCTCCAATGAAAAGAGTCCGAGCTCAGTCAACCTCCCTTCATAAGATAAGCCCTCCAGTCCAGGCAGCATCCTGGTAAACCTCCTCTGAACCCTCTCCAAAGCATCCACATCTTTCCGATAATAGGGCGACCAGAACTGGATGCAGTATTCCAAGTGCGGTCTAACCAAAGTTTTATAGAGCTGCAACAAGATCTCATGACTCTTAAACTCAATCCCCCTGCTAATGAAAGCCAAAACACCATATGCTTTCTTAACAACCCTGTCCACTTGGGTGGCCATTTTAAGGGATCTATGTATCTGCACACCAAGATCCCTCTGTTCCTCCACACTGCCAAGAATCCTATCCTTAATCCTGTACTCACCTTTCAAATTCGACCTTCCAAAATGCATCACCTCGCATTTATCCAGGTTGAACTCCATCTGCCACCTCCCTCAGCCCATCTCTGCATCCTGTCAATGTCCTGCTGCAGCCTACAACGGCCCTCTATACTGTCAACGACACCTCCAACCTTTGTGTTGTCTGCAAACTTGCTGACCCATCTTTCAATCCCCTCATCCAAGTCATTAATAAAAATTACAAACAGTAGAGGCCCAAGGACAGAGCCCTGTGGAACTCCACTCACCACTGACTTCCAGGCAGAATATTTTCCTTCTACTACCACTCGCTGTCTTCTGTTGGCCAGCCAATTCTGTATCCAGACAGCTAAGTTCCCCTGTATCCCATTCCTCCTGACCTTCTGAATGAGCCTACCATGGGGAACCTTATCAAATGCCTTACTGAAGTCCATATACACCACATCCACAGCTCGACTCTCATCAACTTTTCTAGTCACATCCTCAAAGAACTCGATAAGGTTTGTGAGGCATGACCTGCCCCTCACAAAGCCATGTTGACTGCATTTGATCAAGCCATGCTCTTCCAGATGGTCATAAATCCTATCCCTCAGAATCCTTTCTAACACCTTGCAGATGACAGACGTGAGACTTACTGGTCTGTAATTGCTGGGGATTTCCCTATTTCCTTTCTTGAAGAGAGGAATTACATTTGCCTCTCTCCAGTCCTCAGGTACGACTCCAGTGGAGAGCGAGGATGCAAAGATCTTCGCAAGTGGCGAAGCAATTGCATTTCTCGCTTCCCAAAGCAGCCGAGGACAAATCTGGTCCGGGCCTGGCGACTTGTCAATCTTAATGTTTGACAAAATTTTCAGCGCATCAGCTTCGTCTATCTCTATCCATTCCAGCATGCACACCTGCTCTTCAAAGGTTTCATTCACTACAAAGTTCGTTTCTTTCGTAAAGACAGAAGCAAAAAGCTCATTTCGGGCTTCCCCTCCCTCCTCAGACTCCACACACAAGTTCCCTATGCTATCCCTGATCGGCCCTACTCTTTCTTTGACCATTCTCTTATTCCTCACATAAGTGTAAAATGCCTTTGTGTTCTCCCTAATCCGTTCTGCCAAGCCTTTCTCATGCCCCCTCCTGGCTCTCCTCAGACCATTTTTGAGCTCCTTCCTCGCCTGCCTGTAATCCTCTGGAGCTGAGCTTGACCCTAGCTTCCTCCACCTTATGTAAGCTACCTTCTTCCTTTTGACGAGAAGCTCCACCGCTCTCGTCATCCAAGGTTCCTTTATCTGACCCCTTGTTGCCTGTCTCAGAGGGACATATTTATTCATCACTCGCAACAACTGTTCCTTAAACAGTCTCCACATGTCTATAGTGCCTTTACCATGGAACAATTGCTCCCAGTCCATGCTTCCTAACTCATGTCTAATCACATCATAGTTTCCTCTTCCCCAATTAAATATCCTCCCATTTTGCCTAATCCTCCCCTTCTCCATAGCTATGTAGAATGTGAGGCAGTTATGGTCACTATCACCAAAATGCTCTCCCACCACAAGATCTGATGCCTGCCCCGGCTCGTTTCCGAGCACCAAGTCTAGAATGGCCTCTCCCCTCCTCGGCCTGTCAACGTACTGCGTTACGAAACCCTCCTGAACACACCTAACAAAAACAGCTCCATTCAAATCTTCTGCTCGAAGGAGGTTCCAATCAATATTGGGAAAGTTAAAGTCACCCATTACAACAACCCTACTACGTCCACACTTTTCCAAAATCTGTCGACCTATGCTTTCTTCAATCTCCCTGTTTCAACTGGTCATTCTCTATAACGCGATAGTTGCATTCTTGAGTGACCTCATGCTACAGAAAATCGCCATGGAAAATCAAATTATAGCAAAATTGCTATAAAAAAGCGTTATACCTATACAGCAGGAAGGTCATGTTATCCAAACAGTGCCCGCTATCCATCCATTGCATTACAGCCAATTTGCATTAATGAAACATGTGCTATAGCAGAATTACTTGTATTTTTAAAAAATGATATGAAACACTGGAAACACACAGTAAGTGGCAAGATCAATATTTGTGGAAAAGACAGGTCTTAAGAACAGTTTCTATACATAATTGTAACTATTTCCTCATAAGGATTTTCTCTGGTAATAATTTAGCTAGGAATCATTACTGAATGGTACAAAACTGGAAAAAAATGGACACATTTTGGTTTAGCCCTTGTCTCCTCCAATTTCTCTTTAAACTGCAGTTATTTCCCTTTGGCTATATGAGTTCCACATTCCCTGTTTTTTCTGAATTGTCTGCTTTGGGTTAGCAGGTGGATCCAAGAAAACTCTGGAGAAATTGTCCTGAATAATGCTCACACATTTTTCCAGATTTTCAAATCCGCTGTGGATGATCAGCAGAACAGCCACAACTTCCCTAAAGAACAGTATGCAGATAGACCAGCACAAGGAGAGGCCACTTTGGATTCGGTGCTTGGCAACGAACTGGGCCAAGTGTTAGACCTGTTCGTAGGAGAGCATTTTGGCGATAGTGATCATAACTCTTGCTTCTTTCATGATAGTCATGGATAAGGATAGGTACATATGGCAGGGTAAAGTTTATAACTGAGGGAAGGGTAATTACAATTCAGTTAGGCAAGAACTGGGTAACATAAATTGGGAACAGATGCTGTCAAGGAAGAGCACCACAAATGTAGAGATTGTTTAAGGAATGCATACTGCATGTGCTGGATATGTTTGCCCCTAGCAGGCAGGGAAGATGCAGTCAAATGAGGGAGCCATGGTTCTCAAGAGAGGTCGAACAAATGGTTAAGAGGAGGAAGGATGCTTATGTAACGTTTAGGAAAAGAGGAACAGAAAAGGCTCTAGAGGGATACAAGTTAACCAGGAAGTAGCTGAAGAAAGGGCTTAGGAGAACTATAAGGGGGCATGAGAAAACCTTAGCAGATAGTATCAAGGAAAACTGCAAGGCTTTTTACACGTACATGCAGGACAAGAGAATGGCCAGAGTAAGGGTGGGGCTGATCAAGGATTGTAAAGGGAATTTGTGCACAGAGCCTAAAGAGATAGGAGAGGTCCTTAATGAATACTTTTCTTCAGTATTCACAACTGAGAGGGACCTAGTTGTAGAGGAGGACATTGTGAAACAGGCAGTTAGGCTAGGAGGTTAGTGTTAGTAAAGAAGATGTGCTAGGAATTCTGAGGAAGTTGAAGATAGACAAATCCCCCGGGCCTGATGGGATTTATCCGAGGATTCTATGGGAAGCGAGGGACGAGATCGCAGGGCCTTTGGCGATGGTCTTTTAGTCCTCACTGTCCACGGGTATAGAGCCGGAAGATTGAAAAGAGGCAAATGTCATTCCCTTGTTCAGAAAAGGGAATAGGGATAACCCTGGAAATTACAGGGCAGTTAGTCCTCTGTCAGTGGTGGGCAAATTACTGGGAAGGGCTCTGAGAGACAGGATTTATGATCACTTGGAAAGGCACAGTTTGATTTGTGATAGTCAGCATGGATTTGCGAGGCGTAGATCATGCTTCACAAACTTTATTCAATTCTTTGAAGAGGTGACCAAACACATGGATGAAGGTGGAGTAGTGGATGTGGTATATATGGATTTAAGTAAGGCATTTGATAAGGTTCCCCATGGTAGGGTCATGCAGAAGGTAAGGAGGCGGGGGTAGGGGGAAATGTGGCAGATTGAATTCAGAATTGGCTGATCCTTAGAAGACAAAGGGGGGTAGTGGATGGAAGATATTCAACATGGTGCTCAGTTATGAGTGATGTACCACAAAGATTTGTTCTGGGTCCTCTTCTCTTCGTGATTCTTGTAAATGATTTGGATGAAGGAGTGGAAGGTTGGATTAGCAAATTTGCGGATGATACATAGGTGGTTCACATTGTGGATAGTGTGGAGAGCTATTCTAGGTTACAAAGGGTCATTGACAGAATGCAGAGCTGGGCTGAGAAGTGGCAGATGGAGTTTAACCCTGAAAAGTGACAGGTTTTGAAATGACAAACTTGAAAGTAGAAAACAGGGTTAACGGAAAGATTCTTGGCAGTGCGGAGGACTAGAGGGATCTTGGGATTCATGTCCACAGTTCCCCGAGAGCTGCCATCCAGGTAGTAGAGTTGTTAAGAAGGTGTATGGTGTTTTAGCTTTCATTAATACAGGGATTGAGTTCAAGAGCCGTGAAGTTATGCTCCAGCCATGCAAAACCTTGGTTTGGCCACATCTGGAGTGTTGTCCCCAGTTCTGGTCACCTCATTACGGGAGGGATGTGGAAGCATTGGAGGGGGTGCAGAGGAGATTTGCCAGGATGTTGCCTGAAATGGAGGGAAGGTCTTATGAGGAAAGGTTAAGAGAGCTTGGGCTTTTCTCTGTAGGACGACGATGGATGAGAGGTGACTTGATAGAGGTGTAAAAATGATCAGAGGTATAGATAGAGTGGACAGCCAGAGACTTTTTCCTTGGGTGGAGGTAGCTATTACGAGGGAACATAGTTTTAAAGTGAGCGGAGATGGATATAGGGGAGACGTCAGAGATAGGTTCTTTACTCAGAGTGGTTGGGGCATGGAATGTATTGACAGAGAGGCTAGTGGAGTCGGCCTCATTAGGGGCATTTAAGTGGCTATTAGACAGGCATATGGATGATAGTATAAGGTAGGGGTGGAGGTTAGATAGACCTTAGGTTTTGGGTAAAAGATTGGCACAACATTGTGGGCCAAAGGGCCTGTACTGTGCTGTACTGTTCTGTGTTCTATGTTCTATAACCTCTGACACTCCTGCTTAAATCTGTCAGCCAGGGCTCCCTGATCCGGGAACTCATATTCTATGATGTCCACCAGGCTGACCTTGTTACAATGACTGCAGCATCTCTTCAACCTTCTCTGCTCTAAAAATATTCCTGAGCTTGTTCAAGCTCTCTTCATCACTGAAATGCTCCATCCTGGGGAACATCCTGGTGAATCTCGTCTGCACCCCTTCCGGTGCAATCACATCCGTCCTACAATGCAGTGACTAGAACTGCAGACAGTACTCCAGATGTAGCTAAACCAAAAGTTTGTACAGCTCCAACATAATCTCCCTGCAGAGGAAAGCAAGGGCCTACTGCTGTTTATTGCTGGGTTGTTAATCTAATGATCCAGGTAATGTTCTTGGGGCCCAAATTCAAATCCCGCTATTGGAATTTGAATTCATTGAAAAGAAATCTGGAATTAAGAGTCTAACAGTGATCGTGAATCCGAGGATGATGACTTCAGCTTGTACAAGGGGGCATAGCTACAAATTGAGAGATGATAGATTTAAGGCAGATGTCAGAGGCAGGTTCTTTACTCAGAGCGTGGTAAGGCCGTGGAACGCCCTGCCTGCTAATGTAGTGAACTCAGTCACATTAGGGGCATTTAAACAGTCCTTGGATAAGCATATGGATGATGATGGGATAGTGTAGGGGGAGGGGCTTAGGTTAGTTCACAGGTCAGCGCAACATCGAGGGCCGAAGGGCCTATTCTGTGCCGTATTGTTCTACGTTCTATGTTCTAATACTTTATGAATAGTTTTTCGCACTGCTGCTGCTTGGTGATTAAAGCATTTCCTCCTTGGCTGTGCTTCAGTGGTATTTTATATTGGTAGTGAGCTAAAGCTCAGAAGGCTTAGCCTCGTCATGTTTGCACTGGTTCTTTTGGGGGAGTTACCAATTTTGGTCTTTTGTATTCATTTTTCACCCAGCGTACATAAAACAACCTATGTTTCATGCTCCATGATCTCAGGAGATGTGCATGTGCGATGTGCACTTTATATGTAGTTCAGAGATGGTAGAAACTGCTGATACTGGCGTCTGAGATAACAAGGTGTGGCGCTGAATGAACGCAGCAGGCCAGGCAGCATTAGACGAGCGGGAAGGCTGATGTTTCGGGTCTGAAGAAGGGTCCGACCCAAAACGTCAGCTTTCCTGGTCCTCTGATGCTGCCTGGCCTGCTGCGTTCATCCAGCGCCACACCTTGTTATATATGTTCATTATTCTCAGACACTTCAATGCACGTACAATTATGTCAATTATATCTAGCACCCAACCAGGGTTGTGTAAAGAGACTGGTCATTAGTTGATGAATTTCTGACGCTATGTTTTGATGGATACAGCTTTACCAGGATGTCATCTTGCTTTCTCACTCAACCAGCACTTAGACACAGCAGGGTCTACACTGAACAACCCAAGGTTACAGAAGCATAGAGGAGAGAAACAGAGAAAATTTCCAAGCCTTGGAACAGTCTCATGGCAGCATTTACATCCATCTCAACCGGCCAGATTGTGATCCAAGTGAACAACTCACCAGAAGGTTGGTCCCTCCAATGAGACAGCATCGACTCTGCACTGGGAGAGTTAACCACAACATAATTATATCCCTCAATAAAAACCAAAAAGAACGGCGGATGCTATAAATCAGGAACAAAACAAAGTTGCTGGAAAAGCTCAGCAGGTCTGGCAGCATCTGTGGAGGAGAAAACAGAATTAACATTTTGGGTCCAGTGACCCTTCCTCAGAAGTCTCATGATCTCCATTTCTGTTGTGAGCAGCAGCACCTCGGAGAGCAGAGGCTTCTGGGAAAGGAGGGACTCTTTTCTTCCCCTCAGCTATATAAGTGAGTGCTTTCTAAACCTGAGACCCTACCCTTGTAGGGCGTCCCACCCATCCACCTCCTCTAACCTTATACACCAGGGACAAATCAGGTAAGCTTCTTTTTTTTTCTATACTTTCTGATAAGGGGACTGGTAGGGATGGCAGTGCAGGGAGAGGAATGTTCCTCCTGCATGATGTTTGAGGTGAGGGATGCCATTAGTGTCCCATCCAAATAGGTCTGCAGGAAGTGCACCCAACTCTTGCTCCTCCAAGACCGCGTTAGGGAACTGGAGCAGGAGCTGGATGAACTCCGGATCATTCGGGAGGCAGAATCTGTGACAGACAAGAGTTACAGGGAAGTAGTTACTCCTAAGTGTGAAGAAAGCTGGGTAACTGTTAGAAGGGGGGAAAAAGCAGTCAGTGAAGGGATCCCCTGTGGTCGTTCTCCTGAAGAACAAGTTTCCCGTTTTGGATACTGTTGGGGTACAACTTACTAGGGGCAAGCAGTAGGGTGCAGGTCTCTGGCACAGAGTCTGTCTCTCTTGCACAGAAGGGAAGGGGGGGGGTAGGAAGAGAGTGTTAGTCATTGGGGACTCAATAGTTAGACGGACTGATAGAAGGTTTGTCGGGAATGAACGAGACTCACGGTTGGTGTGTTGCCTCCCAGGTGCCAGGGTCCGTGATGTCTCGGATCATGTCTTTGGGGTCCTGAAGGGAGATGGTGACCAGCCCCAAGTCGTGGTCCATATAGGCACCAACGACATAGGTAGAAAGAGGGACAGGGATGTCAGGCAGGATTTCAGGGAGCTAGGGTGGAAGCTGAGAGCTGGCACAAACAGAGTGGTTATCTCTGGTTTGTTACCCGTGCCACGTGATTGCGAGGCAAAGAACAGGGAGAGATTTCAGCTGAACACGTGGCTGCAGGGATGGTGTAGGAGGGAGGGCTTCAGGTACATGGACAATTGGGGCTCATTCTGGGGAAGGTGGGACCTCTACAAACAGGACGGTCTCCACTTGAACCAGAGGGGCACTAATATCCTGGGTGGGAAATTCGCTAGTGCTATTCGGGTGGATTTAAACTAGCTCAGAAGGGGGATGGGAAACTGAGGTGTAGTTCCAGTACACAGGAGGAAGAGAGGAGGGAGGACATGGACAGGATGTCACAGGAGTGTGCTAGCAGACAGCAAGCTGGTTTGAAGTGTGTCTACTTTAACACCAGGAGTATCCGGAATAATGTAGGTGAGCTTGCAGCGTAGATAGGTACCTGGGATTTCGATGTTGTGGCCATTTCAGAGACATGGATAGAGCAGGGTCAGGAATGGATGTTGCAGGTTCCAGGGTTTAGATCTTTCATTAAAGTCAGGGAAGGTGGTAAAAGAGGGGGAGATGTGGCTTTGTTAGTCAAGGACAGTATAACGGTGGCTGAAAGAACTTTTGATGAGGACTCGTCTACTGAGGTGGGATGGGCTGAGGTCAGAAACAGGAGAGGAGAGGTAACACTGCTGGGAGTTTTTTTATAGGCCTCCACAAAGTTCCAGGGATGTGGAAGAGAGGATTGGCAAAATGATTCTGGGCAGGAGTGAAAGGAACAGGGTGGTCATTATGGGAGACTTTAACTTCCATAACATTGACTGGAAATGCTATAACTCCAGTAAGTCGGATGAATCAATTTTTGTCCAATGTGTGCAGGAGGGTTTCCTGACTCAGTATGTCGAAGGGCCAACAAGAGGGGAGGCCACACTGGATCTGGTACTTGGTGATGAACCAGGCCAGGTGTTTGCTTTAGTGGTAGGTGAGCACTTTGGAGAGAGTGGCCATAATTCCGTTACAATTTGCTTAGCGATAGAAAGGGATAGGAACATGCCACAGGGCAAAAGTTATAGATGGGGGTAGGGCAATTATAATGTGATTCGCCAAGACTTAGCAGGCATAGAATGGGTTAGCAAAATGCAAGGGATGGGGACAATCGAAATGTGGAGCTGGTTTAAGGAACAGATATTGCGTGTCCTTGATAGGTATGTCCCTGTCAGGCAGGGAGGAGGTGATAAGGTAAGGGAACTGTGGTTTACTAAAGAAATTGTATCTCTTGTTAAGCGGAAGAGGGAGGCTTGTGTGACAATGAGACGAGATGGTTCAGATGAGGCAATGGAGAGTTACAGATTAGCTAGGAAGGATTTAAAGAGAGAGTTAAGAAGAGCAAGGGTGGGGGGGGTGTATGAGCAGACATTACCAGGTAGAATAAAGGAGAACCCTAAAGCTATCTTTAGGTATGTGAGGAATAAGAGAATGACTAGGGTAGGAATAGGGCCAGGCAAAGACAGAAGTGGGAAGTTGTGTGTGGACCCTGTGGAGATCAGAGAGGTGCTGAATGATTATTTCTCATCTGTTTTCACTGAGGAACAGGAGAATATTGTAGAGGAGACGACTGAGTTATGGGCTACTAGAATTGAAAGGATTGCGGTTAGTAAGGAGGAGGTGTTATCAATTCTAGAAGGTGTGAAGGTAGATAAATCCCCTGGGCCGGATGGGATTTTTCCGAGGATTCTCTGGGACGTTAGGGAGGTGGTGGCAGAGCTTTTAGCCTTGATCTTTCAGTCCTCATTGTCTCCAGGTTTAGTACCAGAGGACTGGAGAATTGCACACGTTGTGCCCTTGTTCAAGAAGGGCAGTAGGGATGACCCAGGTAATTATAAACCTGTGAGCCTTATGTCGATGTAGGGAAAGTTTTGGAAAGGATTATAAGAGATAGGATTTATAATCATCTAGCAAGCAACAATTTGATTGGAGATAGTCAGCATGGATTCGTCAAGGGCAGGTCGTACCTCATAAACGTCATTGAGTTTTTTGAGAAGGTGACTAAGCATGTGGATGAGGGAAGGGCAGTTGACGTGGTGCACGTAGACTTCAGTAAAACCTTTGATAAGGTTCCACATGGTAGGCTATTGGAGGCACGGGATTGAGGGAGATTTAGCAGTTTGGATTAGAAACTGGCTTTCTGTAAGAAGGCAACGAGTGGTGGTTGATGGAAAATATTCAGCCTGGAGTCAGGTTACTAGTGGTGTGCCTCAAGGATCTGTTTTGGGACCACTGCTGTTTGTCATTTTTATAAATGACTTGGACGCAGGCATAGGTGAATGGGTAGTAAGTTTGCAGATGACGCTAAATTCGGTAGACCATAAGACCATAAGACATAGGAGTGAAAGTAAGGCCATTCGGTCCATCGAGTTCACTCCGCCATTTAATCATGGCTGATGGCATTTCAATTCCACTTCCCTACACTCTCCCCATAGCCCTTAATTCCTTGTGGGATCAAGAATTTATCAATCTCTGCCTTGAAGACATTTAACGTCCTGGCTTTCACTGCTCTCCGTGGCAATGAATTCCACAGACCCTCCACTCTCTGACTGAAGAAATGTCTCCTCATTTACATTCTAAATTTACCCCCTCTAATTCTAAGGCTGTGCCCACGGGTCCTAGTCTCCCCGCCTAACAGAAACAACTTCCCAGCGTCCACCTTTCTAAGCCATAAATTATCTTGTAAGTTTCTATTAGATCTTCCCTCAACCTTCGAAACTCTAATGAATACAATCCCAGGATCCTCAGCCATCCATCATATGTTAGGCCTACCATTCCAGGGATCATCTGTGTGATAATAATAAAGCAAGCCAAATCCTATTTTCTGCCTCCCTCCCTTTATGAAATTAAGTGAGATGACCTCAGCAACCAGAATTAAAGAACAGCCCAAGGTTTTATGTAAGTATGCAAAGCAGCAAGAAGATAGCTTGGGAAAGAGTAGGTCCATGCCAATAAAAAAAGTGATGAAATGTATGCATAGCGCTAGAGGGTATGGGTGAAGTCCTTAATAAATGCTTTGGGTCAGTACTCACAAAGGAGAAGAACATGGTGGATGGTGAGTCTCGAGGGGGTATGTTGATATTCTAGGGCATGTCGATGGGTGTTGGATGTTTTGAAAAGCACCAAGTGGACAAGACCCCATGACCTGATGGGATCTATCCCAAAATATTGAGGGACATGAGGGAGGAAATTACTGGGGCCTTATATAAAATTTTTATATCGTCTTTAGCCATAGGTGAGGTTCAAACAGACTGGAGAATAACAAATGCTGCTCTTTTTTTAAAGCAAGGGCAACAAGGACAATTCAGGAAATTATAGGCCAGTGAGCCTTACGTCAGCAGTAGGGAAATCATTGAAGATGACTCTTCAGGATAGGACTTACTCACCTTTGGAAAAATTTGGACTTACAGTATTAGCGACAGGGAGCATGACTTTGTATAAGGAGAGGTCGTGTCTCACAAACTTGTTTGAGTTTTTTGAGTAATTGTCATATATGATCAATGAGGGTAGGACATTAGAAATTGTTGACATGAAATTTAGCAAGGCATTTGACAAGGTCCCACATGGCAGGCTGACCAAAATGTAAAGTCACAAGTGAGGTGGTAGGATGGATATAGAACTGACTTGGTCATAGCGTTGACTCAAAACCTTACGGGCCCCACAAGAGTTCCACTAACTTGTTTATTTTAGCTTAGCTGGCGAGAGGTTTGGAGTCAACACCAGAGTAACCCACTTGGTGGACTCTCGTCAGACCTCTGTGTACAGCATAAAAGCAGTACATTTTGTAGCCCTCCTGTGTGTGATTAACATACATATTTCTCTACCTGACATGACCAAATGTTATCACATCCCATACTGATTATGTTGTCATAAGCAGGTAGGCAGTGCAGTTAACAATGTTTCATTGAGTAGAGGAAACAGCCCCAGCCATGGGAAGAACAGCTGCAACCTTCAGCTTGTTACGAACACATCGTTATTTCAGCAAAACTTATAATTATTGGGGAAGCAATAACTATATCAATAGAAAACAGTAGTGGTGTAAGAGTGTTTTTCAGATCAGAGATTTGTAGCCAGTGGTGCTCCCGCAGGGATTAGTGCTGGGACACCTGTTGTTTGTAATTTATATAAATGATTTGGAGGAGAATGTAGCTGATCTGATTAGTAAACGTGCAGATAACACAAAGTTTTGGGTAGCTACAAATAGTAAGGAGGATTGCCAGCGGATATACATGGGCCAGAGGCCCAGGTGGAGTTTAATCCCAGTCAATATGAGGTAATGTATTTTGGGAGGTTTAATGCAGGAGGGAAGCATACAGTTAAATGGCAGCACCTGTGGTAACATTAATATACAGAGGATCTGGGTCCATAGTTCCCTGAAAGTGGCATCAGAAGATGGCATATGACACGCATATCTTCTTCATCAGTCGGGCATAGAGTACAAAAATTTGTAAGTCATGTTGCAGCTGTACGGAACTTTAGTTAGGCTACATTTGGAATATTGCATACAGTTCCGGTCACACACTATCAGCGGGGTGAGGAGGTTTGGGGAGGGTACAGAAAAGGTTTACGAAGATGATACCTGTTTTGGAGGATATTAGCTATGAGGAGAGATTGGATAAACTTGATTTGTTTTCATTCGAGTGTCAAAGTGTGAGGGAAAATCTGATTGAAGTTTACAAAATTGAGGGGCATGGACAAAATGGATAGTCTTTTTCTCAGGGTAGAAATATAAATTACTAGGGAACATGTGTTGAGGTATAAGTGAGTGAATTTAAAGATGCAACTGGCAGGTGCTTTTTTTTTCAGTGGAGTGGTGGACAGTCTGGAAGAATGTTGCAGGTTGCAGGGAGACTTGGATAAACTGTAGAATTTGGGCTGGATGGTGGCTAATGGAGTTCAATGCGGATAAATGTGAGGTGATTCACTTTGGGAGGAATAATAGGAAGGCAGAATACCGGGTCAATGGAAAGATTCTTGGTAGTGTGGATGTGCAGAGGGATCTTGGCGTCCATGTACATAGATCCCTGAAAGTTGCCACCCAGGTTGATAGTGCTGTTAAGAAGGCTTATGGTGTGTTAGGTTTTATTGGCAGAGGGATTGAGTTCCTGAGCCGTGATGTCATGCTGCAACTGTACAAAACGCTAGTGCGGCCTCATTTGGAATACTGTGTGCAGTTCTGGTCACCCCATTACAGGAAGGATGTGGAAGCATTGGAAAAGGTGTAGAGGAGATTTACCAGGATGTTGCCTGGTCTGGAGCGCAGGCTCTATGAAGAAAGGCTGATGGACTTTGGTCTGTTCTCATTGGAGAGAAGGAGGCTAAGAGGGAATTTAATAAAGACATACAAGATGATCAGAGGATTAGATAGGGTGGACAGTGAGAGTCTTTTTCTGAGGATGATGACTTCAGCTTGTACAAGGGGACATAGCTACAAGTTGAGGGGTGATAGATTTAAGACAGATGTCAGAGGCAGGTTCTTTACTCAGAGAGTGGTAAGGGAGTGGAACGCCCTGCCTGCCAATGTAGTTAACTCAGCCACATTAGGGGCATTTAAACAGTCCTTGGATAAGCATATGGATGATGATGGGATAGTGTAGGGGGAGGGGCTTAGATTAGTACACAGGTCGGTGCAACATCGAGGGCTGAAGGGCCTGTTCTGTGCCGTATTGTTCTGTGTTCTATAATTATATCCCTCTCAGTCAGAAGTTGGTTGGCACCAGTCCCATTCTAAAGGTTGAAATCTATGATCAGCCTGATACTTTCAATGCAGTGCTGAGAGAGCGCTGCACTTCCACTGGTGCCATTTTCTCAATAGAAATGCTGCATTATGGCTATGTGTACACTCTAAGGTGGGCAGAAAAGGTCCCATGACCCTTTTTCAAAGAGAAGGTTTGTCGTCCTGGTCAATACTTAACCCTTGCCTGATACCATTCTAACAACTCGTTTGTGTGAGTCTGGTAAATGGAATTTGCCACACTTCCTGTAACAGGGATCAAAAGGTTTTTAGTCCAACAAACTACAACTGCTCTATCACTGACCTTCCTTCCAGCATTAGGTCAGAAGTGGGGATGTTCGCCAATGATTGTACAATGTTCAGCACCATTCGTGTCTCCTCAGATACTGAAGCAGTCTGTGTGCAAATGCAACAAGACCTGGACAATATCCAGATTTGGGCTGACAACAAGCAAGGAACTTTTATGCCACACAAATGCCAGGCTACGACCATCACCAATAAGAGACAACCTAACCACTGTCCCTTGACATTCAATGGTGTTACCATCACTGAATCTCCCACTATCAACATCCTGGGGGTTACTATTGACCAGAAACTCATCTGGATTCACCACATAAACACAGTGACTACTAGAGCAGGCCAAAAGCTAGGAATACCATGACAGATAACTGACTCCCCAAAGCCTGTCCACCAGCTATAAGGCATAAGTCAGGAGTGTGATGGAATGCTCCCCACTTGCCTGGACCTAAGCACAGGGAAGTGTGATGTTAGCTGAGGCAGATATGGGATCCTAAGGGGTAGTTCTCAAGAAGCCTCTGTCCCTGCAATTGTCCAGCAGGTCTGAGCTTCGTACTAACTGTGCAGGCAGGAGTAGGCACTGCAGGGAGGCTGACTATAATACCAGGAGCCGTTTAAGTGGGAGAAGGTAGTGATGGTAGGGACAGTATAACTAGGGGAAAGATATTGTCCTCTGCAGCTGTGAGTATGAGTCCCAAAGTCTGTACTGCCTGTCCAGTGTCATACACAAAGTTTATAACTTAAGCAAAATAATTAACAATTTATTTATTATCCATTTTATTGCAACAAAAGAAGAATATGTACCTATGACATTTGTAGGGCTGGAAATAAGTCTCTGCTCAAAGATTTTGAACAATTAGATGCTAAACTAAAATGCAGAACCTTAGGATTAATACCTGAGCTCTAGGCAGCCTGGCATAGGATAAATTGTAGCGAGATGAAGACAAGCCTCCTTATCCCTGCATTCACAATACAGTAAAATTAAAACATGCAATGGCCCTCAAAATTACCCAAATGGTTCCTAAACAGTCTTTGTAAATAACTGATACCATACACCAAGTTTATTACTGAAGCAAAAGAATGAACAGTTAATTTTTAGAATTAGAATCCCTACGGTGTGGAAACAAGCCCTTCGGCCAAACAAGTCCAGACCGAACCTCAGTGCATGCCACCCAGACCCATTCCCCCTATAGCTCACCTAAGCCACACATCCTGAACACTGTGGGCAATTTAGCATGGCCAATCCACCTAACGGGCACATCTTTCGACTGGTTTTTATACAGTAGCTTGAAAAGAGCAAAGATAAACAGTGAGGTAATCTAATTAATGTCTATGTTTAAAACCCAATCTTCTTTGATTCTAGCCTCCACTCACACAAAGATACATAGACAAGAAGACTTACTTTAGGGACAAGTTAAATAAAAATTAAGGCAATATCACTGGCCAGTTCACTTAAGAGGTTCCCACAACATTGCAAGCACATGGGATTGTATCTTGCATAGTTTATTAAAGCCACTGATCACTGCAAATAGCTTCTGGTGGACTCCAAGGATTATTCCTTTAAGCCTTACAATTGAGATTCTATTGTACGAACTTCCATTAAGTTGATAGTGAAACATTAACCAGAGACTAACACTTGGTTAAGGTTTGATTAACATTGACCAAAACCCTGCCCGAAAGCTTTGGCAGCTACAGTCCTTCTGCTAAAAAACAAGGTTCAAAAGCAGTTCAAGCTTTGATTTGTCTTTGTTAAACTGGTTGCCCCCATGTGAGGCCCTGATCAATGTCCAAATATCTGCCGTCTAGTTGAGCATGAGTCGCTCTGCAGTTGGAAGATCTATTGAGTTCTTTGAACAAGAATCAACCTGCAATTAACCTCCATGCCTGGCCTCAGTGACAAATCTCAGTTTGTTTATTCTCCTCTATTTTTTACAAACAAGCTGTTGCGCACAGTCCAGAGGTCATCCTTAGGTTTCAGTTCTCAGCTCCAAACCAAAAGTGATTTTAAAAAAGGGAAGATTTTGTAAAGATAAAGCCAAGGAATTAAATGTGGGGCTCAAAGATTGGTGATGGAAGCAATGGGTTTCAGTTCATGGGGCATGTTAGAACCCTTGCTAACTTTGTAGTATTTTTATTTTTATTCTTTTATTAGTTTAAGTTTGGAGTTGTGAACTGGGAACTGAGAGCTGACCATGGCTTGTGGACTTTGTGAAACAGCTTGTGGCTGAAGGAAAAGAACAGACCAAACCAGCTTTTGATTTTTGATTCTTGGCTGATTTTTGATCAAAAGGGTCGCTGCAGACACAGTGATGCTGCAAACAGATGGCAGAAGTTGGCTATTAATAAGGATGCTACCTGAGAATTGGTTCCACCGAGTCTGGAAGAGTCCCTGTATTCAAGCAGATGACAGATGTTGAATAGTAACCGAGGCCTTGGGAGAAGACAATCAGTCCCTCAGGGTGGGGTCAGAACTGGAATTGTTCTTTTCAACTGTGTTTTCTGGGGAGATATGTTTGGCTGCTGGTGACACAGTTTAAAGATTTGAAAGTTCCCTACCTAATCGCCTACACCATCTTCTAGAAGCCCAAACAGTAGAAAGCTGAGTTAGAAATATTAATATCTTTGCCTGAGTGAACTGAAAAATGAGCCTGATTGACATTTCCAGAAAAACAACCATTCCACTGAAATAATACATCCTGAAAATCATTTACATAATCTGACCAGTTTTGTCATTTTATTTATCCTTTAAGATCCCTCTTAAATCTTTCTCCTCTCACCTTGAAAATATGCCCTCTGGTTTTGAAGTCCGCCATTCGAGGGAAAAGACCCATGTCATTCGCCTTATCCATGCTCCTCATGATTTTATAAACCTCTTTGTGGTCACCCCTCAGCTTCCTACGTTCCTGTGAAAAATGTCCCAGCCTATCCAACCTCTCTTTATAACTCAAACCCTCTGTTCCCAGCAACATCCTGGTAAATCTTTTCTGAATCCTCTCCCACTTAATAGTATCCTTCCGATAGCAGGGTGACCAGAAATGGATATAGTACTCCAGAAGAGGTCTCACCAATGTCCTGTAAAACCTCAACATTATGCCCCAGCTCCTATTTAGGACGGAGATGAGGAGACATTTCTTGACCCAAAGAGTGGTGAGCCTGTGGAATTCATTACCACAGGAAGTAGTTGATGCCAAAATTTTGAATGTCAAGAGGCAACTAGAAAAAGCACATGGGGTGAATGGGATCAAAGGTTATGGGAAGAAAGCAGGATTAGATTATTGAGTTGGACGATCAGCCATGATCGTGAAGAATGGTGGAGCAGGCTTGAGGGCCTGATTGGCCTCCTCCTGCTCCTATCTTCTATGGTTCTATGTTTCTATGATTTCCCACACACAAAGCCATGTTGACTATCTCTATCAGTCCTTTCCTCCCCAAATGCATGTAAATCCCAACTCTCAAAATCCCTTCCAACAACATACTCACCCCCGAAGTCAGACACACATGTCTATAGTTCCTATGCTTCTCCTTGCAGCCTTTCTTAAAGAAAGACACAACATTTGCCACTCTCTAGTCCTCTGGCACCTCACCTGAAGCTGTAGATGATGTAAATATCTCTGCTAAGGGCCCCACAATTTCTTCTCTAACTTTCCCCAACTTCCTGGGATATGTTTAATCAGGTCCCAGAGATTTATTCACCTTTACAGATTTTAAGATCTCCTGCATTTCCTCTTCTGGAATGTGGGCTGTTTTCAAGACATCAGTATTTATTTGCCTGAGTTCCGCAGCCTCCATGTTTTCCTGCACAGTAAAAACTGATGTTTAATATCTCTCTGTCCCCTGTAGTTTCACACATAGATGACTTTGTTGATCATTAAGGGGCCCTATTCTCTGCCTAGTTGCTCTTTTGCTCCTAATGTGCTTGTAGAATCTCTTTAATTTATCCTTAACCATATCTGCCAATGCTAGCTCATATCCCCCTGTTGTCCTCCTGATCTCCCACTTAAGAATGTCCCTACACCCCTTATACCCTTCAAGAGATTCCCTGTTGTCCATACCTAATATATGACTCTTATTCTTGACCAGAACCTCAATATCTTTATTTATCCATTGCTCCCTACTCTTACCACCCTTACCCTTCACCCTAACAGGAACACAATGCCTCTGAACTCTCGATATCTCACTTTTGAAAGTCTCCCATTTCCCAGCCGTCCCTATACATCCTTTATTCTTTATTTATTCACAGGATGAGAGTGTCGCTGACCAGGCCGAATTTATTACCCAAGATAACAAAGTGTGGAGCTGGATGAACACAGCAGGCCAAACAGCATCTTACGAGCACAAAAGCTGATGTTTCGGGCCTAGACCCTTCATCAGAAGTCCTCTCTGATGAAGGGTCTAGGCCCGAAACGTCAGCTTTTGTGCTCCTGGGATGCTGCTTGGCCTGCTGTGTTGCAGTTCCCATTATCATTGAAACAGTATTTATTACCCATCCCTAATTGCCCAGAGGGCAGTTAAGAGTCAACCACATTGCTGTGGGTCTGGAGTCACATGTAGGCCAGACCAGGTAAGGATGGCAGTTTCCTTCCCTAAAGGGCATTTGTGAACCAGATGGGTTTTTCCTGACAATTGACAATGGATTCTAATTCCACCATCTACCATGGTGGGGTTTGAACCTGGACCCCAGATTGTTACTTGGGTCTCTGGATTAACAGTCCAGCGGTAATACCACTAGGCCATCACATCTCTCCTCACATGCGAACAGTGTACTCCAATCAACTGTTGAAAGCCCCCGTCTCATATCTTCAAAATTTGCCTTATTCCAATTAAGAACTTAAACTTTAATACAAGGCCTATCCTTTCCCATAGCTATCTTAAAGCTGGTAGAATTACGATTGTTGGTCCCAAAGTGTTCCTCCACTAACACTTCAGTCACTTTCCATACTTATTTCCCAAGAGAAGATCATGTTTTCCTCCTTCCCAAGTAGGTACATCCATATATTGATGAAGGAAGTGTTCTTGAGCACATCTTAGCAAATTCTTCACCATCCAAGCTCTACGACAGTCCCAGTCTATGTTTGGAAAGTTAAAATTCCCTACAATTATAACTCTATTATTCTTACATATATCTGAGATTTATTTATTTCTCAGCTTCCTGCTGACTACTGGGGGACCCATAGTATAATCCCAGCCAGGTAACATTCCCTTCTTATTTCTGAGTTCCACCCATATAACATCACTGGACAATCCCTCAGGAATATCCTCTCTAAGTACAGCAGTGATGTTTTCCCTAATCAAAAACACCACCCCACCTCCTCTCTGTCTATCCTTCCGAGAGCACCTACACCCTGTAACATTGAGCTGCCAGTCCTATCCCTCCCTCGGCCATTTTTCTGTAATAGCTATGATATCGCAGTCCCTTGTTCCCATGCAATCCCTGAGTTCATGTACCTTACCTGCATCAAAATAAATAAATGCACCTTAATTCATCAGAGTTACCTCATTCTGTGACTTGCTATTGTCTGCCTTTTCTAATTAAACTGCTGTTTTTATGATTCAGAACCACCCTCACCTATCTTTCTATTTTGACTGCCTCTTAGGATTTCTCCAACTCCAAACTCCCCCCAACCCGACTCCCCAGTTTAAAGGTTCCTGCGATAGGAATGCCTGCGAGGATATTGCTCAATCTCCATAGTTTCACAGAATCCCTACAGTGTGGGAACAGGCCCTTCGGCCCAACACATCCACACTGAACCTCAGTGCACTTCTAGTCCCTTTCGAGCGGGTCTTTTTTGCCCCAGAAGAGATCCTAAAGATCCAAAAATCCAAATCCCTTCCCACTTCACCAGGTCCTCAGCTACTGACTTATTTACCCTCTCTTCTTATTTCTACTGTCACTAACATGTGGGATCAGGAGTAATCTAGAGATTACTGCCTTGGAGGTTTTGCTTTTTGACCGTCTACCAGAGTGGCATGGTGCCTCAGTGGTTAGTGCTGCTGCCTCAAAGTGCCAGCTTTGATCACACCTTCGGGCAACTGCCTGTGTGGAGTTTGCACATTCTCCCTGTGTCTGTGTTCCTCCAGGTACTCTGGTTTCCTCCCACACTCCAAAGATGTGCAGGGTAGGGTGGATTGTCCAAGGGAAATGCAATGTTATAGGGTAGGTGGGTCTCAGTGAGTGTTCTTCAGAGGGCCAGTGTGGACTTGTTGGGCTGAATGGCCTGCTTCCATACGGCGGGGATTCTACGTACCTAATCTGCAAGGCTCCTTTCCCTAATTATATGTTGTTCTTTCCAATCTGTACAACAACCTCCACATTCTGGCTCTGCTCTGTGACAATATGCTGCAGGCACATTGAGGTGTCCTTCACCCTGGTGCAAAAAACGCAACACACTGCCCCCAGTTCTCACACAAGGCCACAAAATCTCCCATCAGTGCCCCTGACAGGACAGCCCCCTAGCGAAGTGAGGCTCCCGTGCTGCTTTTTTCTTTCTTTTAATGTACTTCTCTTAAAACATTCTCTTAAACTTACCAGGACATGAATGGGGAGGGTGAGGCCCTTGTGAACTGGAGGCCATCGGTGGGAGGGGAGTCCTGGTCCAGAGTCTATCAGGGGTTGGGGGATTCCTAGTCCGGAGGCTGTCGTGGTGAGGGGAGTCCTAATTCGGAGTCTGTTATGGGAAGGGAGTCCCGGTCCATAGTCTGTTGCGGGAATGGGTGTCCCACACCGGAGACTGTCATGGGGAGGGGAGTCCCCCACCGGAGGCTGTCAGGGGGTGGGGTGTCCCGGTCTGGAGGCTGTCGTGGTGAGAGGAGTCCTAATTCGGAGTCTGTTATGGGAGGGCTGTCCCGGTCTGGAGGCTGTCGTGGTGAGAGGAGTCCTAATTCGGAGTCTGTTATGGGAGGGCTGTCCCGGTCCATAGTCTGTTGCGGGAATGGGTGTCCCACACTGGAGGCTGTCGTGGTGAGGAGGGGAGTCCCACACTGGACGCCGTGGGGGAGAGGGGAGTCCCACACTGGAGGCTGTCGGGGGGAGGGGAGTCCCACACTGGAGACTGTCGGGGAGAGGGGAGACCCACACTGGAGGTTGTATAGGGGAGGGGAGTCCCACACTGGAGGCTGTCGGGGAGAGGGGAGTCCCACACTGGAGGTTGTATAGGAGAGGGGAGTCCCACACTGAAGGCTGTCGGAGGGGGGAGGGGTGTCCCACACTGGAGGCTGTCGGAGGGGGGAGGGAAGTCCCACACTGGAGGCTGTCGGAGGGGGGAGGGGAGTCCCACACTGGAGGCTGTCGGGGGGGAGGGGAGTCCTACACTGGAGGCTTTCGGGGGTGGGGAGGGGAGTCCCACACTGGAGGCTGTCGGGGGTGGGGAGGGGAGTCCCACACTGGAGGCTGTCGGAGGGGGAGGGGAGTCCCACACTGGAGGCTGTCGGGGGGGGGAGTCCCACACTGGAGGCTGTCGGGGGGGGGAGGGGTGTCCCACACTGGAGGCTGTCGGAGGGGGAGGGGAGTCCCACACTGGAGGCTGTCGGGGGGGGAGTCCCACACTGGAGGCTGTCGGGGGAGAGGGGAGTCCCACACTGGAGGCTGTCGGGGGGGACAGGGGAGTCCCACACTGGAGGCTGTCGGGGGAGAGGGGAGTCCCACACTGGAGGCTGTCGGGGGGAGGGGAGTCCCACACTGGAGACTGTCGGGGAGAGGGGAGTCCCACACTGGAGGTTGTATAGGGGAGGGGAGTCCCACACTGGAGGCTGTCGGGGAGTGGGAAGTCCCACACTGGAGGTTGTATAGGGGAGGGGAGTCCCACACTGGAGGCTGTCGGAGGGGGGAGGGGTGTCCCACACTGGAGGCTGTCGGGGGGGGGAGGGGAGTCCCACACTGGAGGCTGTCGGGGGGAGGGGAGTCCCACACTGGAGGCTGTCGGGGGGGAGGGGAGTCCTACACTGGAGGCTGTCGGGGTGGGGAGGGGAGTCCCACACTGGAGGCTGTCGGGGGTGGGGAGGGGAGTCCCACACTGGAGGCTGTCGGAGGGGGAGGGGAGTCCCACACTGGAGGCTGTCGGGGGGGGAGGGGTGTCCCACACTGGAGGCTGTCGGGGGGGGGAGGGGAGTCCCACACTGGAGGCTGTCGGGGGGGGGAGGGGAGAGGAGTCCCACACCGGAGGCTGTCGGGGGCGGGGGAGGGGAGTCCCACACTGGAGGCTGTCGGAGGGGGAGGGGAGTCCCACACTGGAGGCTATCGGGGGGGGAGGGGTGTCCCACACTGGAGGCTGTCGGGGGGGGGAGGGGTGTCCCACACTGGAGGCTGTCGGGGTGGGGAGGGGAGTCCCACACTGGAGGCTGTCGGGGGGGGGAGGGGAGGGGAGTCCCACACCGGAGGCTGTCGGGGGGGGGAGGGAAGTCCCACACTGGAGGCTGTCGGGGGGGGAGGGGAGTCCCACACTGGAGGCTGTCGGGGGGGGAGGGGAGTCCCACACTGGAGGCTGTCGGGGGGGGGGAGGGGAGTCCCTTGTAGAGTGGAGGCCAGGCCTTGAGTTTTGAAGCACAGGGTGGTGTGTGCAGTGTGGGGTGGAGATCCTATAAATCCAGTACTTGTACAAAATATTTCCTTTTTATTGTTATGCTGGACTTTTCAATTTATTATCTTTTCTATATTAAACAAAATACATTACTATCTGTACCTTGTTGCCTTTTACGTAAGATGGAGCTGCAAATGGCAATATTCCAAACTTCTCACTGTACTCATTTGATTGCACATGACAATAAAGCTAATTCAATTTGATTTGCTCAATTATTGTTTCACATGTTGACAAATCACCCCAAAGATCTAGCTGTATTTTTGTCTGAGAGACTATCCCCTTCAACACTATCTGAAATGGTATAACGAGGTGTGGAGCTGGATGAACTCAGCAGGCCCAGCAGCATCAGAGGAGCAGGAAGGCTGACGTTTCGGGTCTAGACCCTTTTTCTGAAGAAGGGTCTAGCCCCAAAACATCAGCCTTCCTGCTCCTCTGATGCTGCTGGGCCTGCTGTGTTCATCCAGCTCTACACCTTGTTATCTCAGATTCTCCAGCATCTGCAGTTCCGACAATCTCTGAAATGGTATACCTGTTTGAGAGCGGAATATCTATAGGAGACTGCTGCGCTGCCTTCCTAATTCACAGTCACCCATCTGTCTGAGAGAACCTGTGTTCTGACCACCTCTCTAAATCTACAAACCATCACACGCTGTGCCTCCTGGACACTTCTCAGTGACTCCAACTGTCTCTCCAGCCGATCCAAACGGTCTGATAAGAACTGGATCCAAACGCAGTGCCCACAGACATAATCTCCCACATCCGACAGGAAAAGCCTACCACTCCACTGACTGCTGCATTTGCCCCTTATTCGCTCACTGAGATTTGGCTAAAAAGTCCCACACTTTTCTTAAAAAACCCAGTGCTTGTAGACTGACACACTATTCTGGGAGAACTTAAAAGAAAACTATATTCTATAAGGCCTAAGAGATGAAGGTCTTAAAAAAAACGGCTTTTTTCTAAAAAAAACACACTTCTCTTCCCTTCCTGCTGTGTTCATCCAGCCTCACATTTTATTATCTCTTCCCTTCCTCACAGCTTTTAGTTTCAAGTAGGCAAAAAGAGAGAAATAGAAATTTAAATCGTAAAAATCGAGCAGTTTGCTGAAACCCCGAGCTCCTCAAATCCTCTATCAGGCAGCATGCAAATCTTTGGATCTGCGTCAAGGAATGCCAATTCCTGATCCCCCTCGTTATTTAAAGTGCTACTCTCGAAACCTCAACAAACAAGTTGAAAAGGTCAGTCTTCCGAATTCCATGCAATCGACGAAAAAAGAAAATTCTCTCTCTGGAGCAATCGCGAAACCTCGACCAACAAGTGGACTGGCCTCTCCCGTAAACTCCGTGTCATTCAATCTCTCCTTCCTCATGTTGTTTCTTTCCTTCTTTCTCACGTTTAATTTTCCTCTTTGTGGTCTAAACAAGTTCTGAAAATAAGCTTAAATGAAAAATTTTCTGCTTCTGCCCTAGAAAAGCCAGAGGAAAATCACAAGAAAATCTTCCAAACTCAGGACCAACTGCAAGATCCATACTCCTCTCCTTCCACCAGTTTGTTTTCCCAAAAGGTTTACCTCATATCTTTAAACTATGACTTCTAGTTCTGGACTCCACCATTATCAAGATCATCCTTCCTCCATCTAACTTCTCTAGTCCTGGTAGAATTTTATAGGTTTCTATGAGCTCCCCCACCACTCCATTCTTCTAAACTCCAGTGAATATAACCCTAACCAACTCAATCTCTCCTCATATGTCAGCCCTGCCATCTCAGGAATCAATTTGTTAAATGTTCGCTGCACTCCCTCAATAGCAAGAACATCCTTCCTCAGATAAGGAGACCAAAACTGCAAATATTCCAGAGACAACAGTGTGAAGCTGGAGGAACTCAGCAGGCCAGACAGCATCACAGGAACAGGAATGTTGATGTTTTAGGTCGGGACTCTTCTTCAGAAAATTAGCACATTGCCAGATTCAAAATATATGTTTCTTGGTTGGATCCAAAACATATTGTCCCAAACACACTCCGTGAATTCTTTCTGAAGACTTTTTTTTAATCAATCTTCATGAATCTCATCCTGCTTTACTTTTTACTATTGCCTTGTTTGATTCTGGCTTTTGAATGCTCTGCTTACCATTTTTCTAATTCCCTTTTCTGTCTTTTGTTCTTGTCCTTCATTCCCCTTCCTGTGAATCCTTGCATACGTTCAAGATAACAAAGTGTGGAGCTGGATGAACACAGCAGACCAGGCAGCATCTTAGGAGCACAAAAGCTGACGTTTTGGGCCTAGACCCTCCAGCATCTGCAGTTCCCATTAACTCTGATCCCAATTTTAACCCCTTGCATACGTTCAGTTTAGTTTAAAACCTTCCCAGTCAATCTAGCAAATACTTCACCTTGGGAGTCGATGGGCTGAATGGCCTGCTTCTACTCCTATGTCTTAAGGTGTAAAGACATGTAAGATAAAGGCACTGCACTAAACATGGGTGACTCTACCATGGGGAGGTGAAGGTCTAGCGGTATCATTGCTGTTAATCCAGTAATCTTTCTGGGGACCTCAGTTTGAATCCTGCCATGCTAGATGGTGGAATTCAAATTCAATAAACACATGGAATTATAATGATAAGTCAATTGTTGGGAAAAATCCATCTGGTTCACTAATGTCCTTTAGGGAATGAAGCTACCATCCTTACGTGATCTGGCCTACATGTGACTCCAGACCCACTGCAATGTAGTCGACTCTGAACTTCCCCCTGGGCAATTAGGGATGGGCGAGAAATGCTACCTAGCCAGTGACACCCTCATTCTATGAATGAATTTTTAAAAAGTCAGGAAGATTGATGTAAAGTCTTCCGAAAGAATTCATTGAGTATATTTGGGACAATACATTGTGGATCCAACTAAAGATCACATGTTTTGGATCTAGTCATGTGCAGTGAGACAGGTTTCCCCTAGGGAACAGTGATCATAACATGTAGAATTTAGTATTCAGTTTGAGTGTGAGAGGGTTAGGTTGGAAACAACTGGGCTGAACTTAAATAGGGGTAATTTCATGGGGACAATGGCAAAATTGGCCGGAGTCGACTGGGAAAGGAATTTAGCACAGAAGGAAGTTGAAGAACTGTGTTAGATTGTTAAGGAAGTAAGCTCACGAGGAAGATATACCCCAATGAGGAAGGAGGACTCTAGGAAGGGAACAAACTGACCGTGGTCCGTCAAGGAAGTTAAGGGCAGTGTCAAAACAAAAAGCAGATTTAAAAAGCTGAGAAAAGATGACTAAAAAGTAATAAAGAGAGAGAAAATAAACTATGAGGGCAAACCAGCAAGTGTAGAAATGGACAGTCAGAATTTCTTTAAACACATAAGAAGGAAAAGAGAGGGAAAAGTGAACATAGAGCGCTTGGAGCAGAGGTTTTCAATTGATGTGCTGCAACAAGCTGAGACACATGCTGCAGAATTCTCTGGGAGTAGTGGCTCTAGGCGTAGACGTCCAGTACTGCACATATCATTGAATATACATCACCGCTCCTATACAGGAGAAGGAAAACCTACTCGGTTATGCAGTCTGTTGCTGCTTCTGCAGCCTGAACCTGTTCTGTGTGTCCAACATCTAATGTATGAGAAGGGATTGAAGAAGTTGAGATTGTTTTTGTTGGAGTTCAGAAGAATGAACATAGAACAGTACAGCACAGTACAGGCTCTTCGGCCCACAATGTTGTGCCGACCTATTATCTTACTCTAAGATCAATCTACCCTGCCTGCCCTACATTTTACTATCCTCCATGTGCCTATCCAAAGTATCTGAAGTATCTCTAAAGTATCTGACTCCACTACCACTGTCAGCAGCGCATGAGGAGGGAGTCTCGTAGGGACTTATAAAATTCTACCCGGACTGGACGGGGTAGATGCAGGGAGGATATTCCTGATGGTGGGTGTGTCCAGAATCAGGGGTCACACCACTATTGAAACGTTAATAATGCCCGCATGTGAAAAAAAATTGTAGTTGCGATGCCAGGAGATGATGCTGCAAAAGAGGGATTGACAAAATCCCACTTTTTGGTAATCCAGTTAAACTGCGAATTGACAGTGGGTTAGTCGATATTGAGGAGGTGCTGTTAGAGTAGGAAACATCCTTCGCAGATTGCTGATCCCATCGGTATAGGCAGGTACTGCCCGCTACTGGCCAGTGAAAATTGTGAACTCTGTTCAAGAGAATTTTCCTTCCTTTTATAAGGAGCCACCAATTCATGCGACTGGTAAAGAAACAGATCCCTACTGGAGAGAGCCCGAGCATACCTGGGCCATATGTTGGAGCATTTACACTGACAGGGCAGCTTCTAGGATGGGGAGGCTTACAGGCTGTCTCAGTAAGGTGAAGTCCTGATGCTTGGAGTACCCACTGTAGAATGGTAGGTTTAACGTACGATGAACGGCTAAGGATCCTGGGATTGTACTCATTAGAGTTTAGAAGGTTGAGGGGAGATCTAATAGAAACTTACAAGATAATGCATGGCTTAGAAAGGGCGGACGCTGGGAAGTTGTTTCCTTTAGGCGGGGAGACTAGGACCCGTGGGCACAGCCTTAAAATTAGAGGGGGTAAATTTAAAACTGAAATGAGACGACATTTCTTCAGCCAGAGAGTGGTGGGCTTGTGGAATTCATTGCCACGGAGTGCAGTGGAGGCCCGTATGTTGAAGCCTTCAAGGCAGAGATCGACAAATTCTTGATATCAAAAGGAATCAAGGGCTATGGGGAGAGTGCAGGGAAGTGGTGTTGAAATGCCCATCAGCCATGATTTAAATGGCAGAGTGGACTTGATGGGCTGAATGGCCTTACTTCCACTCCTATGTCTTATGGTCTTATAGAGCGCTTGTAGCCAAAACAATGCCACCAGAGATAGCTGCAGTATTCCAGCCAGCTGAAAAAAATTGTGAATTAAGTCAACTTTATACCACATTGGTTCACCATTTTGAGTTCAGAGATGGCGATGAGCATCTGAGGTGAAGGCTGCATGCCAAGATCGATATCGTGGAGGAAGGTTTGCTTCGTGTTTGTGAGAGAAATGGCAGAGTTTTCAACAACGCATGACCTGCTTTGCCAAGATTTACCATCTGAGGATTACTCACAGACGAGTTCAGCCACCTGAATGAGTTGTATGCTAAAAGTGCAGGGGAAGAATGACTCTCACAGATAAACTTCAATGTTTCAGGTCAAAACTGGGTCTTTGGTATGAGACAGCAGAAAGGGGATGACTTGACATGTTTCCACAGACACGATCAGCAGCAGGCATATCCGAAAAGATGCACAACTTCATATTCGAGCATCGTGAAGCCCCACAAGAGAGGCTCACATTTTACTTCTACTCTGACAGGTTCTGACTGGATACGTGACCCATGTGGTTCATTGTCTTCCGATTCATCCCAAAATCTGATGTTAATAGAGAAAGAGGAATACACAGGATTACAAGTGGATCGCAAAATGAAGCTGAGGTTTGGAAATGGACACTTTGTACATGTTTTGATTGACTGTGGTACTGAATATCTGAAGTTCCCTGATCGTGCTGGTGCAGTACTATCGCT
Source organism: Stegostoma tigrinum (assembly GCF_030684315.1). Taxonomy (NCBI): domain Eukaryota; kingdom Metazoa; phylum Chordata; class Chondrichthyes; order Orectolobiformes; family Stegostomatidae; genus Stegostoma; species Stegostoma tigrinum. Next base: position 152,776,535 of record NC_081355.1, on the reverse strand, counting down.
GTTTGCACCAACATACCTCTGCGAGCTAGTATTCTCAGCACTGTTGAACAGGAAAAGCAACAGGAAGGAGGGCTGGTCAATGGAGCAAGATTTGTGGGTGCCTCTCTCATCAATCCCTCCCTTGATCAAAAAACTGCGCTCATACTGACAGACCCAGGTTTCCCACTAACCCAATCAATTACCACTTATGTTGTGTTTTGCTGAGATCCATTGTTTATGAAGAGTTAGAAATAGGTGAGTTGAGCAGATTTTAAAAACGTATCTGAGCTCACGGTCAAAAATGGTGTATTTTTTGTTGATGTATTTGAAACATTAATGCTTTTGGATTTTTCTTTAGCTGGACTATGTTGCAAACCTCCCGAGTAAGACCATGACTGTAGTAAATGCGAGTAGATATGATGTTTATGAGCAAGCAATTCAACTGAAAAAATTGTTATGGAGATAGTAGGAACTGCCGATGCTGGAGAATCTGAGATAACGCGGTGTGAAGCTGAATGAACACAGCAGGCCAAGCAGCATCAGAGGAGCAGGAAGGCTGACGTTTCTGGTGGAGACCCCTCTTCAGAAAATTCATTTCTGAAAAAATTGGTGGGCTGTAGAATTGCTTGTCTCATTGAAGTGTGCTTTGGAACTGAAAGTGTTGGCAGTAACCATCTTAGAGGTTGAGGCTGGGGAAAGAATAATGGGGAATTAGGAAATGGCAGAGGAGTTGAATAAATATTTAGAGATAATGGGAACTGCAGATGCTGGAGAATCCAAGATAACAAAGTGTGAAGCTGGATGAACACAGCAGGACAAGCAGCATCTCAGGAGCACAAAAGCTGACGTTTCGGGCCTAGACCCTCCGAATAAATATTTACGTTCCTTCTTCACAGTAGAGTTCATTAATGCCATTCCAAAATAACTAAATAATCAAGGGGCTATGGCAGAGAAGAAATAAACACAATCAATATTACAAGAGAAAACGTACGAGGGAAACTAAACTAAACTCAGATAAATCCTAGCCCTAATGGATTGCATCCTAGGGAGTTAATGATAGAGCTACAATATAGTAGTTGAACTGGTAATAATCTTAGATTCTGGAAAAGTCCCAGAAGATTGGAAAATTGCCCCTGTAATGCCTTTATTTAAAATAGAGTCATAGAGTTGTACACTACAGAAACAGACCCTTCAATCCAACCTGTCCATGCTGACCAGACATCCTAAATTAATCTCGTCCCACTTTCCAGTATTTGGTCCATATCCCTCTAAACCCTTCCTATTCCTATACCCATCCAGATGCCTTTTAAATGCTGTAACTGTACCAGCCTCCACCACTTCCTCTGGCAGCTCATTCCATACACGCACCACCCTCTGTGTGACAAAGTTACCCCTCAGGTCCCTTTTAAATCTCTCCCCTCTCACCTTAAACCTATGCTTTCTAGATTTTGGCTCCCCCCCCCCCCCCCCCCCCCGGGAAAAGACCTTGTCTATTCACCCTATTGAAGCCTGTCATGATTTTATAAACCTCTACAATGTCACCCCTCAGCCTCTGACACTCCAGCGAAAATAGCCGCAGCTTGTTCAGCACCTCCCTGTAGCTTGAACCTTCCAACGCTGGCAATATCCTTGTAAATCTTTACTGCACCTTCTCAAGTTTAACAACATCTTTCCTATCGTAGGGAGACCAGAATTGAATGCAGTCATCCAAAAGTGGCCTAACCAATGTGCTGTACATGCAACATGATAACCTCTTATACTCAATGCACTGACCAATAAAGGCAAGCATACCAAACGCCTCCTTCACTATCCTGTCGACTTGCGACTCCACTTTCAAGAGACTGTGAACCTGTACTCCAATCTTTGTTCAGCAGCACTCCCCAGGACCTTACTGATAAGTGTAAAAAAAGGAAGATGAAGAAGATAACTATAAGCCGATTAGCTTAACATCTGTTACTGGAAAAACGTTAAGTCTATAATCAAGAATGTAAAGCAGAGCATTCAGGAAAACAATCAAGCAGAGTTATTATGGATTCATGAAAAGGAAGTCATGCCCGTAAAGGAAGATTCCCTGAGGTTGGTCCGGAGGGACGAGGGTAACTTCTTCAGGTTGGGCATCCTTGGAAGATGCTTTGCAGTGGGGCTAAAATTGTATCAGAGATAATGGGAACTGCAGATGCTGGAGAATCCGAGATGACAAAGTGTGGGGCTGGATGAACACAGCAGGCTAAGCAGCATCTTAGGAGCACAAAAGCTGATGTTTCAGGCCAAGACCCTACCGAAATGTCAGCTTTTGTGCTCCTAAGCTGCTGCTTGGCCTGCTGTGTTCATCCAGCTCCACACCTTGTTATCTCGGATTCTCCGGCATCTGCAGTTCCCATGATCTCTCATGTCTGTCAAGTTTAGTTGAATTCATGAGGAGATAACAGTCAGGAGAGATAAAGCAAAACCAGAGGATGTAACATATTTGGATTTCTAGAGTGTGTTTGATAAGGTGTTGTGCATTAGTCTACTTAATAAGCTAATGGCGTTGGAGGTTGATTGATTAATTTAGTGTTGTCGCATGTGCTGAGGTACAGTGAAAAGCGTTGTTTTGTTCATGCTACACAGGCAGATCACACCACACGAAGTGCATCAGGGTAGCAGAACAGAGTGCAGAATACAGTGTCACCGCTGCAGGGAATGTGCAGAGAGGGAGAGATCGATATCAGCATTTGAGAGGTCTGTTCAATAGTCTGATAACAGCAGGGAAGCAGCCGATCTTGAATCTATTTGTATGTGCATTCAAATTTTTATACATTCTGCCTGAAGGAAGAGAGTATAACCAGGGCGGGAGGGGTCTTTGATGATGTTGGTTGCTTTTCCGAGGCAGTGGGAAGTATAGATGGAGTCAATGGATGGAAGGCTGGTTTATGAGATAGACTGGATTTGTCCACAACTCTCTGTAACTTCTTATGTTCTTGAGAAGAACAGTTGCCAAACCATGCTGTGATGCATAGGCATGGATAGAGGATTGGCTAACTAATAAAAGACAGAATTGGGATAAGGGAGGTATTTTCAGGATGGCGACCTGTAACTAGTGAGGTTTCACAGCTATTACAGCCGGAGCCACAACAATGTGTATTAATGATGTGGGTGAGGAAGGTGAATGTACTGTAGCCATGGTTACAGATGACACAAAAATAGGTGGAAAAGCAAGTGGTGAGGATGAGACAAAGCCTGCGGAGGGACATGACCAGTTTAATCAAGTGGGAAAGACTTGGCAGATGGAATTTAATCGGAAAATGTGAGATTACACACTTTGGCCGAAAGAATAGAGGAATTGAATATTATTTATACAGGGAAAGAATGCGGAAAGATGTCTTTTATCTGTAACCGCTAGAATTATTACTGATCAGATTGAAATGCCAGTCTCATTAATAATGATCATGAAACTACTGGATTGTAACACAATGCCCATCTGGTTCACATTATATACTTAAGTTGAGAATATCTAGTCTGGTCTACACATGACTGCCGATCCAATGCAATGTGCTTCATTCTTAACTGCTCTCCAAAATAGTTTAATTATTGAAACCACTACATAAAATAAAGACAGTGTTGGTGCTCTCACAACACATGGAGCGCAGCAACTAAAGAAGACAGATCACCAGCACCTCTGAAACGCATTAAATATTGGCCATGATGATGGCCATACTGAATAAAACATTCTAACAAAAATGTGTGCACAGAAACACGCATACTTAAAGATACCCAGAAGCACATACACAAAGATGTGCATAAAAAATGCACTCGTGTAAGCACACACACATGCAAACACGTATGCGCACACACACATACACACACTCATGCACACTCACAGAAACATACACAGGCGTATGTACATACAGATGTAGAAACACATACACAACAATTAGACGTAGATACACACAAAGAAATATACACAGAAAACATACACAAGCAAATACATATACACATACACAGAAACAGATAAGTACACACAAAAACATACGGGCACAGTAGATTAGATTAGATTCCCTACAGTGTGGAAACAGGCCCTTTGGCCCAACAAGTCCACACCGCCCCTTGAAGCATCCCACTCAGACCCATCCCTCTATAACCCACACACCCCTGAACACTACGGGCAATTTAGCATGACCAATCC